>NC_050581.1:154641585-155241585 GCF_011100635.1 Trichosurus vulpecula
CTTCTTCTAGATCTCTTCTTTGTCCCAATAATTCCTTATCTCCTTGACTCCTGATATGACTTGTATCTCCTTGTCTGAGTCCTTATTCCTCAGACTTATCTGTGACTTTTTGCCTGAGATAGATCTTTCCATTTTGAACACCATTGTCTGGCCTGTTTTCCTCTGAGCACCTCCAACATTTTAAGTCATTGATCCGAGGAGGACAAAAGACCTTCTAATTCCCTAACAACTTTTTCTATGACCAGCCCAACAGGTTTATTGAATAATCCAGTCCAATCTAATCCACATTTATTAAATGTCTACCATGTACTGTGCTAAGTGTTGAATGATAGATTTAGAGCTGGAAAAGAACTTAGATGCTTTCTAGTCCAACACTTGCATTTTGCCAATGAGTAACTGAGGCTCCCAGAGATTTAGTGACTTGGCCAAGGTAATACAACTAGTAAGTGGCAGAACTGACTTCAAATCTAGAGCTCTTCTTGAAGGTGGTGAGGGGTGGAAATGAGGATAATGATGATAATGGTTCACATAAATGACTGCTTATCCTTTGAAAAAGGATTTCTGTAAAACAACCCTTTGAGTTGGTAGTATATTATTGCCCCCCTTTTACATGTCACCACAGCCCTAAGAGTGGCCCCTTCCCACAAAGGACTCCTGTTTTGGAATCACATGGACTCGGTTTGGTCCAAAGGGAGCTTGACTCCAAGGAAGGCAAATCAGGCTTTTCTTGAATTCCTTGGTTCATTATGTCTCCACTTAGAGTAGAGCCTGAAGGGGATGGGAGTGGTGGTGGTGGTGGAATTTTTTAAAATAAAGCCTAGATATTGGTCATGTCTTTCCAAGTGGGATTATCAGAGTCCCTTCTAGGAAAATTTCTCAGTGTTCGAAGTAGTAAATATCAGGTATAGGACAGTTATTTCTTACCTCCACCACTAAAGAAGTGCTTCCAACACAAAAGAATTTATACGTCCATTAACCCATCACCTCAACCATACTCTCCCATGCTGTAGAAGAAATTCCTAGGAGGCTTGTGGGACTGCTGACTTTGCGGTCACTTCAAATCTGGACCGTTCCGAGAGCAACTTGGCCCACCCTTCCAGTCATATGTACTAGGCTCAGCCTGCTGGCCAGGGTCACCTCCTCTGAGAAAGGTGCAGTTACAGGGGGCATCTGTTGGGAATCCAGCACCCTATTTAATGACTCAACCTTGAAATCATGAGTCAGTCACCAAGGCTGGAAATGTCCATTTCTTAGGGATTGTTATTTAATAGACTGCGCTCAGGGAAAGAAACACAAGGCAGAAGAGGCATCCGGTAACTTAAAGTCTTGTCTTGTCACCAGACAAGCACATGCCCTCACTGCCATGAGTCCTGAGTGACATGCTCAAAAGAGAAGCAGGGGCTTTTCTTTTTTTTTCTTTTTTTTCTTTTTTTGGAAGGGGGAAGGCGGGGCAATTGGGGTTCAGTGACTTGCCCAAGATCACACAGCTAGTAAGTAAGTATCCGAGGCCAAATTTAAACTCAGGTCCTCCTGACTCCAGGGGAGGTGCTGTACTCACTGCGCCACCTAGCTGCCCCTGTTTTCTTTTTTAAAAGGCTACTGAGTGGATGACTCCTCCTGGCTCAGTCACCACCCATTTTTGCTGCAGCTCCTCCTCTTCTCCCCAACCTCTACCCCAAACACAGGGACCAAGGGATCAAGGAGGAGATTAGGGAGGCCACAGGTCCATCTTCAGACATATTCCATGGAATGGCCTCCTCTTTCCCCATACTTACGTAAGAGGAGATTCCATTTCAGAGAGATTTAGTTGCTTGTCCTGCCTAGTAAGTGGTAGTGATAGGCTTTTAACCTAAGACAAAGGAATCATTGACAAAAAGTATATATTTTAGACTTGGACTCATATGGAGTGGGAGTTTGAGTTCTTTCTCTCAAATGAGATTGTGCATATAAAGTTCTTTGCAAACTTGAAGGTGCTAAATAAATGACTGTTGCTATTATCATTTTGACAGGGCAGGGACTTTGTTTAATATAATTTTGTATCATGTAACATCTAGGGCAATATTTTTCACATAGTAGATGCTTAATAAATATTTGGTGAATGAATGAAAGATATAACTCAGAGAAATGAAAGTAATTTAAAAATAAAAGCTATGTGGTCCATATCATCCTTTAATTAACATACCACAAGTATATCAAGATGATTCTCGGGAACATTAAATCGAGAGGTGAAGAACAAAAATATTGGGTTTAATGGAAGGTGATTCTGTTGGAGCATAAGAAGAGTTATCAAGCATTTTCATTTGTTGAACTCCTCAGTTTGCAGAAATCCCTTGCCACCATATTAATAAATATAATTATTTTTAAAGGCAATTATTTTTTAAGGTTTGCAAAGTGCTTTGCATATATAATGGAAGTCTGGCACTTACATGGAATGCCATTGGAGGAGATGCTGTGTTTCCATATGGTAGACACTAGGGAGCTGCTTCTGGGAGAATCATGATAATGTGGAAGAGAGATAGATTGGAGCATGGGTAGAACTTCTAGAATTGGTTCCAGTCATGTTGAAGTGGACCTGTTGAAGTGGACACTCTTTGCTGAGCTCTGGAGGAATCCAAAAAGGCCTGTTAGCTTCGGCCATGGTCTCTTTACTTCATTTGATTCCAGGGGATCTCAGTCATTCCATCACTCATGGCATTTGGAGGAGGGAATGAAGTCTCTGACTTTGGGAATTTTGAAAGGTTGGGAGTACAGGCTGTAGAAATCTGGGAGTCAGAATCCAGATTAGCTTTCTCAGTCAGTGAAATATCAGAGCTCTTTGAGAGTTTCCAGCAAAAGGATTCTGGACATGAACTTGGTGGGACCAATACTATGTAGGAACTGAGCTAGGTGGTAAGGGGAGAATATGCCCCAGACGTTTTAGAGTTCTGGTATATCTTTGAAGTAAATAGTTTTTGTTTAAAAGCTACTGATGTAAAATGATTAAATGAAACTAGGGAAGGGGTGGTGCTAGTTGTCAGCCCCCTAATAACGGGGCTAATAATATTGTCAATATTAATAACAATAAATATAGCTATTGGGGAGATTCGAGTCAATGGCAATATAGAAAAGTTACCCCAAGCCCCTCAGGGTACTCTGGAACCCTGTAAAGGGGGCCTTAGTGCATACAGGCTACACATACATTATATCATTTGAGCATCACAACAGTCCCATTCAATTCAATTACATTTTTCACATGTGATATTCAGCTTCCCTTTCCCCAACTTTCTACTGACTGTCTCTCATAGCTACAACTGTCCCCACTTCCTCCTCACCTCAGCTTCTTACATTCCTATTTTCTTTCAGCTCAAAATTCATCTCAAAAACAACCTCTTAGATGAGGCCTTTCTTGATACTCATCCCCCTCCCCAGCTGCTAGTATTTCCTGTTCCTGCCTCTCCCCACGGCCTTTTGTTTATTTTGTAATTTGTTTCTCAGTAGTCTAGCAACAAGCATTTATGAAGTGCTTACTGCATGCCAGGCCCAATGCTAAGGGCTGGGGATAAAAGTACAAGCAAGACAGACTCTCCCCTCAAGGAACTTACATAAAAGGGAGCTGATATGGGGGAGGGGTGGCAGAAAGGATCTTTGTGGATTGAGGGTGGGGGAGCATGGTATCCAAGGAAGCACAGCTGGGAAGGGAAGGAAGCCGAGTTGACCTGGGCCCTTCCCCAAAAGAGAGACCCTCAAGAGGGGCTTCACAGTGAGAGAAGAGGGCCACCATAGCAGCAGGATGTTCTAGGGCAATAAATCCTCAGGCCATGGTGAATGAAGTCCCAGGGGGCAGGCTGCTGAATCATGGTGACTCAGTCCAGTTAGAGAATGAAGGGTAGCCCACAGGGCAACATGAGAAGGTATGCTCCTTGAGAACATGAGCTTATCCTTTGTATTTCCAGGGCCTGGCACAAGAAACCTTTCAATCAATACTTGCTGACTGATGGAATTCAACAAATCTGTTTAAGTGCCTTCTATGAGCCAGGTATTGTGTTCAATTCTGAGGATTCAAAGACTAAATGTAAATCTTCTCCCTTCCCTCCCCCGCCCCGCTCCCCACTCCCCCACCCCCACCCCCACCCCCCACTCCGCCCCTGCCGAGTTTATGTCCTAGGAGATACAACGTGTACAACAGAGAAACAAATGCAACGTATAGACCCAGTGGACCACAGAACACTAATGCTGTCCATAGAATTTTCCTGGCAAAAATACTGGAGTGGTTTTGTCATTTCCTTCTCCATCTCATTTTAAAGATGTGGAAACTGAGGCACACAGGGGTGAAGTGACTTGCCCAGGGTCACACAGCTAGTAAGTGTCTGAGGCTGGATTTGAACTCATCTTCCTGACTCCAGACCCAGCTCTCTATCCACAGAGCCACCCAGCTGCCTCTGGACAAAGTCATACAAAGTGTCAAAATTCTACATAGAAGTTAAGGCTCGCTAGAGGTAATAATTATCCTTCCACACACTTCCCTAGCACCCAAGACACAGTTGTTCCCTTTCTGTGCTGTTGGCAAGGGGAGTGTGTTAGGATGACCTCAGGTTTCCTCCTGAGTGAAAGGAGGGAGTTGGCCTACCTTGGCTCCAGATTATCTCCAAAGTTCCTTCAAGCTCTAACATTCTTTGAACCTCTGATTTTCAGTCTCCCAGGAGGGAAGTGAGGGTGGGATAGGAGAGGATCAGTGGCCAGGCAAGCTCTTAAAGAAAATTTACAGCAGCCAAGTTTCCTCTGCCTGGGTTTCAGGAAATGACTGCATGCAGCTGGAATTTACAATGGAAGGGTGAGTGGAGCCAGCCAGCCACCACCTCCCCTGTTAGATAGCTCCACATAGGCCCCTTTCACAGGCTCCATTCAGCCTGGAAGCCTCCCTCCCAAGGCTCACAGAAAAGGCTTGGCTTCTGGCTGGCCCCCTTTTTATTTTTCCTCGACTGCTTTCCCCTTTTCACAGAGGACTCCCAGGCTGCTGTCTGCTTGGGGCTGGTGTGGGCCTCGACTTGGCAGGAGAGAGCCAGAAGTACACTGTGGCCCACAAAACCAGATTGGCCCTGGGCCCTTCCCTGGAATAAGGGAGCTTTGTGCTTTTTAAAGGCACTGAAGCCTTGGTTTCTCAGGCTTTGCTTATCCCTCCCCCCCTTTCTCCTTTCCCTTCTCAAGATGCTGAACAATAAGCAAGTAGTTAAGAGGCGGTGGGGTGTGTGTGTGTGTGTGTGTGTGTGTGTGTGTGTGTGTGTGTGTGTGTATGTGTGTGAGTGTGGACTGTGGGCTGGGGAGGATGGGGAGAGTTGATATTTAATGAAAAGGGAAACTAAGGACCTTTCTATAGCCTGAGAGAATGTTTGCAATTTTGGAGCAGGAGTGATGTCTGCAAACTCTTCTTGACCTAATATAAAAAAAAATCATTACCTGACAATCAGAAATGTGTGACAATATAGTTGCTGAGTACCCCTGCATGGAAGGCACAGGATCATAGATTTAGATCTGGAAGGGCTGCAGAGGTCATTTAGCCCAACTCTCCCATCTTACAGATGAGGAAACTGAGGCCAAGAGAGGTGAAAACAGATAGTAAGCATAGATGAAGTGCTTACTATGTGACGGGCGCTGTCCTTAGCTTCAATTATACAAACATAAGGACAAAAAAAGACAGACCTTGCTCTCAGGGAGATTGCATCCTGACAGGAGAAGATGACACACAGAAAGGAAGCTAAAAATTTGAGAGATGGAGGAGTGATGATAGAGAAAGTCCTGAGTGTAGCCTGGAGAGGAATGAAGACATGCTTGGCAACGCACCCTCCTTAAATGGAGGCTCTAGGTGGAGCCATCCAGGCAGAAGGAGAGGCCAAACCCAAGAAAGGCACTTGTGACGGGTGAATTACAAGGCTGGAGTGAGCTTCCGCTCTGAAGAAGCCTGGAGTGTGGCCTGGGGTGGGGTCACCTTGGATCATCTCTTGTTGGGACTGTTATAGAAATAAGAGCGTAATGGACTATTAATGTTAATCATTTATTGTCATTTCATTATTAGTCTGGATCCATGATTTCATTGGTAGGAGAAACATCTTCCACTGATACAGATCTATAACTCACAGTATTAGAAAATTTCCTGACACACTGAGAGGCTAAGTAATTTGCTCATGATCATAGAGTGGCTATAAGTCTTCCTGACTCCAAGGCCTTTATCCTCTAGGACGTGCACATCATTAACAATGCTCTTTTATCTCTTTCTCTCCATATATCTATATCTATGTCTGATTATTGTTGTTCAGTCTTCCAGTTCAGTTCTGTCCATGTCTTCATGACCATGTGGACCATAGCATGCCAAGCCCTTCTGTCCTTCACTATTAGGGGTCCAGACTTACGATTTGATCAATGTTAGGAGCTCCCATCAGGAAACTCCCTCTAGCAACGTAGTTGCACAACCGTTCTACAGTTTATAGTCTGAGAGAGTTGCCTGAGGTTAAGTGATTTGCCCACAGTCACATTGTCAATATACGTCAGATTTGAGAACTTACTCCTGGCACTGAGATTAAGCAGCCCCTTCCTCTACTTCTATTAACTGTCTATCATTTGTATAGTGAAACCATGATAATAATAGACATTTCATAGGGCCTTAATATCTGCAAAGTGTTCCACATCATAGCATATGTTGACATTGGAGCTACTCTGTTAAACTCCACTAGTATTGGCAGGCTAGTCTCCAAGAGCATGGTTACATCTCCCTCTCAGAGTTCTAGGGTTAATCCTGAGGGGCTGGAGAATGTCTTTCTAATGCTATATAGCTCATGAGCCCCCACTGGTATGTTTCCTTCCATGATTATTAGTTCATATCAATTCATCAGCCAGACTTAATTAACTTTTAGAAAGGAGTATTTACGAAGGTGGTATAGTGAGAACAGTTGGTACAAATATCATCCTAAAAGTTCCACTAGCACATACAGAGTCCAGGGAAAAGAGGGCTCAATCTTAGATGGTGTGTGGTAAAACCAGGTGACATAGATCTTGGAAGTCCTTTAGCTGGAATTCTCAAGATACTCCCTTTGGGTATAGCATAGCTTTCTGCTAGTCTCTTTGTAGAATCTGAGTCAGTCTGTCTTTGGCTCCAGATGTAGCTATCTCTCTTCTCCATTACCAGTCACTTGAATGCCTGGGTTCCCAATAGCTCAATGGTTTGGGACAAGCTTCAGAGGGTGAGGCTAAGTCCCTCAGCCAACAGACTTCTTTTTGCACCAATGACAATGTCTACGCATTTTTCACACTTCAAGAATAATCAAAGATGTGTTCTCATCTGATAAATGTCAGGCTAAGTGGATGAGATGCATCCTCATTTGATAAATGTGTTAGGATTAAATGAGATAGAGGTAATTTTGTGATATTCTTTGGGAGGCTGATACTTAAACCTCAACAGAATTTAAAGGAACATGTGGAGATACCAGATAGGCATATTTTATCTTTGCTCTGCACTATTCAAACACCTCCCTGTTTATGTTTCTTGGCTACGGTTTAGGCTCATCTTCTTGGTGGTGGTCATTTGCTCAAAGAGAGTTGTAGCAGCTGCATGGGACTTCTCCCCTTTGCCAATACTCAGTGACTCAAAGATCCAGGATGGTCAAACCCCTCTAACTCACAAGGTGGACTCCAAGTGCAAGTCACAATAATTTCAATACCGACCCTCATTCACCCAAGATTAGGAAAGAATAAACAAAAAAGAAGTTGTCCCAAACTCAAGATGAGGCTCACCCAGGCAGGACATGGTCTTCATCTGCCCTTTGCTCACAACTCTGAGAGGGCTGGGGTAGAGAACAGGCCAAGCTCCCTTCCCCCTGAGCCCTTTTGGGAAGTCTAGTGAAAAAGTGCTACCACTGTGGGAGATTTGAAGGGAGAGAAGGAAGGAGGTGGAGCCATTCTCTTTTTAAAGGTCTACTGACTCATTGGCCCTTTTAGCTCAGCAGTTGATAAAAGGATTGCTTTGTTATCTCAAGGTTCCAGTCCTTCAGCAGTGTCACACAATTCCAAAAGGACCCAGTGGTGTGGTAGGTGTGCTATCTTGTTTGTACTTGTAGAGCACAATGCTGTATCTATCTATCTATCTATCTATCTATCTATCTATCTATCTATCTCCCAGCACCACCACCATCACCACCACCACCATCGTCATCATCTCAAAGTACGAAGCTCTCCACAGCACTGAGCCATGCAATGTGTGTGTCCTCTTCGCAGTCCTTATTACATTTGATCTACTTTCTGGCTTGTTTGCATTCCTCTTTCCCTGAGACTCACTGGTTGGATCTCAAGCCACATGGTTGGTGCTCAAGCCATCAATAAGAACTCAAGCATTAGAGAAGAGAGATTTACTAAGATGTTTTTTTCTGTTTTGTTTTATTTTTCATACACGGAATAAAGAACAATCTTAAAAATGCAAGCTGTGACTAGAGACTCACTTGACATGATTAAAAAACATGGAGGTAGTTTGGGGTAGTGCAAAGGTCACCGGGCTGCTTCAAGTCAGGATATGAATTTTAGCTTTGACTCAGCAACTTTTTAGTGGTGTGATTTTGGGGAATGCTCATAATGTTTCTGATCCTTAGTTTCTTCACCTGATCCTTGCGATAACCACCTTCCAGGGTTTTTGTGTGAATCCAATGAGCATGATACAGTTTACAACCCTTCCTTGCCTTAGTAAATGGTCTTTTTGAGTTGCAGTGGTAAAAAAGAGATACATGTTTGCTGGTGGCTGCTCTGGTAATAGGCTTTCTAAATTTAGCAGGGCTGGCCTTTTAGTCGTAGCTAGAGTCTGTCTGTGGGTCCCACTAGAAGCCATTCTAGCTTGGTAGGACCTAAAAGAACTTACCTTCTATTTTGAGAATGAGATAGCAGGAAGATTATAGTGAATGATACAAATGAAGTCACTTCTAAATTAAATGTTTTAATCTAATAATTATAAGGCTATCTTGGTTAGCCAGTCCGATCAATTAATGAACATTTATTAACTGTCTCCTATGTACCAGGTACTATGCCAGGTGCTGAGAACACAAATATTATAAATAAAACAATGATAGCTAATTTCTGTACAATTGACCAGAATCTGATTTGACCGGTAAGATGTTCCCCCCTCCCCAAATTTGGTATTCATTATGCAGCTTAGGTCTCATTGCAACAAATACAGTGGAAATAAAATCTCTCTAAAACAAAAGGGTTTGTACTCTAGCTTTAACCACCAGGGGGTGCTACTGCCCAGTTGCCTGCTCTCATTCAATAACGTCCACCATGGCTTGGCAGTTCCATGTTCTGGATGGGCAGTTATGTACTGCACCTAACACCCGAGGGCACTCTGGGAGAACACCAAGCTTTCTATGGTTCTCAGAGAGCTGGTTACCTCAGCCTCTGCCTCCGCCATGGGTGGTGCCTCTGGTAAATCTAGAAGTGGGGGCAGGGGTATCTTTTTTTCTTTTTTTTTCTTTTTTCTTTTTTTTTTATTATGAACTTATTTATTAACAAATACAAACATTTCAATAAACAAAGGTGACCAAGATATATATATATATATATACACACACATATATATGCATATGTACATATATATGAAATGCATTATGTTTTTTTTTGTTTTGTTTTTTTTATTGATTTAAATTTATTTATTTAATTTAACATATTTAGTTTTCAGCATTGATTTTCATAAGAGTTTGAATTACAAATTTTCTCCCTATTTCTACCCTCCCCCCCACTCCGAGATGGCATATATTCTGGTTGCCCTGTTCCCCAGTCAGCCCTCCCTTCTATCACCCCATTCCCCTCCCATCCCCTTTTCCCTTCCTTTCTTGTAGGGCAAGATAAATTTCTGTGCCCCATTGCCTGTGTATCTTATTTTCTAGTTGCATGCAAAAACATTTTTTGTTTGTTTTTGAACCTCTGTTTTTAAAACTTTGAGTTTCGGGGCAGCTAGGTGGCGCAGTGAGTAGAGCACCGGCCCTGGAGTCAGGAGGACCTGAGTTCAAATCCGGCCTCAGACACTTGACACATGTACTAGCTGTGTGACCTTGGGCAAGTCACTTAACCCCGATTGCCCTGCCAAAAAGCAAAAAAAAACCAAAAAAAACAAAAAAAAACAAAAAAAAAACTTTGAGTTCCAAATTCTCTCCCCTCTTCCCTTCCCACCCACCCTCCCTAAGAAGGCAAGCAATTCAACATAGGCCACATGTGTATCATTATGTATAACTCTTCCACAATACTCATGTTGTGAAAGGCTAACTATATTTTGCTCCTTCCCAACCCATCCCACTTTATTGAATTTTCTGCCTTGACCCTGTCCCCTTTCCAAAGTGTTTGTTTTTGATTACCTCCACCCCTATCTGCCCTCCCCTCCATCATCCCCCCTTTTTTTTATCTTCCTCCCTCTTCTTTCCTGTGGGGTAAGATACGCAATTGGGTATGTATGGTATTCCCTCCTCAGGCCAAATCTGATGAGAGCAAGGTTCACTCATTCCCCCTTACCTGCCCTCTCCCCTCCTCCAACAGAACTGCTTCCTCTTGCCACCTTTATGTGAGATAATCTACCCCATTCTATTTCTCCCTATCTCCCTCTCTCGGTATGGTGCTCTCTCATCCCTTAATTTGATTTTATTTCTTTTAGTTATCTTCCCTTCATCTTCAACTCACCCTGTGTCTGCTCTCTCTCTCTCTGATATACATATATATATGTATATATATATATATATACACACTCACATAGATATATATATATACATACACATTCACTTATATATATACATAAACATATATACATATGCATATTCCCTTCAGCTACCCTAATACTGAGGTCTCATGAATCATACATATCATCTTTCCATGTAGAAATGTAAACAAAACAGTTCAACTTTAGTAAGTCCCTTGCAATTTCTGTCTCTTGATTACCTTTTCATGCTTCTCTTGATTCTTGTGTTAGAAAGTCAAATTTTCTATTCAGTTCTGGTCTTTTCACTGAGAAAGCTTGAAAGTCCTCTATTTTATTGAAAATCCATATTTTGCCTTGGAGGATGATACTCAGTTTTGCTGGGTAGGTGATTCTAGGTTTTAATCCTAGCTCCATTGACCTCCAGAATATCGTATTCCAAGCCCTTTGATCTCTTAATGTAGAAGCTGCCAGATCTTGGGTTATTCTGATTGGGTTTCCACAATACTCAAATTGTTTCTTTCTGGCTGCTTGCAGTATTTTCTCTTTGATCTGGGAGCTCTGGAATTTGATGACAATATTCCTAGGAGATTTCTTTTTGGGATCTATTTGAGGAGGCGATCGATGGATTCTTTCAATTTCTATTTTGCCCTGTGGCTCTAAAATATCAGGGCAGTTCTCCTTGATAATTTCTTGAAAGATGATATCTAGGCTCTTTTTTTGATCATGGCTTTCAGGTAGTCCAATAATTTTAAAATTATCTCTTCTGGATCTATTTTCCAGGTCAGTGGTTTTTCCAATGAGATATTTCACATTGTCTTCCATTTTTTCATTCCTTTGGTTCTGTTTTATAGTATCTTGATTTCTCATAAAGTCACTATAAAGTCACTAGCTTCCACTTGCTCCAATCTAATTTTTAAAGTAGTATTTTCTTCAGTGGTCTTTTGGACCTCCTTTTCCATTTGGCTAATTCTGTCTTTCAAGGCATTCTTCTCCTCATTGGCTTTTTGGAGCTCTTTTGCCATTTGAGTTAGTCTATTTTTTAAGGTGTTGTTTTCTTCAGTGTATTTTTCAGTATTTTTTTGGGTCTCCTTTAGCAAGTCATTGACTTGTTTTTCATGGTTTTCTTGCATCCTTCTCATTTCTCTTCCCAATTTTTCCTCTACTTCTGTAACTTGCTTTTCCAGATCCTTTTTGAGCTCTTCCATGGCCTGGGACCAGTTCGTGTTTTTCTTGGAGGTTTCTGTTGTAGGGTCTTTGACTTTGTTAACTTCTTCTGGCTGTATGTTTTGGTCTTCTTTGTCACCAAAGAAAGAATGCAAAGTCTGAGACTGAATCTGTGTGCGTTTTCGCTGCCTGGCCATATTCCCAACCAACTAACTTGACCCTTGAGTTTTTCAGTGGGGTATGACTGCTTGTAGACTAAAGAGTTCTATGTTCCACGTTTGGGGGGGAGGTGCCAGCTCTGTCACACCAGCACTACTCCTTCCCCAAGAACCCCCAACCTGGACTGGACTTAGATCTTCAGCAGGCTGTACACTCCTGCTCTGATCCGCCACTTAATTCCTCCCACCAGGTGGGCCTGGGGCCAGAAGCAACAGCAGCTGTAGCTGCCCCACCTCCGCTGCCCCCGGGGCTGGAAGCCGAACTGTGAACTCCTTCCACTCCTGAAACTTTTCCCACTAACCTTCTCCGCTGTCTTTGGTGTTTGTGGGTTGAGAAGTCTGGTAACTGTTGCAACTCACTGATTCAGGGTGGTAGGGCACATTCCGCCCGGCTCCTGGTCTGGTTGGTCCGCGCTGCTCACGCTGGCCTCTGCTCCGATCCGCTCCCAGCCCCCAGCTCCCAGCTCTGTGTGGGATAGACCTCACCCAGAGACCATCCAGGCTGTCCTGGGCTGGAGCCCTGCTTCCCTCTGCTGTTTTGTGGGTTCTGCAGTTCTAGAATTGGTTCAGAGCCATTTTGTATAGGTTTTTGGAGGGACTCGGCAGGGAGCTCACGCTGGTCCCTGCTTTCCAGCCGCCATCTTGGCTCCGCTCCCCCCCCCCCCCATCTTTTTTCAATTAGACTTTAATGCTGAGTGGCAATGTGTATTGGTAAATATTTCACCAACTGCATTATTAACATTTTTTCTAACACGTTCTTAAGTCTAGACAATCAACAAAACAACACATCAATCCCTAGTTGGTAGTATTTGCTGATTTCCAAGATGTAAATGCTCACACTGGAAATGTAACTGTTGGCTCTCATGAACACACCCCTGCATTTATGCCTTCTGCCAGTCCCCCTGCTCTGCTCCCCATGCCCTGCCAAATAAGTTTTGGTAAATTTCAATCATATGACATAATGGAGTCAACCACATAAGTATGGTTTGTTGTTATTTACTTTTTTCAGTTGTCTCTGACTCTCAGTGACCCCATTTGGGGTTTTCTTGGCAAAGATACTGGAGTGGTTTGCCATTTCCTTCTCCAGCTCATTTTACAGATGAGAAAACTGAGGCAAACAAGCTTAAGTGACTTGCCGAGGGTCACACAGCTATAAGTGCCTGAGGCCAGATTTGAACTCAGGAAGATAACAGGCCCAGCATTCTATTCACTGCATCACCTAGCTGCCCTATGTTGATAACTCAGTCCTTAACTGTAAAATGGGGATAATAACAGCCCTTACCTAGCATGATTATCACAGAATAAATGAGATAATATTTGCAAAATGATTAGCACAGTTTGGGCACTTAGATTCAAACTGCTGAGAGGGGAATAGCATCAGTCATTCAGCTATAGCCCTGGCCATCTGGGTGCTCCATGTCCTCACCAGTGTTGTTCATTCGTGTCCAACTCATTGTGATGCCATTGGGGGTTTTCTTGGCAAAGATACTGGAGGGGTTTGCCATTTCCTTCTCCAGCTAATTTTACAGATGAGGAGACTGAGACAGGCAGGGCTAAGTGACTTGCCCAGGGTCACATGGCTAGTAAATGTCTGAGGCCGGATTTAAACTCAGCTGCTCAAATTTGTCCACTAGCACATCTTTCCCACATTAGGAATGTTTGGTCCCTCATTTCCCACCCTCCAGAATCCTCATGTTTCAACCATAAGCTTCTGAGAAGGAAGGGTGACACCAAAGATTATGGGCAGATATGTGTGTGTGTGTGATGTGGCCAGTAACTTATTTTCACAAATTTCATGGAGCAAATTTTCAGTACAGAGGCAGAATTTGGACAGTTCACTGGAGCTTAACATTATGGGGTTTGACCTGCCATGATCTAACCAACGTGATCTAAATTCACATCCATATTTCCCCTTCCCTTACTTCATATACCTGTACTCTATCTCCAAAATCTGTTTCTTTCTTGTACTACAAAACAAAAACATCAGGTCAAAAAACATTAGGAAATGATCACTGATTCAGTTCAATTCCCTGCAATTCAATTCAGTTCAGTTCAAAGCACTTACTATATGCCAAGCTCTGTACTAGGCACTAAGGGTACAAAGACAAAAAACAAACAAAAAACAGTCCCTGCCCTCCAGGAGCTTACATTCTTTTGCCGTAATACACAACCTATTATAGAGTATAAGCAATTACCATAGGGAAGAGGAAGAGAGCTCTAGGGCCTGGTGGATGGGGAAAGCCTCGTAGAGAATGTGTCCTTTGGAGGACCCTAGAGATTCCATGGTGCGGACATAGGGAGAGAGTGAAATCTTTCTTTAGATAATTGCCTATCAAACTATATTGTGTCTCTTCATCTGATTTTTTTTTTCATTTTAGCACATAAGAATAGTACTTTATCATGTTATGCTAAAATCAAGGAAAAATATGTAAAACATTTTAAAAAAAGTAGATTGTTTATGTGGAATCTGTCTTTGGACTTTGACTAAAAATATGTTACTAATTCTATGTGCGTGCTTTGATGTCTGGTCTCCTTTCAGCTTTCCACTTGTATTGGTTGCCCAATGCTACCTCCACAAGGGCAGAGAATGGGCTACATTTTTGATAAGCTTTTGTGCCTGAATGCTGAGCACAAAATCAGGCACCCAGGGACATTTGAAATTTGTGGTTTATGATGAAATAGCAGGAGATCACAATTCAATCCTAGCCAAATCCCAATTATTCAGGGTAACAGAGGAAAATCTTGTTCTGCATGACCCACAAGCCCAGTTAATTGGCTGGATGTGCCGATCAGATAAAAAACATTGTGAAAATTACTTAAAGTTCCTTTTAAATGTGCAGGTGACTTTTGCACAGCCTTCTTTCACTTAAATCCAATTCACTTGCATGTCATGTCATCACCTCCCTGATGTCATAGTCCTCTCAAGAACAAAGCACAAACAACACCACCACCAAAAGCAGCAGCAGGTGCACTATGTGTATCTGTAAATGTTGCAGGAATTGGCAGTATTAGGAGGGAGAAACAAAAGTCACCCCAATGAAAGGATTGCAAAAAATCAGGCAGGGGTACAGCTACTTTTCATCATAGTAGGAAGCTGACATTTAATCCTGGGTGGCTGGATTATGACCCAGGTTATAATGGCCCTTGTGCCTGGCATCTGGCCGGGCCTCAAGTTGGGATTGAGGCCAGGTCTATGGTGCTAAATTAATCACCTCCAACTTAGACAAGGGGCAGGATGGAGTGTCGACACAGAGGGAGGCTGGGAGTATGTGCCACCAGACACAGGTGGGCAAGTCGACAAATGGAGGGGGTATCAAAGACAGAAGAAAAGTCAAAAATCAGAAATTTACAACCGAATTTGAGGAGGTGGGGAGCTGGCCCGGCCCTGGCAAAGTCTAAATTTCTGGCTGTTAGAATTTGGGGCTAGGTGACTGCTAGCTAAACAAGAGTTGGGTTCAATTTTCCTACTTGAAGGCTCTCAGTTTCAAGTCTGGTTGTGCACTGGTTGGCCTTGTTTTCCAGACTTACCCAAATCCCTATCAGTGGGAATGTTTTTGGTGTTACTTATGTCCTCATTAACTTGCATCCCATTTATAGGCAGGTGGTCCTCCTTCAAACCTATCATCTGGACACCTTCCTGTTCAGTCACTACCTTCACTTACCTCCATGGAACTGATGGGGTGGCCCCAGGATAAGGGCTTCCTGTCTCTGAACCTCCTCTGCATAGCTAGATCCAAAGTTAGATCTTGTTGTCATACATCTCAGATACTTCCTACCTTCCCACTTGGATCTCTGCTGAATGCTCATCCTGCCCTTGCTTAGAGAAATGCCCTGGATCTCAGGCTGCCTAAAATTTGCCAGATAGTTCCTATGTCCCACCTGCCCTTTTCCCCTTGTCCTGATCACATGGTTTGTGATCTAATTTCTGAATTCATATTCCCACCGCTTGTCTCTAGAATCATTATTGCCTAACTATATTCCTGTGTTTGGAACATCTCCCCATCTCCTAGCCCTTAGGTAATCCCTTCAGTACTTGTGGGTTTCCATCGTTAGCTTCTTTCTGGCCCATTCTACCATCACCCGAACCCATATTATGACACACTTCTAAGTCAGTGCCCTTACTATATTCCTCAGGGGAATTCAAAGTCCTTAACCAAGAGAAGAGGGCCCACATGGCCCTCCTTTGTTATATTGTATAATACACACCTTGATTATGCTTGTCACAGCTTAGGAAGGACCCTCTTACTTGGGCCTTGACTCTCTTTGGCCCCCACCACTTTTTCACCTGCTGCATTGCCCCCTCCCCTTTCAAATATAATTCCTTTATGTAACTCCCATTAGAATTATGGTAGAGACTGTCTTGCTTGCCTCTATCTGTATCCCCACAGTGCCAGGCACAGAGTAAGAGCTTGATAAATGGTACAGTAAATAGACTGCTGGGCCTGGAGTCAAGGTGACCTGAGTTCAGATCCTGTCTCAGACACTTACTCATTGCGCCAGCGTGGGCAAAGTCCCTTAATTTCCATTAGCCCAGTGGTATGCTAGAGCCAACTCACACAAGCTAGCCAATTGTTAACCTAAGAAACTGGCAAATGTTACAAATCAGGGCTTGATTCATTAATTTGTTGGTTGTCTAGTCTTAAGAAAGTGCTGGAGAAAATGTTAAGGCAGATTAAATTTAAAAGTATGTGGTATGTACATTTTTTCCTCCTCAGTTTCCTCATCTGTAAAATGGGGATAATAGCAGCATCTACCTCCTATGGTTGTTGTGAGGACCAAACAAGATGTTTGTAAAGTGCTTTGCATACCGTAAGATGCTATATACATGTGGTTATTCGTATTATTACTAGCATTGTTATTATTATTAAAAGTCCTATAAAAGAAGGGATCGTATTGCTGTTCGGGGTGGATGGGATGATAACAACTGACGATAAAGAAATGGTGGAATCAATCTGTTTTGATGTTGCTGCTGTTTCACTCGCCAAGGAGAAAGACCTTAGCACTGGAAAAGCCAGAACATGAATGACTCCCAAGAAAAGCAAGGGGATGCATCGTAAAAGAGCGCCTAGCTTTCTTGGGTGAATTCAAGATACCTGGCTGGAAAAACTATTTCCTCAGGTGGTGGAAAAACTGACCAGCGTGACTGGCGAGCCTTTGTCGGTGACATTTGAAAGCTTATGGAGACCTGACGGGGCACTGCAGGATAGAAGAAGGTCTTTTGTTTGTAAAGAAAGAGAATAGATTCTTCACGCTATAGGTCAGCAAACTGAACTTTGGTTCCTGGAAGAATTCTAGAGCAAATCAATTAAGGATCTGGTTAATGACCATCTAGAAGAGGAAGCCAGCATGGCTTCATCAAGAACAACTTAACGTTTCTTCTTTTTTTTTTTTGGACAGATGTACTAAACTAGCAGATGAGCAAATGCTTTAGATATGGTTTACTTAGATTTTAACAAAGGATGAGGCTAGCTATTTCATACTGTTCTTGCAGAAAAGGCAGAGACGTCTAGACTGAACAATAATACAGTTGGAAGGATTTGGAACTCATCGAATGACTGGATTCAAAGAATAATGATTAATAGTTCAATGTCATCTTGGCAGGAGGTCCCTGTGGGAGAACCCTGGAGATTTGTACTTGGTCATGTACCATTTCGATTTTTTATCAAGGATTTGGATAAAGGCATAGATGACATACTTATCAGATTTACAAATGATCTCAAGCTGAGAAGGATAGCTAACAGTCTGGATGACCATCAGGATCTATGAAGATCTTCACAGACTAGAGCCTTGGACTGAATCTAAGAAGATGTGATCTAGTAGGGATAAATATAAAGTCTTACACTTAGATTAAAAAAAAAACAACAACCAAACCTCACAAGTATAGGAGGGAGAGGCAGGGCTGGACAGCAGTTTGCCTGAAAAAGATCTGAGGGTTTTGGTGAATTGCAAGCTCAGTATGAACTACCATGATTTGGTAGCCAAAGAAATTCGTGTAACCTTGGTGTGTGTTAATAATGAGCATAGTCTCTCCATATTCTGCCCAGGTCAGACCATTGGAGTATTGTGTTCAGTTTTGGGTGCCATAATTTAGGAATGATACTGATAAACTCAAGAGGATCCAGAGGAGGGCAAGCAGGATGACAAAAGACTCTTGAGTAGATGTCATCTGATGATTAGAAGTCTTATCAGGTATTTTTTTGGAGTTGGGTTGGACTATATGGCTACTGTGGTCCTCTTGTAACACTGGAATTCTTTGATTCTGTTAAGACATAGCCTCTCTCTTCATTCCTTCCTTTTTTCTTTTTTTATTCCTTCCTTTTTCCCTCCCCCTCCTCTCCTTCCTTCTCCCTCTACTTCCTTTGCTTCCTTCCTTCCTTCTTCCTCTTCCTTCCTTCCTTCCTTCCTTCTTCCTCTTCCTTCCTTCCTTCCTTCCTTCCTTCCTTCCTTCCTTCCTTCCTTCCTTCCTTCCTTCCTTCCTTCCTTTCCTTCTTTCTTTCTTTCTCCCATCTTCCAACTCTCTTCTTGAAGAATACCTGGTAAATAAGTATGAATCTTCTGCATAATCTACATATCTTTTGATGTCTTTCATTTCTAAATTCCAGGCTATACTTTCTGACCTATTTTTAATCATCTTGCCTTCTTTCCTCCTTCACACTGAAATCACGTAATAGTTTGTATGGATTTGGTTTGTAGGAGTTTGTCAAGCTCTTGGCAGGGATCCATATGTTTTCATCCTCTGTGAGCAATGCTGGCACATGATTTGCAGTTTTTTTCAAGACAGTTTGCTTGCCTCCTGGAAGGTGTGGACTGCTCTGGATTTGTTTTTACAGTCAGTCAGTCAGTCAGTAAGTATTTATTAAGTGCTTACTATGTACCGGGTACAATGCTAAGCACTTTATAGTCTCAGTACTCAGTGTATCTTCTAGGACAAATGACGTATTTAATGTTTCTCGCATTTATCTAAAGCCCTATGAGGAGAAAAGGGTGACATTGCTAAATCAATGAGACAAAAATATTGAAATGAACATTTTGGAGGGAATAATGATTTTTAAAAAATTATTTTCCATTGTTTGTATATATCAAGTAGGGAAATATCCTTATTCATTCATTATTCCCATACTAAGCACAAAGCATTGTAATGATTCCTAAGGTAAATATCAGAAAGGGTGGTCCAACTCCTAGACAGATCCTGTTGGACTTAGGACGAATATCATTTCCATCCACTTTCAAGGATGATTGTGTGTCTTCTATTTTTAAAATTATCATCAAGTGTTCTCTTTTCATCGCATGGGATTTATTTTGATCAATTCCTGTGCTTTTCTAGGATAAGAACTTTCCTTAATTGCATTTATATAGTACTTGAAACTTTGCAAGGAACTTTGTATATATATATATTTACAGATTTTACTCTCACAAGAGCCCTGTAAATTACATTTTGTTATTATCCCCATTATACAGATAAGGAAACTGAGGTTGAAAGGAATGAAGTGACTTGCCCAGGGTCTCACAGATAGTAAGTGTCTGAATCAGGACTTGAACTCAGGCCTCCCTGACTCCAAGCCCAGAGTTAGATGTAGTGCACTTCCAGGTTGCCTAGATCACATGCTTGATATGTTTTCACTTGTACTTTGCTGAATTTATATATTCATAATTGAAGTACAAATTTTCCCTATAGTCCATGCAATTCATTAGCCTCATGAAATATGTCATTATCTCAAAAAAAAAAAGACAGTTTGCTTGCTTGTGCACCTCATGCAGCCTTCAAGGTGAAATGACCAAATGTTGCATGAAGCGGTGCTCCTCGCCCTTCAGGATACAGTGAACTCAATGCCACTAACTTCTTCCTTTGTCTCTTCTAGAAGAAACTATGAATCATCTTCCCATTTGCCTGTAATTTATTTGTATCTCCTGGGTTGATTTTTAATCTAAATATACCCCAGTTCCCGCAATAATATACCAGCTCATTGGTTACAGGGCAAAGATTTCGCATTTAGAGTGCCAGCATAAATTAAAGGCATAAAGGTGGTCAAAAACTATATTTCTTATCACTCCCGATCCTTTTTTTCCCATTATGCCACAATAATGGTGAAAGTGTCCGGAAGCACATAGGACTAAGGTGGTTTGTGGGTTGCCTTAGCCAAAGGATTCACCAG
Organism: Trichosurus vulpecula; assembly: GCF_011100635.1. NCBI lineage: Eukaryota > Metazoa > Chordata > Mammalia > Diprotodontia > Phalangeridae > Trichosurus > Trichosurus vulpecula. The sequence continues at coordinate 154,661,814 of NC_050581.1, forward strand.
TAGTGGCCAACCTGCTGGTGATGGACTTCTCTCTATTTATGTATATGATGCTCTTTTGACAGAAGGTAAAGTCTGCTATCTAGGAGAATTCTCAACGTCTTTCCATTTTGGTAAATCTAGTGTTCTGTTCTCAGTTTCCATCCTTCTTAGCTGCTCTTCAGTGTTTGACACCGCTAATCACTCCTTTTTTTCCTCCTTTCTGGATTTTCATGACACTGTTCTCTCCTGGTTCTCCTAATATTCATCTGAACCCACCTTCTCAGTCTCCTTTTCTGGATTATCCACCATGTCCTGCCCCTTCTGTGTGGGCATAACCCAGGGCTCTGTCCTGGCAAATCTTTTCTTATCTCTAAACTTTCTCCCTTTATGATCTTATCGGCGGCCATGGGTTTAATTATCATCTCCTGCAAATGAATCCGAGATCTGTATGTTTCACCTTTATGTTTCTCCTGAGCTCCAGTCTGGCAATACTAGCTGCCTGCTAGACGTTGCCACCTGGATGTCCAAAATACAACTTTTAAATATAACAGAATACAACTTTTCCCCCATTCCCACTCCCAAACCCATGCTAGCAACCTAGAAACCACTCTTGTTTCTCCTCTCTCTTGGGCCGTCTTCTCTTTTCTCTCTAATACTATCTAACTTGGGGATCTCATCAGCAACCATGAGCTCAATTATGCAGATGATTCCCAGATTTATATATGCATCCCTAGTCTTTCTCCTGAGTTACAGTCTTGTATCATCAACTGGCTTTTGGACATCTTGTACTGTATGTTTCACAGACATCTCAAACTCAACAAGTACAAAATAGAATTTGTTATCTTTCTCTTCCCAGCTACACTTCTGACTCTTGGACTTTGATACCAGGCTTCAACTACAGTCTTGCCCTGGGCCATCCCTCTCCAGGTGCTTAATAGTGTTTGATGAATGAATGTATGAGAGTAGTAGGGTAAGACATGGTATTTCCTCCCAGTATTGAACTAGACAGTTTCTATAAGGGAAGAGGAAGGAGAGAGACAAAATCTAGCTGGCCAGAGGATACAATGGAGGCACCAGCTGGGCAGGTCAAAAAGATGAGGCATCCTGATGGAAACTTTGGGTCTTTTATAGCTTTTATAGCTGTGTGTATGGTGGGCTGGTGGGTAGCCCCAAATAGATTCATAGGACATGGGTTTTTAATGGGATGTCCACTGGCAGGAAATTGCTGAATAAAAACTTCCTTTGCCATAATGTTATTTAGGGGCAGCTGTTCTCGTCCCCTAGCAATGGAACTGATTGACTTTATGAGGCTTACATAGTGATCAGGTTTGAGTTTAGAAGATGGTATCTCATGCAGGGGTTCTTAAATGTTTTTGTGTCATGGACCAACCCCCACGCCTCTGGCAGTCTGATGAGGCTTATGGACCCTTTCTCAGAAGCAATTTATTTTTAAATGCTTAAGATGAAATATATAGGAATATAAAGGAAATTAATTATATCAAGATATAGTTATAAAAATATTATTTAAAAAAAAACCAAGTTTTTAATGCCCTGAATTCTGGTGGAATAAACATTGGATTTTATGGAGCCCAGAAATCAATGTTCTAGTCTTGGCCCTTTCCTAACTTTCTGTGTGACCTGGGGAAATCTACTTCTCCTCTCTGGGTTCCAGTTTCCTCACCTATAAACTGAGAGTCTGTGACTATTATATATAACCCCTGAGGACCTTAAGTGTTCTGTTTTGAATTCTCCTTGGCCTCAATCCAAGGTCTTGTTTGGAGGTGCTTTGGGAAGTTCCCAGAGTGGCACAGCAGGTGGCGATCTTTCCCCTGTGATGGGTCTTGCCCCAGCGTTTTTCCCATAAGGGACTAATCCTACAATTAGATTAAGAAGGACCAGATCCAAGGTCTGACAGGCAGACAGTGGCAGAGTCTAGATTAGAATCCAGAACTCCTAACCACCCAGTAAAGCACTTTTTCTGCTGTGCCACAATGTCAGTACCCTCAGAACTGTGGCAGATGCCAACCAGTCTGGTCCTCAGAGAACTCCTCGCTCCTGGGCAGTTTATATCCCAGACATTGCAAGACTTGTATGATGCTTGGGAGAGTGTGCATGAATCTGACAGGCTCACAAGGGGCTGAAGAATGTCTGTGCAGTTTGAGAGGAAGGCTCCTTGAATACCGTCACTGATACCACAGCTAGGCACCCAGTGCTTGTGCATGGCTAGACCGCCCAGCCACCTGGCTAGTTCTGGTCATCCCAGGTCACCCCCAGCTCCTTGTCTGGCTTCGGTCTCTTACACAATCTTAGTTACTCTCCTTCTTATCAGAGTTCTTCTTAATGACTCAGTGGAAAGAGAGCTGCTTTTGGTTTCAGAGGCTCTGCATTCAAATCCAGGTCTCTAGCACTTAGCTACCCTGTGTGATCTTGCACAAGTGCCTCTATTTCCCTGGCCTGAAGTTTCCTTTCCCATGAAATGAGGGGGTTGGATTAGATAGTCCTCTCTGCCTCTCCCTGGAAGGTCCTTTGATCATTTAAGCTAACACTAAGAACACTGGAGAACCTAGCCTGTAATCCTCCTCTCCCCTGCCATTCCTTCTGTATCATCTTGTGACCCTCCTGGCAGCCAGCTGGCTCATTATTTCTCCATTCTCTAGGGCTGGGCATCCTCAGGATTTTGCAGGCTTTTCCCCAAGGCTACCAAAAGAACATGGGGCTTTTTGGAAGCAGCACATAGATGATGCCTCTCATGGCATTTATTCTGTCCTGTATGATTCTCTTCTGTGTCACTTGTCCCCGTCCCCTCCCCCACTGAGCATCACGCTTTACTTCTGAGATGGGCTCAGAGGCTTGTTTTTGACATCTAAATTCACTGAAGCGTGGTGAGATTCAGGGCGTAATGTAAGCTGTCAGGGACTGAGGTCAGCCTAGCTGGTATTTTTCCTCCTTTAGCATGATGGAGACTTTGTGTTGTTTTCCGGCCTCCTTAAGTCCCGGATCCTCCCCTGTCCCTGGGTCACTTTCAGTAGATGGTTCTTCCTACTTTACTGAGAAGACCCAGGGCACTTGCTATGAGTTCTCTCAACTGTGCTCCTCAAAACTTCTGTTATCCTCACGAATTATTCATTTATTCAAACAACTACTTCTTAAGGGGCTATTATGTGCCAGGCTCCATGCTGGGTGATGGAGATAGCAAGACCAAAATAAAAAGGGTCTTGTCCTCAAGGAGCTTACAATCATTCTATTGAGCAGTGGAGCAATGTGCACACATATAACTAAATACAAAATCCATACTAAGTAAATGCAAAGTAATGGGGAGGGGTGGGGAGAGGGAAGGGTCCATACTCTCTTCCTGACTTCTTGTCTCAGAGGATAAAATGGTCCTCCTTGCTGAGATTAACTTCTTCAACTATGTATTTTAATCTATCCCCTCTGGCCTCCTTGAGGACCTTACTCTTTAAGGCATTTCTCCCTCTTTCATCTCCAGTATTTCCCTCTGCACTGGTTTTTGTCTTATATCTATAAATATGCTCAGGGTGCCTTAATCCTAGCTTCCCTGCTTTCCCTTCCCCTCAGGGGAAGAAAAAGGAGTTGATCAGAGGAATACCTGATGAATTTGATGAATTTCTCAATCGCCTTGAGAATATGGAGTATATAAAAAAAAGAATACAGGGTATGGGTCTTTGTTTGGAAGCATCCAAAGGGCCTTTCCCTATAGATTATAGGCCTACCTGTTGGTGCCTTACCAGTAGGATTCAGGTAACTCAAGATGATTGCTGCCTGACAGACTAGCTATCTTTTCTCTCCCTCTTCCCTACTTCTCCTTTTACTTCTTTCTCCCCCTTTTCCTTCCTTTTCTTCCTCATTCTCCCTCTCTTCCCCTTTCTTCCATTTCCTCCCATTCCCATCCCATCCCTTCTCCTCCCCTCCCTTTCTCTCCTCTTCCCCCTCTCCCTTCTCCTTTTCCCCTCCCCTTTCCTTTTCTCTTTTCCTCTCCCTTCCTGTTCTTTCTTCTCCTCTCTTTTCTCTTTCCTCCTCTTTCTGCCTCCCTTGGAGTCCCAGGAATCCAGTCATTTTGAGCCCTATCCACTGTATCTCATCACCAGTATGGCAGTGGGCATACTCACACTTTATGGGGAGGGATAGTGAAAATGCTTTCAAAGACCCATAGCTATAATCTCATCAAGTCCAGAGAGAGAGAAGTGCCTTTCATGTGCTTCCAGATAGAGTTGCCCACCCTGCCCATTCTCAACTTGTTTTTGGAGCACTCATCAAATTGGCCAAGGACCATTATGATCAACCTCCCTCCCACAACTATTTCTTGATCTTACTACTCCCTTGTGACCTTGGGTATATTATTTTTAATCTACCTGGGCCTCAGTGTTCTCATCTACAATATGAAGAAGTTGGATAGATAGCCTCTGAGATCCTTCCCAGATCTAGCTTTATGATCCTGTAAGCCCTTAATCTTTGCTGTTGTTCCTCTCCTTCCCTTTGTTGCCAAACTTCTTGAAAGAGTAATCTATCACTTTCTCAAGCCCCTGAAATCTAGCATGGTTTCCAGTACTCTACCCAAAACTGTTATTGGGAAGGTCATTTGTGACTTCCTAAATTCTCCACCTTTCTTCAACATTTGACATTTTTGACCACTCTTTCTTTTACGAGATTTTCTCTTCCTTGGCTTTAGTAACCCTCTGCTCTTCTTATTCTCCTACCTTTCCCGCTACTCTTGTTTGCCTCTTTTGTTCACTTCTTCCTCTTGGTCTTTTCTCCTCTCCCTTGGCAATATTTTCCAATTCCATTGCTTTACTTTCACATGGACTATTTCCGTAGTTATGTCCTCAGCACTGACCTTCCACTAAGTTCCAGACCCACGTTTACAACTGCCAAATGAACATCTCTACTTAGATATATCATGCTAGTGTCTGTAACTTAACATGTGGAAAACTGAATTCATAATCTTCTACTCCCCAGCCTGTTCTCCCTCCTGTATTTCCCATTCCCATTAATGGCACCACCATTCATCCCATTTCTCTGATTTAAAAATTCAGAGTCAGTTTTAACTTCTCCTTCCTCCTTCCCATCAATTGAAACTGGAGCAATCCTGAGTAGGCCTTGGATGTTGCCTGGCTCTCAGGTAAATGGGTATAACCAACCCTTGATGCTTTGTCCTTGATAAAAATAAAACACATCAAAATGCCAGATAACACACCTCAGTTCAAAGGAAAGAATAATTTCTGAAAGTATGGCCTCAAAGAAGAGATATGAGAAGATACGTCCCCCTGTTTCTTTGCAGAGGTGGGAGGTCCACAGGTGTCAACAATTACATATATTTTCATATTTTTAGATGTATTGATTGGTTTTGCTGATTGCTTTCTTTTTCTTCTTCCTATTTTCTTTTATTAATATTCTTTGCTATATGGGCTGGCTCTTGGTTCCAGAAGGGGAGGAGATATGGGGGAAATTTAGACAATGTAAAAACAATGCAGCGATAAAAAATATTTTTTAAAAAGTCCAATTTCTGAGTAGGCTTGACAGATTCCAAAATAGTTTTAAAATAGTGATAATCAAAAGATCCCACCATAGACTTGGAACTGAAAGGGAACCTTAAGGCCATTTAGTCTAACCCTGTCTTTGAGGAAACCAGGAGCCGGACAGGTTGAGTGATTTGCTCAAGGTAAGTGACAGGTAGGATTTGAACTGAGGTCCTCAGACTGTGAAGTCTATATTCCCCCTAATGATACTAACTCTGTTAGCAAGATCTCAAAGGGATTATGTTAGGAAAGAGGTTTTCTTGGATTTTTTAGAAATAGGCTCTGGCTTAAAAGGGCTTTGAGAAGTGAGCAAATCTTATCTTGTTCAGGATAAACAGCGGAAAACTAATTTTCACTCTAAAAGCTAACAGTTGTCGATGGGATGAACGAAGTCCTACCAGTTCTGTGTCATGTCTTTCTAATTTGATGCCAATGCCTTTACTGGGTCCTCTACTATCACCCTACTTGAAGCCCTTGCAACCTCTTGGTTGGATTCTTTCTACAGCTTCCACACATTTTGGTTCTCCCTGATTCTAGGCTCTTATCTTTTAAATCCATCCACAAAAGAACAGCAACACCCATCTTCCTAATGTACTTCTTATGTTCCTCCTCTGCTTAAAAACAATCTTTAGTGATTCTTCATTGCCAATAACAACCCTCCTCCCTCCACTGAACATTCAAGAATTCTGCCCATCCCACCTGGCTATTCCCATCCTATCCCATCCCATGCTACTGCCCTCAATGCACCCAGTGCCTGAGCTAAACTGGACAGCTTCATATTCCTTAAATTTATCACTTTCCCATCTTGGTGCTTTTGTTGGATTAAGTTGTAATAATCCTTTCCATGGACGTTGTTGAAAGGGAACAAGGATATTGCATTTTGACAAACCAGTGACAGAGAATTGGGTAAATTCTTAGTCTACAGATCACATGTCCACGAAATCTTACTTTTATCAGCCGGCCATCACCTCCCTAAATATTTTTGAATTACATTTTATTGATACAATTACAATAATCCATTTACTGATCAGCAAATGTTTATATCAAGGGCATTTCACATACAAGTAACTTCTCGAGTCTCTTCCTATTCCAGCAGTCTGTCAGTCGATGGATGTTCTATCTCTTCATCGGATTTTGGCAGAGGGTAGAAAAGTGAATTGCTGCAAAATGTAATATCTTTGCAGTCATCCTGCTCCTTACCCTGAAGTTGCTGTAGCAACAGAGGAAAGAAGGCTCTTCATTAGAGAGAGAGCTCCCTGAGTTTTAACCTTATTATTCAATCAGGCTTGGAAGACTGTGGGGGTGAGCCATCCTGTTACAGGGCAGGAACAAGATTTTTAACTTTGATAGGGTATATAATGAACTACATCCAATAAGTCTTTGGAATAAGTAGAATGTAACATTAAGAAGCTAGTATTTTGCATTTTTCCAGCATAACCAAGGGGTCAGCAGATCTCTTTCCTTCCTAGATGAAGCTGAGAAGGAAGCGGGATCCAAAAGAAAGAAGGCTGGATTTAGAATCAGAAGGCCTGGATTAAAATCTTGGATCCTTGCTGCTTACCACCTGTGGGGTCTTGGGCAAGAGACTGTACCTTGATGGGTTACAGCCTCCTCATCTGTAAAATGAAGGGACTGGACTCAGTGACCTCTGACTCATTCCATTCTAAGTGTACGATCCTGTGGTCCTACTCAGTGGTAGCCACTTAGCCATCAGTACTGCATGAGGGTCACCCACTGTATGTGGAGCACTAGAAAAGGAGAGAACTAGGAGAAACACAGACCCCAGCCAACTTTCTTTGGACGATGCCTTGTACCCCACACAGTTACCCCCCTCCCACCCCACACTCCTTCTTGTAGTCCTCCCATATCCTCCCTTTGTAATCCTCCCATATAGCACTTAGCACAGAGCATGGCGCATAGCAGGTGCTTAATAACTGTTTCTTCCCTTTCTCTCCCAAGAGAAGTTTCTCTTGCAACAAAAAATAAAAAAGAGAAAAAAGCAGTTTAGAAAAACTAACCAACATATCAACCGGGTCTAACCAGTACATGCAATATTCCAAACCCATAGTCTGCCACCTTTGCAAAGAGAGGAGGGATGAGTACTTTCTCTCCACTTCTTCCAGGTGCAGCTCGATGATTATAGTCACACAGCATTCATTTTCTGTTTTTGTAGCTGTTGTCCTTTCTATTTACACTGTGATAATCATTGAGTAGGGTGTTTTCCTGGTTCTACTTGCATCAGTTTGCATCGTCAGTTCATACAAATCTTCTTTGGCTTCCCAACCTATTCATTGCTGTTGTCGCTTTTACAGTACAGTAGTAATATGGAAGAGCACTTTCAAAGCAGCATCTAAAAAAATCAAAATGCAGACAATACAGGCCAAAGCCATGGGCACCAAGTGGATTCTGAGTCAGTGATCCATCTGGTGGAGATGGCCAGGATGCTACAGAGGCACATTACAGCACAGTATAATGAAAAGGACACTGGACTGGGACCTATAAGAACTGGGCTCCAGTCCTTTTTCTACTATTCGCTACTCATGCAACCCTCAGCACATCATGCCATCTTTCTAGGCCTTAATTTCTTCATCTGTAAAATGGAGTCAGTCATCCTTGTAACTATCTCAGAGATTTAGACTATCAGTAATAATAGCTGATGTGTATATTGCATTTTAAAGTTTCAAAGTATTATAAATACATGCACATATTCTATCATTGGAACCTCACAATTACCCTGTGAGGTAGGTATTCCAGGTATTATATCTCTTTAGCTACTTTATAGATGAGGAAATTAAAGCTCAGAGAGATTAAATGCCTGACCCATGGTCTTTCCTATTAATAAGTCCTGCATTTTATACCCAGGCTTTCATAGCTGACACTCACACAGCTTACCAAACAAATTTTACATACTTATTTCATTTGAGCCTCAAAATAGCCCTGTGAACTAGGTGCTATGGGGGACCCGGAATCTGGTGGAGGAAGTGGAGATATTGCTTTACAGAGATCCTAAGGCTTCTCCTGTTCCACCCTTTGTCTGCCAATAACCTGCTCCAAACCATGTTGCTTCTACTCACCTTCAACCCCCCCTCCTTCCTACTGGAAACTTGGACTCCACCTAGGAAGCCATGCTAGGTTCTCCCAGGGAGCTTTTGCTTTATAGTGGCCAGAACCAAGCAGCCACTTTATTTTCCAGTTGTAGTAGACTGTAAGCTCTTTGAAGTCATGGACCATTTTGTTGATCTGCATTTTTATCCCCAATGCTTAGCTCACTGCTTGATATAGAATAAATGCTTAATAAACTAACCCTCTCTGTCTCTCTGTCTCTCTCTCCTGTATTCTTTTTCTCTCCTCTCCCTCCCTCTCTCCCTTTTCCCCTTTCTATCCCTCCCCCCCTTCTCCTTCCCACTCCCTTCTATCACCCTCCCCCAATGGAGTATCCAGGATGTACAAATGAATGACTGGCATTCTCTTGAATCCTCTAGGCACATGGTCCTTTGAAGGCTGCTATCCCTATGATTCCTTGACATTCCTAGAAAGAACTATTATTGTCTTATTGGCTTATTTAGTCCTACCCACTCCAAGTTGCTTCTGAACTTAGGGAATTGAAGAATCTTAGGGTTGTGAGGGACAACAGAGGTCACCCAGCCCAAGGGTTTTTTTTTCAGCCCAGATTAATTTTATTTCAAATCAGTCTTTGTTGTTTTGCTTTCCCCTGGGTGCAATATCAGAAATAAATCAAGGAGATAATCAAGTAAAAGAACAATTTGAGGCCCTGCTATGTGGACAGCACTGCTGCAGGCTCTTCAGGGTGGAGAAGGGCCATGAAATTTGTGGTCCATGGCCACCAGGAGCTTACAATCAAGACACAACTACAGAAAATGAAATGAAAACACGACAGTATGAGACTCCAATACAAATTCAGCAAACAATTACTAAATGGCTGGTCTGTGCAAGGCTTTGGTGGTACAGAGAGAAGACCAAAAAACCCCTGCAGCCAAGGATCTTACATTCTCCTGGGAAATGTAAAATTTAACACAGATAATGAATTGTAAAGTAATTTGAAGGAGAGAGCACAAACTGATGGGATCAAGAAGGGCTTCCCACATGATCTGGGCCTTGAAGGAAGATAAAGATTCTGAAAGGTAGAGGTGAGGAGGGAGTATATTCAAGGAACGTGGGAGTGGGGTGGGGGATCCCAGAATTCTGAGTTCAGGAAATACCAACAGTCCAGTTTGATTGAAACAGAATTAATAAAGTTGAATAATATGAAATAAATCTAGAAATGTTGGTTGGGACTAAATGTGTAAAGGGCTTTAAATTCTTAGGAGTTAGTATTGTATCTTAGAGGCAATAGGGAGCTACTGAAAATCTTGGAGCCAAGGAATGACAGGGTGATACCTGTACCTTAGGAAGTTCATTCTGGCAGCTGTGTGGAGGATGGATTGGAGCCGCTCATCTAGGAATAGAAACTGGGGTGGATAGGGATAAAGAGATGAATGTGACAGACGTTACCGAGGTCGAGGCAGCATGACAGCTCTACCCCTGGGGTCAGGAAGGCCTGGGTTCAGATCCTACCTCTGATACATGAGCCGTGTGACCCTGGGCAAGTCATTAGGCTCTCTGATCTTCAGTTTTCTCACCTATAAATTGAGCAAATTGAACTAGTCCGTCCCTGAGATTCCATCCAGCTCTAAATTGATGATCTTTGGATGACTTAGAAACTGATTAGATGTAGGGGTCTAGGGAAAGGAAAGAGCCAAGAATGATTCAGCTTCTGAATCTGGGCAGCTGGAAGGATAGTGATGACCTCAATTTAGATGAGGGACAAGTTTAGGGAGGAAGATCATGAGTTTTGTTTTGGACGTGTTGGGTTTGTGATGCCCACAGGATATCTACATGGAGATAGGCAGCAGGCAATTGATGATGTGGGAATGGAATTTAGGAAAGAAATTGGGGTTAGCTATGTAGATCTGAGAGCCATCTGCATAGAGATAACTGAATCCCTGGGATCTGAACACCAACCTTCTTACCAAAGGAGAGAGTTTAGGGGAAGGCAAGTGCCTAGGACAAGACCTTGGGGGAGCACCCACCCCAAAACGGGGTTGGGTATAGATGATGACCTGGCAAAAGAGACTGGGAAGGGTCGGGGTTAACTAGCTGAGCTCCCTCCTTTTATAGAGCTAGGAGAAACAGGAGAGAACAGTACCCTGAAAGTCAAGGTCAAGAGAATGATCAGGTGGTGGATTGTGTCAGAAGTTGCAGAGGTCAAGGAACAGAGATGTCATATCATTGGCATGCAGTTAGTTGTTCAATGGGTGGTATGGATACTAAGTGCTGAGAACAGAAAAGGAGGCTACTATAGATTGGAATTGTCAGGAGGGTAATGGGAAAATGGAAGCCTGGCCTCAAAAGGTGGGTTGGACCTGGCCAGGCAGAGAAGGGAGCTTAGATATCTCCAGATATTAGGCCACATACGTCTACCTGTAAGACAAGTTAAATTACATTATGACAAATGAAATTGAATTTTTTAAGGAAAGCTTTATTGGTGCTTTTTAATTTTTATACCACAGTTATTTCTGTGTATACCTCCCCCCGCCATCCTTCACCCTCAACCCTTAGGAGCAATCACTTGTAATAAATGACAGTGAAGCCAATACGGTGACCACATCTGACAGCTTATGCAACATTCTATACCCACTGTCTCCCTCCTCTCTTGAGAAAGGAGGGAAGTGCATTTCTCTTTCCCCACAATTTCAAGAAATCTCCAAAAATCCAAAGGAATTCTAACCTCAGGGGATGACCTGGTGGAACAGCGTTCACTCCCACAATGTTCTATGTCAGAAAAAGGATGTTGATGGCCCTGGTGCTTTGTCTTTGCTGTTATTTTTGGATATATAATATCTTAAAACACAAGATTTCTGAGAAATTATGGAAGCTAGAGCATAGTCTTGATCATCGCGTGGGGGAAATAAAAGCAAACAACTCATGAAGAGGCAACAATTAGTAGGAAGTTATCACTTATCCCAGGCTCACAAGAAATCTTTTTCATTTTAAACTTGTGTCTCACTTGGGGTCTGTAATAGCTCCGCTTAATTGGTTCGTATTCACTCATAGACCCACCTAACATAGCCTTACATGCTGTAGGCAGGGTGGGCCCTGGAGATGTTTGAGGGGAGAGAGTATGAAATCTAGAGCAAAAGTATTTTGTAAGCTGGAAAGCACATTTAAAAACGCATCATCGTCATTATCGTTATTATTAGTAGCAGTACTCTTATTTCTTTACCAAATTAAGGTAAATAAAATTTGACAAACATTTCTTATACATCTACAATGTGCAAAGTACTGTATTAGGTGTTGAACATATAAGGATACAAACAAATACAAACCAATCTTTGTCTTTAGAAAGCTAGCATTCTACTGGGAGGGGAATCATAAATATACACACAAAAAAATGGGTTATAAAAGTCATTTGAGTCTGGGGATAGTACTAAGAACTAGAAAGATTGGGGAAAGGCTTATCTAGGAGGTAGCACCTGATCTAAGTTCTCAAAAGAAGACAAGGATTCACAGAGGTAGAGATAAGGACACAGTGCATTCCCAGGTTAAGAGGAGGTTGGTTTAAGAATCAAGCTGAAGAGTTCCCACAATATTGGAGCTTCATCTGAAGGGCACCATGCTGGCAGTATCCATGTCCTCTGGTTCCTTGCTGAAAGGCCACAGGGAACTCTTTGGATTGTTCTCGGTGACTGGACTACGGCTGCCTCCAAGCTGATTGGGGATCTAGAATGAGGGGGGATGGTCATCCTCCAACATGCTCTAGAAAAACAGGCTATCTATCCCCTGTTCTATTTCGCTCAGAATTCTAGGCTGGAATATGATAAGACAGATCTTTATTTTGAGTTGGGATGGACAGGCAAATACCCCTTGTTGCCATTCTTTTATCTTACTTTATGAACTTTTCCTCATAGAGGACGAGGGGGGTAGGGTGGCAGTGCCATGTTGATTTTTGGAAGCAGCATGATTCCAAATGAGCCCCAACATAGGACAGTGGTTCAGGCTCCATGAGTACAGGTAGCAAGTATCTAGAAGCAACAGTAGCCTACACTCTGCTTATGTCCTACTTTTGGCAATCCTACGGAAAGCATACTCTCCCTTTAAATTAATCAATTAATTGATTAATCTATTAACTCATGTGTAGTATATAATGTGCCCACCAGATGTCTCTACACACAAGCCAAGAACTTAGTGGTTTTGTCAGTCCAGTGTGCCTGCAGAGACCTGTCCAAAGACAGTAGTATCCCCCCAGATCACCAGATTCCTAAGCCTACAAACTCTTAGCCTTTCATGGTTCTCCATGGCTGCAAGTGATGGTAGATTCAATATTAACCTAGGTATATGAAAAGGAAATTTCACCTCAAATTATTGGACAATGACAGGAAAATCTCCATGGCTGCTCTCTCTTCCCAGTATTTATCCCTCCCCCTAGAAATGTCATGGGGTTCATGATGTGGTGACGACACCTCGCTATTTCTTTGGGTTTAGCTGGCTCTCTCAACCTGCTCTTCACACTGGGCAGATCTGAGTTCCCTGAGAGAAACCCATTACCACCTGGTTCGAACTCCCTCAGGATCCTAAAGGTGATCCTGTAGGGGGGAGATACCACTTCTCCCACGCACCAGCCTAGTTTCTGGGCCATAATCCAATGCTCTCTCCATTATGAAATTATTATTTCTAAATATTAATATGCCACTCACAAAGTAATGCACCCGCAAAGTGTATTATTTCCAAAGATGATTAGGGAAAAAAGGAAAAGAACCTATATGTTCTAAATATGTTCTATAATGTTCTAAAATGTTTATAGCAGCTCTCTTTGTGGTGGCAAAGAACTGGAAATTGCAGGGGTGCCCATCAATTGGGGAACTGGCTGAACAAGTTGTGGTATATGATTGTGATAGAATACAGTAGAGTAATATTTACAACCAGTTGCTTACAATGACAGTTTTATATCTTACCTATAACCATTTCCTTTAAAACAAGGAAGATATAATATTATAAATATTGATCTATTAAAGCAAATGTATAAGTAATAAAATGCATTACAAATACACATGTAGACCTAGATCCCACTCTCCCACCAATGTACTCAATATCTATGGTGAACAATGGGGACACACTTAGAGAATCTGGCAAAAAAAAAATAAGCGAGGAAGCACCAGGGATACCAAGAAAGAGAAAATCACTGTCCTTGAACCTTCAAGGAGCTCACATTCTGACAGGGGAGACAACACATCAACAACTATGTACATACAAGATATCTATGGAGTTGACTGAAGGTGATCTCAGAGGGGAATAAACTGTGACAAGACTAGAAAAGTAAGAGGGAGCCAGGTCTTGGAGCACCTTAAATGTCAAACAGAGGACTTTATATTTGAGTGTGTGTGTGTGTGTGTGTGTGTGTGTGTGTGTGTGTGTGTGAGAGAGAGAGAGAGAGAGAGAGAGAGAGAGAGAGGGAGAGAGGGAGGGAGGGAGAGAGAGAGACAGAGAGAGAGAGAGAAAGAGAGAGAGGGAGGGAGGGAGGGAGGGAGAGAGAGAGACAGAGACAGAGACAGAGAGAGAGGGAGAGAGGGAGAGAGAGAGAGAGTTGGACTATGCTTTAGGAAGACTGCTTTGTCAGTTGAGTGTCAGATTGACTGGAATGGTGACCCACTTTAGGTAAGGAGTCCAGTTAGAAGGCTATCCCAATAGTCCAGATGAAAAGTGGACTAGTATACTAGTATGATGTCTGTGTGAGTGAAGAAAAGGGGGTATATCCAATCTGAGGTGCTCTGAGTCCTCTCAGCAAGGTAACAGGGCACTTCCACGAATTCTCCTTCAGACAAACATCCATGCTCTATAACTCCATAATTTTTTGGGGGGTGAGGAAGCTCACCAAATTGATCAGATTTTCCTCTGAACAATTGGTATGGGGGATGATTAGTGTAAATGTATAGGGAACATCAAATTTAGGAACAGTAAGTGGTCCAATTGGAATGGAATATAGAATTTGGGAAGAGGGGAGCAGTGTAATACACGAATCTGGATGGTGGAAGGTAAGGCCTTACTTTTCAACTCATTATGACGTGGGGGTGACCCTTGATGCCTGAGCATGGGTACTGGCCGGTTCTACCTACCACATAGGATGGCTTTCAAGTCAGGAAGTCAGGACCTGAGTTAGCTAGGTGGCACTATGGGTAAGAATGCTGGGCTGGGAGTCGGGAAGACCTGAGGACAAATCCTGAGTCAGGACCTTAGTCATTGTGCAAATCCCTTAACCTCTTTCAGTCTCAGTTTCTTCATCTCTAAAATGGGGATCATGATAGCAGCTGCCTCACAGAATTCCTATGAGGATGAGAGGAGATAGCACATACAGCACTGTGCACTTAAGGGAGTGCTATATCAATCCGACTTACTATTGTTACTGTTTGTTGTTGTTGTTATAGCGGCAGATGGCATGCCTGTCATGAGAGGCTCAGCATAGCCATGGGGCTAATCACCAGAAGGGTGGCAGGACAATGATTTTTTTTTCAACAACAACTCTGGAAGACTTAATCACAGAAGGTTTTTAATCAACTCTTTTCTCTACACGGAGATATAATTTTCAGATAGAGGTACTCAATGAATGGATGCTTGTCCAAAGGACTGATCAGGACCTTCTCTCTTTTCTCTTTCTCTCTCTCCTCCCTCTCTCTCTCTCTCTCTCTCTCTCTCTCCCCCTCCCCCCCTCTCTCTTTTTTCTCTCTTCTTTCTTCTTCTCTGTTTCCTCCACCCTACCCCTCTTTTTGCCTAGTTGGGAGGATTTAAGGTTCGGTATATCTGTCAGACATCTAACTCAGATGTCAATTTCTGAGGGTCTTGGTTGTCTCATCCAAGCCTTTCCTGTAGGGGATGAGTTCTATCTACAGCATGGATCCAGACCTCTGGAGTGGATGCCAATCCACAAGGATGAGGGGTAAACCTGAGAACTGGACTTAGTTAAAGGACTTGGGTTTGAATCCTGGTCCTACGATTTCCTACCTGCAGGATCTTGGTTATATCGCATAAACTCCTTGGGCTTCACTTTCCTCATCTATGGTATAAGGTTGGACCAAATGGTACCTGAAATCCCTTTTAGCTTCAAATCTATAATCTTATGATCTGAATTCATGAAAAAAATGCTACAACCTTCCTGTGAGAGAGTTTTATCATTGTATTGGTCTTCCCACTTCACCAATAAGGAAATTAAGGCACAGAGAGACTATATGAATTAAGGAAGTTCAATGATACAGCCAACAACAGGGCAAGGACTGGTACCCAGGTCTCCGGATTCCAGTGCTTCTTTCTCAGATGCTGCCTGGCATAGTTTGCTCTTGCTAAAAGTTCTGCCTCTTCACTGTTGTCTTTCCTCTGTCTAGCCTAGGGTTTTGTTAATTCCTCTCTCATTTTTGTGTCTTTTAATTCTCATTTATCCTGTTTTCCTCCCTCAAGGAACAGCTCATACAGTGTCTGTTTACAGATACCCAATAACAATAACTGACATTCAGCACTTGGAGGTTTGCAAAGATTCCTTGCAAATCCTTTATCTGGTGAGGCTGAGGTTGGTGGTTGGTGTCTTTGCAACATGGTAGAACCCAAAGAGTCTTGGGTTGGGAATCAGAAGACCCCAGCTCTGGCCCAAGTTCTGCCACATACTAGCTGTAGATCTCAGTTAAGTATTTTAACTTTCTGTGGCTTCAGTTTCCTTATCTCTAAAATGGGAGTGGAGGTAGGGGAGTAAAATGCCTTCTATGCCTACTTCACAGGATTGCTGTCAGGAAGAGGTGAGATAAATGTCTATAAATTCATTTTATATTTAAGATGAATATTTAAAAAACACTCTATTAATGTAAGATGTGACCAGTTCATCACTTGAAGGATATTTGACTTCATCCATGTGGGTACTCCCTTC
This sequence comes from Trichosurus vulpecula, assembly GCF_011100635.1. Taxonomy (NCBI): domain Eukaryota; kingdom Metazoa; phylum Chordata; class Mammalia; order Diprotodontia; family Phalangeridae; genus Trichosurus; species Trichosurus vulpecula. The sequence continues at coordinate 154,678,290 of NC_050581.1, forward strand.
CCTGATCAGACCTTGACTTCTTTCTTCCTTAGTAGACGTGACTTTCATGAGTTTCCAAGTCTGGAAAACACTCAGTCAGGGGCCAGTCTTCTGCTAATAAGCACCTGAGAATTTAGCTAGCCTGATTCTCAGAGGATGAACATAAAATCCTTCCCTGGGTAAATACTTGCAGCTGGGCCAGCTTGGCAGGACTTGGACAGAATTTGTGCTGTCCTGGTATAGCTTTCGAGAACCTCTGTGCCACTATGAGGCACCAGAGAATGACCTCACAGAGGGAGCATTGTTGCTACTGCTGATGTTTTTTTAAAAAAAATATTTTATTCCAAACTTAAGAAATAAAACAAGCATTTCCATAATATAGTAGAATAGAAAAAAAGACAATTGTATATGAAACTGCAAATTTATTACGCACAACTTATTCCTTTTAAATACATAATAAAGTTATCATGTAACTTTCTTCCCCCCCCTTTTTTTCTTCCCTCTGCTCCCCCCAGCCCTTTCTGATCTTTATTTTCATTCTCGTGAAAATCCCAGGGAACTTCCATGACTCTTTGACTGGAGATTGGGGTAAGCCTGGGATGGGTATGGGAAGCCTGCCAGCTCATTAGCATGGAAGAATAAGTTAGCAGCCCATCAATGCATTCAGCACAGTGCCAAATAGCTGTCGGTCCAGCATCAGAAGCACAAATACAAACCATCCACTACCAAAGGATTTTTCCTTAATTTAGGAATAGCTTTCAGCCAGCATTACCTCTGTTTCCTGAGTTCAAGCCAGATCATTGTGCTGGAAGTAATCTGTATTAGTCTTATTGGAGTGGCGAGGTTGCCATAGTTACTGTTTGGTTTCCGTGCACCTAAAATTTCAAGTATTTATCAGGCGAAGAAGGTTTGCTGCTTTTTTTCTCTCCTGTCTTGGGAACGTTAAATTAGAAGGAAAGCAGCTTTTATCTTTTTTTATTTGTTTGTTTGGGACAGTCAAGTCTCAGGGTCAGAGAGTCACAGTCAACTGGTAACCACGGGTTCCATGACAGACTGGCTCAGGATTTTAAAAATGGAATTGGTGACTCCCTGCCAGAGACCATAGATTCCTGCATGGTGATGGACTGGAGCAAGGGTTGGCATCATGGAGCAGCCTAGGGCAGCAGGTTATTATGGGATTAGCAAAATCAGAATGGAGAAGTAGGTTTCCAGTTGGGACCATCCTGCTAAAAAAAAAAAGGCTAACTGGGTCACCCTTTAGGCAACAGGAAGAAGAGACAGGGAGAGATGGGAAAACTACATTGTCAAGGCCAAAGGCATAGTGGTGAAATGGAACCAGAGCTAGGCTTGAAGATGACGTTTACTAGAAGTGTGACCATGGGCAAATGTTGCTTCTCTTCTCTGGGACTCAGTTTCCTCCCCTGTAAAGTGAAGGCAGTTGCCCTACATATCTCAGAGGTAAGATCTCTTTCAGGTCTAGGTCCTTCAATCCTTGAGAACTTGCCAAAGGTTAGGAAAGCAATAATTTGTTACATATAAATTGTTCTTTCTTAGTGGGTAGCCATTCAGTTGTGTCTGCCTCTTTGTGACCCCATTTGGGGTTTTCCTGGCAGAGATATTGTAGTAGTTTGTTATTTCCTTCTCCAGCTCATTTTTACAGATGAAAAAACTGAGACAAACAGGGTTAAATGACTTGCCCAGGGTCACACAGCTAGTAAGTATCTGAGGCCAGATTTGAACTCAGAGAGATGAGTCTTCCTGACTCCAGGCCCGGCACTTTATCCACTGTGCCACCTTGCTACCCTTAGTGTGTAGACCTGGAGGTTTTTCTTTGTTACTGGAATTACTGTTTTTAGAGTCCACTTTTGTCTACTCAGGGTCAGCCCCAGGCCTCTGCTCAGAGAAGGTCCCCATTGGCTCTGATGGCTGTGAGTCAGGCAGATGTTTGCTTTTGTTTTTCCAGGCCAAAGCAATGTCCCTTTTGCTGGAAGCCATGTGGATCAGCTTTTCATTAGCCATCCCCTTGGGCAGCTGCTTGGGTCATGGGTTGGAGTCAGAGCCATAACTTGTAATGTTTGTGCCGAAGGCAGTCCAAAGCACTCCTGGGAAAGGTAGCATGAAACATGACCTCACCTAAGCTTTGTGCTCCCCACATAGTGTCAGCACTGTGGGGTGAATCAGGGAAAGGGGAGAGAAGCCCAGGGAGGAGTGCCCCAGAAAAAAATATTCACCAATTCCTTTGTTGTTCGTATTATGCTAAAAGACTGGGATGCTTTTGGATCCCTCCAAATTTGCGGCAAAGTCTCAGACCCAACCCTTGGTATAGTTTTGGTCAGAGCTCTCTACCATGCTCCTGATTTTTTACTTATAGAGCTGGGAAGAAGGTTGGGGCCGGTCAGGACCAAAATGAACCTGGATGGGAGAGACTAGGTGGAGGCACAGAAGAGAAGTTTTATAAAATGAATCCCCAGAGCTTCTACGTGAAGTTCTTTCATTTGGTCCTCTTATTCCATGGCTTTGGGTCCCTTCATCCTCCCCTAAGGGCCCTCCTGTTTGTCAGCATCCTTCTCTGAACATGGTGCTTCAGCAGAGCAGCATCTGTGCTTCTTGACATGGAGCAAAGGCCACATGTATCTTAGCATGGTTAGCTGACTTTCTGGTTATCTTTTTAATCACTGATCTGAGCTTTTACTTGGAGAAAGCAGGAGGTAACAAGGCCCAGGGCAGCCAACCTGCATCCTGTGAGCGGGAGTAAGTCATTAGGAGCTACCGGCTAAGGAAAAGACTTCAGGGGTCGGTGGGAAGCGGTAGCTCTTGGCAGGTGAATCCTGCCATTAACTAAATTTTGACAAAAATGACTTCTGTCTCTTACTCCAGAGCCTCCCGTACCCACCCACTTCATTTGCTTTTCCTTCCATGTCACTGCTGATGACATCCAGGATGCTTTGTCTCTGGGCTTGATTTCTGCTTGTTGCTGAGGGTCCTGTTTGTATATTATCTGATGTACTGGAGATCCAGTTCTGGGGGATGACACCTGCCCTTTTAGGGGAAGCTGACCTTGCATTCACATCCACAGAAAATATTGACACAAAAAGTGGGCTTTTCCAGTAAATGTAACTTCAGGTGTTAGTGGGGCAAAAAAAGGGAAGGTAATTTTCCCCAGCCAATTACTTGACTTTTAACTGTTAAAGTAGGGCTCTGCTTCCAGTGTCGAGGGTGTAGTATCCCAAGTTTCAGGGGTTTTGCACAGCTGTTTTCAGAGATACTTCTAGGGACCTGTAAGTTTTCAGTTCTCCCAAGGTGGTATGATCTAAGGAGAGGTGTGTACTCCTCTCCTGGTCTGTGCTCTGGTCTGTGAGTGACCACAAGCACTCTTTTCTGCCCTGGAACTGTGAGGAGAGTTTCGTCTCTACTGTTCTTTCAAGTTCTGCTATGCCAGTGCTTCTCCTCACCCCAGGACTACGACCTAGATCCCAGTACGGGCTAAGCAACAGAGTCCTGCCTCAGTGCTAGCAAAGAGATCTCTCTAATCTCCTTCTGACCAGTTGTTCTATCCCCCTATATCTGTGGGCTGAGAGCTCTGGAAGCAGCCGCTGCCAATTCAGTCACTCTCAAAGGCTGCTCCTGGTTTGCTGGGGTTGGGGCTGTGCTGGCTGACCTGTGCTGGACTGCACTCCACTCTCACCCAGGTGCAACAGACCTCTCCTGCTGACCTTCTAAGTTGTCTTTGGAGTCTGTGGGCTGAGAAGCCTGGAAACCACCACTGCTGCCGCTGATTCAGTCCCCTGAGGCATGCTCTGGGTTTGCTGGCGCCCGGTCTGCACTGGTGTGGCCTGCACTAGACTGTGCTCCTCTCTCACCGTGGTGCAGTAGACCTTTCCTGTTGACTTTCCAAGTTGTCTTGGGCTGTAATTCATTTCGCTTTGTGTTTTTATGGGTTCTGCTCCTCTGGAATTTGTTTAGAGTCATTTTTAAAGGTATTTGGAGGGGCTGGAGGAGAGCTCAGGAGAGTCTCTGCCTTTATTCCACTATCTTGGCTCTGTCTCGGGAAGGTACTTTGTAAGATGTCGAAGTGACTGAAGTAAAATCTGTCTAGTTTGAGGGGAACGAGGCCAAATGTCACTTGTTTTTACTTTTTCGCCCATGCCTTTATTTCCCAGGTAGCAATCTTGCTTTCACCATGCTTATGGATCCAAAATCCCACATGAGGACTTTGGAAAGCAGAGTTTTGAATAGAGAGGCCTCCTTAGGTAATAATAACAGCTACCATTTATATACCCTTACTATGTGCCAGGCACTGTGCTAAGAGCTTTATAATTATTGTTTCCTTGGATCCTCACAATAACCCTGTGAAGTAGGTTATATTATCTTCATTTTACAGATGAGGAAACAGGCAAACAGTCATCAACTGACTTGCCCAGGGTCACACAGCTAGTAAGGGTCTAAGGCTGGATTTGAACTGAGGTCTTCCTGACTCCAGGCCAAGCCCTCTATCCACTGTGCCACCCAGCTACACCCCAGGTGCCAGGTCTCTGGCATCCTTGGAGATAGCGTTTCTCCACTGGTCCAGAGGGAGTACAATTGATTCCACCTGAATAACCAAAAGGTCTGTCCTCTTCTGGCTTTGAAGGGGAACTGACAGGGAACCAGGAAGACTTAGTGGTCAGGTGCTGATGGCAGGACCCTGATGATTTCAACACTTAACAGTAGAGAGTAAGGTAAGCCGGCTCCCAGGCTAAACCTTTGAGTTTCTAAAGTCAGACCTGTCTTGTGGGGATTGGGAGTGGGAGGATGCCTTACTGTGCTTTAGAGGAAGCTGGTATCCCTGAAAGGTTTACATTGAAATGGAAGTATCACAGGGGCAGATGACAGCAATCAGTCACTAAGTGTAATACTGTCTCTGGGCTGCACTCCCCAGTTTGTACTTATTGTTTGGTCCCCAGAGGTGGGGCCTCTACCCTAGGGTTAACATTTTGGGTGGCTGCTCCTACTCCTGAACCCTCACTGGGGTCTAAGAGAGCATTTCAACCTCTGACCAGGGAGCCAGACACCTCACTTCACCCATTACCTACGTCTGGGATGGTTATTCTTCTGGAAGTTCAACTTTAGCTATGCCACGTAATTATTCTTGGCTCTTAGGGAGTGGATTTGCTTTTAGACCCATACTTATTATCATCTTAAACCAAAATCTTTCTCTTTTTCCTTTCTTACTGTGGAAATTTATTTCCTTAAAAAAACCCACCACATTCTTTATTGCTACCTTTTGGGTTTTTCATCAAAATCATTTCCCAATATTCCACTCCAAACATTCCTTTGTAACAAAGAAAAACAGTGAAGCAAAATTGACTGACAAAGCATCCCTGTCTGATAGCATATGCAACATTCCTCATCTGTTTACTGAGCAGAGGAATGCGTATTCATCCTCTGTTCCACAGAGCCAAGATTGTTCTTTGCAACAATCTTGAGTTCATCTGCCTTGTTTGGAGTTGCGTTATTATAGCATACATATTGTTCTCCAGGTTGTTTTTCTCCCTTTTCATCGCTTCATATGTCTTTCCTTATTTCTCTGAATCCTTTCTTATGGCACAGTAATATTCCTGTTATTATAGTCATATAGTACAATTGGTTCGGCTATTCCCCAGCCAATGGATATCTACTTTCTTCCAGTTTTCTTGCTATCTCAAAAATATTTTGTTATAGATGAGGCCCTTCTTTCTATCTTTGGCCTCTTTGGAGGTGCATACCTAAGAATAGAATCACTAGGTCGAAGGAGATGAAGAGTTCAATGACTTTTCTTGCATCTTTCCAAATTGTTTTCCAGAATGATTGTATCAATGCATAGCTCCACCAACCATGTATTTCTGTATTCAACCTCCCACAGGCTGCTTCTTTCTTCAGGGATCCAGAGTGTCATCAATAACAGAATGGTGATATTCTAAAAGCTTGAGGAACCATGTCCCCTCATTTTAAGGGGAAGTACTGCCGTGCCTTAGTGCTTCAGAACAATGCAGATGTGCATATCTCCACACGATGCAAGAAGAACGTGAGACAGAGTATCTGTTCTAAATTATCTTTTTACCTAACCAGAGCCCAGGAGAGACTGAGACTCTGACTTGCAAAATATAGATTATTCAGTTCTATGCTGACTTCATTTCCTAAAAGAAATTGGGTCCAAATAACATTTTAATGGAATTCAGCCTTTTGACCTGACACTGACTTGGTTCCCCTCTTCTTGTTCCTTCCTACATTAAATAAATAAGGAGAAGTAATAAAAAATAAAAAAAAGGATCCATGTGGATTTATAGGGTTGAACCATTTCCCCATTCCATAAAGTCCAAAAGGCTGTATAGGAAACAGCTGCAGTATTTACTACAGTACTTACTACGCCCTTATTACTGGTTCTACCTTATTATGAAGGTTATTCAGCTCAAATGGAGTTGTTAAGATCATAATTTACTTCCCGTCTCTGGCTCTGGGTTGTTCAGATGAATTCCTGGGTGAAAACTGCAAAAAGTAGTATGTTATATTGTTGGAGGCACTCTGCCAATGTGTTCAGTCACTTATCAAAAACTGAGAGGTAGTTTTTGTTGATTGAGTTTGTTATTATGAGATGAGTATAAGTTGCCGTCATATCCTCTATTCTGGAGTACACAAGCATTCTGGGTTAGCAATGGACCCCACAGGTATCAATGAGCCTCCCAGTCCATAAGTCTGGTGGCCAATCCGAAGTGATTATCTCAGGCAGGATCTATTGTGCCAACAGCATCATGGGATGCCCATGTTTGTCCCACTCTGAGAGTCTCCTATAGACTATACAATTTGATTAAAAATTTTTAGAGTTTTCTGGGCGTCTTTCATTTTTCCACATAGTTATTCCATCATATCCTTCTATCTACTTATCCTACTCCAGCCCTCCCTTGTAACAAAGAAAAAAAAATTTAAACAAAACCAACTAACACATTGATTGTGTGTAACAGTAAATGCAACATTCCATACCCATAGTCCCCTACCTCCACAGGAAAGGGGTGATTTACATTTACTCATCTCTTCTCCAGGGCCAAGATGGATCATTATAATTACATTGTGCTCAGCTTAGTTTATTTTTCTTTTCACTCATTTCTTCTCATTTATTTTTCATTTTCATTTTCTTTTAATTTCTTTTCACTTTTAGTCTTCATTTCCCTTTTCACTTCTTTTCTTTTCATTCATTGTCTTATAGTCGTTATGTACATGTTTTTTTTCCTAGTTTTCTGCTTCACTTAGTATCAGTTATAAAAGTTTTCCTATGTTTCTCTGAATTACTCATACTCATAATTTCTTTCTATAGAATAATTTACTTGCCCTTCCAGTATAGACTGAGACCCTCAGTCAGGCTCTAGTAAGGGCTGCAGAATATTGGATGGATTTGACTTGGAGTCATGGAGAGAAATGGCTGAAAAACCATTTTTTTTCTGACATTTACTAACTATGTGATCATGAGCAAGTCATTTCTTGAGGCCTCAGTTGTCTTATCTGTAAAAAGGTGATAATAGTACCTCACAGGGCCATTGTTGAGATCCAATGAGATAATGTTTACAAAAATATCTCCAACTTTAAACCGTTCTATAAATGTCATTGATGATTATTGGGTTGTCACCCAAAGGACACTGCAGAAACTCATGGTGGGCATGAGTAGCCTACAATATATTGCTAATTAAGAATTGTATGAGAGAGGCAGTATAAAGGATGTAGAGGTGTACAACTTGAAAAGAAGATAGGCCAGTCATGTGGTAAGAATGATGGAAAACCAATAGAAAGCCTGTGTGCTTCAGTGGTACACACACAAAGTCAAAAGAAGTAGAGGAAGGCCCCCAGTTCATTTGGTAGAACTCCTATGAAAGATTTATAGGACAATATTGGACTAGATTCACATGGGATAAAAGGGTATGGCTGGTTGTGAACTGTGCAGTAGGAGGGAGTACCCACATGGGCAACATCATAGATTCGTCAAAGTGTATTGAAGCATTTTTATTATTGTTATTAATGAAATATGGGCACTTCCCTCCCTACCCCAGAACTGGCTCAGTCAGTCCCAACCAGCAAACATGAAGGGAGGTTTGGGGACAAGGAGGAGGGGTTCCTAGAGGCAGGTTCAGCCATGGGAATGCCCACATGGCTGCAACTCATTCTGAGTTCTAGGGGTAATCCTGGGGGGGATTGTTGTTGTTATTGTTCATTCCTTTTAGCTGTGTCTGACTCTTCGTGACCCCATTTGGGGTTTTCTTGGCAATGATACTGGAGTGGTTTGCCATTTCCTTCTCCAGCTCATTCTTTGAGAACAAAGGATGAACAACCAACCAATCAACCAACAGATGAGGAAACAGGCCCATAGAAGGGAAGAGATTTGTCCAAGGTCACACAAATAGTAAATAAATGAGGTCCTGTGACTCCAAATTTGGCACTCTTCCACTATAAGATTTCCCTCCCCCAATCATTTCTATAGAAATGGCACCATATTATTCTTCATGCCTGGTACTCCCAATATCCCCTGCGGGAGAAGAAAGTACTTACACCTGGTTGTAGTATTCCCACCAGACCATTCCACTCAGTCTTGACCTTTACTCTCATCCATTCATCCTTAGTTCTATTCATATTTACTTCCTCATTCCTCCCTTTACACAGTCTTCCTGCTCCCAGCTACATACCTTTTATCAAATGCTGCTCCATGATGTTTATTCCTAAGCTTGACTAGTTCACCTTTTTCCTTCAAGGACCTCTTAAAAATTCTCCTCTAAAGCCTTTCCTTAGTGATTTTCCATCACTCCCTTTTGACTTTGGTCTTATCTCTCAACATTGGCTCAATGCATGTCATATTACACAATGCAAATATTCATTTCTCTATTGATTTATCATATTTAGGGACTTTTCTAAACTTTGGTGCCATTTATTCTGTGCCTGGCTTGTATCAGTTGGTAGATTTCTGCAGAGGCCATGTACTACAGTGGTCAGAGTACGGGATTGAAGTCCAATGACCTGATTCTGAATCTCAGCTTGGACAGGTATTATTTGTTTGACCTTGGCAAGGCATCTCAAGTCTTAGGACCTTGGTTTCTTAATCTTTAAGGTTCCTCCCAGCAATAATTCCACTGTGCTCCTGTACACCAGACCTCTGACTTCATCAGTATAAGGAGATCCCAGTAAGGAAACTTCCTTTACATATTGCATATTGGCATCTGCTCTAGATTTTATAGTCTTGGAGAGTTTTCTGGAGGCACTAAGAGGTTAAGCAACTTGCTCAGATCCAGAAGAAACTTGAACCCTGGTCTTCCTGACTTAGAAGCTACCTCTCTATCCACTATATTCTGCTACTTTTCATAATGTTCATTAAATTATTTACTTTACTATAAAATCATACTACAACACATTTCAAACTTGTGGAAAGAATAGACTCTTAGAGCTTAATGAGTCCTTAGAGAGAAACTGGTTCTATCCTTTTATTTAAAAATTGAGGAAATAGAAAAGCAAAATGATTTGCCCAAGGACACCCAGTGATAGAACCAGAATGTGAACCCAGGCCTTAATTCAATTTCTTAAAGAAACATTAAGCACCCACTGTGCTCTCTACTAGGAGAAGGGATTCTAGAGACAAAAATGAAAGGAGTTTATATTCTGTTATGATGTGTGTACTTATAAGTGAATGTCAATGCAAATTAATTTCAAGACTGAGACAGTGCCAACACCTGGGGACCTCAGGAGGGATCTTAGTGGGAAGTGACCCCTGAGTTGAAGCTAGGGTGCCTATGAAACAGAGGTGAGGAAGGAGGGCCTTCTAGACAGAGACAAAACCATGGAGGCAAGGGATTGAATGTTGTGTATGAGGCCTGGGTAGCAAACCAGTTCAACTGGAATAGAGAGTATGTGAAGGGAGAAGTACAGAAATAATGATGGAAAAGTAAGTGGGAGCCAGGTTGAAGAGGGCTTTAAGTGTCTGATTGGGAATTTTGTTTCCCGATTCCCAGGACAATGCTCCTCCACAAGTGGTTAAAGTACCTGGCACATTACTATGTGGCAATTAATAAATGCTTGTTCATTTCTCTCTTCTTAAGAAAGTGGTACGTCTTGAGGCAGAGCCAAGATGGCAGAGAAAAGGCAGGTACTTGCCTGAGTTCTACCAAATTCCTCTCCAAACAACTTTAAATAATGCCTCAAAACAAATTCTGGAGCATCAGAACCCATAAAAGGATGGGCTGGAGCAATTTTCCACCTTAAGACAACTTAGAAGGCTGGCAGGAAAGGTCTGTTGCATCAGGAGGAGAATGGAGCACAGTCCAGTGGGCTGTGCCACTGCAGACCAGGCCCAAACAAACATGGAACAGACTTTGGGGGTGACTGAATTACTGGTGGCTTCCAAAGCTCTAAACCCACAGATGGTAAGGGGTTTGGAGAACTGATCAGAAATAGATTATAGGGCTCTCTTTGCTGGCATTGGGTGCAGGATTCTGTTACATTGTCCATACATGGATCCAGGTCACAGTTCTGGGTTGCAGTCTCAGGGTGAGGAGGAGCATTACTATACCAGAGCTTGTGGTTGCAGGAAAGTGGGGACCCTGGTCACAGTTCCAAAGCTGAAAAGAGTGCTTGTGGTCACTCACAGTCCAGGGAACAGGCCAGGAGGGTAATAAACACACCTCTCCTTAGATCATACCACCTTGTAAAAACTAAAAGACTCCAAGAACTAGCTCTGAAAATAGCTGTACAAGAAAACCTGAAGCTTGGGAACAGTGCCCCCTCTACTCCAGAAGCAGAACCCCACTTTAGTATAGAGTTAAAAGTCAAGAAATAGGCTAGAAAAATGAGCAAACAATAACAAAAAAAGATCCTGCCTATAGAAAGTTACTATGGTGACAGGAAAGATCAAAACACAAACTCAGAAGAAGACAACAAAATAAAAACTGTTACATCCAAAGCCTCAAAGAAAAATGTGAATTTGTCTCAGTCCCACCCCCACCCCAAATTTCTGGAAGAATTCAAAAAGGATTTTGAAAATCAAATAAGAGAGGCAGAGGGAAAATTGGGGAAAAAATGAGAGTGATGCAAGGAAATCATGAAAAAAGAGTCAACAGCTTGGTAAGGGAGGCACAAAAAATACTGAAGAAAATAAAACCTTTAGAAACAGAATTGGCCAAGTGGCAAAAAGAAGCACAAAAATCCAACGAAGAGAAGACTATCTTAAAAAAAGAGAATTAGGTGCTTGCTTTGGCAGCACAAATTCTAAAACTGGAACAATACAGAGAAGATTAGCATGGCCTTTGAGCAAGAATGAGATGCAAATTCATGAAGAGTTCTATATTTTTTAATTATACCTATCTCTCAGGGTTGTTACACAGATCAAATGAAAAAAAAATTTGTAAAGCACCTGACACACAATAGATGTTTAATAAATGCTTGTTTTCTTCCTTTCCAGAATCTCTATGTTAAGGGGAAAAAAAGCAGAATTGGCCAAATGGAAAAAGATATACAAAAATTCATTGAAGAAAAGAACTCCTTAAAAAGTAGAGCTGGGCAAGTGGTAGGTAATGACTCCACGAGACATCAAGAAACCATAAAGCAAAATCAAAAGAATGAAGAAAGTGGCACATAGAATTATCTTTTGTGTTACTCATTTATCTGGTTGTAATGAATCCACATTTGTGAAAATACTATTGTAAAATGCTCTCCTATACTGGACTCTTGAATTATAATTATACCAATTGATATCAGAATGTATGAGTTTTGTTGACTGTTCATGTTTTTGGGATCTTTAAAAAAACTATTATTTATTTATTTAATATTTTTAGTTTTCAGCATTAATTTCCACAAGACTTTGAATTACAAATTTTCTCCCCATTTCTACCCTCCCCCTCACTCCAAGATGGCATATATTCTGATTGCCTCATTCCCCACTCAGCCCTCCCTTCTGTCACCCCACTCCCCCCATCCCTCTCCCATTTTCCCTTACTTTCTTGTAGGGCAAGATAAATTTCTATGTCCCATTGCCTGTGTATCTTATTTCCTAGTTGCATGTAAAAACTTTTTTTTTTGAACATCTGCTTTTAAAACTTTGAGCTCCAAATTCTCTCCCCTCTTCCCTCCCCACCCACCCTCCCTAAGAAGGCAAGCAATTCAACATAGGCCACAAGTGTATCATTATGCAAAACCCTTCCACAATACTCATGTTGTGAAAGACTAACTATATTTTGCTCCTTCCTATCCTATCCCCTTTATTCGATTTTCTCCCTTGACCTTGTCCTTTTTCGAAAGTGTTTGCTTTTGATTACCTCCTCCCCCTATCTGCCCTCCCTTCTATCATCCCCCCTTTTTTATCTCCTTCCTCCTTCTTTCCTGTGGGGTAAAATACCCAATTGAGTGTGTATGGTATTCCCTCCTGAGGTCAAATCTGAGTCATTTCCCCTCACCTGCCCCCTCTTCCCTTCCAATGAACTGCTTTTTCTTGCCACTTTTATGCGAGATAATTTACCCCATTCTATCTCTCCCTTTCTCCCTCTCTCAATATTTTCCTCTCTCATCCCTTAATTTTATTTTTTAGATATCATCCCTTCATATTCAACTCACCCTGTGCCCTCTGTCTATATATATATATATATATATATATATATATATATATATATATATATATGTATATATATATGTATGTTCCCTTCAGCTACCCTAATACTGAAGTCTCATGAATTATACACATCATCTTTCCATGTAGGAATGTAAACAGAACAGTTCAACTTTAGTAAGTACCTTGTGATTTCTCTTTCTTGTTTACCTTTTCATGCTTCTCTTGATTCTTGTGTTTGAAAGTCAAAATTTCTATTTAGCTCTGGTCTTTTCATTGAGAAAGTGTGAAAGTCCTCTATTTTATTGAAAACCCATATTTTTCCTTGGAGCATTATACTTAGTTTTGCTGGGTAGGTGATTCTTGGTTTTAATCCTAGCTCCTCTGACCTAGCTCCTTTGAATAACATATTCCAAGCCCTTCAATACCTTAATGTAGAAGCTGCTAGATCTTATGTTATCCTGATTGTGTTTCCACAATACTTGAATTGTTTCTTTCTGGCTGCTTGCAGTATTTTCTCCTTGATTTAGGAACTCTGGAATTTGATGACAATATTCCTAGGAGTTTTCCTTTTGGGCATCTTTTTCAGGAGGCCATCAGTGGATTCTTTCAATTTCTATTTTACCCTCAGGCTCTAGAATATCAGGGCAGTTCTTCTTGATAATTTCTTGAAAGATGATGTCTAGGCTCTTTTTGTGATCATGGCTTTCAGGTAGTCCAATAATTTTAAATTATCTCTCCTGGATCTATTTTCCAGGTCAGTGGTTTTTCCAATGAGATATTTCACATTGTCTTCCACTTTTTCATTCCTTTGGTTCTGTTTTATAAGATCTTGATTTCTCATCAAGTCACTAGCTTCCACTTGCTCCAATCTAATTTTTAAGGTAGTATTTTCTTCAGTGGTCTTTTGGACCTCCTTTTCCATTTGGCTAATTCTGCCTTTCAAGGCATTCTTCTCCTCATTGGCTTTTTGGAGCTCTTTTGCCATTTGAGTTAGTCTATTTTTTAGGGTGTTATTTTCTTCAGTATTTTTTGGGTCTCCTTTAGCAAGTCATTGACTTGTTTTTCATGGTTTTCTCCCATAACTCTCATTTCTCTTCCCAAATTTTCCTCTACATCTCTAACTTGCTTTTCTAAATCCTTTTTGAACTCTTCCATGGCCTGAGTCCAGTTTATGTTTTTCTTAGAGGCTTTTGATGTAGGATCTTTGACTTTGTTGACTTCTTCTGGTTGTATGTTTTGGTCTTCTTTGTCACCAAAGAAAGATTCCAAAGTCCGAATCTGAATCTGAGAGTGATTTTGCTGCCTGTTCATTTCCCAGCCAATTACTTGACCCTTGAGCTTTTTGTCAGGGTGTGACTGCTTGTAGAGTAGAAAGTACTTTGTTCCAAGCTTGAGGGGCTGCACTGTTGTTTTCAGAACTATTTCTATACAGCAAGCTCTGCCACAGCAGTGCTCCTCCTCCCCCAAGAACTGCCAACCCAGACCACAACTCAGATCTAAGCAGGCTCTGCACTGCCGCTCTGATCCGCCACTTAATTCCTCCCACCAGGTGGGTCTGGGGCCAGAAGCAACTGTAGCTGTAGCTCTGTAAGCAGCCTCAGAGCTGCAGTGCCTCCGCTGCCCCCAGGATGGTAGCCTACCTTGAACTCTTTTCACTCTGTCCCCGCAGTTTTTTCCCCACTAACCTTCTCTGTTGTCTTTGGTGTTTGGGGGTTGAGAAGTCTGGTAACTGCCACAGCTCACAGATTCAGGGCACTAGGGCCTGTGTTGCCTGGCTCCCAGTCTGGTTGGTCCGAGAGCAGCCTATGCTGGGCTCTGCTCTGCTCCCAGCTCCATGCGATAGACCTTACCCAGCAACCATCCAGGCTGTCCTGAGCTGGAGCCCTGCTTCCCTCTGCTATTTTGTGGGTTCTGCAGTTCTAGAATTTGTTCAGAGCCATTTTTATAGGTGTTAGGAGGGTCCTGGGGGAGAGCTTTAGGCAAGTCCCTGCTTTCCCACTGCCATCTTGGCTCTGCCCAATTTTTGGTGAAGAGTGCTTGTTGAAACAAATATAATTATACAAGTTTTTGGTTTTCTTTAAGTTGCATAATTATATTTGTTTCAACAAGTGCTCTTCACCATGAATTATGGGTCCAATCTAATGTTAACCATTAAGAGAAACATCTGGGGATAATGAAAGCATAGAATATAAACAACAAAGGACACAGGATCATAAGATCATAGATTAAGTTATCAGAAGGAACCTTGGAGGTTATATAATCCAGCTCCCTCATTTTACATATGATAAAATTGAGGCAAACAGAACTTAAATGACTGTTAAGAATTACACCAACAATAAGTGGCACAGGTCGCATCGGAACAACCTAGGTCTCTGATTCCACTGTACAACAATCAAGTTTAGGGCAGAATAAGGGAATAAAGTGGATAAGGAAGGCAACATTCCATGGCCTGATTTCTTTGCCTACTAGAAAATGAAGTTGTACTCTGGAAAGACTGACTAATCATCATCATTCTGGCCTACAGCAATTAAAAGAAAATCAAAATTGATGGTGCTCCTTCCAATAAGGTATTGACTCAAAGTTGATTGAAAACACTTCCCTGAAGTTTTGGGTCATAGTATTACCTTCACTTTAGAGATAAACAAACTGCAGATTATGGATTTACCCTAGATGTCATCTAGTCCATAAGTCTCCCCCACCCCCAGCCATTTTACAGGTAAGGAAACTGAACCAAGACATTGAAATGGCTTGCCTAAGGTCATATAGGTGCTGGGCGGCAGAATCAGGATTTGAATGCTGCCCTTCATACTCTGAATTCAGTCCTCTTTTCACAGCTGCTGTGGAAAGCTGTAGCTCCTATGTTTATTCGCTCATCTGCTACACTGAAGTGTCCTTCCATTGCTCAGTGACTAACTCTGTACTTTAGTTTCTCCACTCTTCAAAATGTAAGTAGCAATAGGAGGCAAGCCTTTAGTGGCTAGCATCAGTGACTCTTATTACGTTAGAGGAAGGGACCTTGATTTTTTTCAACATGAGGAACTTCCTGTGTGGGGACCTTCTATGAATGCAGGATTGCTCCAAGTACATAGAAATTGGGTGATTTGCCCAGGGTCACATAGCTGGTAAGTTTAGAGGCGGCAATTAAACCCAACTCTTTCTGACCCTAAGCCCAAAACTATATTCATTTTTCCACACTGCCTCTAATGCTATAGCCAATGATTGGTATATTAATAATAATATGCATTAGCAATACTAGTATCTACTAGTAAATACTAGGATTTACATTCTTCTTTATACTTTTCAAAGTGACTTCATATGTAGCATTTTATTTGATCCTCACAGTAGATCTGAGTTAAGCATTGCCAGTTATTATTAGAACCATAAACTCTTTTATAATTTAACATTTTTAAAAATAACAAGTAATTTTTTTTGTGGTGAGGCAATCAGGGTTATGTGACTTGCTGAGGGTCACACAGCTAGTAAGTGTCAAGTGTCTGAGGTTGGATTTGAACTCAGGTCCTCCTGACTCCAGGGTTGGTGCTCTATTCACTGTGCCACCTAGCTGCCTCAGTAAGAAGTATTTTAAAAAATTAATCTGTCACGTTCCACTCTTCCTCCCCCTCTTCAAGGAAAAAAATACTAAATAAACCTAAAAAACCATTTCCTTAAAATACATATCTACATAGTCTAACAAAACACATTTCCACATTAGCCACGACCAAAAATGTATATCTCTTTCTAGACTTTAAGTTCATCATCCCTCGGTCAGGAGGTGAATGATATATGGAATCTTCCTTATTCTGGATTTGTGGTTTATTATCGAGGTGATCAGAGTACCAAAGATTTTCAAACTTGTTTTTCTCTATAATGTTATCACTGTATAATTTTTCTAGTTCTGCTCACTTTTCTCTACATCAATCCATCTTCCCAGTTTTCTCTGGAGTTGTTAATTTCATCATTTCTTTGTGGCACAACGATATTCCATTAAATTCACATATCATGATTTGTTTAGCTATTCCCCAATGAAAGAAGGGACCCTTAGTTTCAAATTTTTTTGGCTACCATACAATGAGCTGCTATAAATATTTTTGGGTATATGGATTTTTTCATTCTGTGTTTTCTTTAGGGATATAAGCCTAGTAGTAGTTGGCTGGGTCAGAGCATACTCACAGTTTCTTGCTTTCTAGATTAGCTGAACCAATTGACAGCTCCACTAACAGTGAACTAGCGTGTCTGTTTCCCTACAGCTATTCCAACATTTATCATTTTCTTTTTCTTTTATCTTTGACACTCTGATAGTTGTGAGGTGGAGCTCCAGAGTTTCTATAATTTTCAATTCTCTAATTATTAGTATTTAGAGCATTTTTTCACATGATTTTTAATAGCTTGGATTTCTTCCTTTGAAAACTACATTGCTATATCCTTTGACTACTTATCTAACTAGTAGGAGAAAGGGTCTTATTCTTATAAGTTTGAATCAGTTCCTTATAGATCTTGGAAATGAGCCCTTTATCAGAGAAACGTATTACAAAGATTTTTCACCCACCTACTTCTTTCCCTTCTAAGTTTTTTTTTACTACAATAGATTTTTTTGTACAAAAACTAAAATTTTCTATGATCAAAACTGTTCATTTTATCTCGTGTGATCCTCTCTATCATTTGTTTAGTCATGAACTCTTTTCCTATCCATGTATTCAAAAGGTAATTTCTTCCTTTTTCCTCTAATTTGTTCATGGTATGACTGGTATGATTTTTGACATCTAGGTCATGGATCTATTTGGAGTTTATCAGGAGTTAAGTGTGAGTTGTTGGTCTAAACTTAATTTCTGCCAGACTGCTTATCCACTTTCCCCGCAATTTTAACAATCTCAGAATGTTGTCTAGGAGCCTGAGAAGTAAAGTGACTTGCCTAGGCTCACACTGCCAGTATATATTTGAGCCTAGGTCATCCTTACTTTGAGGCTAGTTCTTTCTATATTTTACTGACTTTCCACAGAGTAAACACTTAGTAAAATTTTCCTGAATGAAGCAGTGAAACAAAGAATGAATGAAAAGTGCATTTCTGTTACAAAACATGCTACATAATTTTTTAAAAAATATTCTTCCAATTACATGTAAAATAATATTTAACATTCATTTAAAAAATTTTTTGAGTTCCAAATTCTATCCCTTCCTCCCTCATTGAAAAGGCAGGCAATTTGATATAGGGTATACACATGCAGCCATGCCAAACACATTTCCATATTAGTTACTCCATAACTTCTTCTATCAGTATCCTGAACAAGAACTCTTAACCTTTTTTCAGTCCTAGTCCCCCTTTAGAAGTCTGAATGTGAAGCCTGGGGACCTCTTCTCAAAATAATGTTTTTTAATGCATAATATAAAACAGAGGACTACAAAGGAAACCAATTATATCAAAATACAGTTATCAAAATTTTTATTTTAAAGATCATAGACTCAGCGTAACAACCCTTGATGTATAGTCAGTTTTTCTGTTGCTTGAAGGTTACACCTCAGGCAGAGGGAAAGAATGGCATCAGAACATGTGTCTAGTTGGAGGGAAATGTGTTATTTTGTAAGGTAGTGAGTTCCCCATCACTGGAGGTAATCAAGCATAGGCTAGATGATCCTTTGGCAGGGATGTGGTGGAAGACATTCGTATTTTAGGTAGAAATTGGTCTAGGTGATCTCTGAGTTTTCTCATAACTGCAAGATTCTTTGAAATATCTTCTCTCCACTTGAAATGAAAGAAAAAGCAGAAGGGGCTGAATTTTCTCATTTGAAATTGAGTATGTCTGGCCAGGGCCATCCCAAGGATACCATGGACCATAGAATTAGAGCAAGAGGGACTTTAGCTGTCATCAAGTCTAACCTCTTCATCTCACACATAAGGAAACTGACGGAGATTATGTGACTTACCTAGGGTCACATAGCTAATAAATGCTAGAGGCAGGATTTGAATCCAGGTCTTCTGATACTATAATCAATGATTTTTCCATAGCTGGAGAACCTAGATTGAACAAATGATGCCTCTCCCTTGCCTTGGGAACAAGGTAAATTATACTGTGTACAGTTCATCCTGCCTGCCCTCCCCTCCCACAATCATAACAAAAGACATCGATCAGGGAACAAGACCGGACAAATCAGGGGCCAGCATCGAAGGGGAGGAAAAGGAGCCAAAGGGGAGATGTCATGAGAGAGTCACGTGCAGCCCCGAGAGGATGTGGGAATGATAAGGGGGAGGCAGACTTAGTTGCCAGGCAGCCAGTCCAGCCCACATCCCCTTGGTAACAAAGGAAGAGGGGGTGGAGGGGCTGTGGGTATAATAATAACCGATGTTTATTTGTACAGTGCCTTAGCAATTACAAAGCACACTTAATATCACACTAATTCACAGGTCTGCTGAAGTAGGGAGTAGAAGAATGATCATTCCCATTTTACAGACCAGGGAACTGAGGTTCTAAGTGTTCTGCTCAAGTTCATACAGCTAGCAAACAGCTTTCTTACTCCAAATCTAAGGGTCTCAGGTTCTCCCCACTATACTACAGGATTTGCCTGAGCCCTAGGGTTTTTGGTTTTGTTTTGAAACACCAGCTGATGGCAAAACCATTTCCTCCTTGTCATCCTAGGCACGTAGATTTAGAGGTGGAAGGGACCTCAATACCCACCTAGTTCAATTCCCTTATTTTATACTTGAGGAAATAAGTGACTTGCTTGAGATTGCACAGCTAGGAAGTGACAATGAGGACACTGGTTTTGTTTGTCATTGTGAGATAGCTCTTGCTGTTCTTAAGGTCAGAAGATCTGGGTTCAAATGCCAGTTGTGCCACTTGCTGGAATAATGGGAGCAAATGGGTGATCTGCGGGTACAAGGCTGCAGCCAAGTGGGTTGGTCATGTGGGCTCTGGCTCAGCACCGAAGGACTTTGTGTTTTGAGATAATGAAATAGTTCTCTTTTTGAACACTAAGCTGGGAAGAGAGGCAGCTGATTGAACCTGGAGTCAGGAAGACCTGAGTTAAAATCCAGCCTCAGATCCTCACTAGCAGTGTGACTCTGGGCAAATCACTTCACCTGTTTGTCTCAATTCCTTCATCTGTAAAATGGGGATAATAATAAGCACCAGCCTCCCAGGGTTGTTGTGAGGATCAAAGTACGCTTACCCCAGTGGGCACACAGTAGGTGTTATGTAAATGCTAGTTATTCTTGCTGTTGTGGTTATTATTAAGAGCAACCCATTGACTCTACTTGAAAATGAGAGAGACAACTTCTCTTGCTCTCTTCTTCTCTCTGGAACATGTGGCATGGAAATCTCCTGCTTGGACTTTTGGAATTCCCTTTTGGAATCTCCCTTTGGGGGAGGGAGAAGAAAGCACTTCCTTCAGGTGTTAGCAATGTTAAAGCGCTCAGGAACTGTCTAGATGAGCCCAAGGCTGAGGTCCCTTATCTACCTTTTCTACTCTTTCCCTGAGAGTAGGTGACATAAAAGCAGTCCTGAAATGGATTTTTCTAGACTTGGAAGCAACCTTCTGAGTCTGAAAGACAGGGGGTTCCCCCATCCTTGGTTCTGGGTTGACTAGCAGCAGGAGTAAGTTTCTGCAACTATACTTTTCTCAGAAAAGATGTTGAGCCCAAGGCCTTGTCTTTCTGACCTGAAGACATATATATTGAAGGAATTGTTTGGATGTTACAGTCAAAGTGAAGCTGAAATGCCTAGTCTACTGTCCCACTAAGTGCTCTATGTTTTAATGTTCTAAGTATCAATCTTCTAGGATAGTACTATTTAACAGAAGTTATGGGTTACAATATCACACTTTATGTCTTTGTCATTGCATCCTTATGAGTCTTTTGTGTTTTTAGCATTTTTCTGTGTGGGGGAAATAAATAGCTGTCCTATACCTGATATACATTGCACATCGAATACCCTTTTACTCCCTTTTGGAAACCCTAAACAGAAGCCACACTTATGCTTTATTTGATTTCCTTCTAGGTTTTAGGATTGGGGTGTGGTGGGGAAATATGTGTAGAGCCAGAGATAATGAAAAAAGAGGCTGACCCCTCTTTTTAGAGGAGAGGGTCTTCCAGAATTGAATAATAATAGCTAACACTTATATAGTATTTTAATGTTTATAAAGCACTTACATAGATCTCATTTGATCCTCACTACAACCCATTGAGGTAGGTGCTATTCTTACATTTTACAGATGAAGAAACTGAGCTTGAGAGAAGTTGTGACATCAAGCTTCTGAGGAAGTATTTAAGCTCAGGTCTTTTGGGTCTCAAACCCCACCCCTTTTGCATCTTCTGTTTGCTTTGACAAATGGAGCCTTTACCATCATTTGCTAGGCTCTCTCTGCTTCTGAGGGATGTGCCGGTCTGTCCAAGTCAACTGTTTTTCCACTATACAACCTAGTTACCAAACTGTCCTCAGTCTGTTCATGAGCCCAGAGCTAGGGAACCCTTAGTGGGAAAGCATGTTTGCTAGCCCCCAGGGCACAGGGGGTATGTTATTACAGGAACTGTATAGCCTTGTGAAAGTCTCCTAACCTCTCTGAGTCTGTTTCGTCATCTGTAACGGGCTAAGGAATTCCGTGGGTTCAAATCCTTGGTCAGACACCAGCTGTGTGACCCTGGGGTAAGTTACTTAACCACTCCTAGCCTCAGTTTCCTCAGCTGTACAATGACCTCAAAGATCCTTTCTAGCTTTAAATCGAGGTGAGGATAGACATGATCAAGGGTAGGAGAATAACTAATGTTATATGGCATTTTCAAATTTACTAGTCACCTAACCTGGAATCTCACGACAATTCTGAGAGGTACAGAGCACAGGTATTCTTCATTTGGCAGAGAGAGGGCTAACTTACCCATTGCCACACAGCTGGGTTGAATCAGAGGCAAGATACGAACCCAGGTCTTCCTGACTCTCAGCCCAAGGCTCTAACTCCTCCACTGTACTGCCTCTGCATAAAGGGAGGGGAAACGGGTGCCAATTTTGTGAAATCCACTGCGAGCTCCTGTCCCCAGGCTTCAAGTCTCCTGGGAGTAAAGAACAGGAGTTTTCAGGAGACAGTCAGCAAAGAAAAAGCCTCCGCGGCCAGATCCGGGTTGTGCTGACCGAGCCGGCAGTCTTTTTCTCTCCTTCCCGGGGTGGCCTCTCGGTCTGGGCTAACCTGCTCCTTCCTCCGGGCCGCCGTCCCTTTTGTGGAGCTTTTCTCCTTTTAGCTTGCAGTGAGTTATGATGTCCTGTAGGCTACAATGTGTCAGTTGTTATAAAATCTAGGAGGTGGAGTCTGGCCCGTGACACTACGCTGGTGGTGCTGTGGGGAGCGAGCGAGCGAGAGAGAGTCAGCCCTGCAGTGAAAGCAGCTCCAGTTTGCAGCCCCCCGGGTCACTGGAGCCCATGCATTTCAGAAGGAAAACTTGTGTTTCTCTCTCCTGGCTTTGATCGTCTCCATAAATCTGACCGTCGGAAGGACGAGGACGACAGACAGAGGGAGGGAGAGAGAGAGGGAAGATGCGAGATGAGAGCCCCTCTGGCAACCTGACCATTTCTTTGGACAAACCTGGAGAGCTTTTCTTATCGGCTCTGGGAACCGACTGCACGTCAAAGGAGGAGTCTCCGTGTGTGTATGTGTGTGTGTGTTTGTGTGAGTGCAAGGGTGTGTATGCATAGACCGCGATTGTGAGTGTGCATGTTGGAATGAGTGTGTGAGCGCTTGTGTGTGTCTGTGTGTGTGTGTGTCTGTGTGTGTGTTTGTTTGCATGTGCGCGTGAATGTTTTTGTGATACATACACACAGACATATATTTAAAGAGAAGTCTGAAAAACCTGAAGCAGGTTGCTGTGCTTTTTTGGAGGGAGGGGGGGGATGTCTACTCTTTTTTAAGACAAGCTGACTGAAGCCAGCTATTATTTGCCTCCCCCCTCCTCCCCCTTGCAAATGAAGAGAATTCTTCCTGCAAGCTAGAAGGTTTTCCCCCTTTCCCCTTCTGCAGCCAAGTGAAACTGCTTAGTCCCCAAACCTTGGAAATCGACTTGACTCCGGCTATTGCTGGGAGGACCCGGGAAGAATTCGGGGGAAAGACCAATCGGGGTTGGTGTAGCCCCTTCAGAAAATGTCATCTCAAACTAAGTTCAAGAAAGACAAAGAGATCATAGCTGAATATGAAACACAAGTCAAAGGTGAGTTACCTTTTGACTTTTCCTTCCCCTCCCCCTCTGCATTTCTCTAGCTGTAGCGGCGATTATTTTTCCTCCCATTCCCTACCGTCAAACGTTGTTATGCATCGATAATCTTATTGTGAGCATGGGTGGGTAGTGGCTGCACGAGACAGGGCTGGTTTCAGCTGCAGCAATGCAAGGGGCTGGTGTATGGATTCTAGGATGGATAGCAAAAGCTGCATTGCAGTTGTGTGAGGGTTCTCTGGTTGACTTGAGGAGCGTCAGTGTCAGTAAAATGCCTACTTCATCATCCTGACGGTGACATGTCACTCCAAAGCCATTTTGACAACCAGTGCTGTCCTCCCTCGCCGTCAAAGCCCTTCAGGGCTGGTGTATTTGCAGATATGTCTTGCTTTTTTGCTTCTACCACCTTTCCCCCAGGGGTCAGAATTCATGTGTACGTGCACCTGGAAACAGCACACACATTGCATTTCTTTGTCAGTTTCTCTCTGCTGTGTTTGCATTTCCATGGATTAACTGTTATGGGGGCATATTGATCCAAACTAATGCAGGCATTTAGGCATAAAGAGACAGCTCCATGCAGAAATGTTCTATCTCACAGTGTGCAGCCAATCAGGTTTCCTGCAGCAGCATTTAGGGGCGTCTGTCTTCATTCAAAGGAAACAAGCCAGTGTACAGTGAGGGCTGATGAGCCTCTCTGTCTGCAGTGGCTTTGGTGAAAGCTTGTCTTGAACTCAATGACCTCTGACTGTTTCTCTGAGCCCAGCCCGGGACCCATGCCTTGCTGATCATCCTAGCCAACTAAGGGCTGACACAGACGGCAAGGTCTTTGCAAAATCAAGAATTGCAAAAACCCAGTGTAGTTCAGGCAACTCTCTTCCACCCCACCCCTTTTGCATTTTCTGCTTTGCTTTCACAAATGGAGACCTTATCATCATTTGCTAGGCTCTCTCTGCTTTTGAGAAATGTGTCAGAGGCCTCAGCACTTACAATTTAGCAATAATCTGTTTTCTTTGGGGTCAGTGTTGTTCTCTTGCTGCAACATGAAGGATCTCTCATGAGAGTAAAGAAAATAAGTCTTCACGGGGAGACTGAGGCCCATCCTTCCTCCCACAGTGTATTGAAAAGATCCGTTATATGAGGCCAATATGTCTTGTGCTTACAACACCTGCCTCTCACTCTCTTTCTGTTGAAGGCTCAATGACCTAGGAACTTAGGAAGCCCCCTCAGGAACTGGAGGACCTGGAGGGTAGAGAGCTGCCACTGAGAACTTCAAATGCTTGAGAAACTTTGGAAAAGGAGAACAGTTATCAGGGGGAGGGCTTTGTTTTTCCCAGCCAGCCAACAATCCTTTTTCCTTTCAATTCTGGCAAAAGGCTGTTATGCTAATCATGGATAGACCAAGCTCTGGATGAAACTGATCAAGAAAACCTTCCCTTCTGACCGCCTCCTTTGTATGTTGTTGTCTTGTGGAAAATAGTAACTTCTGATAGGCCTGTCTCTGAAGTTTGGAAGACAAGCCTTTTATTGTTCCGAGAACTGGCTAGATTGCCAAATAAAATAACTAGGCTTAGATTTGCATTTTCAATGAGGTTATTATTTATAAGACCTATTTTGCCTTTGTGTGCCTATATACAGCTATATATGCATATGTGTACATATGTATATATATATGTGTGTGTGTGTGTGTGTGTGTGTGTGTGTGTGTATTTAGAGAGGATCTTACTTAAATTTCCATTGAAGAGTTTTGGAAAGTGTTTCTCAGGTTTTCAACTCCCTCTTAAGGTCCAACTGAGTCATGAAGGCTCTTATCCTTTTTTGAAAGGATTGGCCATCACCACTGCACCAACTGACTTTGCTTGATTTACAGTCAAACCTTTATTGTCTTGGCTAATTACTGAGCTGTCACCTTTATTTTAAGGAACTAGCTAGCAAATACAAGATAATGAATTTGGACATGGATATGTTCCAGGGACCCCAGCTGTAATCCTGTTTTTTGCACCCAAATGCCTCAATCCAGTGCCCATCCCTTGGCCTCTGGTTTCACCAATTCTTGGCAATGGGAGAATCTGCCTTGATTTAAGCACCGCTGACATCTACGGGATTCAGGCAGGAATAATTTTGCACACCGAAACCTTTGGAAAGCCCGCCTTTCAGAGCTCTGTTGGGCAGAATTGTAAAGGCCAGGCAGCTTCTGAAGGCTAGCCTGAGCCCAGCCCTCCCAGAGACATTGTTCTCTTGAAGCTGCTCCTTCAAAGATTGACACCAGGAGCAGATGGGCATTTTGGGGTGGGGACTGCCTCTTGATGCAGTTCCATTGTTTACCCTCTCACTTTCATTTTGGAGGTCTTTGTGCCGGCTTTGGAGAGTGATAGACCAATCACAACAAATACTATTTGATGTCAATTACCTTTCTCCCTGGGTGTAATTTGGCCAAATTGATGGGCTAGAGCTCCCTAGTTAGGCAAATTTAGCTCAGGCCTAGCTCTCACTTGGCTTTTGATTTTAGCAATGATACTGAGTTCTCTGCTGACTTGTGCCCTCTTCATTCTTCTTGAAGGATTTAGGGTTGGCAAAAAGGAAACGTTTTTTGGACTCTACGTGTTTTGGAATTTTCATTGTGAAATGAAGTGGTCCCTCTGCTGTTCATTTGAAGTCTGGATTTCCATTTTAAAGAAATAGAAAATGAAAAAGAATGGGAGTACCTGGGGACCAGTGGTTAGGAGAAGCAGTTGAAACAGAAAGAGCCCTGGGTCTGGGTGGAGACCTGCTTAATCTTTGTCCTGTTATCACCCAGTTGAGGGACTCTCTGGTCTCAGTTTCCTCATTTGTAAAAATGAAGGGGTTGTACTATACACCCCTCCCCCAGGTTTCCTTTAGCTCCAAGTCCTCTGACCCTCTGATCAGTAAAGGCCCTGTGAGCTTTGTGACACCGAAACGGCTGGGTTCTAGCCCCAAATCTGCCACCAGTGAATTACCCCTCTTTGTGGGCTTGGAGAAGCCTTCACTTTTCTGGGTCCCAGTTTCCTCATCTGTAAATGGACCAGGAGTCTGGTGCACTGGACTCAGAGGAAAAGATGGTGGTTATAATCTCAGCTCTGCTGCTTCTTGCCGGTGTGATCCTGGAGGAGTCACCATTATCTCTTCTGGGCCTGGGTTTCCTTACTTGTAAAATGAGGATGTTGCGCTAGATGACTCCTTAGGACATTTCGCTTGGCAGGAGGACCTGAGTTCAAATTCTGTCCTTGGGCTCTTACTAGTTACCTGACCCTGAGCAAGTCACTCAACCATTCTTTTTGTTTGTTTGTTTTTGGCAGGGCAGTTGGGCTTAAGTGACTTGCCCAAGGTCACACAGCTAGTACATGTGTCAAGTGTCTGAGGCCAGATTTGAACTCAGGTCCTCCTGACTCCAGGGCCAGTGCTCTACTCACTGAGCCACCTAGCCACCCCATCACTCAACCATTCTGTGCCTCAGTTTCCTCATTGAGTGTTGGACTTGATGGTCTCTTCTGGCTCTAAATCTATGATCCTGTGACCTCTAAAGATATTTCCAGCTCTGAAATCCAATCATTTTTATTTTTTGCTTAAATGAAAATTCTATTCACCCAAACCATTTTTATGATAGTATAAATCTAAAATGCTAGGGAGGAAGAAAAGTGACTGAGGAAGATCATAGGGAGATATTTTTTCATTCAACAAACATTTACAGAGAAGCTTCTGTGTCACTACTGTGACAGTTTCTGAGGGGGAGACAACAATTCTCAGGGAATTAATCTGATTTGGAACACAGGTTTTAACAACCAACACAAGTGAAGTCAGTCAAACCAGCTTTGAAGTGCTGCTGTGTGCCAGGCACAGCACTAAGTGCTGGGTAGACAAAGAAAGGCAAAAACTGTTCTTGCCCTCAAGGAAGTCACACTCTGCTGGGAGGCCAATATGTAACTAAGTCATACCAGTTATATAGCAAATATGAAGGTGATTGGAAAGGTTGATGGGTGGGCGTGGGAGAGGTAGTTTAGGCAGGAAAGGCCTTCTTTAGAAGGCTGTTATTTGAGCTGAATAGTAGAGGAAGCCAAGAAAGCTAGGAGATGGAGATGAGGAGAGAAAACATTCCAGGTATGGGGAACAGCTAGCACAAAAGGTAAAATGAGGAAAAGTCAAACCAAAACATCCAAAAGAGCGCATTAGCTTGTGTTGTTGTTAAGTTATTTTGGTTGTCTGACTTTTTGTGACCACCTTTTTGGGGGGTTTTCTTAGGAGAGATACTGGAGTGGTTTGCCATTTCCTTCTCCAGCTCATTTTGCAGATGAGGAAACTGAGGCAAATGGGGTTAAATGACTTGCCCAAAGTCACATAGCTAGGAAGAGGCTGAGGCCAGATTTGAATTTAGGAAGATGAATCTTCATGACTTAAAGCTCAGGCCCCATCAGATAGGAAAGGCTATTTGGAAAAGAAACAGCATTTAATTGAATAGTTCCACAGCTCTGTAACTGAATAGGGCATTTCCATGTTCTAAGTTTTCAGACTGCCAGATCAGAGCAGTTGTTTGTTTGTTTTCTGTGGTTTTCTTCTTTTGTATTAGTGGAAGTCCAGTGGGGGAGAAGGGGAGAAGGTCCTTCATGGTTTGTTCAGCAATGTTCAGTTTCTTTGAATGTGATCTAACACAGGGAAGCCACACCCATCTATCTTCAAACAATATTTTGCTGGTGAAACTGTCAGAAGCCTACTGCCCTCAACAAGTAGGTGTTTAGCATAGACTCACGCTGGGCATGCTCACAGTTCCCCTGGCTTCCCAGAGTCCTCAGAAGTACCTGTGTCTCTGGAAGCATGAGAATGGGCCCTCCTGCCTGGAGCCTGCAAACTCAGGAGCCCGCAAACTCAGGAGCCTTTTGCCATCATTGTTTTTTGAGTTCAGCCTTTGGGTTGAACCCCTGGATCAGTGCCATGGAGGGAGAGCCAGGCAGACTGGTTAGACCATGGGACTTATAACGGCTATAGTTCCTATAGTTCTCTAGCCTGTTGAAGGATTATATTTCTTTGCCCTCCTTTCCCCACCCCATTTTAATGGCATTTAATCTGTTTGCAATGTCCCTGCACCTCATTCCAAGGGCCCAGGACAGACTCTGCAGCCATAACGCTTGCCACACCCCTGGCTATAGGGAGGCAGGCCCAAGACCCTGGGAGCATAATATTCAGAGCCAGAAAGAACCTTAGAAATCAATCTGCATAACTCCTTCATTTTATATATAAGGAAGGGGGAGGTTTGATCTCTTCACCCTTCAGTTGAAAGAGTCCCAGATCATGTCTTTAATGTATAAACAATATGCACCTAAGCTTGAACTCCTTATGAGGTAAAATGATTTGCTCATTAAGTCAAGAAGAGAGCACCTTGATTGGCTGAGTAGGTTAGTTATTCGTCTGAGGGAACTGCTGAGCCCCTTAAGTGACTTGCCCAAGGGCAGGCAGCTAGTAAGTAGCAGAACTGGGCCTTGAACCCTGGTTTTCCGACTAGGTCTGGTATACTTCCTGTTGCAAGACGTTGTCAAACGGCATGTTTGCCTGGCAGTGATATACCCTGCTCTGACAGCTCCAAGGGGTGATGAAGTTTTTTAGAGGAAGCCCTTTGCCCTTTGGGCAAGTCACTTCAGACCTCAGTTTCTTCCTCTAAAATGAAGGTGTTAGATTCTGTGACTTCTAAGGTCCTTCCTGGCTCTAAACCAATGACCCAAGTGCCTAGTGGAAGGTAGGTTGCCGCTGAATTAAAATTCTGGTAGCAGCTCCGGCCAAATAGGCGCCCCACAAGCAGCCCACACATGTGCATAGCCATTGTCTTTGTAGCTGGTTTTCTTTTCTCAACTGGGCAACTTTTTGAGAAGGGTGTGATTAGACTGTGGCCAGCTGATGAAAAGGAATGAGAATACATAAGAGGCCCAGGTGCCAAAAGCCACTTTGAGATGACTAATAGAAAGGAAATGTTGATCTGTGAAACTAGCTAAAGAGCGAATTCAGTTCCAGTAAACAACACTTATTGGTGAGTCCTTTGAACAGATCCACTGGCTGGGGTGTGTTCACTTATAGGGGATGGATTTAAAGAAGAGTTTTGTGCTTTAAAAAAAAAATTAAACCCATCTGTACTTCCAATATCAGAAAAACAGTTAAGCAAAGCCATCTCACACAGCGACCACATCTGATGGGCATGCAACATTCTGTACCTGTAGTACTGCACCCCCCCACCCCCTTTTTAATGAGTGGTAGAAAAGAAGTAAATATTTAGAATCTTAGATTTAGAAGTCATCTAATTCAGTCTCCTCATTTTACAGATGATGAAGGTGAGGCCCAGAGAAGTTCATTGATTTGCTCAAGGCCGCTCCCTTCGTAGCAAGTACATGACAGAGTCACATTTGAATTCGGGTCCTCTGATGGCAAATCAGTGCCTTTTTTACTCTACCATGCTTTCATCCTCTGTTCTCTAGGATCAAGGTTGGTCATTACAGGGAAACCAAATCTGAATGCCCTTTTCTATATATAAAGCACTTTGCGAACCCAAAGGATGATGAAATGTTAGTTATTATTTAATTTTGTTTTTGTTTCCATTATTATAGTCATTGCGAAGTTTGTTCTCTTGGTTCTGATTACTTGGCTTTGCATCAGTTCTTATGTCTTCCTATGTTTCAATGAATCCATCCTCGTTTTTTTTTTCTTATGGTTTTGGTAGTCTTCAATCACATTCACATAACATACTTTTGCTTAAGACCTTTTGCAGTCAATGGGTACCCACTTTTTTGTTATCAGGGATATCATAAAGGAAATTCCATTTCAAATGCAGGTGAGACTTGTAGTATCATAGACTCGCAAAAATAATCTAAGTCGTTGGGGGCAAACCCAAATAGAAATGGATCCCTGCAGCCACCTATCGTCTTAGAAAGCCACAAATTAACATTATCTGTTGTGTTGTGTTTTTATTTATTTTGCAAAGCATTTCCCAATTATATTTTAGTCTGGTTCTGGCCTTCCCCAGGAGTTTTGTGGGCCTAGGTCATTGGTTGCCAACCTGGGAGGAGAGAGCAGTGCGTACAGAATTAATATGTAGAGTCTAAGACTCTAGATGTGAATCCATAGATAAACAAACATACCTTCTATAGATTAAATATGTCTTCTCCATACATATTTTTATTTTTTCTAAGCCTTTACAAGAAGGTCTTATCAGAAGGAATCTGTTCAGAAAATTCTTATGGGTGAACCTGCAGGCCCTGCTAATGCTGCTAACTCTGCCCAGATACTGCGGAAGCTTATTAACTCAGCCACAAACACACCAAGAGCCTTTGAGGTGGAGTATAGACATATTACCTACCCTCCTGGCTGCCTTCCACCAAGGGTCCACACACCAGCAGAGCACACTGATATCTACAGAGAAGGCCAGGCACCTAAGGACGTAAAACCGTCATAGCTGCACTACCTTGACAAGTTCTCTCTACCTCCCTATGAAGGGTCGGCCTTATATACAACGGAGGGAATAGCATTGTGTCTCTTGCTCATATATGTGACCGTACACGGCTTTGGCACAGTCAAGAGCATTATTATATGGTTAGACCTGCTCCTTTCCCACGATCCTCTGCTCAGCTGAGCCCTTTCTCCTCTCCCCTCTGTTATCAGAGCTGCAGGGTGGCTTGGATTAAAAATTTGCGTAATGGATTTGGAGTAAGTAGGCCTTGGGAATGGAGCTCTGGCTCTACCACTCACTAGTGGTGTGACCTTTATAGGCAGTCAAGCCATGGGTGGAAGGTGACCTCCAAAGAGGCAAACTTAGGCTCTAGAAAAGGGTCAGAGCTGTCTGAGAGTGGACTATGTGGCTTCTTTTTGGAGGCCTTCAAGTCCAGGCTGGAGGACTGCTTGCTTACTGTTGCATCCTTTTGGGGGGTGTAGCTCAATGCCTTCCAGCTCTGAAATTCTGGCTTTTGTGATGAATTTTCTGAACCTGAGCTTCCTCATGTATGAAATAGAGGTTAACCAAAACTTGTTTTGCCTGCCTTACTGGGTTGTATCGAGGAGACAATGAGATAATATTGCAGTCAGAAAGTTGCCATGCTGATGTGAGGAATTATTATAATCATTAATGACAATAATGATAAACAGATAGCCGAAAGTTGATGATGATTTGGCAGAGAGAGCCTGCTCATTCTGAACCAGGGGATGACTTCAGCCAGATTAAAACTGCTGCTGCTTTGACAGTCATTTCTTTCCTCCTTAATATCTTGGCTTCTTTAAAAAAAATCAATACAGAGTGGGATTAAGTCATAAACTGACTTGATTTATTCCTTGATATCCTGGGGGAGGGACCCAAGGGAGGGGCTGAGTTTTAAGTGTTATCGATAGGACCTTGAGCCTAAATAGGATATTGTGACCCATTTGGAAGCAGCCCCTTCTAAGTCATGCTGTATCAATCAAGACTGCTTTGAAATGGGTGGGTCTTGCCATCTGGGGACCCTGACATGAACATGGATGGATTTTGGCCTGTGGCAGAAATGCATGATTGTGTCATTTTCAGTGACATTTCTTAAATGAATTCAACAAATACTTATTAGGCACCTACTGTGTGCGGGGCATATGTATATAAACATAGGCCTAGGGGTGGAAAGAAAGGAAAAAAAAATGGCATAAAATGAGAGGCAGGATGTTGGATTGGAATGTTTGACTTGGAATCAGGAAGACCTGGGTTTGAATCCTACCATTGGTGTTTACTAGAAGTGTGACCCTGGGCAAATCTCTTAACCTTTCTCAGTTTGTTTCCTCATCTGTAAAATGGGTACCATAATAACTGAAGCATTTACTTCATGAGGTTGTTATGAAGCTGAAATGAGATCATGTATCTATTTGGTAAATTTTGAAGTTTGACATTTGTTGATTTATCTTCCTCCCCTCCTTCCTCCCCTCCTCCCTCCCCTCCTCCCTCCCCTCCTCCCTCCCCTCCTCCCTCCCCTCCTCCCTCCCCTCCTCCCTCCCCTCCTCCACTCCTTCCCTCCCTCCTTCCCTCCTTCCCTCCCTTCCTCCCTTCCTTTCTTCCTCCCTCTTCCTTCCTGCCTTCCTTCTTCTTCCTTCCTTCTTTCTTTCCTTTATTATCTCTTTACATCATCTGCAATGTACAGACCTAGGATTTTGCACATGTGTAGGGAACCACTGGTGCGAAAGTTCCCTTTACTGAAGCAGATTGGGAATTCACCTGTAATTCATCGTCTTAGAGAATAGCTGAAGACTATGAGAGGTCAGGTGAGTCGCCCGAGGCTCTGCAGCCAGGGGATGTCAGAAGTAGAAGCTGAATCCCAGCTTGTCACAGTGGATGGAATGCTGGGCTTGGAATCCGGAAGAACTCTGTTTGAATGTGGTGTCTTGAGTTTGCTAGCCATAGGACCCCATGCGAGCCACATAACCCCCTTGAAAGGGTCTCATTTTCCTCGTCTACAAAATGGAAGGAACAACAGCAGTGTAGAGTTGTTGTGAGATTCAAATGATATAATATATGTAAAGCATTCGCAAACCTTGAAGTGCCATAGAAACCAGAACTGCTACTATCACTACAATTATTCTGACTTCCGTAGTTGGAATGGGCAGCCTTGGTAGGTAGTGGAGCAGAGACTGGATAAGTACTTTCTATTGGAGGTGTTGTAGGGGTGATTCCTTTTTTTGGGTATAGTTTGGGCTATTTGGCTGCTTAGGTCCCTCCTAATTAAAAAATCATGTGCATCTATGACCATGTCTTCCTGATTCCAAGGCTGCAACCCATCTCTATCCTGACTTCCTGACTCTATTGACCACTCCATGTTACCCCTCAAAGTGCTATATATAGTCCATCATTATTATCATTCTTCTTGACCTGTGGTTTCATTGATACAGGGAACTCCCAGGGAAGACGCTTCCTCTGTCAGTACCAATTGGCCACTGGTCTGAAATTTAGAATCTTTGAGAATTGCCAGGGGCACCAAGAGGTTAAGTAATTTGCTGAGAGTCCTAGAGCCAGTATATGTTAAAAACAGATTTGAACGCAGGTTTTCCTAACTTTGAACCCTTGATCCATTATGCCGTGGAGTTATTGTCATCATCATCGTCGTCGTCATCATCATCAT
Source organism: Trichosurus vulpecula (assembly GCF_011100635.1). Taxonomy (NCBI): domain Eukaryota; kingdom Metazoa; phylum Chordata; class Mammalia; order Diprotodontia; family Phalangeridae; genus Trichosurus; species Trichosurus vulpecula. Next base: position 154,711,153 of record NC_050581.1, read on the forward strand.
CATCATCATCATCATCATCATCATCATCATCATCTCATTAATAATAATAATAAAGATTTTGGGGGGGCAAGTAAGAATAAATAAACATGGAGTCCAGCTTTCTCTTTCTGTCTTGTTGTATTTAAGGTCAAGAGTATGAGTCTGTTAGAATTATAATGGTCCCTGGGATATATAGATTGTCCCAAAAGTTTCAGTGCAGTTTTAAGTTTAAATAGCATAAAATTGCACTGAGACTTCTGGGATAGTTTGTATTTGCCTTAGCTCTCAGTTTACTTAGAAAACTATCTATATGACCCAGTTCTTCAGATCATTGCAACACCTAACTAATTTATACCTCAATGGCACATAGCAGGTGCTTAATAAATGCTTATTAGCTGAGCTAATAACATAATAATGACTGCTGCCCTCCATGTCTCCAGGAGTATAACATCCCTAGTGCAAATATAGGGCTTTAAGAGCCCCAAGAGCTGGGTTGGAATCCTTCCCTGCTTTGCTGCTTGCTACCTTGAGCTATTTCAGCCAAACTGCTTACCCTGTCTGAAATTCAATTTTCTCAAATGTGAAATGGGTACAGTAATCTTCGTGTTCCTCACTCCATGGGGTGGTTGTGAAGATTAAATTCAGTACCATCTGTATAAAATGCTTTGTACTATAGTAAGGAGCAGGCCAGTGTAAGTGGTGTGAATTACTAGTCCTAGGGTGGTCATGTTTCTCCAGCTGTTTTGAGACCATTTATACCTGGTTGCAAGAATGCTGGAAGGGGTGAGATAGTGTGTCAGCAGAAGTCCTTGGGGCTGCTTTTCTGATATTGATCAGCAAAGCTTATAGAAACTGGCTGCATCACCACTGTTCTTCCCTGGGCTAAGGAGCTGGAGAGCAGTGCCTGTCACTTTGGAGATGTGTTAGGAGCCATCAAAATATTTAAGGGGTCTGGCAGATCGATTACCCTCAAAAAAACACACGGCTCCTTCCATCAAGAGATTAAAAAAAAAAAAGAAAAAGTTCTGTTAGAATGAATTTTATAATAGCTGCAACTCAATACGGGCAGCAAGTTTAAAAGGAGAAGTTGCCATCATGGATTAGCTGAAGAGGAGTAACCCACCTTGGCTGGATGGGATTCAACTGAAGGAGGTAATGACATTGAAGGGTCAGGAATGGCCTTGTGGAGCTGTTTCCAGGAAGTGTGTATGTCTGTGTGTGTATAGGGGTGGGGGTAATGGAGATTATTCCATTGCTAGATCTCTAGCCTTGAAAAAGAACTGGCTTTGGAATTAAGGGGCCTGAAATTGAATCCTACCTTTGATATTTATTCGGGCAAGTCACAACCTCCTTGGGCTTCCATTTTGTCATCTGTAAAATGAGGGCTGTTGGACTAGATCAGGGGTTTGTAACATGATGTCTGTGACTTTTTTTTTTTCTTCCATATTCAAATAACTGCATTTCAATATAATTGGCTCCCTTGGTGGACCTGGGTATTTTATTTTTTGAATTTAAAAAACCTTATTCTGAAAAGTGGGCCCCAAGCTTCAACAGACTGCTGCCAAAGGGATCCTTGGCACAAAAAAGGCTATGAACCCCTGGACTGGATGATCTCTGAGGTTCTTCCCAGTCTGGATCTATGATCCTAAGTTAGCATCTCTGATGGCTCCATTTTCATCTTGAATCTTGTGGAAATGTCTGGCCAACTTCTTTCATTTGGCAGGGGTGTGTTGGGTGTATGCCTTGCCTCTCCTGGAAATTCTAGAAGATTTAGGATTAACAAGCAGTGAGTTTGCTCAGTGGTCCAAGGTGGGCAGCCTACACACACCCTTTTGAAGAGTTGTTTACAGATTTCTGCTCCTGGCTCAGCCCTAATAGTGTAAGGCATTAAATGGAATGTTGACTGCCTCCAAATGTTCCACTCCTGGAAGTCATCTGATGACCTAACCCCATGGGGATTTTCTAGTCTTGCTTGGGTATTGATAATGGAGATTGTCCGATTCCTATCTTTCTTCCCCTGTCAAGACTTGTACAATAGGGTGTGCATAAAGGAGGTTGAGGTCTGGTGTCCTAACCAGTATATCTGGATGTCTAAAGTGCCTTCCTGAGAGACCCTTTGGTATGTTGTCAGGTCCTTCCTTCCCTTTGCCATTTCTGACCAGGGGAGGGAAGTGCAGGGGAGAAAAGAGGGAAGACAATTGATGTATATGTGGGGGAGGCATGTATAGAATGAGGGTAGAGGTGGGTGAGGGCAGTGGCTGGGCATGTGGATAGATGGTTGGGGAGTAGAGGTAGAGGGGATGAAGGAGGAATATTCTGTCAAATTCACAGGTGTGATACATACAGCCTGAACAAATCAGGAGAACACTTAGACAGCTTGACTCTTTCCCTAAAACTCCTTCGATCTGTTCTTCTTCCCTCATCCCATCTCAGAGCGCTTTCTACTCCTCCCCTGTACTTAACCGCCTTCTCTTTTATTTTCTATTTATCTGTGCACATGCCTAATTACCATATTTGATTATAAACCACAAGGCTGAAGCCTGGGCACTTGTCTTATCGATCTCTGTTTTACACGAGAAATTCTTTATTGCATGTAGTTGAGTTTGTTGTTGTTGGTTGAACCTGTGATGTCATTGGTATATGGAACTCCCAGTGAGGAGACTCCCTCTACCAAAGCACCTGCTCTGCAATCTATGCTCTTAGAGATTTGAGTGGGAACCAGGGGTTAAGCAACTTTCCCAGACTCAAACAGACAGTGACAGAAATTGAACCTAAGTCTTCCTGAATCTGTGGCTAACTCCTTGTGTGCTAGGCTACACTGCCTTTCTCTATATGCCTACTGTACGTAGGCACTTAAAAATATTCATTGAATGAATGAGATGTGATATAATTCCAAATAGAGGAAAAAATAGATACATTTCTGGTAGCTTTATATATGTGCTTACTGTTGCACAGTGCATGACTGTAATTCTCATAAGTTATTCCCCACCTTCTCAGGGAAGTGAGGGATAGGAGCTGTCTTGGACATAGAAGTAGGTGCCTTGAGGAACAGTGACTCATCCGTGATCACCCAGGGGCTGAGCTGAAAACACATTGCCCTGGGGTTGTATTCTTTTCTCTAGTTCAACTTTCAACCAATTGATTCAGCAAAAAGCTTTTGTTATTCTCCAGTCTCTCCATATCATCACCAAACTAATCTTTGTTTTGTACAGATCTAGCCACGGAGGCAGTGTGGTTCAGTGGAGAGAACGCTGGATTTAGAGTCAGGAGATGTGGGTTGTCACTAACTAGCTAAGTTTCCTACCCTCAGGTTCCTCAGGTATACAATGAGAGGGTTAAGTGACTTGCTTAGGTTCAGACAGCTAGTAAGTGTCTGAGTTCAAATCCAGCGTCAGGCCCAGCACGCTATCCGTTGAGCGACCTAGCTGCCTCCTAGGCAAACAGAGGTTAAGTGACTTGCCCAGGGTTCCATAGCTAGTATCTGAGGATGGATTTGAACTCAGGTCTTCCGGACTCCAGGTCCAGTGCTCTAGTCACTTAGCCGTCTAGCTCCCTAGGTCATAAATGGAGCAGGTCAAAGCTGCTGTGTAGAGGATTAGTGGGTTGGGTTGGAAAGTAGCTCCTGTACTTCTAGCCTTAGAAAAAGAAAAGACAAAACCAAAATAATCAGATACTATGTCTCCAAGATGGAGAAAGTCAAACTAGATAGATCAGAAAGTGCCTCATGTAGGAGAAGGCTCATTACCTAAGCTGTGGAGGTAGCAAAGAATCTTGGGAGGCAGAGATGAAGAGGAGGAAGTCTGTCCCAGACATGGAGGACCTCCTTATAGAGTTGGGAGATGGCATGTTGAATACAGGGAATAGCTAACAGACAAGTTGGATTGTAATGGTGAGTATATAAAGGGGAATGATATGAAATAAGATTGGGAAGGTAGTCAGATTGTAGAAGATCTTAAATCCAAGCTGAAGGTTTTGTATTTTCTTTCCAAGGCAATAGGAAACCAGTGAAGATTTCTGGGGGGAGGGTGGTGGTGGTGATGTGTGATATGGTAAAATTTGTATTTTAAGAGTATTGTTTGGCAGTCGTGTGGAAGATAGGTTGAAGAGGAGAAAGACTGAAAGCAGAGACCTTTAATAATTCAGGAGCTCCTTGAAGGTAGGTACCATTTCCCTCTTTATTTTTTAAAATTTTCTTATTTTTTGCCTTAGCCTGGTGGTTTGCACTGAGCAGGTATTTTTTTTTTTTAATAAATGTTTGTTGAACTGACTTGAATTGAAAGTTTGCCATCAGAACTATGTGAGAATCTAGCACAAGGAGGGGCCAGGATTAGGAGAGCTAGGCTGTAATGCACACTTAGCTAAGGCCTGAACAAGTGAAGGGTCAGGAATCAGGGACAGCCGGACATATCTTACATATTTCCTGAGATATTTCCTGTTAGGGAAGGAATTAATCCTAGCTCATGGGCAGCCCTGAGCCCACAGGCAAAGGCAGGTAAATGAGTGTGCCTGGAGAGGGAATGAGAGGATGGTAATTGGAAATGTAGCCAGAGAGTCCCCTGAGATTTCTCATGGTCCCCAGTGGAGAGTGTTACCTCAATCAGAAGCTACAAAAACGGGCCTTTGTGTTTGAGGTCAGGAGGCCCCAGCATGTGTAGCTGGAAAAGGAAGGCCCCAAATGAGAGTTTTATCCAGACATGAAATTTTAATTGTGTACTTTTCCAAAGATGGAGCAAAAAAAATCTCTCCATCCTCATTACTGTCAAATGCGTGATTGGTCGTTCTCAATGAGGGCAAGATGAATGAGTTGAAATTACTGAGACACAAACCTCGGGGTTTGCTGGGTATAAATCTCCCAAGAAATCCAGCCTCCTATTGGATTGGCTGGCTTCATTTGTTTTATTTGTCAAGGCATTGGCAAGGGGAGGAGGGTGTGGAAATAGAACCTGATCTTGCTTAGGGCTAAGAGTTGGGGATGAGGGAACCCTCTCTAGGCTTCCTCAGGGTAAGGCCCCCAACACTAGGATCTTCAGCTCCAGACCTTGATCTTTAAGCCAAGTTCCTCATTCCCATTTGGCAGCTGGGGAAAACCTCCAGTTGGCCAGCCCTGCTGAGAGAATTGCTCAGAGCTCATCCCAGAAGCCCTTGTGTCTCACAGAACCTGGCAATTACCATGTGAATGGAGGAGAGCGGAAAAAATCTCCAGCCCAGGCCATTGGAGTGGGATTAGCAGATGAAAGTGACGTGGGGATGGAAAAAGGATTCAGCCAAATCCTGAGGCTGAGGCTAAGAGACTGGGAGATAAGCACTGAGCGAGTTAGGAAAAGTGGACCAGCTTCAGTTTTAATTCTTTTCACCTTTGTCGTGGATTGCTGCTAATCTGCCTTTTCTTCACCCTGCCCCCCACTCCCACAACTCATTCTTGTTTCTTGGTGCAGTAGCAAGAGAGCTTGACCAAAGAGAAATAAAAAGCTTGTTAGTCAACCCTAGGCTATAGGGCAAATGCCCCATGTCCCATTTTTTTTTTGTAGGAGGAGAAAGGTCCATGTTTTGGGGGACTCCATAAAAAACTGGGACCAAATGGTGAAAATTATAGGGATAGATTTAGTTCTAGCCCTCTCTAATAATCAGAGAGTTGTCCAAGAGTGGAGTGGGCAGCTTTGGCAAGTGAGGAGGGAGTTCTCTGCCCCTGGAGTGTCCAAGCTTCGGTCAGAGATGTTATAGAGCAGGGTTCTTAACCTTTTTTGTTCTCACGAACTCCTGGTTCTGGTGAAGGCTGTTGCCTTTTTTTTTTTTTTTTTTTTTGAATCTTGTCTCCACTGCTAAGAGAGCTCTCTCCTGGGTCCTGTTCTCTTCCCTCAATACTATTTTGCTTTGTGATTTCATCAGCTGCCATGAATTCAATTATTATCTCTAGGTAGATGATTCTCAGATCTGTTTTGTCCAGCTCTGTCTGACCTCTCTCCTGACCTTCATCCTTGCATCTCAAACTGCCTGTTGGACATCTTGAACTGGAGGTCTGGAAGGAAGGCACTTTAAACTCAACATTTTCAAAACTGAGCTGATTACCTTTCCTTCCAAACGCTCCCCTCTTCCTAACTTCCTTGTTATTGGTGAAGGTACCAACACCTTCCTATTTACCCGAAGTTTGCAACCTAGCTGTCCTCCACTGTTCACTCTCTTTCTGCTCTGGTACAAGTCCTCATCACCTCATGTCTGACCATTGCAATAGCCCACTGGTGGGTCTGCCTGCCTTTAGCCTGTCTGTACTCAAGTCCATTCTCCACTTAGATTGACCTTCCCAATACATAGATCTCTGACCATGTCACCTCCCCCCTCTTGCCTCCAGGACCAAGTGAAAAATTTCTGTTTGGCTTTTAGAGTCCTTCATAACCTGGCCCCTTCCTATCCTTGTAGTCTTCTTATACCTTACTTCTCCCTCCCCCCATGACCAGCTCTGAGACCCAGTGACTCTGGCCTCCTGCATTCTCTCTTCCCAGACTGGCCATCTCCCAACTCCAGGCATTTCCACCAGTTGTCCCTCATGCTTGGAATTCTACACATTTCATCTCTACCTCCTAGCTGCTTTGGCTTCCTTCAAGTCTTTTGCAAGAATCCTCTTCCAGCCCTCCTTAGTCTTAGTGCCTTCTCTCTGAGATCCTCTCTAGGTTATCCTGTATTTATATATTATTTGTGAATTCTTTCAGGATAGGGACTGGTTGCTTTTGTTTTTGTTGTTTTTTTGTATCCCTGGTACTTAGCATGATGCCTGGCACAGGAACACAATAAATGCTTGTTAACTGACTTGCATTTTTAAATACATGGGATTATTAAGAAAACCAATTATGTTGAAATAGTTATCAAAATATTTTTTAAAAAATCACCTGCCCCAGGTTAAGAATACCTGCATGAAATTCCTGCATTCTTGGGTGGGAAGTTAGACTCAATAGTATCTAAGGTCTTGTACAACTCTAACCTTCCTTGCTGAGGGCAAGGGACTGGCCCAGGACTAGGGGAAAGAAGTTGGCTTAGGACAACTGGTATTAATAAGACCTTAGACAGGGCGGTAAGACTGTCCCTCCCTTCTTAGTCAAATACTACTTAAGCAGCACTTGGCCTTCTGTGCTACTCTCCATGTTCATTTTTACCCGATTACACTTAGTTTTTTCTTCTTGTGTGCATGTTTCAAATTTCCCCCTGGCCCTGCCCTCCCCTGGGGGTGGACCTCAGAAATTGCTAGGTTTCCTTCAAGTGAGCATTTACTCACCTAAAAACTTATTCTAAATAAGAAGGTGAGACTTTTTCCTGATTCCGTAGAATGGATTGGCAATTCTCATGTTCTTGCAAAATTGTGAAGTACCCCATTGCCTTTCTTGAGTATGCAGTGCTCTCCTGGTCTTCCTCCTGTTATTGCTATGGAAACTTGATTCCGGGAAGAGTTGGATAAGTTCGTTCACACTGAAGTATGAACGATTGGGAAGATTTAACCTCCTTCCTTGTCTTTCCCAGGGAGTATTTATGTTTTAACGGTATAATTTGGTAGAATTTTAGGGAAGTGGGTGAGAGAAGTACATTAATTTTTTTTTTTTAAACAGAGAGCCTTCCTGGGACTCCTGAAACAATCATCATTAAAGCTTCTTTGAAATCCTAGTAGAGCTACGGTCAGAATCACACAAGTTAGGACTTCAGTGTTCTATACTTGTTTTATGCCTTCCCCAACTAAGTTGTAAGCTCTTTTGAGGGTAGGGATCTATTCTTATACTTCTCTGTGTTCCCTGTAATACTCAGTGCAGTAGAAGGCATAAATATTGGTCCAAATAGAGACCAACCCCAAATACGAACTGCACCTCCAAAATGAAAAATCTCTTAGCATGAGACAATAGAATGAAAATAGTATTGGATTTAGAATCAGAAGACCTGGGTTTGAATCTCGGTTCATGCTTGTTGTTTGTCCCTCATTCTGGAAGAGGACCAATGACATCATGAGAGTGATATCTTGACTTGAGGGTGAATTAGATTCAAGTGAGGCAAAGCTATGCAAGGTCGTTAGCTTCACCCTCTCCTCCAGAGTCATCGGAGTCTATTTGGCAAGACAAGAGTCAAGAGAACTTATGATGGCCCCAGATGCCATGGGTGACCTTCACCTTCTAAAACTAAGTTCTTTCCCAAATCTCAGTTTGTCTTATTCATTTAGCAGACATCTATTAAATGTTTCCTGGGTGCAGAACATAGCTCTGGGTCTTTTTTTTTTTTATCAGGTTACACTTTTTTTTCCTGATAACATCCTTTACACTGCTTCTGCTGCATTATTCCTTATTTCCCATGTGTTGCAGGCTGATCATACCCACCATACTTCTCTCCATTGCCTTTCTATCAATTTCAGGGCATGGTAGTGTTCTATGTCCAAGGCTAAAGCCTTGGAACCTCATCAGAGGGCTACCATGTACAGTGATCTTTATTTGAAGGTTTTTCTCCACTGAATATAGGCAAAGTACAATTTCCTTATTCACAAGGATCTCCAAAAGCATATTCCCTGGGAATGGTTCCTATATTTTCTTGTTTAAAAAAATTATTTTCAATGAACAAAAATCTGTCTCTCTCTCCCCCTTTCAATGGAAAACAAAATAAAGCAAAACCTAGTAACAGATATTCACAGCCAAAGAAAAAAGTCTCACATTGGCCATGTCCAAAAAGTACACATTTCAAATTTACTGAGTCCATTAGCTATCTGTCAGGAAGTAAGTAGTATATTTCATCATTGGTCCTTTGGAATCATGGTTGATCATTGCATGGACCAGAGTTTTTAAGTCTTTCAAAGTTGTTTGTCTTTATCATTTTGTTGTTACTGTATAAATTGTTCTCCTGCTTCTGCTCACTTCACTCTGCGTCAGTTAATGGCAGTCTCCCCAGTTTTATCTGAACCCATGGCTTTCATCATTTCCTACAGTATGACAGTATTTCATTTTATTCATAAACCATAATTTATTATTCCTGTACTTAGCAGTTTATAGCATGATCTGGTGTAAAGGATGATAAATTGGGGGTTTAGTTTCCTATAAGCTTAATGTGAATCAACTGGGCTATGAGGCTGTTAAAAAGAAATCACATTTGATCTCCAGCTACATTAACAGACACATTGTATTCAGAAGGTAGGATTTATACAGTGCTGGCCATTCTTCTCTAGAGTATTAGGCTCAGTTCTGGGCATAACATTTCATTTTTTATCACATTGGTTATCAAATTGGGGTGGATCAAAGAAGAAAGTGACCAGGGTCATGAAGAGTCTGGAAACCCTGACCTATGAAGGACTGCTAAAGTAAACAGGCATTTTTATCTGGAGAACAGAAGACTGGGGTGGGGCAGGATTACAGTCTTCAAATATCTGAAGGCTTTTCTTGGGGAAATGGGAGCAGCCTTATTCAATGTAGCCTAAGAGGGCAGAGTTAGGAACCTTAGGTAGTTGTTATAGGAAGGCAAATTTTGGCTCTTTGGAAGGAAGAGCTTTTTAACGCTTTGAGCTATCCCAAGGTAGAATGGACTGCCTTGCAAAGTAGTGAGGTGTTCAAACAAAGGATGGATGATTGTCTGTTGAGGGTGCCTTAGAAGGGATTCCCACATTGAGAGGGAGGTTGGATTAAATGATTCCTCAAGTTTCTTTTTGATTCTGAGATTCCATGAATCTATGAGGTAGGCATAACAAGAAAGGGGTAAGGAGTGCAGTGAATATAGTCTTCAGTCTCCTTGAGAGATTTGTTACAAGGCAGGAATCACAGGTTGGGTGGTATGGTCTCAGCCTCCACTTTTCCATTCTTCTGCTCACCTCTATCTGCCTACCTAGTCTCTACTCACTGCCTCCTCCTAGTCCCTCTTCACTGATGGAGGAGGAAATGATGATAGCAGAGTGGCTGCCTATGATTACATTGGAATGCCGTGAAATACATACATTGATTTCATGATCATCTGCTGCTGTTAAGTTGTTCATCCCTGCCCTGGAAGACTTCTACTGGTTTGCATCTGAAAAAGTAGTCTTTGGTTGACATGGAGCAAGAGCATCGGGATTAGACATTGATAGACTCACAAAATGGCCAGTCCTAGTATGCAAATACATGTTTCCTTTTCATTGATTCATTAAAGAAACATTTATTAAGTGCCTACTGTGTTGCAGGCATTGAGGGTGGACCAAGCCTGTGAAAGTGGTTTATTGCAGGGAACACTGAATGCAGGAACATCTGTGTAAATGCACGTTTGTATCTGTTCTATTACTTCTAGTCCTAAGGGGTTCCCTGGAGACATTGATGTAGTAAGTGAGTTGCTTAGGGATGCTTCATTCTATCAAAAGTAGGACCTGAATTCAGGTCTTCCTGACTTTGAGACAGACTCCATCCACTCCTACATCCTGCTTCTCAGACATTGGGTATACTGAGGCATTTACATTCTTTTGGGAGAAAATAACTTGTACCCCCAAAAGTAAATGAAAAGTAACTTGAATGGGGGTAGAAATGGGAAAGGCCATTAACAGCTGGGAAGGAGCTGGACTCAAATGAGGGAAGGACTAGTGTGAGGAGGTCACTTGAGCTTTGAAGGGAACTAGGTACTTCTAAGACTTAGAAGGGAGGCTGAAAAGGTACAGAGAGGAGCAAAGGAATGTTGAATATGAAGAACAGCGATTAAATTCAATTAAACTTAAATTTATTAAGAGCCTGACTTAATTTATTAAACTTAAATTTACTAATCAATTTATTATTTATTTATATGTAATATTATATAATTTATATTATTTATATAAATTTATTAAGAGTCAGACACAGAGCTAGGTACTGGGTGTTCAGAAACAGAAACAAAACAGTGCCTGCCCTCAAGGAGCTTCCATTATAAGCTCTTACTTGCTTATGGTCTGGTATGGTGCAGGGCTAAGGAAGGCAGACGGAAGATGATTTTTTTTCTGCCTGGCCACTTGTCTCCTTTGCAGCCTGATGGCTTGTGAAATGTTTTTGCAGAAGAGAACAATTTGTTTGCTGTCCACTTGAGCCGAGGCTTCTGTATGATGCCAGGAGCTAATCAGGAGCCCAGAGAAGAGAGGTGGGGGAGGGGGCTGTCTGTGATTCAGAATCAAGATTAATTGATGTTCCTTAATGGAAACAAATTGAATCTATCAACAACCCTTCCTGCTAAGCTCACATACACTGCACTTTTCTATGAAGACGTAGAGACCTCAACAGAATCAGCAGGTTTGAGGGGGACATTTTGACTCTCTGAAGCCATGTTGATTGCTCCTGTTGGGGAAGAAAAAGCAGAGAAAATGGCCTTACCTTCAGGTTAAGTAGCTGGCAAGGCAAAAGGCTTGGTAGCTGGTGTCTAGTCCAGAGAGATTGAAAAGGAACCCAGAAAACTAGTGGGGTGTGTGCATATATCCTATGTGTACACGCAAAGGCCTGTTCACCACGTGTCACAGAATCTGAGTGTCGGAAGGGACCTCAGTGACCATTCTAACCTGTACACAATAGGACTCTCATCTACCCCATACCTGACAAGCAATCTTATGTGTAGTGTCAGTTTGTACGTGTGCCCTGGAGATCATGTGTGTTTCACAAGCGCATTCTCACAGTAGGAATGACATGAATATTTATGTATACACACATCTGCATGTATGCACATGTGGGTTGTGTCTGAGTGCATGTGAAGGGTGAGTGGGGATGGCGAAGTTAGTGCTGTTAGAAACCTCTAATTCAAAACACATGGTAATTTTTAAATGGAGTGGGAAGGATGTTAAAAGGATTTCTCTGTGTTGTTGGAAGGGAGGGTTGTGGTAGTGACCAGTCAATCAGCACACGTTTATGGAGTGTTTACTATGTGTCTTCAGGATGCAGTGTATGAGCTGTGCTCTGTACCCATAGGAGTTTGCAATCTTGTTGGGAAAACAAGATGAACAACAGACTAAATACTTAGTAAACTTGACAATGTATACTGAAAGGCTAAGTCGTTTGCTACAGACAATTAGATAATAAGAGAGTGTGTAATAAGGCACTAATTGTGTATTAGAGACGATCCATGTAAAACAAGTTAGAGCAGAGGAAGATGAGTATGGGCAGGGTTGTCAGGGAGGGCTTGGTGGGAGAAGCCTTGCCTGGGACCTTAAAAGATAAGGAAGGATGTGAATAGGTGGAGAGGAGGGGTCAGGGTTGGCTTTTTATTTTGGGAGGGGAGGGGTAGACACAGTGAGAAAAATGGATAGAGTTGCAAATGAGCATGGCATATAAAAGAGGCATTAAAAGAAGGTGAGCTGCTTGACTGTGTTGCAAGTATGTAAGGGATATTATTAGAAATGTCTAGATGGGAGGTAGGCCAATCATTGACATGAGCCATGAAGTCTTGGATCCAATTGAAGTATATTGGAGAGTAGTGGAAATGAAGATTGAATTGGTAGAGATGTGGCCAATTTAGGAAGGGCCCTGGAAATAGGCTGAAGAATTTAAACTTCATATTGAGTAGGAGGGTTTTGCCGGTTACTAGAAATGGGGAAATTTAGGAGAGAGAGTTTTTGTCAGTGTAGGTGGGGAATGGTGGGAGGGGTTTGATTTTTTACCTTCTTAGTTTGACATCCAATTGTAAATGTTTTGGAATCAGTTGGAAATATGGGACTGGCTCTTAGTGGGAAATCCAATTGTAAATGTTTTGGAATCAGTTGGAAATACGGGACTGGCTCTTAGTGGGAAATCCAATTGTAAATGTCTTGGAATCAGTTGGAAATATGGGACTGGCTCTTAGTGGGAAATCCAATTGTAAATGTCTTGGAATCAGTTGGAAATATGGGATTGACTTTTTGATGAGAAGTGGAAACTAGAAATGAAGGGAAGAGAAAGGAGAAGGGAATAAACATTTATATAGTGCCTACTATGTGCCAAACACTCTGCTAAGTGCTTTACAAAAATTGTCTCATTTGATCTTCACAACAATCCTGCAAGGAAGGTACTGTTATTATTCCTATTTTATAGTTGAGGAAATTGGGGAAATAGAAGTTAAGTGACTTTCCCAGGGTCACACAGCTACTAAATGTCTGAATACAGATTTGAACTCAGGTCTTCCTGACCCCAAGCCCAGAGCTTCATCCATTGCTCTATCTAGATGTCTCTGATGAAGCCTTGGGAGTCCTCATAAAGGTCATGAGGGGATATTCCTTCATTCTGTGATAACATCAGAATGTTATGGACTGTAGGTATCGATATCATCTCTCCCAGCTGTTGAGTTGTCCATACCTGTTTCTGAGGCAAGTGCCTTTCATTAGTTTCCCAAATGGAAAAAAATTGAACTTGGAACTCTCAGACTACTAAAAAAGTAGTTTTTGGTTTACATGGTGCAGTAGCCTAACAAATTCTTTTCAGTGACATATACGCAAGACATATTACAGATGGCATGGTTAGTGCAGAAATGTCAGACTTGTTGTGGTGAAACTCCCAAGGGGGTTGAACCAGATTAAACTGTAATTGGGAAAAATTTAACAAAATAAATAAAAATACGGTACAACACAGATAATGTAAATTTGTGGTTTTCTAAGCCAATGTGCACGTGTAGGGATTGGTTTCTATTTGAGTTTGCATAGTAGTTTGCATATCTGAATTCGCATAGTGAGCTGGCCTTGGAGCCCAGGAGATCTGGGGTTTGAGTCCTCCCCCAGCTCATCCTGATTATGTGATGCTGGCAAAAATCACTTCATGTCTTGGTGTCCTGACAACTCTTAAAGACTCCAAGCTTCAGATCAGGTGCTGATTTGAATTGGCGGAGGAAGCTCTTCACGGGCGGTTTCCTACACTAGTGAAATGGAAAGTCTAGTCAAAAAAAATATATGGAAGGCACCATGCTGGGTGCTCGAGGAAAATACAAAAACAATAAAAGAGAGTTTTAGTTTATTAGGGCTGAAATCTATTAATATAAGACCGTACCTAGGACTGTGCCTTGTTTCCTCTCTATATACCAACTGCCTTGCATATGTTAGGTTCTTTAAAATTGGTTGAATTGAATTGAATGAGGCGATATAGAATAAGTGCCATATGAATGGCATAGGCAGTCATTGCTAAAGGAGTTCCAAGAAAGGAAAGGTCTCTTCTGATTGGGACGTTTGGCCAGAATTTAATTTGAGCTGGGACTATAAGGATGGAGATTTTTTTTTCCCTCCTAAAATATGGAGCAGGAGAGTTTGGAGGCAGTGTGGTCTGATGGAAAGAGCACTGTCTTTGTAGTCAGAGGACCCGAGTTCAAATTTACTTCTTAACTGTATGACCTGTGTACCTTGGATAAGAGTTGTCTTATTTGTTAAATGAGACTGGGATCACTTCTGAGGTATACTGAGGTATATTTTGGTCCTAGATCTGCGATTCTATGAACATATGAGGTGGAGGGAATGTTTTAAGTAAAAAAAAAAAAACATACACACACACACACACACACACAAGAAAAGTGAATGTGTGGGGAGGATAGAGGGCCAAGAGCTGAGCTTTTGGGGAATCCTCGCAAAGTTGGCAGCAGAAAGGAAAAGGAGATGAGGAAGGCTCTGGGAGCTGGGAGAAGAACCAAGTTAGTGCCGTGGTATAGAGGCCAAGAGAGGATTTTCAAGGGTGGTCCATGGTGTCGGGCCACTGAGAAAGCAAGGAATTTCACTGGAAGTCGTTGGTACCTTGGAAGAGAGCAGGGGCAGCCAGATTTTGAAATATTAATGGGTAGCGAGGTAAGGTCCCCAGAGCACATGTCTGAGATGTTTGGTGTCAAAGCAAAGGAGTGCAGTGTAAGCTTGTTGGGTTTGAGGACTAGGTTGTCTTTGCCTCTGTAGTCCCATTACCCAGCAGAATGGGCTTTGCCCATTCCTGGCCCATGGATCCCTACTGATCGGCAGGATTAGTACAGAACGATACCAGTCCAGGGGGAATATTAGTTTGGCAACTGAGTGATAGATGGATTAGAGAGGGGAGAGACTAGGGGCAAGGAGAACATTTAGGAGGCTATTGCAATAGTCTAGCAGAGAAGTTGTTGTTCAGTTATATTGACTCTTCCTGATCCTGTTTGGGGTTTTCTTGGCAAAGATAGTGGTTTGCCATTTCCTCTGTCAGCTCATTTTACAGTTGAGGAAACTGAGGCAAACAGGGTTAAGTGACTTGCCCAGGCTCACGCAGCTGGGAAGTGCTTGAGACTGGATTTGAATCCAGATCTTCCTGTCTCCAGGCCCAGGATTCTATATTACCCTAAATCTTTGTCTCCATCCTGGCCCCTCTCATTTGTCCATCTGACCTCACTTTTTCAACATTAGTGTACCACTGGGCTGTCCTAGCAGAGAGCTGTAAGGGCCTAAATTAGGATAATTTGAGAGAGAAGAGGATGGATGCTATGTGTGTGATGTTGTGCTAGTCATCTTACTTCTATAGACCTGAGTTTCCTTCTGTAAAATGAGGGGGTTGGACTGAATGATCCCTAATATCCAGGATTCTAAGTGAAAATGAGCTTGTATTCCCAGGAGACCCCTGGAAGGATATCCTCATAATAGTCACTTACATTTGTTCAGCACTTTTAGGTTCAAGGCTTTCTCTCTCCCTAAGGGCCACATGAGGTGCACAGTACAAATATTATCCCCATTTTACAGAGAAGAAAACAAAGTTTCAGAGGTAAAGTTACATGCCCATGGTTACACAGAAAGTAGGAGAGCCGTTCACTGGCACACAGGTCTCCTGATGCCAGGTCTTTTCCCATCCTACCTCGTTGCCTTTCCCATGTTGTTGTCACACACCAGAAAAGGCCACAAGAGAGGCTGAGGGATTCTCTATGAACAGAGGACCTTGTCCTTCTTCCCTCTGTCTGGGAAGGAATGGAAGAAGCCCAATGGGAGGCAGGGGAATGGATTAAATGACCCTTAGCCCTCTCTTCTAGGATCATTGGTCCTTTTGGGCCTGAACTAAGAAGCCCCTTTTAAACTGTCCTCTGTAATGGTGCCCTTAACTCGCCTGCCAAAAGTCAGGAAATTGGATCCCTTTGTCTGTAGTGCATGGTTATTTTCCTACAAGGAAGGTCTCTTAATTACTGTTTCTCTTCTGCAGCTCTTGGAACAGAATCCAGCTTTCTTCCCTGCTCTTCATGTTCCTTCTCCCTCTTCCCTCTCCCCAGCAAGTCTTGTGCATCTTGCTTTAATTAAGCAGGTGCCTCATGCACAGATCAAAACAAGAACGTGACATCTGGAGTCAGAGAACCTCAGAGCTGGAAGGCAAACTCAGAGGCTGTCCAGCCCCCTTCTTCCTCCCTTCAGAGGTGAACAAAGCTCAGTTGGGTTGAGTGACTTGTGCAGGGCCACCTCGCTAATGAGGGGCAGATCTCCTGACCTGCTTTCAGAAGATCCCAGATGCCTCTCCTTACAAGGGCTTTAGAAATTCATTCTTTGTCTATGAATTTCAAGGTCGGAATCATTCTAGGTCCTTAATCGACATTAATCATAGATCATAGGATTGTCCATGTAGAGTCAGAAGAGACCTCAGATATTGTCTGGTTTAACACCCTCCTTACTCTGCCGAGGAATTGGAGGCCTACAAAGGTCGAAGGGCCTTGGCCAAGGTCAGACATATCGTAAGTTGCAAAGCCATTTTCCGTCGTTTCATTTTCCTGTGACTATAATTTAGCTCAGTCTTGCAAAAAGATACTTTCCTACTTACCTAGAAAGAATAATAATTTATTATTATTGTTTTACCTTTAATATTTTTAAACATTCTTCTCACCAGCTGGGATGCAATAAGTAGTCCCAGAGGGCAGCCACTTGGTCAGGATGCTCTGACGCAGCTTCCTTGTTGTATGGCACTGGAGAAGAAGCCCTGTCCTTAGAGTTAGGAGAACTGATTCTAATCCTGGTATCTCTAACTCTCTTGCTCTTTATCTCATTTTCCCTCTCTTTGCCTTAGCTTCTTCATGTATAAAATGGGTAAGGAATTTTAGAGGTCTTGGAATCAAATCCCATATTTGTGAAGCATCCACAGGAACATAGTATGGTAGGGGATGACTTTCTTAGAATAAACCCAGGCCATCCTGAAGGTGTGGGTCACTCAGCAACATCTAGGAGATCAGGCCAATGCCTTGACCTCTTTTAAAAGTGAAAAAAAGTTGCTGTGCCTGGACCATTGGGGACTGAACTTCACTCACTCATTCATTGATTCATTCATTAATTCATTCTGTGCTGTCTTCTGGGGGAGGGCTGTGGCCTGCTATTCCTTTACTTATCTGTCTCCAAGAGGGGTGCTGGGCTAGAATTTCAGGTATCTACTACATATTTTGGTTGTTTGGTGTGGTTCTTGGGGGGCTCAGGATAAAATTTCCCTGATTATTCTCAAGGAGGGGGCAAGTTAGCTTCCTCCCAGCAGATTAGCCACTGCCAAACATGAATTGCTAGTATACTTCTTTATCAAAGTAAGCAGTAAACAGAAATTGGAGACATTACACAGATCAGAATGTATATAGGTCAGAGGTCCCTGCACACCTCATACCTCCTCACCACCCCTGTCCCCCCAAAACTGTGTGAGGGCTAGCTGAGCCCTTTTCAGGGCTGCTTCATCCACTTTAGGTGTTCACCTTTCACCCAATTCTCCCCTTTGGCTCCAAGAAACTGTAGCATGTATAGCAGCCAGCCCAGCAAAACTGTTTCAGTAGATGAGCTAAACCAGGTTGAGGGTGACCAACAGGCCTCCAGCCTGTTGGTGAATTAGGGGGAGGTCCACCCCAAGCATGTGAAGACTTCCCCTGGCTGAATGGGTGGATGAGAACAATTTGTTCCAAAGACCATGAAGGCTGTTGAAGCAGGTGCCCTGGCATACTTAGAGCTTGGTCAGACATCGAAGATGCCAAGGTGATCCACTGCATCCCCGGCTATCACTGGTCATCTTGGCTTTTGTGTCGCTACTGAACTTCGATGACTGGAAGGGAGAGCAGGGCTGACCACTTTGTACAACTCTTCCTCACTTAAATCCAATTCCCTGCCAAGTCAAGACATCACCCTGTCGTGTCATTAGATCTCTTTGAAAATGAAGGGCGAATTTCAGGTTTGAGCTACACAGAGTATAGTATTCAAATGAATACACAAGAGTATTTTTGGGAGAGAGAACAATCTCACTGGGGGGAGTCCACTCTTAGCAGTCTGAGGATTGCTGATGCTGGCATTCAAGGCTTATGTTGAGACTGGCATTCCCACATATCTGCAGCTCCAGGTAGATATCCTGGCATACTTTGAAAGTATGAGCTTGTTTCTTGTTCTTGAACTGCTCTGAAAATCCCATCAGTCTCTCCAGATCCCCAGATGCAGTGCTTTGAGCTTGGAGGCTTTTCAGCCAATCAGCAGGTATATCTCCCTCTGAGTACAGTGTATGGTTACATATAAATATATGTGTGTATATCCATATATACACACATTTACACATATACACATAAACTCTCAGCTCAGACAAACATTCCTCTGCTGCTTGGTATATTTGGGGGCCCTCTCTTCTTGATCTTAGTAGTTGTGCTCAGGGAATGAAAAATAATTTTAATCTTACCCAAAGCAAGATCGTTGATTTTGCAAGCAGCTACCCAATGCACGAATGAGTGAATGAATCAATAAGTACTGGTCTCTTACTATATGCAGTACAGTAACATGTGCAAAGGATTCCAAGAACTAAAAGAAATAATTTTAGGAATGTCATTTTTTTGGGGTGGGGGTGGGGAATGCATGGTTATCTACTTCCTTTCCACTGATGTGGCAAATCAGGAGTTAAATCCTACGTAGGAAAAGACAAAATGAATGTAGCTCTTGAGTCTCCTCTGGATTTTCATGGACGTTAATTTCTTTTAATGGTAAATTTACGTCAGCTTGCTTGCCCCTACCTAGTCCCCAAACAGGGAACTTGTGTTTGTTAACTCATGTCTAGATGTTCAGTTTCGGTTCAGTCGTTTTTCAATCGTGTCCAACTCTTCTTGACCCTATTTGGGGTTTTCTTGGCAGAGATACTTGCCATTTCTTTCTCTAGCTCATTTTTACAGATGAGGAAACAGAGGCAAACAGATTAAGTGACTGGCCCAGGGTCACGCAGGTAGTAAGTGTCCAAGGCTAGATTTGAGTCCATATTTTTCTGACTCTGGGCCTGGCATTCTATCCACTGTGCCACCTAGATGACCCAGATGTTTCATTGTTCATCATGTTGACAGACCCTCATCGTGTGTGTGTGTGTGTGTGTGTGTGTGTGTGTGTGTGAGAGAGCGCGCGAGAGAGAGAGAGAGAGAGAGAGAGAGAGAGAGAGAGAGAGAGAGAGAGAGAGAGATATTGAGAGAGATATTGAGAGAGGAGAGGAGACACACACACACAGAGTTTTCATTAGTGCAGGAGACTCCTCTATCAATTTAGATTAGAAACTGCCCTGAATTTATAGTTGCAGAGAGTTTCCTGGGGCCATGCAAGGTTAGGTCACTTTCTATCCCGAGTAGTTGTCAGTGATGGATTTGAACCTTGATCTTCCTGCCCCCAGGAGCAGTGCTCTATCTTCCTTTTTCTATGCCCTACTTCCTTTTTCTAGCCCCCTCATTTTACAAATGAGGAAACTAAGACCCACAAGGGTAACTTGCCCAGGTTGTGCAGAGTAGAGGAAGAATCTCTCTTCCACACAGCCACCAAACTGATATTCCTAAAGCACGCGGCATTCCCTTGTTCAGTAAGCTCCAGGGGCTCCCTGTTACCTCTATGAGAAAATAAAAATTCCTCTGTTTGGCATTTAAAGCCGTTCACAACCTTCCTCCAGCCTGCTTTTTGAGGCTTATTATAGATTTTCCCCCCTTCATCTACTCTGTGTTTTGGCCCAAAAGGCTCCCTTGTTCCTCACACACAATACTCCATCTCCTCTCTCCATGACTTTACAGGCTGTCCCTCAGGGCTGGAATTCTCTTCCTCTTAAAATGGAGGGGGTCAGGCCTTGCCCCTGCCACACGTCAGCTATGGGATCCTGGGCAGCCTTGTAGCTGCTTGGCACTCTAGGGAACTCCAGTGTAGCAGCTTGGAGAGAAGGTGCCAGCCTGCACTGATGAAGATAATTTCCTCATCTGGGAGTTCCCTATGTTAATGAGATCACAAGTCCAATTCCTGTATGTTTTTTATATACATGTATGGTTAAGTAGGACAGACTTCTGGCTAACTATCCCATAGTCTGGTCCTCTCCATCTCCCTGCCTCATTCTAGGGGTAGAACATATCCACACATGTAGCAGATATGCTCTGTCTTCACTCTCCTCCCAGTGAGGCCTGCTCTGCTGCCCCCTCAGTGATTTAGGGGTCCCCTGAGCAGTTTGGGAGTGTCTCTTCTCAAATACTGTCAGCTAAGCCCCTCCTCCTCCTTGGGTGCCAGTGAATCTCTACTTCCATTTAACCACTTAGCATCATTTTACTTTTAGAAAAGGATATTTACTTTGAAGATGGAGCAAGAACAGAAACATCCTCATTCCGGTCCTCCCCTCTCCTAGAGTTTGGGGGCACCCTCTTCCCTCTACCACCTTGGTCTCCAAGGAGAGCAGACACAAACTTAGCACAGTTTCTACATAATGTTGGTCCTACCAAGTTAACATCACTGCTAGATGAAGCCTTTTCTCAGCTTCTCCTGTATTAGGCCCTGAAGGTCAATCCCAAAGGTCACTCATTGCTTCTTGGGGCACTGATGGTGGACTGGTGGCAAAACCTGGATGCTGGAGGCTTGATCTCGTGACCTTTCAAAATTTAGATTAGAGCCTCCAGATTAATTTCCTTCATCTAAAGTGGAAACAGGTACAAGGTGAGGCCCCTTTTCATGGAGCCACATGTTGGATGCAGAAGGAAGAAGGCCCAAGGCCTCTCCCATTACAACTTAGCCTCTTACTCAAAGCTGTCAGGAAAGTAAACAAACCGTGAGAAAGAAACCACAGAAAGTGGAGCTGGAAAGGAACGAGTCTCTCTTTGCCTTTCGAAGGCATTCCCAATTCAGCTACTTCGCCAATCCCAAAGGTTTCTCCTCACCATGTGGTTAGCTCTGCTGTAATCAGTAACAGAATGTCTTCCCATTCTCATCTCCCTAAGGCACTTCCATTATACATCATCACAACTCTCCGGGAAACGGGCACCCCAGCTTCTCCCACATGGGAAGGTGCTTTGTGTCTCCCCATGTGGGAGAAGCTGGGGTGCCTGTTACAAGTGTATGTCATTTCCCTCAGTGGAACAAAGGCTCCCTGAGGGCAGGGACTATTTAAGTTCTGTCTTTGTATTCCCACTGCCCAAGAGTACCTGACAGTAGGTTGATAAACATTTGTTAAGTACCTACTGTGTCCTTTGCAGTAGTGGCTTAATAAATGCTTGTTCATTGATTGAAAAAGAGAGGGACTTACACTGAGGAGCTGGAAGAGGAAGGAATACTTTCTGAATTAGGAACTTGTAGCAACGTTCAGTGTTTCCAGGTTGGCGTACTCTCTCCTCTTCGGGGTCCGTCCACAGGGTATAGTCTGGATTGTGCACAGCTTCCTGGACAATTGTACACAATCTCTTGGATAGATTGAGGGCAGTTGTGCAGGGGCCAGTACTTTGTTTTCCTTGGATGATGCTCAGAAAAGACCTGAAACTCATTTACAGACAGCCCAACATATCCAGGTTCAGTCACCAATATACAGGTGTGGACATGCTCCTCTCCACTTCTGTAACCATAGTGTCATAAATTTAGAACTGGAAGTTTCCTTAAGGCCACCTAGGCCAAGCTCATTTTACAGATGAGAAAACTGAGTCCCAGAGAGATTAAATGACTTGTCCAAGGTTTCACTGGTAGGTAGCAGAGTTGGGATTTGATTCCGGGTCCTTGGACTCTAAAATTTCTTAGGCTGCTCTTTTGTGACTTCTTATCCTTTTTAAGGTTGCCTGTTTTCTCTTGGATAGTTGTGGGTAGTTGGGGCACACTCAGTGATAGAAGCAGGGCTAGGGTTAGGGTCAAGTTGTGCCTGAGTCTGTCTGGTCTGTAAGGCTGGCCCAGTTGAGACTGTTCACCATAGGCTTGGCCAAGTTGCCTTAGTTTCTCCATCTGTAGAAAGATGTTGCATTGGATGGCGCCCTGAGGTACCTCTTGGCTCTAAGTCTGTGATCTCACCTTGTTGGATTTCTCTGGGAGAAGCAGGAGAGGGCTTTGGTGACCTGTCACTCCTGGGATGTTTGTCTGGTGCACTGTTCAGCTTGTTCTGGGGAGATATTTCCAACTTGTGGGTGATCTAGTTTGAGCCAGAAGCTGGCCTGTTGCTTTCTTCTGAGACCTTTGAATAGTGGAGATTCTTGGAAATGAGCCACCCTTTTAAGTTGAGCATCAGTCTTAGGTTTGCCTGTGCCTTGGAGCTCAGAGTGACTGCTCTGGTGGTTGGTTACTCCTACCTTTTGGGTGACTATACTTCTTGGTGGATTGTAGCAGGTCAGTTCATTGTCTTTTGAACCAGCCAGTTCAAGTTAAGTAGTGAGAACCAATACTGATGCTTAGGGAATAAATTTTAGTTTCCATTTATTTACTTATTTATTTTTAAAGGACAAGTTGATGAAAATAAAGCCATGACTTACTGGAATCTAACTGACCAGAACTCTTAATGAAGATTTCAATATTTTTTTGCCATCAATTTTTAGGAGAAAGGCAAACAATGGCAAAATATAAACAAACCAGAAATCCAAGCTAAGAGCCATTTACTTTATTTTTTTAATTTAAAATTTTATTGGTGCATTTTGTCTTCCCATCTGAATAATTTCTGGATGTACCCCTGCTCCCCGCTCCCAACCCCGAAGATTTTCTTTGTAACAAAGAAAAAACAGTTCTGCAAAAAATAACATTCAAAGTGACCATGTGGGAAAGCAACATTCTACACCTATCATCCCTCACCTTGACAACAATAGGAGAATAGGCAATTGCTTAAAAAATAATAAAATCTAGGGGAGTGCATTCCAATGAATCCCAGTTACCTATGCTTTTTCCATCAACACTGATGTACAATGAACATTAACATTCCAAAGGCTGACACTAAGGCCCTGTACAATTTTCTGAACTGTCAAAGAAAGACTAAATCATGTTTAGAATGTTGTGCTTACTAAGGCAGGAAAATGGATGATTACATTTGATGAACCAGGAGGTTTAAAAAAATCATATAATGCCAGCAGCAATCACCATTAACAAAACTTTCTGTATTAAGTGCTAGGGGTGGCAGCTTAGTAACAGTTCTGAATCTGTGACTAACCTGCCGTGGACCTCTCCACTATAGCTGCCTCCTCTCACTTACAAAATCTCTAAGATCCCTTGAGACAATTGATAGGATGGGAAGAGTGTTGGATTTGGAGTTCCAATCTCGGTTCTGCCATTTACCACCTGTGTGATGATGTAACTGAATCTCTCTTTGATCCGTTTCCTCATCTGTAAGATGAAGGCATTGGACTAGAGGACCAGTAAGGTCACTTCTCACTCCAAATCTAGGATCCTTCGAGCTTTAAGAGACTACAATACACCACATACTCATCGAAGAAAGACCCAGGGGTAGGACATGAAGCTTGGGCACTGCTCCAGGGCACAGGGCTGCTGGGTGTGGGGGAAGTTGGGCAAGTATTCCCATGCTTCCCTTTTGGTGCTTCTTAGGGAGCTGGGAAGAGCTGAGCCATGTGGGCATCACTGTCAGAATGCCATTATTAAGATGTGACCCCTTCCCATAGGCAGGCTCCTAGGCTTTTGATCTCTCTGGGGTTGCTCACTTACCTCCCTTTTGTGCTCCACCCCCGGACTGGAGCTGGAGAAGGTCCAGTGGATGGCAGTCAGGATAGAGCAGAGTTAGGGGCTTGACTTGGTGCTGCCCAAGGCCCTTCCTGTTCTGAGAGTGTGCTCAAAGTGGGCCTCCTGGAGGAGGATAGACTGGGTACTTGAGGCTTCTTCAGAATAGTAGCTCGGTTTTGTGTAACACTTTCAGGTAGCACTTTTGATTTTTCTTACAGTAACCCTGGAGAGTAGGTGATAAACACAGGATGATATTTCCATAGTGATTTCTGTTTCTAAAGCACTTTAGATCAGGGGTTCTTAACTAAGATTTCAGGGGGTTTATGAATATGGAAGGGAAAAATCATATCTTTACGTTAATATAATTGGTTTCCTTTGTAACTCATATACATCATATATTAAAAAACATTCTTACTCCTCCACTCAGGCCACTGATCTCCCCGTCTTCTTTCAAGTCCCAGCTAAAATCCCATCTTCTACAGGAAGCCTTACCTAACCTGTCTTAATTCTAGTGTTTTCTCTCTGTTAATTATTTTCTACTTATCCTGTATATAGCTCACTTTACATAATTTGCATGTTGTTTCTCTTAGACTGTAAGCTCCTCGAGGTCAGGGACTGTCTTTTGCCTCTTTGTATCCCCAGCGCTTAGCACAGTGCCTGGCACATAGAAGGTACTTAATAAATGTTTATTGATTGGTTGATTGAAAAATATGATTCTAAGAAAGGGTTCACAGGCTTTACGAGACTGCCAGTGGCTCCATGACCTGAAAAAGGGTACAATTGCCTATGTTAGATCTCCTATCTCCTTTTGAACCTCGTAATAACCCTGTGGGGTAGGTGATACCGGATCATTGCTGCCATTTTAGAGATGGTTAGAGAAATGATGCAGGATCTAGAGGTGAAAGGTATCCCAGAGGACATCTAGCCCGACCCTTTCATTTTACAGGAAACTGATATTCGGGGACATTAAGTTATTTGTTTGAAGTAATAAAGGTTGCATCATGGGTGG
This sequence comes from Trichosurus vulpecula, assembly GCF_011100635.1. Taxonomy (NCBI): domain Eukaryota; kingdom Metazoa; phylum Chordata; class Mammalia; order Diprotodontia; family Phalangeridae; genus Trichosurus; species Trichosurus vulpecula. The sequence goes on from NC_050581.1 coordinate 154,735,917, forward strand.
GATTTGAACCCAGGTTCTCTGGCGTCAGAGTACTTCCACTTCCCATTATACTACTCTCCAGTGCAACCGTGTGAGTGTTATTTTCCCCATTTTACAGACAGTGAAATTAAGGTTCAGAAGAATGAAGGCACTTGCTTAATGGAGTCAAAGTGCCTGAGCTGGAACTCGAACCCAATCTTCTCATTTCAATTCTAGTGCTTTTTTTCTCCTAGAGCAGGAGAGAGATTATAGGAGCTCAGAAGAGGAAGGGCTCTCTATGGCAGGAGAGTCAGGGAAGGCTGCATGGAGGAGGTGAGGCAGAGATCTGGAAGGAAAGGTAGGGTGTGGATAAGTGGTGGAAGGGAATTCCAGGACACCCAATGGCACCCAGGCACTCAGAGGCATGCCTGCTGGCTGTCTTTATGTCCTTCAGTCTCAGAAGCCTACAGCATTAGAGCTGGAAGGGATCATAGACGTTCAATACCTGAATTTTATAGATGAGGGAACTCACTGGGGGCAATGGGGTATGTGGAGGACCTGAGTTCAAATATTGCCTCTAACAGTTACTCCCCTTGGGACCGACCTTGGGCAAGTAACTTAGTCAGTCTGGGCCTCCTCAGTTCCCTCATTTGTGAAATGAAGGGGTTGGATTAAGAATCCCTTGCAGCTCTGCATCTATTTTCCTGAGGTTTCGCAAGTATTTTCTTCAAAATAGTCTAGTGAGGTGGGTAGCGACATAGTTGTACCTCATTTACAGCTGCAGAAATTGAGGCTTAGGTCTATTCTTGGGTTTGTGCATGGTCATGCCGCTGGTAAATGTCAGTGCAGGGATCGTTTTATTCTATCTCTAGCCCTCTTTCCACCACACTTGGGTTGCCTCCATCAAAGAAGACTCCAGGTGAGCTAAACCGCAGGTGTGACCCATTAGAGCCACAATTAGGCTCCTTTGCACCCGCCTGTTCTTATCCTAGGTACAGAGGGACCCTGGATATCATCTACTACAGCCCCCTTCATTTTACAGAGAAAGAAACGGAGGCCCACAGAACTCCATGAACTACCCAGGGTCACACAGGGAGTTGGTGGCAGAGCCAGGATTGGGCCCCAGATCTTCTGACTCCCAATCCCATTCTCTTTAGAACAGGGAATTTATCCCAATCCTCAAGACCCATGAGTGATTTACACTGCCACCCCCCCCTCCGCCCCACTCAAGGCTTAATCAAGATCAGTGTTTATCACCTCTAGAAGCTTAAACACAGCTAAGGAAAGAATAAGCTTAAAATGGGGATGCAAATATGTGAAGGCACAAAGAGCCCAGCAGCCCCTTCCCTTCACAAAGGGCATATTTCAGGCTCAGGGCCCTACTGGGATTTGCAATTGAGCTCCCATGCTGAAGTGACAATAGTTTGCTTCATTTAAAAGCCCAATTCATAATGGAAGGGGAAGGGGGAGGGGGAGCGAATGATTTATTTTACTGCTGCTTGCATAGTACGGGCCTGTGTGTAGCTTGCCAAGGCTACCATCACATTTTTCTTTGCGGGGTGGGGAGGGTGGGGGGGGGAAACAAAGCCTGGGAGATTGAAGAGCATCTTGGTACCATGTTTGGGTAAGATAAAATCAGCCGCCGAGGCAAGGAAACAAACAGACAAAAAACCCCAAACCCACATCACAACAACCCACTTGCTGGGCTTTTTTCTTCCCCCACCCCTTCATTTTTCATTTCACTTCTCCACTGATAGAATATTCAGGAAGTTGTTCTGGGGAATGTGTAGTGTGGACACAGAGATAAGCCTGCAGAGAGCTAAAGCTGGGGGAGTTTGGGCCTTTCTTTGTGAAAGTACATAGCATTGGGCCCAGAGTGCTGAGTGGTGTGATGGGAAGGAGCACAGGTTTGGGATTTAGGAACTCTGGGTTCTAATTCCATGGCTGCCGCTACCTAGCTGTGTGACTTTGGGCAAATGACTTCTCCCCTTCCCCAGGTTCCTCAATCTGGAAGATTAGGGGTTGGGCTCTTCACCTAGAGAGGGCCTTTAGATGAACATTTTCCAGATTGTGTTTTCTTGTAGCCCGATATCATTTAGTTTCTATGAGGAAATTTCTGTGCCAACTATATTTCTCTTCTAGAATATCAAATGTAGAATATGTATGTTTAAGAATAATCAATGTGTTTTTTTCCAGTATGAAATTTTTTTTCTATTTTTGTTCCAAAATTTGCCTGACTTTATTTATCAGGGCATTGTTGATATCTGGGTTCAAATCCTGCCTTAAACACTTGCTAGCTGTGTAATTTACTCTTTGTGAACTGCAGTTTGCTTATCTGTAAAATGGGGAATAGTCATAGTTAGATGCTATTTTCCTTTCCAAAGTTATTACATAATAATAACCACTAGCATTTATACGGCGTTTTAGAGTTTGCAAAATGCTTTGCATTACTTGAGAAGCAAATATTCTTTTCAGTTTTGGTTTTCTTTCTAAAAATGTTTCAAACGTCTCTTTATTATTGATCATCCATTTTTTTTCTACGTATAGTTAAGCTCAGATTCGCAGGGTAGGTCACCCTGGGCTGCATCCTAAGCCCCATTACTCTTTGGAACACACTATGCTCTTCTCTTCTATGTTGTCTGGTGGGTATAGAATAATCCTGTGTGCTCAGATTTCCTTTCCCTTGTATTTTAAAGTCTCTTGATGGCTTTCAGAACTTGTTTCTAAATTGAATTATTAAATTTAACTGCAATGGGTCTTGGAGTTTGTAGCCTTGTATTGTTGTTGGGTGTTTTTTTGTTTTGGTTTTTTTTATACTGAGGATCATCTATGAATATTTTCAGTTGGAATTTTATTTTCTTTGTTTAGAAGTTCTGGGAAATTTTCTTTTGTTATTTCCTTCATTATGTTGTGAAGGTTTATTTGTCCTGTCATGTTCTTCTGGAAGACTTACGATCCATTAGGTTGTCTGTATTCATCCTGTCTTTGCATTTAATATGTTTTGCTGGCATAGTGAGCATATTTTCTTTCAATATTATTATTTTTTGCATTTCTTCTTCTAGATTGCCCTTTACTCCTGTGTATTTGCATTCCCAATGCATTGTTCTCTCTTTTGTTTCTTTGGTGTGATTTGCCATTTGCAGATCCCAGTTTTTCTATTTTGCTCATATTTTTGCTGTGCAGGACATGTATTCTGCTCTCCTAATTCTTATTTCTCTTTTAAACCACTCATGAATAGTGTGCTGTGGTTCCATGTTCTCAAATTCCACAGGGTCCTCTGTCTCATCAAGTGTTGGATCATTTTCCTTCATTTTACAGTATTTATTCATAGATGCCTGAACTCATTTACTAGACCTGAAAGCCATATTTTTTCCTGTTGATGTTTTCCCTGTTGATTTATCTGCTTATGTTCAAAGTTTTCGAGTTTCCTTCTTCCTGAGATTTTAGTAATTTCAGTCTTTTCTCCCCCCGCCCCACTTTCCTTCTTCACTTTCTGACTTTGTCCTTTCTGATGATGGTTTCTGTGGGGGTTGGATCTCCTCCTGCACTGGACAATTCATAGTTCACCAGCCTAGGCCTTTGCTCCAACCGACTTTTGGGTGGTCAGAATTGGCCCCAGTTAGATGCTAAGCTTCAGGCCTTCGTGGAACAATTTCCTCTCTCTGGGTCTCAGTTCCCCTCTGTAAAATGAGGGGCTTGACTTGATGATCTTCGATACTATGAGTATATTTCAAACCCCAAACTACTGTGTGGATAAATTAGTTTGAGAAACTGTGATCTAGTGACAGTTAACCAAGCTTCCAAGAGGGTAAGTGACTTTTCCCAAGGTTGTATATCTGGTTAGTACCCAAGTAAAGACTGAATTCAGGTTCCATCTTTGCCTCCCAAAATATGAGATAACCTGATAAATGTCTGGGCTAATATATTGTTGAGAAAGGGCCAATTCAACCCAAATATGTTGTATATCTACTGTGTGGGAGCGAGTCTCCTGTCTGGGTACAGAGGATAGGTATTGATGGACCAAACACAGCACTTTGTGCATAGTAGGTACCTCATATATGGTAGCTGAATGAATGAATCATTGAGATGTGTGGTCTCTGATCTCAGATAACATTATCTAGTAGAGGGGGACAAGACATGAACAGATCATGATAGTTCAAGACAGACTATATTAAATGCTGCATGATAAGGAGAAATTGCTCTGAGGGTTCTGAGGAGGAAGAGATCACATCTGCCTCAGGGAAATAAGACCAAATGGAGGTGGTAGATTCAGAGTTGGTTGAGAAAGCATCAGACATCTTTAGGGAACAGTGAACCATTCAGTTTTAGTGGCGTTGTAGAATATGTGTCTCTTTAGAGAAACTTAACTGTCTGAGTGTTGGATGGTCAGTCCATTGAGTTAGTGAATCTGTGCGTCCATCTGGGCAAGGCCTTACCGAGGGACAATAAGTTGGGCCTAAAATTGAGTAATTGGAGGAAAAGAGTGGACTGGATTATATGTGTGAAGTTGAGCAATGATTTTAATGATCCCAAGCTGCTCTCCAGCATAAAAATCTATATATTTCCCTCTTCTTCTCTCCCACCCCCCACAACATAAATGTTCTTCTGAAGGTGCTGTATGGCTATGAATCTTGGAGTGCTGCAGTCTCTGAAGAACTGATATTGTGAGACACCCAAATGACAGGGTGGGGAGGGGAGGAAAGGTACAAATTGGCCATAGTCTATTTCTAACAATGCTTTAGGTTAGACTCTAACCTAACCAGAACACAGAACAAATTCCCTTTTATGAAGGGAATTTGTTCTGTGAAGTTTGGATTCAGTCAAAGAGGCACACTTGAGGACCTAGAGGGCCATGTGTGGCCTCAAGGCCACAGGCTCCCCACCCAGGGTTAGAGGATCAGAAAAGGAAGGTGGGGAAATCCTGGGCTAAAAGCTGGGGGATAAGAGATGGACATCTTGAGTGATTCACTGACTCCCTCAGAACGTAAAAAAATGTAGAGAAGGGTCTCCAGCTTATTGGGTGGAGCATCTTTGGAACAACATGGACCAAAATCTTATAGGATAAGAAGGCACAGCTGGGCTGGATTCACAGTCATGGAGGAAGCACACACCCAAATGTGAAACATAAGTAAAGTATGTACTGGGAAATAGCGGTGGGGAGATAGGAAAAGATTGATAAGCAGGAACCATATTTTGGAGGGTCTTGAATGGCCCATGAGTTGGGATTTTTGCCTCAGGCAATGGAGAGCCATACAAAATTTTTTGAGTAGGAGAGTGGTATAATCAGATCTGAGCATTAGAAAAATTAATTTAGGTGGTAGAATGGACTAGTGGAGGAAGGGAGGAGAGCCCAAAAGCTCTGTTAAGAGACTATTGTTATAACTATGTAGGTGTGAGATGACTCCCCGGAACCCTTTCTTCCCTGACTATCAGAGAGAGACAAAATGCTAAAGGAAGGGGAAATCACATATGGCTGGAACAAATCACAGAAGGCTTTATGGAGGAGGTGGCATCTCACTTGCTCTATAAAGCATGGGGTATATTAATATATGTAAAGTAAGATATACCTATTTAAATGGTGGTCTTCTGGAGACAGTGCTCCTACCTTCATTATCTGATGCAAAACAGGGACTCTAGGGCAAATCTATGATTCTGTGATTCTCATCACAGGGCTATCAAACCACATAGAAAGGAAGATTAGTACCACAAATATATGAAAGAGAAAGGGGTCAGTTTTAGGCAGAGGGAGCCTTATATCACCCTTAGACCATTCTGTATTGGATTTCATAGGATTTGGAATTGGAGCAAGTTTTAAAAAATCATTTGGTCCAGATCTCTCACTTTAAAGGGAGGCTCAAGAGAGGGAACACAATTTACCCATGCTCACACAGGTAGTAAACATCAGGACTCCCTTTGCTCAGCTGTCATTATGGTTTAACTAAGAAACAAGTCTTAAAATCAGATTTTCATTCATTTTCATGGCTCTGTCATGTCATCCTTCACGTGGATGTTTTACACACTGGGTTCTCGTTTTAGGTTCTAAATATTTCCCAAGATGGATCTCTGATGCGAAGTTAATAATAAAATCATAGGGAAATCTGGAATGAATGAATCTTAAAATTACAGAGTTGGGAGGGACTTTAAGGATGATCTAATCCAACCCCTTCATTTTATAGTCAAGGAGATTGAGGACATCAAGGAAGGGCTAAGTGATTCGGCCAAGATCATATAACACTAGTAAGTGGCAGATTTGGGACTGACATCCAGGTCTTGTGACTCTCCCTCCAGCACTTTCTTACTATGCTATATATTAGGTACTAGGTTATACAAGGATACTTTTCTTAATTGGACACCACCGGTGAAAAGAGTAAACAGAAATTCAGTCGCCAGATTGGGCCTTGGTGCTTCAGATGTCATTGGGATTTCACGAAGAGTCAGTCCTTCCTGCCTTGTATTCTGAGTTCTCAGGGGTCATAGGATTGTGGTATTTAGGGCTTATATTTTTTAGGTCTCCCTGATCATTTAGAGCTCGGATGGTCCTTTAGGCACCATCTTATCTGACCCTCTAGTTTTACACATGAGGAAGCTGAAGCCTAGTGAGATTCAATGGTTTGTCCAGGGTCATATACGTAGTAATTAGCTGGAGCTGAACCCAGATCCTCCAGCTCTAAATCCATGGCTCTTTTCAGGATAGCACCCCATTAATGGGAGAACAGAGCTTCCAGGTTAGAAACAACATGGACTCCAAGGACCTTTGGAAAGAGGGTGGGGAATGATGATCGTGGTTTCTCCTTTTGATGATGATTCATAGAATCCTAGAGTGTTCTTTAGCTGTGCAATGTCAGGTGGCTGGTGCTGTAGGTCAAAATGCTCTTTCCTCAAAACAGAAGAAATCATGGAGTCTGAAGTCAATTAGGGATGGGAGTGGGTAGAGTCATTCCTAGGACTTGGCTAATAAAAGTGATCTCACCAGAGCCTGTGGTTTGATTTGGGCACTGATGCTCCTTCTGGGACCAGGTATCTGAAACTTTGGGGAGGCACTGGGCAATGCAGAAGGAGAGTATTACTGAAAATAGACCTTAGGTACTTATGTAGAATTAGCCAGAGGTGTATGCAGCATTCAGGGAAGACTAGCACCTCCAAGTGTGAGGGCTTTTCAGGGCTACTCATTTACCTTTGGTGTCCATTTGTCACCTAACTCTCACCTCCAAGAAGCTGTAGTATGTGCAGCGGCCACACCCTGGTAAAACTGTCTTGGCAGACAGGCCTAACCAGGGTGAGGGTAGCCGACAGGCCTCAAACCCATCAGTGAATTAGGGAGATGTCTACCCCAAGCATGTGAAAACTTTCAGGAGCTGAATGGGCACATAAGAACAATTTGTTCCAAGGGCCACGAAGGCAGCTGAAGCAGGCACTGTGGAGCCCTTTGAGCTTGGTTAGACATTGAAGACGCCAGGGTCATCAGGTGCATCGTGGGCCATCACCAGTTGTCTTGATTTTTGTCCCGTCACTGGACTTCAGTGACTCTAGAACAGAGAGTGCGGTTGATGACTTTATGCAACTCTGCCTCCTTCAATTCACAGGCAAGTCAAGACATCACCTCTTGATGACATTGGTCCTCTTCAAAGGACAAACAACAGCAAACAATAAAATTAGCACACAGAGGGGACAGGAGAATGGGGTCTGGTTGCTTGGCAACAATTCCCTTTCCTCTTTAACATATGACTCTCAGGCTGCATAGTGACCTTTTGTGACATCCTCTTCCTTTCTTTTTCCCATCAAAGCTGTCTATGAACTCTTTAACCAGATTTCACTTGGATAATAATATTGGGAACATGGAGTGGGAGTGGGGGCCACACAATGTAATTCACTCTGGGTCTCACCTCTCAAGGGATGAAGGGAATGGACAGGATAAAGAGTGTTTTTTATAGGGGTTTGGACCCTTAGAGAGAAGAAGAGAAAACGAGGGAAGTGACAGGCAAGCCACAGAGGAGGAGAAAATGATGAAGTCACTCTGCTCTCCTTGCAGGAGGAGGGCCCTCCAGGTTCCCCCTCGAGGTCAGCTGTAGGACCCCAAGGGGAAGCTGTTTGAGGGCTGTCGCCATTGTGGCTGTTTCTATGACTACACTGATACCTTCAGTTTAGCTTTCCTTCTCAGCATCTGACTCACAGAATGTCATTTGTGCAGTGGACTTTTTAATCCCCCCCCTCCCATTCTCCTGCCAGATTACCCCTGCCCCCTTTCTCTGTCTTTGTTCTCCTCTTTCACCTCATCTCATGCTTATCTTTGAAGATGTGAGTATCTCTTGGATCTATCCCCTGGCTAGTTTTCTGTGGGTTCGGGGCAATTCCTGGGACTGGATGTCCTTCTCTGAGAGGTCCAATCAGATGACCTCTGAGGTCCTTACCAGCTCCATGATTTCATCATTTCATTCTGTCTCTGTCCAGTGCTTAACATAGTGCCATCTACATGCAAGTAGCTGCTGAGTGAGTGGTTTTTTTTAGGGTAGTTTTCTTTCCATTTTAAATTATAAACTACTAAGCAAATATGAATTGTGATGAATAGTGACTCAGTTCCCATGGCTTATGGGCCCACTACAGAGACGCTGTTAGGTTTTCCCTGGGGTTTAGTCTTAAATGATACCTTGATTAATGACTCTTCTAGTTCCTGGGATTGGAGGGGGTAAGTTTCCTGGTGCCTTGGAAGCATCTGGGCTTGGCCTTTTCTGTCCCATTCAACTGACAGAAAATTGGGATGGAGCAAGTGTGGACCAAGGTGGGGGAGCTGTTTGCCTCTAGAGATCCATCCTCCAGCAGATGGTTTTGCTGCAGCTCTGCTTGGGAGGTTAATGGGCAGCAGATGTCTCAACAGGCATGCTTTCATTTTCTCCTGGAACCACTTAATTTGGTCGAGCATCTGCTTTGGCTTCTGGGTTTTTTTCTTAAGCCCCTGGTACACCTGAGCCTGAATAAGGGTATAATCATTGCTTATGCTTAAGTAGTATTGAGTGCTGTTCGCCCCACCTCCTTCACCAGGGGTGTCTCCTGAAACAGCCTATTCCAAGTTATATTGGTGGGAGAAATGTGGAGAAGGAGGGAAGGGCTGGGGCAGAGCTAGGCCAAGCCCCTACCCCACTGCTTGCCTCTAGTATCTTCTTTATTATCTCAGAGTCTTGGTGTTACAAAGAATTAGAACATGACAAAATGGATTTACCATTTAATAAATGATTGTCATACTTGCCTGGCTCTTGGGGGCAGAAGTCTCTTGGATTGGTTGGAAGGAGTGCCAACATGTTTTCTATAATCTTGCCATCCATATTCAAACTCCTATTGATCAACAGTGAATTATGGTCTCAGGTGGGTGTTGCCACTTGGTTTGTGCTTAGTGGTCATCCATTCTCCAATTTTAGAGGGTGAATTCCCCAAGCTTTTCCTTTCATGGACTTGGTCTTTGCCCCAGAGATGCCCAAAGTTACCCTTCTCCTGCTATGGACAAAGTCTTCATGAACTTTGTGGGCTGGGTTTTAGATCTAGTGGGATGATGAGTAGCATTAATTTTATCTTCAAGGCAGATATTGCTGTCACTTCTGTGCCTTTGAGAGCAGTTTCCTTCATGGCTGTGGTAGCCACTTTTGGTTTGTCTCAAGATGTAAGTCCCCACTTAGTTTGGGTATGTTTGTGTCATGTGATTTAACGAACTTCACATGTATTTATTAACCTTCTACTGTGTGCAAGACAAGACATAACATGGTACAGGATATACAGGAACAGCCTTGGAGTTGGGAAGACCTAGGTTCCAGTGAGCCCTCTAACACATGCTAGCTGCATGACCCTGGACTTAACTTCTCAGTCTCCCCAGAAACTATCTAAGAATAAGTTATCGAAGAATTGTTTATCCTAGTTGATAAAGGGAGTTTCCACCCTTGGAATTCCCAGAGCAGTATCTGTAGAATCATATTTCTAAACACCTCTCTCCTCCTCCCCCTCCCCTGAAAAAAAAGAAAGATAATATGCAAAAAACAGTAATACAAATATGGAAAGCAAAACCAGTGTTTGTCCATAAGGAGCTTATGTTCTTTCTTTAAAAAAAATTTTATTGATGACCTTTATTTTTACATCACCTTCATTTCAGATGTGGCTATATTCCTAGCCTTCTCCTCCCCCATGTGAGACTTCTCTTTTAATGGGAAAAAAAAGTAAAACAGAAACAACCGGCATACTGACCACATTTGAGGATAGCAAATGCAAATTCCACACACATAGTTTCCTACTTCTCCAGGATAAGGAGGGAGGTACATTTCCTCATGGCTTCCTCCAGGACCAAAACTGTTCATTATGATTACACTGGTTAGGCCTTGCTTTATTATACTTTTTGTTTACATTTAGTACTTAGTGTATATGTTGTTTTCCCTGCTCTGTTGTCTTGACACTGCATCAGTTCATATCAATCTTTTCATGCTTCTCTGAATTCCTTGTCTTCATCATTTTTTATGGCATAGTAATATTCTATCACATTCAGGGACCATGGTTTGTTTAGCCATTCTCTAATGGATGGGCCCCTGCTTTGTTTCCAATTCTTTGCTACCATAAAAGTGCTGCTTTTGGTACATGTGGAATGATTTGGTACATATGGGAATATTTTGGTACATATGGGACTCATCTTTCTTTCTTTGACTAAGGAACTTGAATTCTATCAATCGACAAACATTTACTAAGCATCTCCTAGGTGCCAGGCACTGTATTAGATGGTGGGGCTACAAAGACAAAAGTGGAACTTTTTTTGAACAGTTTGAATCCCATTCTACTGAGGCACCTGGGGGTGGGGCAGAGATACCATATGTAAACACATTAAATAACAGTAACATATAAATTTTTTTTTCTAGCCTTCCTACAACCTGAGTTGGAAACCTAAAAGCACCCAAGGACATTTTGAAGGCCTTCAATTTAATGTGATTGTTTACCCATAGAGTTTGGCATTGGTCTTGTTTTTTCCATGCTACGGCATGTGTTGTTTTCAGATGGTGAGCTCCCAGAGGATGGGGCCCCTTGTGTCTCTGGGTAAATTCTCCTTGGCTGGTGCTTAGCCCACCCTGGGCAAACAGGTACTTTGCAAATGCTTCTTTAAGGTGATGGTAAACAACTTCTGATTCTCAAACAGCGAGAGTATGTGTAGTGAGTCATGGGGGAACGTGGTGTGACAGATGATTAAACCCATTGCAAAGGCAGAATTAAGTGACTCTTAATTTGGCCCTTGTAGCATCCCTGTGAGAGATAAAGCCTTGGGGGCTCTTAAAGGCTGAGAGGTGCTGGTGGTAAGAGATAGCAGGCTTAGGAAGGAGAAAGGGCGGGGGAAAGAGCACAAATTCTACGGGACTGAAAGGGAAATAGGAAATACACGAGGGGAAAGCATTTCTTTTTGAAGATTGTCACTCTGGGAGACAGAGTGGGAGGGAAGGAGGGAGACGAAGAGAAGGGGAGAGAGAGGGAAAGAGGCAGAGAACGGAGGGAGAGAGGAGAAGGAGGAAGATAATGAGGGGTATGGAGAAAAAAGGGAGAAGAGAAACAGAAATGAGGGGGAGAGGAGGGAGAAAGGGAAAGAGATGGATGAGGGAGGGGGAAAGGAGTAGGGGACAAGGGGGAAGAGAGTGGGGAAAGAGGATGGGGGGGGAGAGAGAGAGAGAGAGAGAGAGAGAGAGAGAGAGAGAGAGATATCGAGAATGAGAATCTGAATCTGAATGTGGTGTGTCTGGCTGTATTTCCTGTCTCTTGGTCTCCTGCAAGCCAGGAGTCTCATTTCATGTACTGCCCTGCTCCTCCTGCTTGCCTTTGTGAGTTTTCCACTTTGCTTGGTGACCCATTCCTGCTTTGCATGTAAATGCCCCAGTCAAAAGGAGGGAGGTTGTGAGCTGGGGTGATATAGGGGAGGGGTCAGACTGTGAACACTTTAGCTCTTATTGCCTTTTTCTGGTTGCTTAGAGCCTTTCCTGGATTTCCTTACGGCCTCAGCTGTTCCTGCAGGACAGAGATTTCTCCCTTCATTATCATCCCCATCCTCCCCATCAACAATGTTTATTGGGCACCCACTGTGCATGTGTAATTGTGTATCCATCAGACCAAGGAATATAATCCCTGCCTTCGTGGGGCCACAGACAGAGACATAGACAAAAAACCAAGAAAATGATTTAATCAGAGCACAGGAGATAGACACATCCCAAGGCTCTCCAGGTAAAATTAAACTGAAGAGGCCCTCAGCCAATATTTATTGACTGAGAAGTTATCCAGGGAGATTGAACCTTATAGACACACTTGAAAGTCTCTGCTTTGGATTATGATCCAGTAGGATATTAGCTCTGGAAAGGGCCTCAGAGAGCATTGAATCTGACCTGTTTACTTCTACAGAGGAGGAAACAGAGGCAAGTGACTTGACTATAGTCATACCAGGGAGGATCAGTAGAATCAAGACTCAAACCCAGGTTCTCTGTCTCCTTTACCTGGTATCCTTCCCATAATACTCCATTGCCTCCTAGCCTCTGCCAAGTTGTAGAACCTCATAATTGTATCAGAAGTCTTTGGGATTCCCTGAGTGGAGTATTTGGATCCACTTCTAAGTCTGATCTCAGAGATGAGCTCATGGGTAAGGCACAGAGTGCACTTTTGAGTATTTCGGGAAAGCAGCTTTGCCTATGAAAGTCTAATGAATTAAGAGAAAACCCAACTAGAAGGGTTCTGAGTGATAGTATTTAAATAGCCTAACTTTTTTTTTTCAAAGCACTTTTGAGCTCACTAGATTCTTATGAGATAGTCCAGTTTTTATCTCCATTTGACAGATGACGAAAACTGAGATCCAATGAAGTTCATTGACTTGCCTCGTGGCTACAGAGCCAATTCATTAGTCACAGAACTGTGGCTGGAATGCTGGTCTTTTGACTCCCAGTCTTAAGATAGTGATGCTGCATTTGCTTGTGAAATGTTATTTTGGAGGCTGGAGGGGCCAGACAGTTGATGCACGTGGTATGCATGTAGGGAGCCAGGGCTTGACTCCAGCCTCAAAAAAAGCTGGCGTTTCTCTCATTTCAAACCCTGGCAATCTTGTGTTGGTTGAGTGGTGATGAATTCAGGGGTGACAGAGGCTTCAAGACAATTTGGGTCTTCTTCAGTCCAGTGCACATTGTTTTGTAAATGAATCCCAGCTCCTGCTGAAAACCCTCAGAACCCGTGATTTAAGTGGAAGGGTAGAAGGGCAGACTTTTTCATGACAAGAATGAAGAACTGCCTGGTATCTTTCTTTCCTGCTCAGCATCTTTCAGAGGCGGGTGGATGAATTTAAAGAATGCATTTCCCTTCTATTTTCTGAAGAAATAATATAAAGTAATAGCCATATGAGGCAGAGGCAAAGTGGATGATCTGGGTTCTAGTCTCTGCTCCTCCACTCAAGAGCTGTGTGATAAGTCATGTCTCCTACCTCCCTGGATCCCAGTTTTTTGCCCTGTAGAAGGAATGAATTGGATTAGATCAGGGGTTCTTAGCATTTTGGGGTCATAGCCCCCTTAGGCAGTCTGGTGAAGTCTGTGTACTACTCCTCTGAATAATATTTTTAAATAACTGAAGAAAGTGCTAAATTTCACTTTGTTTTTCAATTATTTCAGTTGTGTCTGACTCTTTGTGAGCCCATTTGGGGTTTTTTTTTTAAGCAAAGACACTAGAGTGGTTTGCCATTGCCTTCTCCAGCTCATTTTACAGTCGAGGAAACTGAGGCAAACAGGGTTAAGTGACTTCCCCAGGGTCACACAGATAGGAAGTATGTGAGACCAGATTTGATCTCAGGTCTTCCTGACTTCAGACCTGGTGTTCTGTCCACTGTGCCACCTAGCTGCCCAGTTGGAGGTTAGTGAAAATGAAGATGCATTTTTCCCCATCCATAGATTCCTTGGCGGTTCTCTGGATTCCAAGTGAAAAAAACTCTGGACCAAATGATCTGCAAGGAGCATCTAGCTCCTTAGTTACCTTGGGCAGTGATAGAATTTGACTTTTAGCGTTTACTGGGAATGTGGAAAAGTGTCTATCAGGACGTATCATCATTCTCCCAGTTCATAGCACAGAAATATGGAGGCCCCTTGGTCATCATGGTGTCTCTCTTGGGGTTGCTCCCAGGGCCATTGCCTTTGTTCTTGCTCCCATAATTCCCTCCCTAGTTATGACTGTCACTAAAGGACAGTCTAGCAAAGCAGTCCAACAGAGGCCATCATAGCTAGGCTCTCCCCACTTGGAATGCCTTCTCCACTTATCTTTTCCATATCCAAACATACACCCCATCATTCAAGGTCCAGTTCAAATCCTACCCCTTCGATCAACCTTCGAGTCACAGATATGGAGCTGGAAGGGAGCTGAGAGGCCATCTGGTAGAATCCCTTCATTTTATAGGTGAACAATGAAAGCCCAGGGAAGTTGTGACTTGCCCAAGGATTTGAACTCGGTTCTCCTGGCTCCTACCCCCTACTTCCTCCTTTACTTATTTACTATACTATTCATTTGATATCTAATATACTTAATAATATATGGCCTCATGTCATGGCATACCTTGTGCTGGGCTTTACAATATTATTTAGCTTTTTGTAGAGGCAGTGAGGTATAGTGGGAAGAGGATCTGATGGGAATCAGCAAGCCTAGATCCTGGTTCTTGCTTTGTGGATTTAATTATCATCTATTCTGATGATTCTCAAATGGAATTATCTAGCCTTAACCTCTCTTCTGATCTCCAGTCATATCTTCAACAGACTTTTGGATATCTTGAACTTATTCCGTAAAACTCTTAAACTTGTCTAAAACTGAATTAATTACTTTTCCCCCAGAAACTTTCCCCTCTTCCTAACTTCCCCATTACTCTTGAGGTTACCCCCATCTTCCTGGTCACCCAGGCTCATGAGCTAGGCATCATCTTTGACTCCCTGTTCTCTCTCACCCCCCATATACAATCCATTGCCAAAACCTGTTGATTTTGCCTTTGCAAATGCCTTTTTTCCTCTAACCCTGCCGCTTTTGGGGTGCGGGCCTTGTGTCTGGACTATTGCAATAGCATGATGGTTGTTCTTCCTACCAGAGATCTCTCCCTGTTCCAGTCTATCCTCCATTCAACTGTCAAAGCAATATTCTACAAGTGTGGGTCTAACCATGTCCCCCCTCCCTCACTCCATCCCCCAGTAATTCCATTGGCTCCCTGTCATCTCCAGGATCAAAGTTCTTTATAGCCTGGCTTTCCCTATCAATCTTCTTAACATCTTAGTGCACACCCCCCTCTGACTTCCCCAGTACTCAGAGATCCTGTGTTACTGGCCTAATTGCTATTTATTCTACACGATTTCTCATCTCTTGACTCCATGCATTTTCTATGGCTGTCCCCTATGCCTGGTATGCCCTCCCTCCCTCCCTCCCTCATTCTTCTTTCAAATTTCATTTAAAATCCACTCTTGGACAGAAGCCTTCCCTGATCTTCCCTCCGTTGGTTATTTCCAGTTTATCTTGTATGTACATCATTGGTATGTCACTCTTTGCATGTTGTCTCCCTGATTTCATCCCCAGTGCTAAACACAGTGCCTGGCACATGGTAGACACATGATACATGTTTGATGGACTGACTGCTGCCTTCTAGCTTGGATTTTCTAAGCTTGTTTCCTCATCTGTGAAAAGAGGATAACATTACTAGCACTACTTCCTTCCTCCCGGGGTTGTTATGAGGAAGAGACTTTGTAAAGCACTATATAAATGTGAGTTGCTGTTATTATTCTCGGGCCCCTTCCAGCTCTCCATCTGTGATCCTATCTGCGTGTACCTTGTCTCTCCAACTAGACTCTAGGTGCCGAAGGGGCCGGGGGCCACATCTTTATATCGTCCCCAGAGCACCCAGCACAAAAAGCACAGAGCAGAATAGACAGACACTTGAAAAGTATCCGTTGAATAAATGAGAGGAGCCAGAACGACTGAAGCCAGCTTTGTACTTAGACACTCGCCTAGGGTGAGCTAGGATGGCTACGTGCTGGGTGAGGAGGGGAGAGGAAGGCCCCATTTGTTTCTCCCCATGACGATGCCTCTTGGGAGGGGGTTGGGTTGACAGAGCCTCAGTATTGATTTTTAGGCCTGATGTGAAGCGGAGAAGGACCTTAAATCTCTTCTAGAAGCAAGCAGTGTGCCACGATAGGATGCAGCCTAGGCTAGGTCTGGAGGCAGAGGGCCTTGGTTTCAAGCCCCATTCTGCCAATTACTACTCGAGTGACCTTGGGCAACTTACCTCTATGGGCCTCAGTTTTTCTAATATGCTAAATGAGAAGCCTGGAACTTTAAACCTATAATCCTAAGTAACTTGGATTCAGGGCAGTGTGGGACTTCCTTTATGGACAGGCTGTGCATACTTGAGTTATACTAGGACGCTGGAGCAGAGTCCCTAAGGGTGGCAGGGGTTGTTGTTGCCCACAGTCAGCTTCATGTGGAAAAACAGGGCCAGGCGTAATAGGCCAAGGACCATTACTTTCTGGATGCTCATGCCATGACCCCGCCTTGTTAGGAGGAATGTTATATACATACGTGCATGCATACATACACACAAAGCATCCTATATGTAATGTTATAACATATAACACATAATAACATTTTAGTATAATATATGAACACAATATAATTATAGGTAACATATGTAATAAAACTTATCTATAATTATGTTATGTAATGTTACTATATGGCATCATATACAGTACATAGAGCATATATGACATATGATACCTATATGTCATAAAATGACATTACATAGCATAATTATAGATAAGGTTTATTGCATAGATCATATATAGATATTATATATAATACACATAATATACAATATTAATATATTATGTTCAATATAACATTAATATATAGCTCTATATGACAATATAATTTCTAATGTATATAATATGTGTAATATATGCATATATAATATATTAGCATTTGCTATTTTGAGGCAGTATGGTATAGTAGAAAAGGAGCTGGACCTGGGATCAGGAGACCTGACTTCGAATCCTGGTTTTCTCAGCAGTTTGCAAAGCTTAACTTCGAATTGGGCCAGGTCATTTAACTTCCCTGAGCTTTAGTTTCTTCATCTGTAAAAAGGAGATGATAATTCTTGTCCTGAATATCTTACAGTTTTGTTGTAAATATCAAATGGGATCATAGGAATGAGAGCTAGAAATATTCTTGGAGATAAGTGACTCACATTGCCTCCTCAGTAGGTGTGAAAAAGCTTTGTAATGTGCTATATCAGTATAAGCTGTTATTTTTATTAGGTCTGGGCCTATGATTTTATCTAGCACCTTCTGTAAGACAGTGCCTGGCACAGAGTAGGCATTTAATAAATGCTTGTTAATTGAGTGTAAAGAACTCCTGGTGTGGAGCCTCCCTCCACTGATGCAAAACAGCAGTGCTTCAGTAATTTATGGCCTTCCAGAGTCTTCTGGAGCACTCCAATGGCTTCCTGTTAATTGCATCTAATTAACAACTAAATTGTTAAATTTAGTGTGAGAGACAAGATCTGAACCCTTATCTTCCTGATTCCAGGGCTGGTCTTCTGTCCACTTTGACATGCTGCCTTTTCTTAGTCAATAGCCAGTTTTTAAAGCACTTACTATGTGTTAGACAGTATGCTAAACTCTGGGGATAGAGAGAAAAGCATCTTTGTTCTCAAGGGACTCACAGTTGAATGGGAGACAGTATCCGGAACATTGGGTTTTTTGTTTGTTTGTTTTGTTTTTTGATCTGGAGCTGTGATTTAACTGGTTAGTGAACTGACAGCACACAATAGGCACTTAATTCTCATCATATAATGAATAATATAATTCAGAATTGGGGGAGTGTGGTCTAGTGGATAGAGCTGGCTTTGGAGTCAAGATGATTTCTATTCAAGTCTCACATTTGACAAACTGACATGCGACTCTAGGGAAGTCACTCAACATCTCAGTGCCCTTGGAAATTCTATAAATTTAAAAAAAATTCTGAACTTAACAAACACTAAATAAAAACTTCCATGTCCATAGTAGAATAGAAAAAGAGAATTGTACATGAAACTATAAATCTCTTGTTACGATATGTACAGCTTACTTTTCCTTTTAAATATATAATTAATTCAGCCTATAGCTTTCAAAACTATCCTGCTTGTCTGTGCTTCTTTCTGGCTTTCTTCTGTTGTTTTCTTTGATCTTTTAAAAAAGGTGCTTCCATGGTCCACTTTTCTAACTTTTGTTTTTCTCCTACCCTATCCCCCGTTGCCCTTCTCCTTTCTACCACATCCCATTGAGAAAAAGAAAGGAGAGAGATAAAGCCTCTAAAGCAAAAACGAAGTCTCAAACTGACCGTGACTAAATATGTCTGTCTCGTTCTGCTTGAATCTATCACCTCTCTTTTAGGAGGTGGGCAACATTTTCATCATAGGATCCTCAGGAATTGTGTTTCATCCTTGAATTGATAAGAATTCTTAAGTCTTTTGAAGTTGTTTTTTTGTGGTTGTTATTGTATAAATTATTTTGTTTCTGTTGATACTAGTTTTGCGAGGTTTCGCTGAAACTGACCCTTTCATCATGTGGTATAGCATAATATTCTATTATGTCTGTACACCATAGGCAATTCTCTAGAAGTTTCAGAGAAGGTACCAGTAGAATGCATCGGTATAGGGAGTTTCTTACCAGGAAGCTTCCTCCTCCACAAATGAAATCGGAGGTCTAGTTTAAAAAAATTAAAGAATATATACATGTATTATTAATCTCTGCTTTTCACCATTTAATTCACACCCATCACTAATCCCTTCCTCCAGCAATAAAGTATCTGAATTTTTTCTCATTATTTTCCTGGCCCAGTTCTTGGCTCCAGTCAGGACTGAGGCCCCAGCTGTGGGACCTGGAGCTTCCTGCTTCCATATCTTGTGCTCTGATGAGCCTGAGATTCAGGATGGGCTCTTCCGTGGCTTGGCTCTGTCTCTGCAGCTTAGCATGTGCTAATGCCTCTTTTGTGACCCTGCCAAGATGGCCGTGGAGAACTCGAAGAGCTACCAAATTCATGTTTAGGGGGTTTTAAGAAAGGAAAAAAATCTATAAATAAGAGATATATGTAGGCAAGTGGGCCTTATTGAGGAAGGGGTACTTGGGGATGGCAAAAGAAAGCAAGCAGACCTTTGCCTGGCTGCCCCCGAATCGTGGGAAAATTGCGTCATGGAAAGGATTTGGAGTTAAGAGACCTTGGCTTCTGGTTCCAATTTTGCCAGTTGCTTGTTATGTGACAGTGGGTATACTACTTCCCTTTTCTGGGACACAATTTTCTCCTCTGTAAAATGAAGGAGTTGGACCGGATGATCCCTTGAAGCTCCGAATCTCTATGATTCTAATTGAGATAAAATCTTCTTCAGGGAATCATCCTTATAGAAATGGGGGGCAGAGACTTCTTCTGGTCCCTACTACTAGGGAAGGTAAGGATCTATTTATAGAACTAAAGGGTTACCTGAGAAGTCTCTAGGTTGGCAGCCTCTGCCTTGACCCCACTCCCCAGGGAGGGCTGAGAATCTTCAGCTGGGGAGGGGTTTCCAAGGGTGGGTGGTAGCATCCTTCTTCTTCTAGCCCTATGATTTTAGTCTATGGTTTTTTCAGGCTTCCCTCCCAGAACTCAAGTCAACAATCACCTATTAAGTACTTATTAGGCACGAGGCATTGAGCTAAGTGTTGAGAATACAAATACAGGAATAACAAAAGATAGACCCTGTCCATATGGAACTTATATTCTAATGGGGGAAGACAACACAGAAGGAAGTTGAAAGGGATTGGGAGTGAGGGGACCCTGAGACATGGCAGGAAAAATCCAGAAACTAGGAATATAGACTGGAGAAGAATGAAGATATGGCTGGCACTGGGAGGGATCAGCCAATCAGAAGAGGCTGTAAGGGATGAGGGGACTTCCATCCGGAAGTCGAAGGGTGTGGTAGACTTCTGGGAAGAAGAGATTTCTTTGGCATGGTGGAGAAAGTCCAGAGAGTCAGAACTTTCTTCAGAGCTATACCTCCAGAGCCCCAGTCCCAATTCCCCTATTACCTTGATAGTGGCACCATCTTCCCAGTCACTCAGGCTCCAATCCTTAGAGTCCTATTGTGATGTTTCCTTCTTCCTCCTACGTATCCAAGTCTCAGTGATTCCATGTCCACAATAGCTTTTGCATTTGCCCTCTTGTCTCCTCTCCCCACCATGACCCTATGAGCCTTCATCACCTCTCACTTGGATCATTATGATAGCCTCCTAATTGATCTTCCTGCTTCTAATCTCTCTGCTCTGGAACCTCCTCTTCATGCAGTTGATATTTCTAGCTCCAATCTCTTTGAGAAAGAACCTTCCAAATACCAAAGGTGTGACTGTGTCATCTCCCCCACCCCTTGATGCTAATGATAAACCTTCTTCACTTTGTGTGGCCTCATTTCGTGGTACTCATCTACAACACTAAATTAAAATTAAGCTGGGCTGCAAGCGGTGCCTTGAGCTTGTCTTCTTGTCATTGTTCAGTCATGTTCAACACTTTGTGATCCCGTTTGGGGTTTTCTTCACGAAGATATTGGAGTGTTTTGCCATTTCCTTCTCCAGCTCATTTTTACAGATGAGGAAAGTGAAGCAAACAGAGTTAAGTGATTTGCTCAGGGTCACATAGCCAGGAAGTGGCTGAGGCCAGATTTGAACTCAGGAAGATAAGGCTTTTTGACTTCAGGCCCTGCACCAACTCTATCCACTCTGTCAACTAGCTGCTTGTCTTAACCATCTTCAAATGTAGCTCCTGCTCGTCTCTGACTTTTGAAATCTTCTCTTCCATTAGGGTTCAGCCCAGATACCCCTTCCTACAGGAAGCCTTCCCTGATCCTCCCAGCTGACAGTACTCCTTACTCTTTATCACATTCTATCTTGTACCAAACTTACTTGTAAATGTGTCATATTCCCCTATAGGTACCCATTTTGTTTCTTGTTTTTTGTTTTTGTTTTCTTGCTTCCACAAAAAGAGTTACTATGAATATTTTGGTATCCATGGGGACTTTTTCTCTGTTATTGACCTACTTAGGATTCTTTCCTGGTCCTAAAATGCTTTCTAGGACATTTGGACCAAGTCACAGATCCGTCAATAGATTTTAATGTGCCCATCTTCTCACAGTCCCTTTAAAACAGACTATTTTCACCTTTTGTGATGACCTTTGACCATCAGATGGGCATGAGTCCATTTGGGAATTTATTTTATGGGTGATAGCGCATACATCCCTGGGCCATGCCTGCCTGTTTGGGGACTCCTGGTGATCTTTGGACCCCAGTGGACCTCTGAGAGTTATCCTAAGGAAAGCACTTTCTAAACCCTAAAACACTATATAAATGTAAATGACATATTTTTTTTCCTTCTCCTTACCATTTTGTAAACTCTGTGTAGGCAAGACTTGTGCCTTATCTAAACTTTGTGGCTTCCCCAGTACCTATCAGATAGTCAACATTTATTAAGTACTTACTGTGTGCCTGGCTCTGTGCTAAGTGGGGCAAGCAGATTAAAGAGCAGGCTATTGCAGTAGCCCAGGCATTAAGGGATAAGAGTTTACACAAGGGTGGTAGCTAGAGTTAATTAATAAACATTAAGGACCTACTATGTAGGTCCTGGCACATAGTAGGCCTTTAATAAATGTTTTTTGATTATCAAGTGCAGGCATTATGCTAAATGCTGGAGATACAGAAAGAGGAACAGGAGAAAAGGGGCATTTTTGAGAGATGTTATAAAGGGAAAAGTCAACAGGAGTTGACAGCAGATTGGATGGGGAGGGAGAGGGAGAAGGAGAGGGGGGGAGAGAGAGAAAGGCGGGGAGAGGTGGAGGGGGGGGGAGAGAGGGAGAGAGAGAGGGAGAGAGAGAGAGAGAGAGAGAGACAGAGAGAGAAAGAGAGAGAGAAAGAAGAAAAGTCAAGGATGGCACATTGGTTCCAGGCCTGTGATCAAAGGAATATAGCTCAGAAGAAAGAGTGCTGGACTTTGAGTCTGGTAGTCTGGTTTCATATCCTAGTTCTGGTATACGTCAGCTGCCAGACCTTGGGCCAGTCACCTATTTCACTGTAAGCCGATGGTCTTTCTGAGGTTCTGTTTCTTCATTGGCAAAATGAGGATAATAATAATACCTGTATTAACCTTCTTCCCCAAGTTTACAAGTTATTTCTATCTTCTTACCAAGGGGAGAGATATAGGAGCAGCATGAGTTTACAATATAAACTAACCAGGAAAAAAAGTAAAGGGAGGGGGAAGGGTAGGAATATGAACAGTTATCACCTCATAAAATAGAGTAGTGATGAGGGAAAAAGGGAAACAAAAAAAGCATGGCTTAAAACTTAAGGTAACCAGGTGATCCTGAGAGTAAGTAATAATGAAATTGGAAGGTGGGCATCAAGTATGTAAAGAATGGAAAAGATCTGTCAGGATTTCCACAATCAAGTGTTTTCCCCATCGGTGGTAAAGGAAGCACCACTTTTAGAACCTAACGTAAGAATCTTTCTTGTATATTGGAGGACATAGAAATGTCACATTGAAGTGGCACAAAAGAAACAAGGACAGCAAGAACAACTGGGCCAGACCAAGCATATACAGAAGAGACCATGTTGGAGTGGACACACCTTTGGAGGAGTTGAGGGATCAATTTTTCAAGATATTTGGAGATATTAAAAATATCTTTTATTACAAGTGAAAAAGTCACTTAAGATATTAATCAATAAACATTTATTGAGCACCTATTATTATGTGCCAGGCATTGTCAATAACTATCAACTCATATGCTTACTCTCTTACAAAATCTTTATTGTCTTAGAATAATTAACACACATATTGAGGGCATCTGTGATGAAAATAGGAGGGAAAAAAAACAAGCAGACTTTCTCAAATGATATTTTATCTCAGATCACTTCTTTACATTCACACAATTGACTAGAAAGTACAGAGAATCTAAGATCCTACTGGGCTTATTATTTGTTGACTATAAAAAGCATTTGATTTTGTAAAGCAAAATGCACTGTTAGAGCTTCTTCCATGATTTGTTTCCCATGCACGTGTTAAGATCATAAAAGATTTCCTTGAGAGAAGCAACACCAGAGATGACTTTGATGATGTGCTGGTTAATTTTGCTGAGATCCTTTTTTTCTTTCTTTTTATTTTTTGGTGTAACATATGGCTTGCTAGGTAGGTGAGGTCAACCATTTAGAAATGAAGGTGATGGAATAAAAAAGACAAATTAAAAAATTTTAAAAAAGGAATGTGTGGCAACACATTACCAATGACTTGATGCAAGTAAATGTTTATCACTATCCTGTAGGCGGCCTAGTGCAGAGGGAGATCTACGATAAGGGATTCCCTACAGAAGGTGAAGTCTTCCAGATACTCCTGGTTTCAGATGACATTGTGCCATTTGCATGGAGCCCTGGCAAACTGTAGTGCCTCCCAAGTGAGATACATAATCCATCAAAAGATGTCAGTCTAACCATCCACCTAGGAAAAACTAAATGGGTGAAGAATGCCCACTGTCCAGATGGTGTCATGCAGTTTGGTATGAAACCTACAGAGCTGGCTGGTCATTATGTAGGTATGGAATAGACTCTGGATGGATAATAGATTAGTCCCACGATAGTATTTATGAAATTGCAGTTCTTTTCAGTGACCCCAAGCTTCTCCCTGAAACAAAAGTCTGTCTTTTTTTTTTTAAATGGGGGGGGGGTGCTTCAAGTCATGGAATATCAAGATCTCTGAGGAATCAAAATGGCAGGTCAACCAGAGGGCAGTGGAAAGATGCATGATGGGACTAAATAGGCTTTATCATATTATCAGTGATAAATTGTATGCAGAAAATAGCATGAATGATATCATTAAAAAGATAGACGTCCAGAAAAAGATGTGGTTGAGGCATGTGTTGAGAGCAATGGATAAGTGATAGGCGGCCTGCATTCTGCATCAGTATCCATATAGTGTAGGGATCACTTAAGGGCCCTCTGTTCTTTGGGTGGACACTTTATGGAGGATTTGGGGGATGATGTGGACAAGAGTCCACTAGTTGAGATGGCTTGAAGGGTTTTTTATTTTGTACCATTGGTAGAAGTTCTCACATGGATGAGATTAAGCATCCTTTGAAATTTACAAAGCATTCTGTGTTGCATTTGTAAAGATTCTGTGACTAAGTCAATTGGATCCTTTCCCCACTTGCTAGTAGACCCCTTCTTGGGTATTAGTGAGAGTTGTTAGGTACTAGTAGACGTTATTTTGCTGCAGTGTTTTTAACCACCAAAGTCTGTTAAAAAGTAATATATGGCATGGTACCTGCTCTCAAAGAGAGTAGAATCTTGTAAGAAAGCAAGATTTTAATATATGAAACAGAATAATTATTGGGCTCATGGGATCATAGATTGAGAGTTGGAAGGGACTTTTGAGGTAATTTATTTCAAAAACCTTAGTTTATAGAAAATAAAATTGAGGGTCAGAGATGTCAAGTGGCTTGCCCAAAGTGGTGCAAAGACAAAATGACACAGGTGGGAGCTGAATCCAGGCCCTATTCAGGCAGCAGAGGATAAAATATCCAAATATAACCAAGCACTAAAAAAAAAAGCACTAAAAATAAAGTCTGTGGTCATGGAGGAGTGAGAATAATAGTGAAAACTGAAAGAATTGTGGATGTGAATCCCAGGCAGGGTTTGCTTAGGCAGAAGGGGGATTGGAAAACTGTTTTAACCAGGGACAAATGGCAGCGAGCAAAAGCATGGAAGTGGGAATGAATATGTTGTGTGTAGCGGACAGAGAGGAAGGTGATTTGGAGTAGAGGGTTCATGTTGTTGGTAGTGTGGGAGATTAGGGTGGAGAGGTCAGGCAGGGTCAGGGCCTTGAATGCCAGGGCAAGTTGGTTTTTACAACATTATTGTCAACAACTACACCCTTTACAGTTGGAACCTCTAGTGATTCCTTGCGTTTGTTCCTGACAACAATTCTATTACATAGGCATAAGAGCCTGCTTGTAAATATTTAATAACTAGATCTCGGGGGGAGGGATTTATTCATGACATGCTTTAAATTTAATCTGTATTATAAAACATTTTTCCTTCACTTTTTTAAGTGTAGAAAATCAGCAAAACAATAAAGCAGGACTGATTTATAGCATTTGCTGATTTTCAGATGTATAAATGCCTATGCTGAAAATTTAACAAACCGCTCTCTTGAGACAACACAAGTATTATTCCAATTTTTCAGTTAGGGTAACTGAGGCTCAGGGAGGAGAAGGTACTTGCTTTATGTAACTGATAAGTAGAAGGGTAGAGCCTTGAACCCAGCCTTCTGACTCCTGATTCAGGCCATTCTCCACTAGGTCAAGGTGCCCCTCTTTTGCCACAAGCAAGACTTCTTTCCCATGCTTTGAAAGAAACCAGGAGCAGCCATCTCTTCCTACCTTGCCTTACCCATGGTTTCTGGTGCAATTCAGTTCAATAAATGCTATTTTTCCTTCTAGATGGTTAGCATTATGTATAGACTGGATAATCTCTAAAGGGCAAGAGTGTACTGGTAAGTATTTAACAACCATATCTCCAGAAAGAAAATAAAAAGCATGAAGGTCATACATTTAAGATTAATTTCAATTATTAATATTTTCTCCATTATTTTCTTAAGTCTGGATATCAACAAAACAGCAAATCAGGCCTTGAATTTTAGAATTTGCGGGGATTTCTGAGGTATAAATGCTCAGACTAAAAATTTAACAATCGGCTTTTGTGAGTGCTTGAAGGTGGATCCAGCACATCTCTGCTAACAGAGTCTTCAGAGTGGGGGGCCGGGGCTAATGCTTTTTCCCCCAAAGTGAACACAACAGAATAGCATCCCCACTATTTAAGGCAACGTTTCCCCTTCTGTGTATAGGCTTCCTATTTATCTTCCAGTTAATATTCTCTCTTCTGCAGTTGCCTCAAACCTATTCATTTTCTTTCCTGGATGGTGTGAATTGAATTGCAATGAGCTGAGGGTCGGGTTGGAGACACTCTCCCCACCTCTCAACCCCCACTCCCACCCCCACCCCATTTATAGCTTAGCTCTTCTGCCTTCCTTCTATCTGCATTTATAACCTGGTACTAATTATTCGCAGAGATAATTGCCCTTCGCAGGCTCCCCGTTAATTGAGATTGCTTTTGAGACTCAATCAAGGAGAGAATTAAGTGATCTTACATGAAAGTGAAAAGAGATGGCTGCTGGAAAAAGCAAGATGTACATTTCTGGAGCCAGCGGGGTCAGGCCTGGGGAGGCCAAGTGTTTCCCTCCTCCCTTACCCTGCAGAGAGTGGAACCCTATTTGGTGGTTAGTCCCCTATCCAAGAAACACATCCTGTGACACAGTGGGGAGCGGCCTGGACTTGGAGTCAGGAGGCCTGGGTTTAAATTCCAGCTCCTTCTCTTATTACCTTTGTAGCTTTAGGTAAGTCTCGTTAACCTCTGTGGGCCTCAGTTTTCCCAACTGTAAAATGAAAAAGGGTTTGGCGAGGTGGCTTCTAAGGCCCCTTCCCTGTTTCCGTCATCCATTCTGGTCCTTCCTGGCACCATCACCTCCATGGGATCTGTCAGCACCCCAGGAGCAAGTGGGCCCAGTCTGATTTTTCACAGTGAAATCATCAGCCTTCTCTTGACTTTGAATGGGAAACTTGCTCTCTCTGCAAAAGCAGGTAGGTCAGGGATCCTGTGGCTGCTTGCTAGCGGAGCTGGTTTCTCAGCTCTAATAATGATAGCTCTCCTTCATGGAGGAGTGTAAGACTTGCAAAGTCCTTCATATACATTATCGAAGTTAAATCTTAAAACAACACTGAAGTCAATGCTGTTATCATTCCTGTTTGGTACATGAGAAAACCAAGGCTGAGAGAGCAATGACTTGCTCTTGATCATGTAGTATTCCACAGAGGTGGAATTTGAACCCAAATCTCTGCTGATTCCCAGTCTAGTCTAAAGCACTATTTTCCCTCTCCCATAGACTCTCTCTATCCAAGATACATAGTGGATGCATAGGTGTCAGGAGGCCTGGGTTTGAAATCTAGTTCTTGCTGCAGGACCATGGACAGGTCACAACCTTTCTGGGCCTTCATATCTCCAGTTGGAAAATGGGATAATTATATCTACTCTGCTTACTCCCTGCCCCGCTGCCATTTACCTTTTTATGTCTCTCTTGGGTTTTGTATTTGAAGATAAAATCTTCCATTGAACTCTGGCCTTTTCATCAGGAAGGTCTAGAATTCCCTTATTTTGTTGAATGTCCATCTCCTTGCCTGAAAAATTATGCTCAGTTTTGCTGGGTAGTTGATCCTTGGTTGTAGTCCAAGCTTCTTTGCTTTTTGGAATATCATATTCCAGTTTCTCCTGTCTTTTAATGTAGAAGCTGCAAGATCCTGACTGTAGTTCCATGATATTTGAATTGTTTCTTTCTGGCTGCTTGCAGTACTTTCTCCTTGACCTGATAATTCTGAAATTTGGCTACTATATTCCTTGGTCTACTGTGCTTACTTGACCAGGAATATTGTAAAACACTGTTTTTGGAAGCTTTGGAGAAATGCATTAAGTGCTCTATAAATGTGAAGGATAAATGTATAAGAAGGCTCACATGGGTCAGTGACCTTATATTAGTCCAATGACCACTTCTTCCTCCTGTCCCATATTGAGAGGCAGCATGGGATAGTAGAAAACACACTACTTGGTACCTGAAGACCTGGATTCCTGTCTTGGCCCTGATGCTTAGTTAGACCTATGGAATGTGGTGGCTGGAAAGGACAGCTGGCTTGAGATGAAAGACTCTGGGTTTGAAACCCCAGATCTGTTGTTACCTTGAGACCTCAGGCAAATCACTTACATGCTCTGGGCCTCAATTTTCTCATCTATAAAATGAAGGGGTTCTATGAAATGTCCTCTAAGCACCCTTCCTGCTCTGAATCTAAGGTTCTATGACCTTAGATAGACATGATAGATATTAATTAAGCATCTAGCACGTGCTGGGGATAAAGAGACAAAAATGAAATTGTTCTTGTCCCCGTAGAGCTGACATTCTCCTGGTAGGTTGCAACATGTACGTAGTTAAGTAAAAACAAGATAATTTTGCAGAGAGAGAGTAGGACTGGGTAGTGGGGTGAATCAGGAGCCTCATGAAGAAGGTGACCCTTGAGTTGAACTCTGAAGGAAGACAAGGATTCTGAGAGTCTTAGATGACATATTAATCTCTGCCCTTCCTAATGTATAGGCCTTTTCTCTGTCGTAGAGTCAATAAGAATTTATTAAGTGTCTTAAATTATTAAGCTTACCATGTGTTAGGTACTGTGCTAAATTCTGGGGATAGAAAGAAAGACAAAAACATTGTCCACCCTGCTCTCAAGGAGCTCCCATTCGGAGGCTGTGTACAGTACAATAAGGAGGAGGAAGGACTTAACTAGAGCACTAGACAAATGTAAGGTAGGAATATTATTTTTATTCAAAAGGGACCTTGAGGAATGATGGAATTACTGATGGCTGTAAACTAGGCAATTATGTTTCCTGTCTCTGTTTGTGTGATGTATTTGGCCCATGGCATTGCATTTGTGTCTCACTGATTTTACACTGGCCGTCCCCTCATACTGGAAACATTCCCCTTCTCACCTCTGCCACCTAACTTCCCCAGCTCCTTCAAAGACAACTCAGATCCCCCATTCTACAGTTGGTTGCTTCTTGCTCCTCCTAGCTGCTGGTCCCTTCCTTCTGAGAGTGCCTTCTATTTTGTATCTATCTTGTATGTTTGGTGGTAACATGTTGTTTACCCTCTTTAGAATTGAAGTTTTTGGAGGGCAGGGACTGTTTTTGTAAACCTTTATACTTAGTAGGTTTTTAAAGAAACACTTGTTAATGGTTTGTTTTTTTTTTTTTGGCGGTGGGGGGAGTTATCTCTAGCTCTTAGCACAGAATAATTGTTTTTTGACACTGAAATGAAATAAACAGTTTTTCTTGCTTTGTCTCTAAGTTCCTCCTAGGCAGGGAATGTGTCTGTACAATGTAATTTTAGGGGCTAGAAAGCTGGATTCTGTCTCAGAGATGGAAGGATTGAGTCCCCCATTTGCCTTCAGGCAGGCAGGCACTTAATAAATGATCCAAGACTTTTCCTGATTATTTCATAATAGGTATCTCCAGGGATGGGGATTCTTCTACCTCCCTTAGTTACCAGTTCTGCTGTCTAATCACCCTTACCATTCAATTTAATTACAATATTCATTAGCAATTCTATGTGGCTGGCAATAGAGCTATAACTAGGATTAGGTGACTGGGGCTTTGCTCCAGGGCACCAGAGGCTGTGTAGAAACAACTGGGCTTAGCGCCTAGTTAGCAAAATATAATTAGTTAAAATAGAAAGCTACCAGGGACGATTCCCTGGCCCATCCTCACCCTGCTCCCACATGGGTGCCTCCTCAGCAGTGTTCTGGTGTCTCAGCCAGTGGGTACAGTGTTCTGAGGTCTCTGGCCCCTTCCCCACAGTAGTTTTATGGTGTCTTCCCTTTCCTTCTAACTGAATTTATCTTTAAAAGTTGATTATTTATTTATCTATTCATCTATTTATTCATTTGGTGCTGCTTGTCCCAGGCATGTTTTGGGAAGCTTTCCTTGGACCCTGAAGTTGATGATTATGGCTTTGCCCAGCAGTGACCTGGACCCTTTGGGAATACGAGAGAAGCTTAAAACAAAGTCCCTATGCCCTAGATAATTAGTGAGACAAGACTGGTATCCATCAATCAATAAGAACAATCCAAGTGAACATTCAGTCTGATTGCCAGGTTATACCACATAGACTATAACCACTGGAGGAGTTCAGAGGAGGAGTGAGCACAGTGGACCTGAGTAGGTAGGGAAGCTTTCATGTAGAACCTGGGGCTTTGTAGGCTGACTAGTGTCTGAATATTTAGAGAGCCGTGGGGAGAGCATTCCAGGTAGTTATAACCACATGAGCAAAGGCACAAAGTGGGACTGAGCATGGCACGTTTGAATGAAAATTCAAAATTGGCTAAAATAGAGGGTCCGGTTAAAGTCGTGATTGGTTGGTGGTTGTCCCTCATTCTCCAAGAGGACCAAAATGACATCACTATGCCTGAGTCAAGATTCAATGTGTCTGACTGTGGCTGATCAGGCCAATATGAGCTTGGAATGCTTTGCCACAAATTGGGCACATATAGTCTGTGTGAACATTTGGCGTGGATACTCCAAACTTGTGCATCCTGTATTTCCTTTGAGCTGTGCTTCTAGAGCACAGCACCTTCTCTGATGTGGGAACGCCATACTGAGTGGTCCTGTGCTAATGTCTCCCATGTCACACAATCAATTCCAAAGTTCTTAAGAGAGACCTTGGGAGGGCCCTTATATAGCTTCTTTTGACCACCATGTGAACGCTTGCTCTCTGTGAATCCTCCATAAAAGTTGTGGTAGATAAGGCTGAAAAACTGGGCTGGGGCCAGATTTTGGAAGGCACTGAATGCCAGGAGGATGAGTTTAGATTTGAACCTATGTGCAATAGGGAGCCACTGAATGTTTTTGAGCCTCAGAAGATATGCGAAAGTGATGCTTTAAGATAAATCTGTTGGCCATCGCAGGATAGAGGGAGAGCAGTTATGACAGTTGTTGTATCTCACCAGCTATAAGATGATAAGGGCCTGGACTTGGGTGCCATCATTGGGAACAGAGGAGAAAGAAGAGATTCTGAAAGCATTTCTAAAGTAGAACCAGCAGAACTTGATGACTGATTGCATGTAATCTGAGATTCTGAGCCTGGAAGGCTGAGAGCGTAACAGGAAAGCTGGGCTTGGTTTGGTTGTGGAGGTGATAAGTTCAGGTTTGGACAATTTGAATTTGACTTCCCCTTGGCGAGGTCACTTGGTAGAGAGCAGCAATTCTCAAAGTGTGATCCAGGGACTCCTGGGGCTCCCCAACAGCCTTTCAGGAATTTCTCAGGATCAAAAGCACTTAATAGTAATATTAAGATGTTTTAATTTTGAATATGGTAATTATTGATAGAAATAGTAACTATCGATGAGAATAATCCACGTAAACAAAAGCTCTTTCGAGGGCCTCAATAATTTTCCCTAGTATAAAGGGATCCTCTGAACCTTGCTTTAGAATTCCCGGTGTACACGATACAGCATGCTGGGCATGGAGTCTGGAAGACTTGACTGAGAATCTTGCCTCTGACACTTACTGCCTAGAAGATCATGGATAAGTTACTTTTCTCTCTGTTTCCTTATCTGTGAAATGGGAAGGATGATCAAGCAATAACAAGTATTTATTATGTACCTACTGTGTATCAGGCCCTGAGCTTGGCAATGTGGACACGGATACAAAGAATAAAACGATACTTCCTCTCGAGGATAACTTGTAGCATCTGACCTACGGCTTGTTGTGAAGTTCACATGACATAAAGTAGGTAAAGTGCCCTGTAAACTTTAAAGGTACATATAAATGGCAGCAATTGGTCATGTCCAACAGGAAGCTGGAGATAAGGGCTTGGATGGCATGTGAGAAGTAAGCACTGGGTGTACATTTTGGGGGTCATACTGAGGAGGCCTCAGAGGACCTTGGTTCAGTTCCTGCCTGTGACATTACTTGTGTGACCTTGGGAAAGTCACTTTACCACCTTGGGCCTCAGTTTACTTATCTGTAAAATGAGAGAGTTGGTCTTTCAGCTCAAGATCTATGATCCAGGCAGGTTGCATTGTAGAAAGATTTCTATCAGGGATATTTCAGCTGAGGAGGAAGCACTTGGAGGGATAACATGTGTAAAGATAATGATGAAGTCATTGGATTGGACGAACTTCCTGAGGTCTAGGTAAACATAGAAACATAAGGTACAGAGTTAGAGGAAATCTAACTCTGGGGGATGGCCATAGGGAGGAGGAGGCAGAGGATGAGCCTGAGAAAAGAGTGGTCAGAGAAGTAGGAGGAGAACCAGGATGGGATTGTGTCAAGGAAGCCAAAGGAAGAAAGGGTCTCATGTAGAAGGAGGGGGGAGGCTTGCTTTCAGGAAGAACTATATGAATGGATGTAGAATGAAGTGAGCAGAACCAGGGGATCATTGTGCATAGTAATAGCAATATTGTAATGATAATCAAATGTGACAGACTTGGCTACTCTGATCAATACAGTGATCCAAGATAATTCCAAAGGACTCATGATGAAAAATGCTCTCCACCTTCAGAGAGAACTGATGAACTCTGAGTGGAAATTGAAGTATAATTTTTAAAATTTTCTTTCTTTTTCTTGTAATTTTTTTTGGGTGACATGGCTAATATTGATATATATTTTGCATGATTTCGCATGTATAATTGATATACTGATTGCCTTTTCAATGGTTAGGGGAGGGGCAGGAGAGAATTTGGTAACTCAAAATTTAAAAAAAAGAGAATGTTAAAAATAAATGAATAATACATTTTTTTTAAAAGGGAGGGGAGACTACAGAGTGAAGTATTACAAAGAGGTCAAGGAGAGCAAAGACTGAATGGAGATCATGAGACTTGGCCAAAAAGTTCCTTAAGACCAGCCTCACTTCTCTCCTACTGTGATTTAATTCCATTTTGTATTGCTTGATTCCTGTAGGGATAGACAAACCAGTCAGCATCCTCTTCACAATGACCTGCTATGTATCCTCAATTACTAGGAGACAGTTATTAAATCCCTCCTAAGCCATCTCTGAGTTAATACTCTGATTTTGAGGATGTTTTGTGACTTTTGGTCTCGGAGGCAGACTGCATTGTGGAAAGATTCCAATCAGAGGTCTGTGAGCAGAGGACAAATAATTCACCAGTGCTGATAACTCCATCCAAACCATTTACAGAAAGTGGTAATTAACACAGCTTTGGGGAGGGGGTTTTGGGGAGGAGATGATAGATGGGAGGCTCTCTCTTGGAATACTGATGTCCCTGATGTTCTCCCAAGGGCACCTTATTGATTGGAACAACATAAGGTGATGATATTTCAGTAAATGGAAAGAAATACCTAATTCTGGCTGGCTGAGGACATGGAATTCCTTGTTCCCTTTCCTTGAGGGGCCTCCTTGGATTCAGTTGTTGGGGATGAAGTTTGGGGTTAGCCTCAGCAGCATTATATAGTGGAAAGGGGGTTGGATTTCAGATCACAGGACCTGCTACTTAACCCTGAGATCTTGAGCAAGTTACTATACCTTTCTGAGCCTTTGTTTCCTCATCTGTGAAATTAGGGATTGAATTAAATGATCTCTGAATGAATCTATGAGCAGATTGGTCCTGCTGTACTATATATACCCTGTCCTTTGCCATCAATACATCAGTCAATAAACAAGCATTTATTAAATGCCTACTGGGTGTTAGGCACTGTGTGACTTGCCCAGGGTCATCTTTCTGAGCCTCAGTTCTCTCATCTGTAAAATGAGATTTCCCTGAGATTTCCTCTAACTCTAAATCCACGGCCCTTCTTCAAAGTCACTCACCTGGGGACGTGGTTTACTTGTTCTGGTGAGATGGCGGTAGCTGAGGATATTTCTGTCCTGTCCTGCCTGGGCCAACACAACCCAGGACTGTCTGGGAGTCTTCCAAGGTGCTGTCTGAAGTGGGATGGAGGAGGCAGTACCTCGGGTATAGGATAAGCTGACTGGCAGCAGGACTAGGGGAAATTCAGGGTCTAGGATTTGTCTGTAGCAAAGTGATGAGGAATGGTACAGGTGATGGAGACTGAAGGGACTAGAGTTGGTACAACAGAGGAAGTACTCGGTTTCAGCCCATCAAAAAGGAATCTGAAAAGGGTTGTAAGGAATGGGTATGTCCCCTGTGATGAAGGGCAGGGGTTCCATTGCAAGGCTGAAACCGTCTCTGAGGGCGGAGCCAGAATTCATTCATTTAGTTATCCCTTTAACAAACGTTGGTTAAATGCTTCCTGTGTTCTGAGCATATGGGATGCAAAGATACATACACAGGGATTTGCTGTGTGACCCTGAGCAGCTTCCTTCTTCTTCCTCAGCCTCAGTTTCCTCATCTGCAAAGTGGAAATTATTATATTGACAGTATTTCCTTCCCTGGGTCCTTGGGAGGATTGGATGGGGTAATGGATATAAATGTCTTTGCAAACCCTAAAGTGGTAAATGTATGCCAGCCATTATTCTCTTCCTTCTAGTTGTTATTGTGAATGCATAGCTAGAACTCTAACAAGGGAAGGGAGAGTGCTCTAAATGCTGAGAGCCAGGCACATGCCTGAAATATTTGAGAAGGGAGAGGTGGCTTTTACCATGGCAAGGGAGGAGGTGGCACCTGAGTTGGACCTTGAGGGAAGGGTAGGTCTTCTACAGTCAGAGACTGAGAGTCCATTTCCAGCATGGGGTCCTCCACGTGAAAAGGTATACTGATAGGAGAGGGTGGGGCAAGAAGGAAAGATGAAGAGCCATCCCTTTGGGCTGGAAGGGAGGGTATGATGAAGGGAAAAAATAGGAGCAAAGACTGAAAAGGTAGAGCAGCGAGGTGGCACAGTGCATAGAGCGTCAGGCTTGGAGTCAGGAAGACTCATCTTCCTGAGTTCAAATCTGGCCTCAGACACTTACTAGCTATGTGACCCTGGGCAAGTTACTTCACCCCCTTTGCCTCAGTTTCCTCATCTGTCAAATGACATGGAGAAGGAAATAGCAAACCACTCTATTTTCTTTGCCAAGAAAACCCCAAATGGGGTCACGAAGAATCAGATGCAGCAAAAAGGAATGAGCAACAAGAAGACCGAAAAGACAGGTTGAAACCAGGTTGTTAAAGGCTTCAAATTCCAGGCTCAAGAGGTTTATGCTTTATTTGGCAGACAACGGGGAGGACCAAAGGCTTTTGAGCAGAGGAATGAAGACTTAGGGAGATGACTCAGGAGGCATGGGAGAGCTGTGTTGGAGAAGAGACCAGAGTCAGGAAGAGCAGTTAGCTCTTGGCCAATAGCCTACGGGATAAGAGACAAGGGAAGTCTGCAGTAACTGAGATATTTGGGAAGCATTGTGGGCAGATTGAAGAGGAATAAGGGAATGGGGTTCAGGACACCCTGGCCCCGTGTAGGTTCCCATCCCCCAGCCTCCTTCCTTAGTAGGACCTTCAGCCTTGAGTCTGAGCCTTTCCAGCCACTGCCTCTGAGAAGGAAGCACAGGGAGCAGATGTCAAGATCAGATATCCCTGGCAAAGAGCATTCCAGGCAACAACAAAGAGGCTTTTAGTGCCCTCGGCCTCCAAAAGGAGACCAAGGAACTCTCTGGGCCCTGAAAGCTGATAGCCAGGAAGACTGCGAATAGCTTTTGCATCTGGTTTTATAAAGGAGGCACAATTGCCTGTGGATCAGGTTTCCTCCAAGACACCGAGGTAGGGGGAGAGAGAGGAGGAGCTGGGAACCAGGCCCCTGTTTAAGGCTGTGGGCAGGAGCCAGGGGAGGGCCTGAGGGAGGAGCCCAGACTTAGCTCTGGCTGGTGGGAGAGCTTCTATGAAGGGCGGAAGAGAGGAGGGGAAACAGTACATGGATGGGAATAAGAGTAGCATGATGGCAGATCGTGTGACTCCTTTCTAATTGTCCAGGTGAGGAGAACCAACCCTACAAGCATTTATTGAGTCCATGGATACAGACAGGAAGGTCTGGGTTCGAGTCCTATCTCTGACAAATACTGGCTGCATGACCCTGGGAAAGTTACAATTGCCCATCATCAGAGGCAGTTTCTGCAAGGGGAATCTCTTACACAGATGAAATCACAGGTCCCACCCTTCTCCCTTTCTTCTTCCTCACCCTGTCCCCCCAAACTAGGATCCATGCATTTTGCTAGGTGCTAGCAATGAGAAGTGTATACACATGTGTGGATATATCAAGTGAACAGATAAATATATATGTCTTAATTCTCTATAGTATATAAATGTGCATATATGTGTGTACATATATACACATATATAAAGTTAGAAGTGATAAATCACTTAAGGATTTTTGGAAAACAAAATGGGAAGATATACATATGTTATGTATTATTAACTTTAGATGTATGCTTGTACATTTTTGCATATACTTGTCTCTGTTAGAATTTAGGCTCCTTGTAAATAGGGATTATGTTATTCTTTGATACTTGGCACAAAGTAGGTACTTCATAAATGATTTTACAAACCCAGAGAGCTAGGACCAGTGGACATTTATGCATTTTCCTTTAGAGGAAGTAGAAGTTGCCTCATTATAAGGAAGAACTTCACAGCCCTGAGACCTGGGCAGAAATGGAATGACCTACTTCAAAGATGGGCAGCTGCTTGGTACTGGAAACAGTCAAACAGAGAGTGGACAAACATATGATGGAGACGTAGAGGGGACTCCAGTATGGAACAAAGTCAGAACATTCATTCATTCATTCAGCAAATATTTATCAGACACCTGCTGTGTGCAAAGCACTACCCTCCTTATATATTGGGTTGCAAAGATGAAAAATGAGAAAATCCTTCCCCCCCAGGAGCTTATGATCTAATTAGAGGATACACACACAGATAAGTATAATTCGATGTGGAATGTGAGAGGGAAAAAGACAAAATGTT
Source organism: Trichosurus vulpecula (assembly GCF_011100635.1). Classification (NCBI taxonomy): domain Eukaryota; kingdom Metazoa; phylum Chordata; class Mammalia; order Diprotodontia; family Phalangeridae; genus Trichosurus; species Trichosurus vulpecula. Next base: position 154,772,476 of record NC_050581.1, read on the forward strand.
CTAGGAAGATAAAAATATTTTCAGCTGGAGATTAGGGAAAGTTTGATGGAAGAAGGTTTGGGCCTTAAAGGGAAGGCAACAAGCATTTATATAGCACCTACTATGTGCCAGGGATTGTGCTAAACACTTGACAAATAATCTCATTTGAACCTCCCAACCTACCTGCAAGATAGATGTTCTTAATAATAATTTACAGTTGAGGAAACTGAGACAAACAGAGTGATTTGCCCAGGTTCACACAGTTAGTAAGTGTCTGAGGTAGGATTTGAACTAAGGTCTTCCTGACTCCAGGTCCAATACTCTCTATCCACTAGGCTAGTTGTTCATTTTGATTGGAGTATAAAGTATGTCAGAGTAGGTTAGGGACTAGGCCTGTGATTTCATTGGTGTCCCTTCTACCAGTGTTGGTCAGCACTTTCTCTGTCGCTTGGATTTCCTGGGAAGGTCCATAGAGCCATAAATAGTTAAGTGACCTGCCTAGAGTCACACAGCCAATATGTGTCAGAAGAGGGAATTGAACCTTGGTCTTGCTGGCTCTGAGACCAGCTCTGTCCACCACACTACACTGCTTGAAGGTAAATAGCGAGGGAAAAAAAGGCAGGAAAGGCCCCCTGGAGCCATATCATGGAGGACCTGAAAAAGAGCCTGAGGAGTTTACATTTTATCCTAGAGGGAATAGGGAGTCATGGAGGGTTTTTGAGCAGGGGAATGACATGGTGCCCTGAGGCTTAAGAAGCTGACTTTGGCTGTTCTGTAGAGGATTGCTTGGAAAGGAGAGATCCTGGAAGTCGGGAGACCAAGCCGGAGGCTCTGAGGTCTGAGAGAGGGATGATAAAGACCTGGGTCCTAGTCTTGGCTGAGCAGGTGGTAAAAAGGGGCAAGATTTGAGAGATTCTAGTGAGGTAGATTCACCAGAACTTGGCATTTGATTGAATAGATGGTGCGAATAGAGGGAAGAGTCTGCAGAGACTGAGGTTTCAAGCCTGGTTAGCTGGAAGGTGGTAGTACCAGCAACAACAACAGACACTTGGCAGGAGGGGGATTCGAGGGGGAAGGTGATGGATTCCATTTTAGACATACAGAATTTGAATTGCTAGTTGGACATACAAGTGGAGGCTCCAGCTGGCAGCTGGAGATATTCTAGGACTGGAGTTCAAGAGAGACACTAGAACTAGATATTGAGAGACATCTGCTGAGAGGGAGTGGCTGTTCCCTAAAGGGGAGGGGGGAGGGAGAGAAAAGGATAGAGAGAGGGGGAGGGGACAAGAGGGAGGGGGAGAAAGAGAGAGGGAGAAGGAGAGGAAAGGGCCTAAGGTGGAGCCTTGGGGGATACTTGCCTTTGGGATTCTGGGAGGAAGTTGATGAAATTGTAAGAGCAGTCAGGGAGTGGGAGAGAAGAAAACAAAGGGAAAGGAGGATATGGAAAGAAAGAGGGTGACCCAGTGCTTAGCACAATGCCTGTCATATAGCAGGTGCTTAATAAATATTGATTGATTGATTGACTGGCTGGCTAGCTAATCATATTGAGTGGAGGTCACAAGACTGTTGAATTTGGGGTTGCATGGACTTGAAAACCTGGATTCAATTTTCTGGAAGACTAAGTGACACGGTATACATTACAAGGAACTGGGATATTTGGGGAAGGCTCTAGGGAGGAAGGCTAGAGGGGGAGGATTTAAGATTACATGACCTTGTCTAGACTAGTGTGATCAGGAAATATCCCCCCTGAGCATGCCGGTGAGGGCAGCAGCTCTGCTGAGTCTCTGCCATGGGCACCCTCAAGTCTCCAGGGCAATGCCCCACACCCTGCTGATGGTCCCAGATGTGGCTGCCTGCTACTTCAGCCCAAAGGGAGGCACTGGGGGAGGATGGGAAAGAATGGATAAGAAAGAAAAATATACTGGCCCGGGATAATTACTTCCTCTTCTGCCCTGGCTTCCTGTGGCTTTCTGTGCTAACCCCACTGTAACTCTTATTAACTATCTTTGTCATTCTGTGGGTGGGAATGTAAGAACCTATCTCCCCAGGGCAGCTGTCTGCCTGAGCCCACGTTCTAGACAAAGTTCTTTCAGAAATTGTCTCCTGCTCATGGCCCAGTGAGTTCTTCAGCCTGGGGTGTCCCCTACTGGGCCACATTCTCCAGTTGAGTCAAGTGACATTCATTTGGGTTGGCATTTCAGATAACAATTTAGGGTTATAGAACACTTTACAAATTCTATCACATTTAAACCTCATAACTGCTCCTAGAAAAAGGCAGGCCAGGCATTACACCCATGTTGCAGATGATAAAACTGAGGTTAAGTGAGTTGCCACAGGTGTCACAACTATAAATGATTGAGCTGGAATTTGAGCTATAGGCTCATAGCTCTAGAGCTGGAAGGCACGTTGGAGAACAGCTAGTCCAATCCTCGTATTTTACAGAGATCCGGAGGGGCTGAATGTCTTGGACAAGCTCACAAAGGTAGCAAATGGTCCAGGCAGGAGTATTCTGACTCCAAATCCAGCACTCTACCGGGGGAATCTGGGACTTCTGATTCTAAGTCCATTGTTCTTTCTACCACATCATGCTGACTGGTCTAGGTACAAGGAATACTTAAGTGTTACATTAAATAATCACTAACCAAAATGTGTGATATGAGCTATTGGTGCTACCAGCATCAGGGTGGTGACAGATCAGGGTGGGCTAGTGCTATCAGAGAACGTTTTGTGGAGGATATAATATTTGGCATTGGTCTTGAAGCATGGGCAGAGATAAGATATTTCTGTAAGGGAGAACGGATGGTACAAGGGATCAGAAATGATAATGAAGATGGTGGATATGGAATAGGGAGAAGACTGGCCGGGCTGTTGTGGAAAGTAAATGTTAGTGGTGTAGGGGAATCAAAGAATCACAGAATTTAAAAACTGGAATGGCTCAGTGTCATGGTCTTGTCCAGCCCATACACAAAAAAGAGTCCCCTTTATAGCTCATGTGGAAGTGGGTAGATAGAACATTTGCTGGAGGACCTTATTCAGAATCATTAGCCCAACTCTGCCTCTTTGAAACTTTCCCCTTTGCTCCTGGCTCTGCCCTCCGAGGCTCATGATTGGATGGAGTGAATGGGACCAGCCTTAAAGAAATGTTGCTGATCAGGGTCCAAGGGTCTACCCAGCTGCCCACACCCTGACCACCAGGGGATAATTAGTACCTAGAGATAGCTCCAGGCTGGAATAGATCAAAGCTTGTGTTCTTTTTTTCATCTCAGGGTCTCCAGGTTAGAAAGGCAGGGGGGAGCTTAGAGATGTCAAGGCTTCTTTCCTCCCAAAGGCTACCTACCCAAAGGCAGATGGAGTTTGGTCGTTCAAGTGAGAGGCCAGCAACCTATAGTCTAAAAATCTAGAACCTTAGAGTTAGGACCTCAGTTAGCTTCTGGTCCAACCCCTTAATTTTACCAACGAAGAAACTAGCCTAGGGGTCATAAGGGGTTTGCCCAAGGTTCCAGAACAAGTTAGTGAGCTGGAGAAATAATCATAGAACTTAAATATTTTTTTCAAGTTAAGAAGCATTTTTTTCTCCTATTTTTAGAATTCATATTAGTTTTTTAAAAAATTAAGTTCCAAATTCTCCCCCTCCTTTCAGTCCTTCCCCCACCCATTGAAAGAGTGAGCAGTCTGGTAGCCATTATGTATGAATCTAGTGGCCATCTAGTCCACCCTATGCCTGGAAAAAGAAAATCCCTATTTAGCATAGAGACTGTGGGGTTGCAGTGGATTAGAAAACACAGGACTTTGGAGTGGGAGGAATTGAGTTTGAACTGGAGTCAGTGCTAGTTACTCTGGGCTAGAAATAATCTCTTGGTGCCCATTTCTAATCTCCGCTCTTGTGGGGTACCTTCCAAGGCTGACTTTCTTTCCCCTTCCTGACTTTCAACTTGAGGCCATATCTTTGTGGTATCTGCTGGTATTTCCATCTGCTAAACTAGGGAAAAAAAAAGATGGAAAATGCAACCTTTCTGTTAGGGAGTGCCTTACCTGGCTGTGAAGTCTTTGTTGACCCAGTGTGTTACTGTTGAGAACTGAGGCACAAAGACCAGAAATGCTGGGACTAGAACTCAGGATTCCTGACTCTCAGTTCAATCCTCTTTTTGTTCCAAAACCCAGTCAGCATCCTCTTTCAAGTCTCCTAGAAAGTGACAGTTAAGTGGTACCATGAAGGGAGCTAGAGCTTTCAAATGTGCAAGCAAGGAGAAAGGGCATCCCAGGCATGAGGGACAGCTTCTGCAAAGACACACAAGTGGATGGTGGAATGTCATTTACAAAGAACAGCAGGTAGGGCAATTTGGCTGGAATATGTGGTGCTTTGGGGGTGGGGGAGAGAGAGGAGTAACATGAATAGTTTGGAAAAGGGAATTTGGAGCCAAATTGTGGAAAACTTAGAAAAATGCCAGACTTGTTCTTGTTTTTTTTTTTTTTCTGTAGAGGCAATGGGGAGACATGGAAGCTTCTTGAATAGGGGAGTGACCTGGTCAGATCTGTGTTGTAGGAATATCAATTTGGCTGATGTGTGGAGTATAACTTAGAGAGGAGGGAAAATGGAGTCAGGACACTAATTACAAAGATATTGCACTAGTTTAAATGGGGAGGGGGAGAGGAGGGAGTTGGGGAGGCCTCAGACTAGAATGATTGTAAAGTGAATAAAGCTGAGGAGACAGATGCAAGAAATGTGGAGGAAGAATGAACCAGACTTGGCAACTGACTGGGTTTGGGGAGGGAGGGAGAGTGAAGAGCTGAGGATGCTTCTGAGGTGGGAGATTGGCTGACTGAGATGATGGTGCAAGCCAGGGAGAGGGATGACCTGAGTGGTAAAGAACAAATTCTGCCCCATGTAGAGAAAAGACAGTCTCAGGATGCTGGAAACCCAGATTACCGACGAGGCCATCAGTGTCTCATGAGAAAAGAGTGGTGTGGGGACCTAGGATGAGGGAAAATTCATGAGCCCCAGGCCCAGGACTAGTAAGAGAGAGAAAGGTTGGCCAGAAGAATCATGGGAGCTGAGGCAAGAAGAGAGGTCAGGCTCAGCTCTGTTTATGTAACAATGAAGACCTTACTCTTGCTTATAGACTTCTGAGATTTCTCGTGAATCTTTTTTGGAGCTTTCCCATGGTTAGTTATTCTTTAGGCCATGGGTGGGGAATCTACGGCCCCTGAGGCAACACGTAGCCCTCTAGGTCTTCAAGTGTGTCCACACTCAGGTGTGCTGCACTTGAGAACTTAGAGGGCCATGTGTCACCTCAAGGTCGCAGGTTCTCCCCGCTGCTTTAGGCCCCTGTCCCTGGTCAATGTTTTCCCATTTTTGCTAGCTCTAAAAACCCTTATAAAATACCAGTGAGGTTTGTGGGCTTCCTTGAGGATGGGGAAAAGCTTTGAAACCGTGACTAGTTTTTGCAGTGGCCTGGAGAGGGAACCCTGGGGGGAGAACAGATGGTGACAGCAAAGCAGTGGAGCAGGTGGATGGGTCTCTAGGGCTTCTGGGAGGAAAAAAAAAACAAGACGGGGGGTGACTTAGGGGCTGACAGTGACCCAGGAGTGATCTGGAATGAGGGGGCACAGTACAGGAGACCCCTGGGGATCCTCTGTCTTGGAATAAGCAAACTAAAAGGAGACACTAGATTGCAGATTTTCCTAAGCTAGTCAGACCTCAGCTCACAGAATGACAGAGTTGGAGAGTGAAAAGGGTCCTATGGCCAGCTAGTCCAAGCCCGGCCCTGAAGAGTTCATTTTATAAAGAAGGGAGCTTGTCTGAGAGCTCAGTTATTAATCAGGTCTAGACATGGACCTAGAACATTTCCCCTTCCCACCTCTCCTCCACCTCAGAGCATTCCCAGCTTCTTTCCAAGGAAGCCCTTTGGTGTGATCCTCCTTCCATTTGACAGTGTTTCTCCCCAAATTACCTTGAATGTGTTTTACTTTACATCTATATTTGTTTCTCCCCAAGAGATTATACTCTCCTGAAGGGCAGGGACCATTTCTTTTGCACACCAAATACCTGGCATACAAGAATGATACTCGATATAGTAGGTACTTAATAACAAAAACAGTAGCCACATAGTAGGCATTTAATAGTAAAAGCGATAGTACGCACAGTAGGTACTCAATAATAAAATAAAAGGCATGTGGAATGATTGATCCATAGTCTTTGTATTTTTTTGTTGTTGTTATTTTTGGGCAGGGAAATTGGGGTTAAGTGACTTGCCCAAGTCACACAGCTAGTACACATGTCAAGTGTCTGAGGCTGGATTTGAACTCAGGTTGTCCTGACTCCAGGGCTGGTGCTCTACCTACTGCCCCACCTAGCTGCCCTGATCCATAGTTTTTAGAGTAGATGTTGTTAGAACTATGTGTTCTGAACAGTATCTAATATCCTATGGGTTCTTTTTAAAAATGAATTTATTTTTTATTTTTAGTTTACAACACTAAGTTTCATAAGTTTTGGGGTTCCAAATTTTCTCTTCCTCCTTCTCCTCCCTCCCAAAACAGCATGTAATCCAAGGTAGGTTCTCCATATACCTTCATATTGAACTTATTTACATAATAGTCCAGTTGTAAAGAAGAATTATAACCAATGGAATGAATCATGAGAAAGGAGAAATGAAACCAAAAAAGAAGGAAAAAGAAAAGAAAAGAAAGAAAGCAAAAAGTTTGCCTCTGTCTGCATTCAGACTCCATAACTCTTTTTCTAGCTTTTTCCATCTTGAGTCTTTTGGAGCTGTCTTTGCATCTTGCATTGATGAGAGGAGTCAAGCCTATCAAAGTTAGTGCTTACGGATACCATGTGTCTGTAATCATGTATAATGATCTCCAGGTTCTGCTCCCCTCTCTCAGCATCAATTCATATAGGTCATTCCAGGTAATGATGAAGTCCGTCTGCTCCTCATTTCTTATAACACAATAGTATTCCATTACATTCATGTACCACAATTTGTTTAGCCATTCCCCAATTGATGGGTGTCCCCTTGATTTCTAATTCTTTGCCACCACAAAAAGAACTATTATAAATATTTTTGTACATACTGGTCCCTTTCCCACTTGTATGATCTCTTTGGGATATAACCCTAGAAGTGGTATCGCTGGGTCAAAAGGTATGCATATTTTTATAGTCCTTTGGGCATAGTTCCAAATTGCTCTCCAAAATGGCTGGATCAGTTCACAACTCCACCAACAATGTAACAGTGTTCCAATTTTCCCACATCCTCTCCAACATTTATCATTTTCCTGTTTTGTCATGTTAGCCAATCTAAAGTCAAAATGGGTTCATGATTTCGGAATAAAGGCTGATACTATAAGCAGCTTGGGAGAGAAAGGAATAGTTTACCTGTCAGATTTGTGGGAAAGGGAAGAATTCATAACCCATCAAGAGACAGAGTATTACAAAATGCAAAATGGATAATTTTGATTGTGTTAAATTGAAAAGCTTCTGTATAAACAAAGCTAATGCAACAAAGATTAGGAGGGAATCAGAAAACTTTATAACCAGTGTTTCTCATAAGGGCCTCATATCTAAAATATACAGGGAACTGAACCAAATTTATAGGAATACAAGTGATTTCCCGGTTGAGAAATGGTCAAAGGATATGAACAGGCAGTTTTCAGAGGAAGAAATTAAAGAGATCCATAGGCATATGAAAAAATACTCTAGATCACTATCGATTAGAGAAATGCAAATCCTGTAGGTTCTTAATTAATAATTCTAGAGCCATAGGATGTTAACATTGGAAGGGGCTTTAGAGACCATCTCTTGTGAGGCAGTATGGCTCAGGGGATTTGGAGTCTGAGGGCCAAATCCTGTCTCTGACATTTGCTACTTACGTAGTAGTACCTTACCCTAAACTAATCACTTAAGATTCCCTGAACCTTAGTTTCCTCATCAGCAAAATGGGGCAGTGGGGTTTTCTGAGCTCTTTCCAGCTCCCCGAAGGGGCTAGAACTTGTTAATGGTGGACCCCAGGTTAGAGCTCAGTTCTCCTGCCACTCAAACCAGTGCCCTGTTCATTAGATTGCTTTGCTCCCTCAGCACCATCCCTGCCTCCTCCCTTTTACCCTAGAAGCCTAATGTTGGGATCAGGGATGGTCCATGGGGCGCACAAGACCATTGTCACTCGGAAGCCTGGTTGGTTGGAAGGCCATGAGCTAATGGGGAGTTACTGCTTCTGGCTTCAGCGGGCATGGTCTCCTCTTTCTCCCAATCCTGATATCTTCCAAACCCCTTGGTATGGGTTCCAGAGACCCTTCTCCCCTCCTTGAATAGTAGAAATAGTTATAATCGATAAGAGTAATAACTGACAATAATAGTTTATACTATATGGTGGTTCTGTGGTTCTATGGTTTGCAAACTATTTGATGAATCATAGCTAGCACTTGCCAACATTATTTAACTTGACCTTGGCAATGATCCTGTGAGGAAAGTGCTGTTACTATCTCTATCTTATAAGTAAGGAAATCAAAGCTCATAGGGATTTAATGACTTGCCCAGGGTTACCCAGCTAGTAAGTGTCTGAAGCAGGTTCTCAGCACAGGACTTCCAGACAGACAGGTAGGTAGATAAATAGAGGGGTAGATACATAGTCAAGAACTCTCTCCAATACAACCCTGCTGCTTCCTAGATTGTCTAGAGAATTCCGTTTTTTTCTCACTGGAAAACACCCTAGTTATATATTCAGCAAACGCTTAAGTATCCATTGTGTGCAGAGCACTGTGCTAAGACCTGGGAGATGGACAAAGTTTGGATGAAACCCAGTTCCTGCCCTCATTGAGTTTATAGTCTAGTAAGGTGATAAGACACATATACAGAGGGGAACTAAGAAAATTGCCTCCCACTACACCTAGTAATATGTGATAACTATATTAGAGGTCTGGAAAACAAGGTGCTGCGTATCTGAGGGGGAGGGCCATTACCAACTTCGGTGGGTAGTATGTCGGGGCAGGGCAGAGGGAGTCAGGAGAGGTTTCCTGGAAGAGGTGGCATTTGAGTTGAGTTCCTAGCTATCTTTTTGGATCTGACTTAGGTTTAATGGGTTTAGGTAACTGAGAAATTAGGTTAAGTCACTCATCCCAAGGCACACAGTCAGTATATGTATTTGGGAGTCTTTATTTTAACTACCACTCCCACCGACAAAGGCTAACTACCTACATCTCACCCCCAGGGTTCTAGGGGCACCCCCAAGAAGCAGTGGGTTTCTTCTCTAGCACTATTGGCTCAAGTCTCCATTCTAGCTCGTTCTCCCCTATATCAGTATAGTATTATTACACAATTACACACTATAGTATATATATGTAATATATACCATGTATAATATATATGATATATAGTATATAATATAGTACTATCAGTTTAAATGCTTATCTCCTTGATATCAAGCCCTATCTGTGACAACTACTAACTATGTGACTTTGGGCGAATCACATCTGCCCAGGCAAATGCAGTAACTGAGGAATCCCTGACCTCTTTCAGGGGAGGGAGTTCCACACCAGGAACTCCCTATACTGATGAAGCCATAGGTTTTCTCTAGCATTGTTCTTTTGTCAACATGCTGGTGCCTGCCAGTCCCTTTAACTCGCCAAAGCCAGCCACCGAATGGGTAATAAGCGCACTTCAGTTGGCACAACAGGACCCTTAAGTCAGCACAGGGCTCTGATTTCAGGGCATTTCCTGTCTTCATGACCACTCATCCCTTTCCTTCTTCACCTCCCCCAGAGCCAGCACAAGCACTCTGTCTCTTCCTCTCTTCCTCTGCTCTCCCTCCTTCCTTCTTTCTTCCTTGCCTCTCTCTCTCTCTGCTTATCTGTCTCTTCTCTCTCCTTTGGCTCTCATTCCTCTCTCTGTCTTTCTGTCTCCGTTTATCGATTCTATCTCTCCGTCCTTCTTTCTCCCCTTCTGTCTGTGTCTCTATCTCTGTGTCACTCCCTCCTCTCTCTTATTGCTCTCTCACTTTCTCTTTCTGCCTTTCTGTCTCTGTTTATCGATCTCTATCTCTCCCTCCCTCCTTCTTCTTTCTCCCCTTCTGTCTCTATCTTATTCCCTTCTCTTCTTGCTCTCTCTCACTTTCTTTGTCTTTATGTCTCTGTTTATCGATCTCTGTTTCTCCTTCCCTCCCACCTCTGTGTCTGTCTATCTATCTCTGTCTCTCACTTCTCTGTCTGTCCATCTTTCTGTTGTCTGTCCTGCTTCTCATTCTGAAATACCAGTCTGTAATGGTTCTTCTTTAAACCTGAGCTGATATGGTCCCAGGCTGCTCTTTCTCATCCCCAGCTATGTGATTGTGTGTACACATGCTGCCCTGAGGAACAACAGGGGCTGCCTCTTTGGGTACAGAAATGGCTCGGCCTCTCAGTCATGTGACGGGGCCCTGGGTCTGTGCACATTCCATAACCCAGCCCTGCTCCTAACTGGAAACAGACTCTGCGGGGCTGACACATGTGGAAAGCCCAGCTTCTCTCTAGCCAGAGGATCCTGGCGTCTGTTTGCATGAAGTGCCTTGGAGATTGTTTTTAAAGGGATTTGAATGTCTCCCAAGACCTTATGCCTTGTATTCCAGGTCAATGCTATTTACAAATATCTTTGGAGTTCCCTTTCTCCTTTAGTTATATTTTGGTTGGATTGTGTCTGGCTGTTTTTGAAGCCCAGGATACTGAGTCAAATTCCCAAAGGACTGAGTGATTAGAGACTTGGAGAGGTTCCTCTAGCTGATGGGTTGGGGGTTGGAAATGGGTAAGATACAGACACTTTTCACCCCTTTTCTAGGAAGGTTAAGAAAGCTTCAAGCCTGAGCCTTTGAAGGCCTACCCAGGGAGCCAGGCCTCCTAAGAAACTCCTGGCCTGTTCTGTTGAGGGTATACCACCCTGGCAAGAGCCTCTCTAGAAAGATGGTCAGTGGGAACTTCCTTCTGTGACTCCACAAGAAAGAACTCATTTTATAGGAAAGGAGCCCACTCTCCAGGGAGCCCAGGGTCTGTTGAAACCTACAATGATTTTCTCTTGCTTGAAGAAAAGTCATAGAATCGTAGAAGGCGAAATACCTCCCCTCTCTGGGCCTCAGTTTCTCTATTTGTAAAATGAGGAGGTTTGACTTCATCTCTAAAATCCTTTCTAGTTCTAATTTTCTTTGATTCTTTGAATGCAAGAGAAGAGACCCTGAGAGATCCTCTGTTCTAACCTCCTAGGCTAAGTCTAAAAACAGTAGTAGCAACCCATTAGCTCATGCCTCATTTGTTTCTATATAAGTACATTTTTTAGTTTAGGGAAGCTTATATCTTTAAGGACAGATTTAAAAAATTTAGTCTTAGAGGATGGAAATCTTTCCAAAACCTTTACCACAATACACTTTCTTCTTATGGCATATCTTGTAACCTGTATGCCCGTAGATCTTCATCTCTTTTGTTCTATTAGAAGGACCAGATTCAATTTTAGGTCTTTTCTCCAATAAAAAAAAAATCTCCATGGCTCACTGCCCCCACCCAGAAACCTCCCCTAGAAATATCAGAATCTAAGAGATGACTAGAGTTGTTTGCCTATACATTAAATGTGCCCAAACTACTCTGTTTTATGAATTCTCATGTCTGTTTTATTAAAATAATTTTTTGTCTATAATCTTATCAGCTGTCACCTCCTGCTACTATCACTGTGTTAGAACTTGAATTTTAGGATCTGCTGCAAGTTGTGAAATTGTGTTGAATTTGGTGATGCATTTAAGTTGATTAGAATTTGTGTAAAGTTGATTAGAATTGTGTGTAAAGTATGAGTAAATGAGCTTTGAGTAATACTTGGAGAAATTGTCTTGGTGATTAAAATCTTGATTTCCAAATCTTATGCCATCTATCTTGTCAGTTCAGGGACTCTCCCCGCCCCCCCCCCCCACTTGCTTTTCCTCTCCAATGTCAGCTGTTTTCTGGGTCATGGAGGTTGCTGGAGAAGTGACCTCCAAATAAGTGAGGTGTCACTGTCTTGATGGGATCGTGTGATAATAGCATTTCTCTGGAACATTGGCACATAGCATTGACCCGAGGAGGACGGCAGCATCATAGCAAAATTCTATGACTGTGGTGAAGCTTCAAGGCAACAGATGCCAGGTCTGACTTCCTTAACTCCTTAGTCTATAAGAGAATGGAAATGATTATCCAACATTAGTAGCCGCTCTTTGCGGGGAGATACTGTGACCGCTTTCCATCTAGGGCCACCCCTCCTTGAGAGAACATAATTCTTCATGAGATCCATTCAGCTCCTCTCTGGTATGTTAGGGTGTGACTCAAATTCTTCTGCTGTTTTTAAGCCTTTTCAGCAAAATCTTCTGGATTTCAACCCTGGAGAGCCTCCTTGCCCCCCTCCCCCCATCCTGGGCTGGAGTCAAGTCATGGGAGTGTTTTCTGTAGAAAAGATTGAAAACTCAGTCCAAGCCAAACAGAAAGACAATATTACGAAGCCAGGAACTCTGTGCAGTGTTGAAGCTTGCTTCCTTTTCCTTTTCCACAGGCTCTATCAAAGCTTGTGTTGCTTTGGGCTCACAGGTTCTCTGCTTTGTAATTTTTTTCATAATAATAACTAACATTTATAAATCCCTTTAAGACTGACGAAGCACTTTGGACAATGATCCTGTGAATTAGAGGCTATTCTCTAATAGATGAGGGAACTGATGAGGAGAGAGGTTGAGTGACTTGCCCAGGATTTGAACCGAGGTTCGGTGTCCTTCATTATACCACATCTGCCATCGTCTCTGGTGCTTTGAGGGTGGGGAGGGGGCTCTTTCCTTCCTGTCACACTGCTGACCGCCCACCCTCTTCTCCCTTCTTATTAACCATCTTAAGCTATGCTGGGTAAGCTAAGTTGTGAAATATTGCGTAGTGGAATTTCTTCAGGTACGGGTTGGACCCATTGGCCCTTCAGCTTCCTTCCCATCCTGAAATTCTGTGATTCTGGGATCCAGGTAGATGTCATTGTGATGAATACAAACTTATTTAAATGCATCACCGAATTCATAGTAGTTTTAAAAATTACTTTTCTCAATCAAGAGATACTAACAAGTCCAATTGTTATTGCATGGGGTGCTACAAAAATTTTTTTTTTTTTACATTTGAAAGAGGTTCTCACACTTGGAAAAAGTTGGGAACCAATGATGACATGTTTTTTAAATTTGTTTTTTTGATCAGATGCTGTGATTTCATTGATGTAGGGCAGAGGTGTCAAACACATAGCCCTCAGACTGCATGCTACCCATAACACTTCCAAACCTTCCTGGACCAAATTAAAATGTAGTTCTATCTGATTTCAATGTGTTGATGTATTAATAAAAAAGAAATATGTAAACACGTGTGGTTTTCTAAGTCAGTGTTCAGGCAACAGGGATCCTTATATATGGTTTAATGTTCCTGTTTTTATTTGAATTTGTCACCAGTGGTGTAGAGAACCCCAGTGAATACGCTCCCTTTACCAGTGTAGATTAGCTCCTGTTCTGGAATTGATCATCTCAGAGAGTTGCCTGGTGGCAGTTAAAGGTTGAATGAACTTGCTCAGGGTCACCTAATCAGTAGAAATGAGAAGTGGGATTTGAACCGAGGTTGCCCCGCTCTCTATCTGCTGTTCCATGCTGCCTCTGTTCTTTTACAAATGAGGAAACTGAGACCCAGGGAAGTTAAATGACTTGTCCAACATCATACACTTAGTCACGGACCCTCAAAGAGCCAGAACTGAGGCTCTCTGGACCTCCGCATCATATCGTGCCATTGTGTCATGTTGTGATGGGTCGTATCCAATGTATCCTCACATTGTATCCTCTTCACCTTCCATGCTTTCTGAAATGAAATACGGTGTCATGAAACTGGATTCCCCCTAAGAGTTACCCAGTCTGTCCCAGAGAGATCCCTAATTTAGTGATACCTGAGTGATTCATGTAAGTAGATCAGGATAAAAACTCAGGAACTTGAAATTTCTTCACCCAAAATTATTGTCTAAATAGTTCAAAAGTATAAATATATAGTCATTATATACATATGTGTGTACACACACACACACACACACAGAGAATGGTCCACTGACCCAAACTCTGGATACCTAGATTTTTCAAATTAAATCATAACGATAGCTCCCATTTCTATGTTTCACAAGGCTTTTTCCCCCTCATTCAATCCTCACTCCATGAAGGAGGTGCTGTAATTATGCCTATTTTGCAGATGAGGTAACTAATTCAGTCCAGAGAGCTAATATCCCACAGCAAGTCGGGGTCTGAGATGAGATTTGAACCCAGACCTTCTGGGCTCCAAACCCCGCTCTCTTTTGCTATGTCACACTGCCTCTGTGATTTCCTAAAAGCATGAAATTGAAGGCACTTTTGAGAACTTTGACGATGGACATTGAGGAAGCACCTATTAAAAGCACATTCTGCTGATGGCAGACACTACTGACCGTGTGACCTTGGGCAAGTCACTTAAGTCCCCTTCATTTCTTCAGTTGTAAAATGGGGTTCACTATAGCACCTACCTTGAAGGGATGCTCTGGGAATCCAGTGAGATAACATAAGTAGAAGTGCTTAGCACATAGTAGGTGTGATATAAATGTTTTTTTCCCTTTTCCTTATGCCCTTTTCTTCCTAGGTAGAGGGGGTAGAGAGAGAAATTAAGCAAGGTACCCTTCCTAGGTAGAGGGGGTAGAGAGAGAAATTAAGCAAGGTACCCCCTCTGTTCTCATGAAACTCATACTCTAGTAGCAGGTATAACCCAGATCTTAATGACTGTAGTACAAAATGATACATGATCGGTTCAGTCATAGAGGTTGAAGCCAAGTGCCGGTGTGGGGAGACGGTGTGCCACAAAGAGGATTAGAAGATGCATAGGATTTCAACAGGTGGAGATGAGAGAGTGGAGGGTATTTATTACAAGTACATATTTGGGAACGTTTTGTACCAGGCAGCCAGGTGGTGCAGAGGATAGAGCGGCAGGCCTGGAGTCAGGAGGACCTCGGACACTGTGTGTGACCCTAGGCGAATCACTTAACCCTGTTTGCCTCAGTTTCCTCATCTGTAAAATGAGCTGGAGAAGGAAATGGCAAACTACTCCAGTATCTTTGCCAAGAAAACCACAAATGGGGTCACAAAGAGTTGGAGACAACTGAGTCTAACAACCTTGGGAACAAGATGAGCAAAGGCCCAAAGGTGGGACCAGGACAGATATTAATAGGGGACGGCAAATTGCCCACTATGCCTATATCATAGACATGTGGAGGGGTGTGGTGTGAGAATTTCCAGAAACTTCCAGGAGCTGATCACTTAGAAGTGAATGGGAGGAGGGGTTCAGGGAAGGACCCCACCCCCACCCCAACTAGCTGATAACAGTGGAAGAGGGATTGTATGCAAATTAGGCTTTTCATCTCTTTCCCCCTTCCCCCTCACAGCCCACCCCACTCAGAAGGAAAAGATCTCTGGAGTACAGATTACTTGGTTTTAGAAACCAGTTGATCAGCAGGTAAAAGGGGAGAGCTGATGGAGCCACCTGTGGTCTAGTGAAGGGGAGGGAGCAAACCTTTATTAAGCATCTGCTGTATGCCAGAGCACTGTTGTGCCAAGCACTTAACAAATATGGTTTTATTTTATCCTCACAACAACCCTGTGAAGTAGGTGTTACTACTAGCTATAATCTGCTGTTGAGGAAACTGAGGCAGATAGAAGTTAAGTGACTTGCCCGGGGTCACACAGCCAGTGTCTGAGTCTGGATTGGAACTCAGGTCTATCCTGACTCCAGGCCCCTGTGCTCTGTGGTGCCCCCTTGCTGCCTAGCAGAAGGTGCAGGGATCTGTTATGAGGCAGCTTGAGTCTGATCCTTCCTCTCCGTCTAGTCCTTGCGTGACCTTGGGTAGATCTTTAGTTCTCAAATGTGTAAATTGAAGGGGTTGGTCAGTATGGTCTCTGCTTCCCATTGGAAGATGAACTTTTTTTGAGGTTTTCAGTTTGGAATGAAAAAGGTAGTTCTTGGCCCCACCCTTGTTTTTAAGTAAACTCAGTACAGTATCCACAAAGCAGGGAACTGATTCATTTTGTGAAACTAAAAACCTTATTTTCGGCTTGGCGTACCCGTGTTACATCGTGGCCCATGATGCCGGAGCGTGACTGTTGTGGTCAGGCCAGCTCCCTTCACATTTGAGAACACCTCGAGGAGTAAGAGAGGGACCAGCCTTTCGGGGATCTGGGATGCTAGGCACCAGGGATGCCAGTTGGCTGTATTGCCGGGAACAGGGAGTGTGTGAAAGGGAGGAGGATGAAATGAGATCGCAAGGATAGGCAGAAGCCAGAGTATGCATGAGGGGTGAGAATTTTGTATTTTATCCTTGAGGAAACATAAAGAAAGAAGTGAATTATCATTATGGTTGTTAGGAGTGAATGAATGTGAATAAATGAAGAAATAATTCATTAAGGGCTTCCCTTGTGCTAAAAATACAAATAAGCAAAGGCAGATTCTGCCCGTGATTCTAATCCAAGCAGGGGAGAGGTGGCCAGGGAGGGCCATTTTGGTTTCCAAAGTTACAGGGATGTTAGGTCGGACTAAAAGGGAGCAGATTACATTTACTCTTTCTAGTAGCAATGACAATAATGGTTTAATTAGGCTTACACAGTTGTAAAGGGAATCCAGATGTAGGTATCCGAGAAGTGGCAAGAAGGTTGTCAAGAAAAGGATGGATGTCAATAAAGTGGGGGTAGGGGAGGTCTCACTTTACTGTTTGGGGCCTCAGTTTCCTCATGTGTAAAATGAAGGAATTTGACTAGCCAATGGCTATGGTCCCTTCTAGCTCCCTGCGATCCGAAGCCAGCTCTTCTTGCAAAGCTGTTGGTTGGGATAATTTCACATTAAACTTTGACGGATGATAAACAAATAAACTGAAACTATGGGTCAATTTCATTAGCAAGTTAAAAACCAAACCAAAGGGTTTTTATGACCCTGCATGTGTGTTCTTGTCCCTTGCATAGAAGAGAACCCAGTTACCCCAACCCAGCCCATTCGAGGCCCCTTCCAGGGGCTCTGCTGTGACGCCAGGTGACTTTGTGAATGACGGTGGGGCAGCTGGCGACTGCAACGATTAGAAATCGGGCTCTGCCAAAGTGGAAAATTGGGTTTCAGAATGAATGATGTGAGGCTGATTTCCATCATAACCAGAAACGTCTGTAAATGACATGGCTCCCAGCGAGATGCCGATGAAGGGTTTGGAAGCCCGTTAATCCCTCCCTGGACATAGTACGGTCCATGACGATAGACTGAAATGTCAATGAGAAATGACAATGGACGTCATTCTTCTCCCAGATTTGCCTCATTAGAACATTGTCTGTGAGGCCCTGATTCTGGTTTCTGTGATCTACTGCTTCTCATCTAGAAATTGCCTTTTTGGCTTCGTTTGTCATTAATCGGCTTTTTTTGGTTGTTGTTGTTGCTGTTCCTGTCCAATGCCTTTATCTCCCAGCTGCATCTGACTGACTACAGCTGGTGGCCGGTATCAAGGGAGGGGTAGAGTGGGAAGGAAATCGGGAGTCCTGGTGGAGGTCTGACAGATTTATTCATGGGGGCTTTTGTTAATAAGGATGAGGGCAGGACCGAGGATTTGGTATTTTATCTTAGAGGAAACATAAAGAAAGGAGGGAATTATCATCATTATTATTATGAGTAAATGAATGGAAAAAAAAATTATTGAGTGCTTACTATGTGCCAAGCACTGTGCTAAGCCCTGGAGATCCAAATACAAAAGCCAGATAATCTCTGCACTCAGGAAGTTTATATTCTAATAGGGGGAAACTACCCATATTTGGGAAATGGTGGGCAGGGCAGGGCCACTGCCTTCCCACAAGATCTGGCATGGTGTCCTATACTCAATACATTTTTATGAAATTCAGCTGAATTTAAAAATAGGCCTATATTTGTCTTTTTCTGTTGTTTGTCCTTCATTCTTGAAGAAAACCATGAGATTATATAATAATGTCTTTTTCTATGTTGGTTAGCTGGAAGACCAAAGTGAGGGAATTCAGAGGTTGATGCTAAGAACGTTTTGGATTTGAGTTTCATACTGTTCTTCCAGATTATATACGGTAGACTAGTCTGGCTGTAGCAGATTGTATGAGGGAGAAGAGGGAGATAAGCCTGAGGTGTAGATTGGAGTAAATTTGTAAAGGGTCTTGACTGTCAGACTAAGGAGTTTCACTTAACACTCAGCAAACATCTTTGTCTTGTAGATCATTGGGAGCCACCACAGGCTTTCGAGCAGGAGAGTACCATACTCAAAGCTGTGTATTCAGGAAGACAAATCCAGGCACTAGGATTGGTATTCATACCTATATATAGAATTCTTTTGGGGAAAATCATTCCTCTGAATGCTCAGTGGAGAATGCAGAGTGGAGATTGCTGTTGGGCATCCAGGGCCCTTTAGATACCTGCTCCTTGGTCTGGTGCCGGTGGGAGGCAGCAGGTCCACAACTTGGGTCTTGGATATTGAACCTTGGTCTGCCTCTTCAGTTCATCTTTTTGGTCACCTGAAGCTCTGTTGTTCAGAGTGAGCTCTTGCCTTCTCTTGCTGAGGCCCAAGCTCCTGCTCACTTGGCTGCTCCTTTTTAGTTACATCTTCTCCACTTGGGCCATTCCTTCCCCTTCCTCCCCCTTTCCCTCCACCCCAATCTGGATCCTACCGGGGCTCCAAGAACCTACCTAGGCCTCTGTGCCCTTCAAGAGCCATGCCTTGACTCTGAGGTATGCTGGGCACTTGGAGTTTCTAAATGTGTTTTCCTTCATTAGAGTGTAAGCACACTGAGGGCAGGGACGGTTTTAGCATAAAGGCTGACACATAGTATGTGCTTCATAAATGAAAAACACTTGCTTTTGTGGGTCCTCTCCCTTTCCCTCTCCTTCCCTCTCTCCCTCTCCCTCCCCTCCCTCTCTCCCTCCCTCTCCCTCTCCCACTTCCCCTTCCTCTCTTTCCTGTTCTTTTTCTTCTTCTTCTCTGTCTTTGTCTCTCCTTCCTCTCTGTTCTTCCTTCCTTCTCCCCCCTCCCTCCCTCTCTGTCTCCTTTTCTCTGTGTTCTCTCTCTCTCTCTCTCTCTCTCTCTCTCTCTCTCTCTTTCTCCCCCTCCCTCCCTCCCCCCCACCTCCTTCTCCCCCACCCCTCTCCCACATACCTATAACAAGTAGGAATGTGGAAGGCAGTGACTCTGGGGGACAACTCTAGAATGCTAGTGTCTTTGAATTACCCCTTTTGTTCTATCCTTATTGATTCCCCGAGTCTCTACTGGAGAGCAGGGCTTGTTGATGGGGTGACAGCGATTGTCGAGGTACTTCTTCTGCCTACATGGATTCCAGACCCCTCGTTTGTCTAGTAATCCCTTTAATCAGATTAGTTCAAGAGTATTTATTGAGCATCTCTTATGGGCAAAGCAGAGGATTCTGTGCTCAGTATCACAAGAAATATAAAGATATGGGAGACGTTGTTCCTGTTTGCAGATGTATTCTGTCCTTCCTGGTTAAGTAGCTGAGCTCCCCCTTCAGTGGTGGGTCCAACCCAATCCTAGAATTTTTCCTACTCATCTTTTGGTTCATATTCCAGCGACTGGGTCGGTTTTCTGGCCGTCTCTAAGTTGTTTCCTATTCTTTCTGCATGGTTGGTCCACCTTCTCTGGTTGTGCATTTGACTGATGCTATTCAGGGGTTTGACTGGAAGGTTGCCGAGGTCCCGTTCAACTTTAAAACTATGATCCTCTAATCCTTTATGCCATGTGCATTTCTTTGAGTGATGGGTTATCGCCTTCTTATGCCCCCTGTATGCCTTTTCACTGCCCTCTCAGTGACTCTCAGCCTGAGTCCTGCCATGATCTGGCCTTGCTTGATGCACCTTGTACAATGCCATCTGCAAACAGGGACATCTATGGAACCTCTCCATCTACAGGAAATCCCTTTTCCATTTGGATTTGGATTTCCATTTGCCTCTGTGAGGGTGTCAAATGCCTTTGATGAGCAAGCACACTTCTCTTTGGTTTTTGCTTTGCTTGAAATTAACTAGGGGATCATTAAACAAAGTTATCCTTGTTATGTCTTTCAAGGATTTGATGTATGGATTTGGAAACCCTTTGCTGGAAGGGGGCTGGTAAAGAGGCATTTTGCGCTACTCCAACAAATGCATTTTTAGAGTCAACAGGCAGGAAAACCAGTAGGATTTTGTATTTGACCGCACCTTTCAGTCAACTGCGGGCCCCTAGAGATGTGTGGTCTGCTGTAGAACTCTGTCTAAATATAGGGCCTGGAAATTATTTGAAGTGTTTAAGTTGCAATAATCTCTAGCCTGTCATTTTTGTGTTATGGGGAAAAAAAATAAATGGTACACTCAGTCATGGAAGACACCCTGGTGTACAGAGAACTCCAGACAGGAGGTGAGGGGCCTGGGGTTCTAATCTTGGCCTCCCCAGCAAAGAGGTAGGTGACCTTGGGTAGGTGACTTCTTCCTTTTTGAATTGAGGGGGTTGAACTAGGTTATTTCTAAGTCCACCTTTCAGCCTTAATGCTCTATTTTGGACTCCTTTGGGGTTATATTTAAGCATTTCTTTTGAGAACCCTAACTATATTTTTATGTAATAGGAAGGGCCGAGCCCCATCCTTATGGTGATTTGTTGGGGGCCCAGGCAGGGAAAAGAGAGGGAAGCATCTAGACTCCGTCCCCATCCTTAATCCTCAACCCTATTTCCGTTTAGACTTAGGCACAGTCCCATGTTCCAGTAACCTTAATAAGTGGTTTACTTGTGGCCAATGAGCCACCTGGGTTTGGTTTTCTGCTAATAATACCAAGGTGGGCAGTTGGGAGGCTAGCTGGGACGAGTTTTCTCCAGCCTGCCTGCCTGTACCCCGTCTCTTTCTCCCTGCTCTTCAGAGCTGACTTTGGTTTTAAAACAGTAGGCAACCTGTGGGAACCCCGTAGTTGAATGGTCTAAATTTAGCAGGCCTTCCTCAGTAGTAACTTGTGGTCAGCCACAGGTTGAAAGTGTAGGGGGGGAGGCCACATTTCTAAAATATCCCTGGCCACAATATCAAATATAGTTAATGTTAGAGCAGAGCAGCTGCCCACGCCCTCTCCTTGTTTTTGAGGGAAGGCTGAAAAACAATGTCCCCCCCCTTCTTTCTTGTCTGGATGGTGATCTGAGCTGGTTGGCCTTAGGGAGACCCTCACTGTAAACACTGAGAAAGTAAGTTAAATGAGCAGCTCTTTCTTTGGAGTGGGGGCTGGAAGGAGAAGTGAGGATTGGAATCAAGTTCCTTATCTTCACTGAACTCTTTCAAGTTGGACTAGCCTAGCTTGGATAAGCTATGGGGGCAGCCAGAGTCGGACTTGAGCCTATGGACTCAGGCTTGTGAGCTGCCTCTTGGTGACTTTTGCCTTTGAGAAGATGGAATCTGTTGCTCATTCATAAAATCATAGAATGATAGAGCTGAAAGGGATCTTAGAAGGCCTGTATTTTCATTTTATCATATCTCAATTTTTCAAGACTATTGAACACCTTTCTTCCATCCTCCCTCCCTTCTTTCCTCCCTCCCTTCTTTCCTCCCTCCCTTTCTTCCTCCCTCCCTCCCCCCTCCCTCTCTTCCTCCCTTCCTTTCTTTCTTCCTTTCTTCCTTCCTTCCTTCCTTCCTTCCTTCCTTCCTTCCTTCCTTCCTTCCTTCCTTCCTTCCTTCCCCTTTCCCTTCTTCCCTTCTTTCTTTCATCTCAATCACTTCCCCACTAATTCATTCCCTCTTCTCTCCATCAGCTTCTTCTTTCCATCAATCCAGTCTAGGTTAATCTGAAATTTGGAATAAGGATGAACCTACTAAAAAGTACCAAATCTCTTTACAGAGATGCAGATCTATATTGTAAATGAAACTAACCCTAGACCTCAGCCCTGATCAGATCCATCATTGACCTTTTCCAGCTGAGCCAGGATATGCAAGGAGTCCCTTAAAGTACCCAACGGGGAAAGGTTTAAGTGAGTAAATTGGGTTTCCATTTCTTTTATTTTTCCCTTGTGTTCTCAGTCTACCCTTTCCCCATCTTCAGTAGCCCTCATCGAAAATCTAGATGCTCTAGAACTGGAGATGTGTGAGCTCTGAATCTCATTGTGATTGTTGAATAAACTCTATGCAGGGAGAGATGATATTGCTTTTGGTGAAGAACAACAACACTCAGGTATTGTGGGCAGGGCTGCCTGCCATCCTCGGTGCTTTGAGAGCAGTGCTTTTGACTATGATTTCCCAAGAGATCATGTTACAGAAGGGCCCCTGGAAGCTGCTTGCCATTCGTAGGCACTGACACAGGCTGCCAGACGTCTCAGGTAATTACAGCAGGCTCTCAGTTACCAGAATTTAGGTAACTGGAACCTATCATTAATCAGATTTGTTTCTGCACTCCCTTTTTAGGAGAAAATGGGAAGTCATAACAGAACCAGCTCTGATGGGGACATCCTGGAGCAGAGATGTGCTGTTAAATATTTACAGCTGGCTCTCTGGGGGGAGAGTGGCACAAGTGACATACTTTTAAGTTTCATCTGCAACAATTCCTCCATCACTTTCTTAAATCTAGACTGTCAACAAAACAATAAACCAAGACTTAATTTCCAGCCTTTGTTGATTTCTCAGGTGAAAATTTTCCCACTGAAAACTGAACAATGACCTCTGGCTCCAGCCCATCCCTGTGACCCGGGGCTAGTCAGTTCAAGGCATTCTACTCTACATCCATATTTATTTTACAGATAATATGTCCTGCTGTGGACTAGTTCCAGGGCCAGATTCAGAGAAGGCCCAGGCCCTGCTCTTAGGAGCCAACACTCCAACTGAGGAGGCAAGACATAAATACACACACACACACACACACACACACACACACACACAGTATCTCTAGCTTTCTATACATATAGTTAACAGAGATATGTACATATGTGTATTTAGTAACCTATAGATAAATATATATGTGTATTTAGCAAGACCTTTAGAGCACACATATGTTTATGTGCATATACATGTGCACACGTACATATGTGTGTAGCCATATATCTGTGTATGCATATATCTCTATATAGACTTACACGTATTGTTGTTCAGTTATTTCAGTTGTGTCTGACTCTTCGTGACCCCATTTGGGGTTTTCTTGGCAAAGATACTGGAGTGGTTTGCCTTTTCCAGCCCATTTTATAGATGAAGAAACTGAGAAAAATAGTGTTAAGCGACTTTTCCATGGTCACACAACTAGTAAATGTCTGAGGCTGGATTTGAACTCTGTGTACTGTTCCACCTAGTTGCCCTTGCATATATGTATACATACATATATACAAACAGGTGAATAACAATGCCAGGAAATCCCTACAGAGCACTAAAAGTCATTTTCAGAAGTGTTGTTCAGTGCCTCAGTTTCCACATATGTAAAAGGAATAATAATGATGATGATAATAATATCTGTAGTACCTACCTTTTGAAGTTGTAAGGGTTGAATAAGCTAATTATTAATTAATTTAAAATTTGATTAATAATTTAATTACTCTTTTCTTGAGTTGTCATCTCCACGTCAGCTGCAATAGTTGTTATTAGGTGATTTTTTTTTTTAGACCGGACATGTGATTTCATGATTGCAAGGCCATCATTTTTAAACTTTTTGGTCTTAGCTGCTATGCACTCAAAAATTATTGAGATCCCAAAGAGCTCTTGTTCCTATGGGTCATAGCCACCAATATTTATTGTATTCGAAATTTTAAAATGCCTTAATATTATGAAAAGAGGTTTAGGACCCTTGGCAAGGGTTTCAAGGTCCCTGGACTGCACTTGGAGAGCATCCTGGGAGGATATGTCCTGTGCCAGCAGAGGCCCCCAGGACACTGAGAAGTCATCTGCCAGTCAACAAGAAGCATTTCTTCAGCACTGTTTTCCAGGCTCAGTGCCAAGGATACAAAGAAAGGTGAAAACATGGCTGGGTCCCGTCCTCAATGAGCTCATTCTAATGGGGGACACAACAGGCAATTAAGCAAATACAAGCCAGGTACACATGCATAGGAGATGGATGGCAGCCTTGGAGGGACGGGCACTAACAACTGAGAGGAACCAGGCAAAGGCTTCCGCGGAACAGAAGGTTTCAGCTGATTCTTGAAGAAAGCCAGAGAAACTAAGAGGCAGAGGAGAAGGAGAGCATCTCAGACACAGGGGACAACCAGCGCAAAGGGCTGGACGTGAGAGGTGGAGTACTATGTTCAAGGAATAGCAAGTAGCTAAAACAGAGGTTTCTTGCAGAGTAGTAAAGTACCTGTGACAAGAAGAGTGGGAAGGCACTAGTTTACGAAGAGCTTTAAATGTCAATCAGAATACTTTATTTTTGATCCTGAAGATAATTCTGAGGCGTCTAGGTGGTACAGCGGATAGAGCGCTGGACTTGGGGCCAAAAGACTTGAGTTCAAATCTTCCCTTAGACACTTAGTTGTGTGACCCTGGACAATCCATTTAACCTCAGCCTGCCTCTGTTTCATCATCTGTAAAATGTTAATCATAATAGCACCTACATCACAGCGTTGTTGGGAGGATCAGAGGAGATGAGCAGATGTAAAACACTTCTTAAAGCACCACATAAATGCTAACTATAATTAATATTCATAGCCAACTATTGGAGCTCATCGGGAGAGTGGGTTGGTGTGAGATATGCTTTAGGAAAATCGTAACAGCTTTGTGGAGGATTGATGGGAGTGAGATGAGGGACATCAGGTGGGGAGACCTATTAGAAGGCTTTTGAGGTAGTCCAATGAGAGATGATGAGGTCATATACTGGGAATGTATGAATAGATAACAAGTAATATTGATAAGCTCTCAGAGGTGCTCTGGGGCCAATACAGATCTATCTCAATTGCTTATGGTACCTGCATATTCCCTCAAGGTGTTTCCACCCTATGTGGGTGATCAGGAAGGTGCACAAATATTTGTTGTTGATAGGTAAACTGAGGCTAGGTCATAGAGTACTTTCAAGGATGGGCTGAAGAGGTTGGGCTTTAAAATTAAATGAGCTTGGCTACTTAGCATCAGAATTTTAGTGGTGGATGAATCCTTGGAGATCTAGGATCACAGGGTTTGGAGCTGGTGGGGACCTTAGAGAGCGCCTCGTCTTAAGACCCTCATTTTATAGAGGAGGCCTGGAGAGATCCTGTGACTTCACATCTGAGCCAGAACCTGGATCTCTGGCCATCTATCCCATGCTTTTTCATTATCCCACACAAGTCTATGAAGAACTAGCATGATGTATCTGTTATAAATTACATTGTTTAATGCCTCACATCTCTCCCTGGGGATACGGGTAGTGAATAAATGGACATTATTTACTGATGATGGCGAAAAGCCTCTGAAGAGGACAAAAAGAGATATTTGGTGACATCTGGGACAATGTTGTTTGATGGGCTCTTTCCCAGAGATCCGCGTGATGTGTCAATCAGGCCTTAAATTAGAACCAGTGAGCATGAAAGTGTGACGGCAGGGTTGGAATTCATATAGATTTCTCAAATAGCTTGTATTTCTGGCTCTGATTTGTCTTCATGGCGCTGGAGCCCCTCATAAAGTCAGCTTGGTTTCCTTTCATGTCAAAGCACTGAATCAGCTGAACGAGACCTCAAGAGCCACCTGGTCCAACCCATGCCAGATCCAAACCAAATCCTGCAAGTTATCAGCTAGCCTTTGTTGGGGGACTGTCAGTGACAGGGAGCCCACTCCCTCTAAAATCAGCTCAGTCCGCTTTGGGATATTTCTCAGAAGGTTGTTCCTTATACTAGACCTAAACCTGTTTCTCAGCAGCTTGGGCTCTGCGCTCCTAGGCTTCTCTCTAGGGCTAATGAGTCCAATCCCTCCATCTTCCACTCAATGGGCAAAGTGTTCTTTCTAAAGTCTATCTGATCGTGTCACTCCCCTACTCAGTGAACTCAGGACTCCCTATTACCTCCTGGATGAAATGTAAACTCCTCTGGCCCTTAACAACCTGGTCTCTTCCTATCTTTCCGGTCTTTTTATACCTTCTTCCCTTCCGTGTACTGTACAATCCAGTGATACTGGCCTCCATGCTGATGCTCTGTCCCCATATCTGGAATTCGTTCCCTCCTCACCTCCTCCTCCCCAACTCCTCGGCTTCTTCAAATCTCAGCTATCATTCCACGTTCTGCAAGAAACCTTTCTCGATCCCCTTAATGCTAGTCCCTTCCCTCTGAGACTAACCTTGATTTATCATGTGCATATGTCTTGTTCATATCTAGTTATTGGCATGTTTTTATTTGTTCCTTCCTCCCATTGGATTGTGAGCTTTTTGAAGGCACGGACTGGTTTTACCTTTCTTTGTACCCCCAGTGTATAAGCATAGAAGGTGTTTAATAAATGCATGTTGACTTTTCCACACGATAACCATTAAAATACTTGAAATACAGCTATTATGTGCCTTTGAGCTTTCTTTTTTCTACGCGTAAGTCATTTTAACCTAGCCTCATGGTATGATATTAAGGATCTTGGTTGCCTTCCTCTAGGTAATCTTGATCTTATCAATGTTCTTCTTTAACTGTGGTGTCCATAACCAAACACAATACTCCAGATGGTGTCTGATGTAGACCAAATATAATGAGACACTGTGCCTCTCTTAATATAGCCTATATTGTCGTTAGCCTTTTTAAACTAACATTTCATACTGATGACTTATGTTGAGCCTTGTGGTCCACTAAAAACCTCAGATCACTTTCATATAAAATGCTATTTAGCTATGCCCCAGCCTGGTGGATAGAGTTGGCCTTTTGAAGGCAGGAAGATTTGGGTTTAGTCCCATAGTGGTTGTGTGACCCTGAGTAAGTCACTTAATCTCTTAGTGCTCGAGGCAACTCTTTAAATTTTGTAAGTGGCAGAGAATATTCTCACCTGTATGGGTAAAGGGTGTGTCCTCACCCAGCATCCCCTATGCTAATGAAATCATAGATCTAGTCTCTGTCCCCTGTCCCCCTATCTTGTGAAGTTGACTTTTTTGAACCCAAGTATAAGACTTTACATTTGTCCCTATTACAGTTCATCTTGAGTCCATTTTTCCAGTCTGTTGAGATATTTTTTTGGATCCTGATTTTCATCCAGTGTGAGCTAGCCCCCTCTGATTTCTGTTGTTTGTAAGAATAAGTCATATCATCCTTGTTTTTATCCAAGTTATTGACAAAATGGTGGACAGATAAAAGCAAACACAGATCTCTCCTTGGAGACTTCCTTCCAAGTTAACATGACAAATGAAGGATTGTTCTTTGGGTCCAGTCATTCAATTGGCTCTGACTCCATATAATTATACTGTTATCTAGCTCACATCTTTCTATCTTGTCCACAAGAGTAGCTCAAGAGATTTTGTCAAAAACTTGATTAAAATTAAGGCTCACGATATCTGCAGTTTTATTTCTGAATTGTTAGTGCCTGGAACATAGTAGATGCTTAATTAATGCTTGCTGACTGACTGACCAATATTTATTGAGTGCCTGTTGTATGCCCGTCTCTCTTCTAAGTGCTCTAGGGAATACAAAAGATGCTGTTCTTGCCTTAAAGGCATTTTTAGTTTAAGAGGGGCATATGGAAAAAAATGGGATGAATTAGTACATAATTTATTTAACAGTTTGTCATCAATAACATTGAAGAAATATCAAAAGACTGAAATTGCTTTATTGACACCATTAGTTAACCATTTCTAGTACCATAATTACCATAGAAGTTAGGGGATGCGGATAGTACTGCTGGTTGAGATGGTTAGGGAACATTTCGTGGAGGAGGTGAGATTTCGGTTTTCCAGGATATGCATCAAGTACTCAGCTAGGAGTCAACCTAGATGGGGGTCAAGTGGGAACAGAGTGAGGACAGGAAAGGGAAGGGAAAATTCATAATGAGCTGCATTTTAAAAGGCAGAATTTGCGTGGCAAGATAATGTGTGTACAAGGAGGCTGCCTAATGCAGTAAGAATGGGCCTGGAATTTTCTGCCAACCTCACAGGATTTGGGGAATGATCAAATGAGAGATAGGAAAGAACTTTGAAAGGACCCCCCCCCAAAAAAATAAGCCTACCAAAAATGTAACAACAGGATTATTATGAAAGGCTGTAACAAGAGGAAGGTTAACTGGTCCATGTGTACATCAGATCCATGGATCTCAGTCTCATCAACTCCACCCTTCAGCTCACTGAACTGCCTCTTAGAAATCACGGTAATTCCTTAACCTTTTTTCTCTAGTTTGCCAGTTGAGATGGGGAATGCCTTTGCCCGCATCTAGTTAAGAAGCTGACTGGCTTCAGTTGACCTGCATTATTTGAAGCAACAAATCTTCAAGCCTTCATTTCTTGTCATAGATTGAAATCTAGGTTGAAAAATAGCAAAAGACCAGAATATTATTGGCAAATAGGTAAGATCTATCAAAGTTTGGACTGGGTGGTGACATTTGACCAGAGCCCTGAGGAAAAGCCCATCTGCTGCTAGATGACAATTATAGATTCCTACCTACTTGTCATGTATATGGTCTTTAAAGCCACCCAACCCGCTTTTTTCTTCTGGATTTCCTTCTAGAGCTGGAGTTCTTACCCTGGTCCCCAAAGGGGTTCATGGAGAAATTTTTGAGGGCCGGTGAACTTGGATGGGAAAAAATGACATTTTAATTTTCATTAACTTCTAACAAAATTTAGCATTTCCTTCAATTAGGAGTTAAAAACAAACAAAAAGCATTATTCTAAGAAAGGCTCCATAGTCTTCACTAGGCAGCCAAAGGGGTCCGGGACACAAAAACGTTTACGATCACTGCTCTTTATGTGGGTAGTCTCTTTGTCTGTTTCCATCTGGGCTTAATCCAACTTGAGAATGAATATGGAAAAATTGGCTAACCTCTCTGGGGTGGAAGGTACCTTCAGAGAAGTGCGGCACCTGTTTTCTTAAATATATGCGCAGCAGAAGAGGGAAGTATGATAGAAAGCTCAATTCCTTATAGCCCAGGGACCTAGGCTATAAAATAAGGATAATAATTCCTGTTTTTAAAGAAGATCAAATGAGATGTTGGATATGAAAGTTTTGAAAAATGTGAATCGTGATGTAAATATAAGATAGTATTATCAACTGTTATTTGCCATGGGTGAAGAGATGGTAGCTAGAAAGTGGGCTTCTGGGTAAGGAAAATCATGAGCCAGGTTCTGCCTTTAACACTTACTGACTACGTGACCTCGAACTAATCCTCTAAATTTCAGTGCTCTAGGCCAAGGAGTCTTCATCTCTGTTTGGGTCATGGATCCCTTCTCTGGATAATGTTTGCAAAGACACAAAATAAAATACAAGAGATTACCAAGGAATCCAATTCTGTTGAAATACAGTCATCACCATATTTTAAAAAACCAGGGTCATGGACTCCAGATTAATCACCCTTGGAGGTAGGCAATACTTAAAGACTACTAGGTCAAGTGCATTAGTAGGAGAGTGGTCTCACTGGAGTTCCTTGTACCAATGAAGTCATAGATTCATTCCATTTCATTCTATTTGCCATAGATATTGAGCAGGCCCTCTGTGGGGCAGGAGAGAGAATAAACATTTATACAGGGCCTACTATGTGCCAGGCACTGTACCAAGCATGCTCTCTCTCTCTCTTATAAATCTCTTTTTTACAAATATTATCTATTTTGATCCTCACAACACCCCTACGAGGTAGATGTTACTACTGATTACTGACCCTTGGGGGTGGTGCCATGCAACTATACACCACCAGGCTAGCGGAGGCCCAGGGTCAGTGGTTTGCCATGAGGAGGAAGTGGTAGATGTTGCTGACCTCAGACAGAATCCTGATTGCCTAGCCCGAGTTACACCTTTTGTCTTTTTGGATGGAGAGAGAGAGAGAGCAAGCTCAGAATTCTTCTCTTCCGTTCTCTGGGACCTCTTTACTCCATCTCACAATGAGGATTTTACCATATGTTTCTCGCCATAGATCAGAGAGCCCAGCTGTACTCTATTTGGCTTTTTTTTGTATAGGCCTCAAATCCGCTTGATTCTCCATTTTACTCTGAAGGCCTGAAACCTGGAATGTAGAAACACCTGGCTTAGAATACATCAAATTCCATTTTCTAGAGAAAACCTTCTCACTGAAAATGACCAATCAATAAGCATTTATTAAGTGCGTATTATATGAAGGCCTTCTATAGGCTAGGAATTGTATGAAGTACTTGGGATAGAAAGACAAAAATAAAAAAAGAAAACAAACAGACCAGTCTCTGTCCGTAGAAACTTAGATCCGAATGTAGTCCTTCCCCTTCTTCCCTGATTATTTTATTAAGAATCTTTTTGGAAACAGTTGATCTAGGTAATGAACCTCCTTCCTCAAAGCCCCAGATTCTGGAATTCCAGTGTTTTAGTGAGGAATAAACTACAAAACTGGTATTTCATATCTTTGTAGCCATTCTGCAAGAAGTCTTACCTTGTCCTCCTTGATCCTAGAGCTTTCTCCCTGGGATTCCTTCCAATTTATCCTATATATAGCTTTTTTTAAAAAAAATAAATTTATTTTTTTAGTTTACAACATTCAGTTCCACAAGTTTTGGGGTTCCAAATTTTCTCTCCCTCCCTCTCTTCCTCCTCCCTCCAAGACGGCATGTAATCCAATGTAGGTTCTACATATACCTTCACATTTAACTTATTTACATAATAGTCCAGTTGTAAAGAAGAATTATAAACGATGGAATGAATCATGAGAAAGAAGAAACAAAATCAAAAGAAGAAAAAGAGCAAATGGTTTGCCTCAATCTGCATTCAGACTCCATAATTATTTCTCTTGATGTGCATAGCTTTTTCCATCATGAGTCTTTTGGAGCTCTCTTTGAACCTTGTATTGAAGAGAGGTGTCAAGTCTATCAAAGTTAGTCCTTACAGACACCGTGTGTCTGTAATCTTGTATAATGATCTCGTGGTTCTGCTCCCCTCACTCAGCATCAGTTCATATAGGTCATTCCAGGTTATGATGAAGTCTGTCTGTTCCTCATTTCTAATTTCACAATAGTATTCCATTACATTCATATAACACAATTTGTTTAGCCGTTCCCCGATTGATAGGCATCCTCTTGATTTCCAATTCTTTGCCACCACAAAGAGAGCTGCTATAAATATTTTTGTACACACGGGTCCATTTCCCACTTATATGATCTCTTTGTATCCCATATATATGTATATCTTATTCATACATAGTTTATGTGTTGTCTCCCGCATTAGACTGAGAGCAGGGACTACCTTTTGCCTTTCTTTGCGTTCCTGGTATTTAGTACAGTGCCTGGCACATAGTAGGCACTTAATACATACAAATTCACTGCCTGCCTTCCTAAAGGTTTGTTGCTCACAAGTTGTGGCCCTGACTTGGGCAGTGAGTTTGGTGCCTTCAGATTTTAGGGTAGGTTGGTTCAGAGGAGGGATGAGGCCAGAGGCAACAGACTGGTGATGGGGGCCTTTCTCTGAGGTTTGAAACTATGTCCAAGTTTTCCCCAGACGGGAATTCTTCTCAACACTCTGATCAGAGCGGCTGGCAGGGAAAGAATTCTGAGGTCTCCTAAAAACTCCAATGCTCCTGTGGTTATCTTTCTGGCCTTCCACTTGCATGTTTCCTTCAAAATTAAGTCCTGGTCCTGTAGCAGGATATAGAATCCTAGAAGCCTAGGTTTATAAGTGGAAGTGTCTTTGGAGCCCATCCAGCCTAAACCATCTTTGTACAAAGAAGGAAAATGAAGCCTAGAAAGATGAAGTATGTATGGACATACAAAGAATATAAGTGGCTGGGCTGGGCTCTGACTCCAGTGCGCCTTCCACTATGCCATTCTGGGGCATGCATGCATACACACATAGACATATGTATGTGTGTATTATATATACATATATTATGTACATATAAGGTCTATAACAACAGGTATTCTATATTGTACATATAGAGTATATTGTAGACATACATGTGTGTATTATATATATATTGTGTATATATATACACACACAAGTATATACATACATTGTATTTAAACCTATATAATATAATATTATATGCATATACACATTATATACATTTTTTGTATGTAGACATATAACATATATTACATGCATATATTTACAAAGTTGAATTGATGCCTGTTATATCTTAATCATTTCTAAATATATCCTTCCTATCTTTTCCTACTAATTGAGCCTTTCTTTGTAACAGATTTATTTTTTTTTTAAAGAAAAGAAAACAGTTTAGTCTGGGGGCATAATTAAAACAGATGTGTCTTTGCCAGGTTTGCCTGATTTCTAGACTTTGTTTTTGGCTTCAGAGCATGCCATGGCCAAGCTAGTGGTTTTTCACACTGGTCTCCCAGTGAGACCCTAGACCCTGTACCTTGGAAATAAGTTAGTCTGCTCTTGATAAGGAGGGGGAGCGGAGGAGGTGCAAAAAGTCTTTCCGGCTTTCCTGCTGATTCCAGCAAGGTGCCTGATTCTTCCTTCACTCTGGAAACTTGGCCTTAGAGAAGAGGAGAGAATGTCAACAGTGACTTGGAGCCCAGGGTATTTTACATTGTTGGTTTTCTATCTCTGGCATCAATAGGGTGGAGTCTTGAGGTGGGCACTAGAGAGATGAACAATTGACTACATTGAGAGCACATTTAAAATTTTACCTCCATTTTCACTCCTGTGAGGTATTAGAGTGCCTATTTCCCCCATTTTACAGATGAAGAAATGAAGTCTCAGAAAGGTAGAGCCTTTGCCTATGGCCACACAGATAGTAAGTGTCAGAAATGGCTTTTAAACCCCTCCTGATTTCTGGGTACGTGCTACAGCCTACTGTCTCTCCCATGATCAGATGTGGGATCCCTGACAGTGACCCCCAAAGTGGGGTATGCATATCCCAAGGAGCCCATAAGACAGTCCATTGGGGTATGGGAAGGAACTATTAACACCTATATTTAAATTTATTTTTAATCTTACAAAACACAAAAAATGAGCTAATGTACACATGAACATTGGGGCTGCCAGAGAGTTGTATTTGACTTTCATCGTATTGTCAATGCTTAGCTCTGTGCCTGGAATACATGCTTCATAAATAACTTGTTGACAGACTGACTGATTGACAGTTACCGTGTATAGCATATGAGGTAGCCTGGGGGAAGAGTTGGAGCCATACAATGGTACAATGTAGAGTTGACAGTGGTGCCTTCATTCATCCAGTTGCTTTCAGCACATTTTGATGCACTCTAGTCCGTCCACATATATCAGGTTAAATGGATGTAGGGATCATATTAGCTAATTTTAACTAAACTAACTCTCACAAGATGGACAAGTGGCTTGAAAAGATCCCTAAAGAGAACTGCAGATTGATGGTAAAGCCAACTCATGAGGAAAAAAAAAGAATGAGAATTGCAGAGCTGACTCTTATGTTCTTTGTAGAAGCACTTCCTTAGACACATTCAGAGGTATCAACAATGATCATTCTGGGGCAGCTAGGTGGCACAGTGAGTAGAGAACTGGCCCTGGAGTCAGGAGGACCTGAGTTCAAATGCGACCTCAGACACTTGACACACTTACTAGCTGTGTGACCTTGGGCAAGTCACCTAACCCCAATTGCCCTGCCTTCTCTCCTCCAAAAAAAAATGAAAAAAAAAACAGTGATCATTCCAAGAAATCAATGCCCCTTATTCATAATTATCAAGATTACTTGAAACCTCGATTCGCCTTCATTATCATTAATGAACCAAGGTGCGTAAGTAGAAATCAGATATTAGCTGATGATAGAATAAAGTCATCGAAATTAACAAGACATTGAAACAAAAAGCTTTTGTTTTGGAAAACAGTGTGTGTTACATATAAAAATGCTTATATTTTCGCTCTTAAAAAAAAACCCTAGAATTTTTAAACCTTTTAAGAAAATCTTCCAAACAAAGACTTTCAGTGGGTTTTGAAACCAATGTTAAAAATGTAAAAATGCAACACCTTCCAATTAGTTTTGTAAGAACAACTGATTGACATCAGGGAAGATGGAAATTTCCTAGCTGGATTTCAACAGAAGCCTTTGCATAAATTGGTGAATAGGGCTTGAAGAATGAGTGTTATGATTTAGTAAGATCAGCCAGTGATGCATTTCCATTAGGATCTATGCATCTTTGTGAGGTGTCTTTTTTCATCTATGACAGCCATTAAACCAGTATTGAAATAAATTGAACTTAGAAACTAGACCTTTGAATTGCTGTATCACAAGGTATTAGAGCAAGGTTTTCAAAAATAATGAAGCATATTCCATCACATTCTTCTCAGGAAAATATCAATATTAATATTCTTAGTGAGAGCAAAAAGGTTTTAGGTACTGTCAATAAATGAAATAGATTATTTTAAAATATTGTTTATTTCTTCATCTGATCCTTTAAAAATTTTTTATTTTTGAATGTATTTTATTATGTGCACGTATATGGTTTATAAATTTAAAATATTCATATGTTAGGAATGTATGCTCAAATTTTTTGCTCTTAAGGTAGCAGTGTAGAATAAAAAGAATTTGGAGATAATTGCTCCAGAAACTTAGAATTAAAGCTACACATTATTGTTCCACTTCATAAGGGGCACCCAGTATATCCATTAGTCCATCAACAGACATTTAATTGAATGGTTTGTTTTAACCTGGATGCCCTTTATCTTTAGTATTACAAAATTAGGCCAACAGATGCTGTAGATGGTCCATGTATTAGTAGTAAGGGAGATTTAGGTAGGGCAGAGTCAGAGCTAAGTGTTCTGATCAGCTAGTGAGAGAGGAAAGGGGCCCTGAGATTTCAAGTCTAGGAATGATCAAGGAAATTCACTCTTCCCTGTTGCCTCCAGGATAAAAC
Organism: Trichosurus vulpecula; assembly: GCF_011100635.1. Taxonomy (NCBI): domain Eukaryota; kingdom Metazoa; phylum Chordata; class Mammalia; order Diprotodontia; family Phalangeridae; genus Trichosurus; species Trichosurus vulpecula. Next base: position 154,807,348 of record NC_050581.1, read on the forward strand.
TTAAGCTCCTCAGCCTAGTATTGAAAGCTTGCTGTCCATAATCTGATTTCCATTTCTAGACATATGTTACATTCCCTTTGTGTATTGTACATTCCAGCCAAAATGGTCTCCTTCCTCCAAATACCTCCTGCTTGCTTATTTTTCTTAGACGTTGTATGTACACATAGAATGGAAGCCCTCTGAGAACAGGAACCTTTTCCTTTTGTAGCCTCCAAACTCAGCATGATGTATGGCTCATAATAAGAGCTTGCTAAATGTTGAATTGAATGGCATTCTGGGAAGGACTGCAGTAGCTCCTCAGGGCTCCTCTTTCTGGGCAAAAATAATATTTGCATTCCTAACCTCTCAAGGTTGTTGTGGGGAAAGTGTATTGCAAACCTTGACATGCTATACAAACGTGCACCTTTACTGCGAATTAGGGAGGTTAGTGTTAGAGACTTTAATCTTAGAGGGGCTAGTCTGGAATATCCAGGGGTTAAATGATATGTCCAGAATCTCATAGCCAGTATGGATCAGAGATGACACTTGAATCCATGACTTCCTGACTGCGGGCCTTTGGATGGACTCTTTCTCAAAATAGTGTTTTAAAAGAATTGAAGGAAATGCTAAACAGAGATAAATGAAAAATAAAGATGTAATTTTCCCCTCCAACCATGTTCATGCACCACCTGAAATCTACCCCTGGACCCCTTGTAGGTGGTATCCTCAAACTCTGGGTTAAGAATCCCTAGTACAGCTGATGGGTTGATCTTTAAGGCTTCTTCCAGCTCAGAAAAGAAAGAAAGAAAGAAATTCTTGGATCATATAATTTCTGTGTTATGGACATTTTCTGTCCTGGGAACACTCAGGTGTGACTTAAAGACGTGTTTCCCGGACATTGCTTTGTCCAGTGTCCCTGCCCTGCCGTCCAGACTAGAGGCTTGATGACCATGTCAGGCAGGGGAAAATGAATGGGTGTCTCAGATATTGGCCTTGTCATGCGTAATGGAGCTAATATGTAATGTGTTGCTTGGGCCCCAGTAAGGGGAGCAGTGAATTAGATGGCTGTTTTGTTCATTCACATTGCTGATAAGCCAAGCCACAGGAACCTGAGCAAGGAGGGTGAATTGGGGGAAAGGGGGAGGGAGAGACGAAAACAAGCCCCAAGGAGAAGTGAGGATAGTGCCCCTGCTTTCTTGCCAAAGAACATGGCACCCATCGAGGGAAGGTATTGGCGGAGACAGAAGAGGAAGAACTTTGGGGTCCTTTTGGAATTTGTCTCCATATGATCAGATGTGGTCACTGTCATAGGGATGGTTAATCTAGCTTCAGTTCTGTTCAGAATATCAAATGATTTACACAAAAATGATATCCGCGTCTGGTCTAGGGAACCGAATCCTGGGCTTAGCAGCTACAAGAGGCCCCAGAGGTCATCAGAGAAGCAAATTGGCTTAATAGACAAGGAAGATTGGATTCAAATTCTGTGAACTAGCTATGTGACCATGGGCAAGTCACTTAATTAAGCCCTCTAGTTTCCTTGCCTGTAAAATAGGGATAATAACACCTGAGTTGATTCCTAAACCATAGGATTTTTGTGAGGCTCGGATGCAATAGCATATGTGAAATACATGTCGATATCAGTCATTATCTACTGTATTTTCCTCCTTTTACAGATGAGCAAATTGAGGCCTAGAGGGCCAAGATCAGAGAAGTAGCAAGTGGCAGACCCATGCTAGGCAGGGAGTGGTGTCGTGGAAGGAGTCTTGGATTCCGAACCAGATGTGTTACTTACTACCCATGTGTCTTTGGGCTTCACTTTCCTCATCTATAAAGTGAGAGGTTTAAACTAACAAGATAATCATAACTGGCGTGGAAGCAGCAAGATGATATGGCGGTTAGAATGCTAGACCTAGAATCCAGAAGACCTGAATTCAGATCCTGCCTCAGATGCTTATTAGCTGCGTGATCGTGGGCAAATCACTGAATTTTACAACCTCAGTTTTCTCATATAGAAAATGGGAATAATAGCTCCTACCTCACCTGATTGTTATCAGGATAAAATAAGTGCCGACAGATACAAAGTAATTCCTGTTACTACCTCCTTTGGACAATTCATTTCACCATTCTAGGCTGAATTTCCTTATCTGTGAAATGAGGGGTTTAGGGTTAGATGAGCTTGCGGGACCAAGCTTAGTCTGTTATCATTCCTCCGTTATATTGATGAGGAGGCCCAGGGTTAAGTGCCTTGCCTATGGTAACATGGTGAGCTAGCAGCAGACTGGGGCTAGGACCCAAGTCTCCTACCTCCCAATGCAGTGCTTGTTCTGCTATATTATATATAGCTAATAAACATGAGATTTTTTTTCTTTTGCAGTAATAGGACCCAAGACATGAAATATGAGCTGGCCTGAGAGTCTCATATTGTTAAAAAGACAGAGAGATTTATTTTGGGGTAATAAGTGCTAGGTATGAGCTCAAGTGTAAAGGATTGGACTTCAGCCCAACTGTTGAAATTTGGTAAGACAGGGGGGCCTGGGGGTGGGAGGGGGATGCTTATGTTGAAGAAATCCCAACCTTCCCCCTTTCTGTTGGCCCACCACCAATGGTATGCGTGGTAGTCATGCTAACGTAATACTGCAAGCAGTGCTTATACAGCAATCCTGTTTTATGTTAAGGACAAAGTAGCATAATCAATATATGACATATGCACATCATTTTATTACCTACCATAAATTTGTTGGCTGAAAACCAAACCATTAAGCAGAATTCAAATGTGAGCCATTGACCAGATCCCAAACTGCAAGTGATGATCTTACACCTTTTCCTGAGGACTTTTCTGTGAGTTTGTTTGACTTGGCATTCATCTATGGTTTTTTTTTTTCTGCTTCCATTTCCCTCAGTCTTAAAGGTACAGTGAAGTAGTATAGTAGTAGATAGAGTGCTGCTTAGACTTGGAGTCTCGAAGACCTGGGTTCTCATCCTGCCTCTGAAACATACTAGCTATGTGACCTTTAACCTTTTACCTAATATGTCAGTGCTCCAGGCAAGTCTCTAGGGACTCATCTGCTGAATCACAGAGATGGTGGAAGGTGTTGTCACACCAGGAGATCCCCATGCTCCTGCTGAAATTATCAATCTTTTCTCTTTTTGCCTGTTTCTTGTATCTTAGCATTATTCATTTCCCCCCAAAAGTCAGAGACTTTTTAAAAAAAAATCTTTGCGAAGATGGTGAACTGGTGGATGACCTAACTTGGCCCCATGGATAGGGAAGGAGCTCTTTGAGCATCTAGCAAAGGTGGACGTGCTCAGGTGATAACATCCCGATTCCATAAGATTGAGAACAGAATTGACAAGAGTTGTTAAAACCCTAGTTGTTGTTTTTGGAAAACCCTTGGAAGTTTTTTTTAAAAAGTGTGTGGGTGGGATGGGGTGGAAATTGAGCCTGGAAATTTGATCTATATTGGCTTAGCTTTAATTCTTCTGAAGATATTGGAACAAATTGTCAAAAAAAAAAATTTGCCATCAGTGGCCAACATGCCAAGACAAGGTATTGATAATAAGCCACATGGTGTCCAGAAGAGTAAATCATTCATCCTGTTGTAATTTCTTTCTATTACAGTGTCAGGCCTCCTTGATAGATGGAAGCTATTGACATAATCTATTTGGACTTCCCTAAAGCTAGTGACCCCATTTCACGGGACATTCTTATCAATAGGTCAGGGAAATTCAGTCTGCATCATATTACTGTCAGTCATTCTCAAAGAGCATCAGTCACTCTTATAGCTGGTTGGTGCTAATGAGGTCAAGGCCGTGGGTTGATTCCCATCCAGGCTAGTTAACTTCACATGAAGAAAAACTCTTGTTTCACAATTCCAGGCTGTCTGATCACAGCCAACTCTGTAGCAGATGTGTGCCTTTGGCAACAATGGGGATGGAGTCAGAGAGTGTGAATGACTCAGGGCAGTCCATCTTTGCTAATGGTAAAACCAACTAAAGTCTGTTTTCTGCTGACTGAAGGAAATCAATAGCATCATAGAATTATAAAATTTCTAAGTCATCATTATGGCTTTCTCCCTGAGGGCTGTAGAGTCATGTAAGGGCCCTAGGTCAACCATGCTAGTTGATAGAGCCAGGACTTGAAACCAGATCTCTTGACTCTTGGTCTAGTGGTCTCTGTTGTACTGGAAAAGAGCATAGCAACAGTCCAGCAATCCCAGGGGAGATGTTGGCTAAGGGCATGTGGTGGTTATAAGTGGTCTTATTCTTGGTAATGGATGGATTTGAGCTTGGTCTCATTAAGCCTATACACAACGTAGAGTGAACAAGAGTTGCTTTTTTCCCTCCCTGGGCCTGTTATTTCATTGGTGTGGGGTAACTCTTTGTGTGGAAGTTCCCTTTACCATGGCAGATCAGCAACATTTCTGCAACCTACACTTTTAGAGAGTTGCCTCAGGCACTCAGAAGTCAAGCAGCTTGCCAAGGGTCCCCCAGCTAGCAGGTATAAGAGGTAGGGCTTGAACCGGAATGCTCCTGACCCCAAGGCAATCCTCTGTCTACCATAGCACGCTCCCTTCTTAGAGACACCATAGGAAGCATCTACAAGGTGAAGAGTCCTGTCTGTGGAGAAGGGAAGATTGTTTGGAGATGCTGGCTCTTTCCTACATCTGTGATTTCTCTGCAATCTTGCTTTGAAAATTAGTCCAAAAAGATTCTTTTCAGTTTGATGACTATTTCCTGCCTATAGCATTTCCATATTACTCTGGTTATACCTTTGGTGAGTTGCCTCTAGGTCAAATTATGATATTGCTGAAGATTGTGGTAAGCTATTCCTGTCTCCTCTCTTCTCCTCTCCCCTCCTCTCCTTTTGTCTGCCCTTCTCCCTCTCCCTCTCCCTCTCCTCCTCCCCCTCCCACTCTCCTCTCTCTTCTTCTTCACTCTCTCCCCTCTCCCTTCCCCTGTCCTCTCTTCCCTCTCCTTCCCTGTCCTGTCCCTCCCTCCCCTGCCTCCCCTCCTATCTCCTCTTATTTCCTCTCCTCTCCTTCTTCCTCATTCTCTCCCTCCCTTCCTTCCACCACTCTCTATCTCCATCATTCTCTCTCTTTCTCCACCCGTTTCCTCATTCATCTATGACACTCATGGCTTTTTGGTGTCAGCTAACTTAATTCACACTGAAGTCTAAGGGTCTTTATGTGCTCTTTCAACTGTGGAGTGTTTATGTTTTCAAAGAAGATACAGCATAGGGGAATGCTTAATTCAAAGAAACGAATGGTAGAAATCCAGGCATCAGGAACAGGCCAGTGGGGGTGCTTATTTTGGACAAGGCAGGGTCCTTTCATTTGTGCCATGTGGTTGGCCACCTCTTTTTCCTTCTGGGTTCCTGAGCATGACGGTTCCCAAGCATCCCATGCCCCACCCAGCTGCTGCTCTTACCCCTTGGACCACTGGCACCAAGGCTTTCAGGGCAGGAATAAGCCTATGGTGAGTTCTACTTTTGCTGCGCCCCCTACATGGGCCATGATTAGAATTCTCATTGGTCTCTGCGCCTTTAAAGTCAAAATGAGGAGCATCACTGAGCATGCTCTCTCTCTCTCACTCTTCTTAAAGCAACTTTATGTGAAATGAATCAGTACAAGGAAAAAAATTAATCAGGGCCTCTAAAGTTTGATTAGTATGACTCCACATAGAATCTTTGAATCGGAAAGAACACAAAAATGTCCTTCATCCTTCCGTCTCTCTTTCTTCAAGCTGAGCAGCACTTACTCTTTATCCCACTTCTTAAGGATATAGCATATGCTGTCTTCCCAGCTAGTAAGCAAGCCCCTGGAGGGTGTGGAGTGTGCCATAGCTCTTGCTGGATCTTTAACATGTGCCCTGTACATGGGATCCAAGATTTAGAGTTACAAGTGACCTCACCGACCATCTCTTCCAGGAGCCCTTAATCTTGGACTCCTGTGACAGTCATTCTGGTGAGGCACTTCTCAAAATCCTATTTTTTTAAAATTCACAACAGAAGGAAATGCTAAGTAATAGAGGTGAATGAAAATAAAGATGTAATTACTTTCCTATCCACATTTACAGTCTCCCCTCCCCCCACTGTAAATCTATTACTGACTTCTTGGAGGGGATGTCTGTGGGCCTCAGGAATTAAGAATTCCTGGTCTAGTCCAATTCCTTCCTTGACATATGTCATGTGTTAGAACAACACTACGATGGAGGCAGGGCTGGTGTTATAATTCTTTAATGATAAAGAAACTGGGTCTCAGAGAGGGTAAGCAACTAGTTGAGGGTCACACAGCTAATAAGTAAGTAGGAAGTGTCAGAGCTGGAACTAGAGACCAGGTGTCCTGACTCCTAGTTCAGTGTGTTTTTTGTTTTTTTATGGTTTAGCTTTTCATGTGTATACATCATGTTTCCTCAATTAGACTGAATGCCTTTTGAGGGTGGGAACAAAGTCTATACAGTGTGTGTGTGTGTGTGTGTGTGTGTGTGTGTGTGTGTGTAACTCACAGAGCCTAGCACCTTGATACATGGTAGCTACTGAATAAATGTTTGCTGAATGAATGAATGAATGAAACAGCAGTTGCCTCGGTAGTTGTTTAACAGCTTTGAATGGGTATTGCTACCTGAGCTTGAGAAACATTCACCATGGGTATAAGGGTGGTCGGGAAAAGCAAGAAGAGTGTCTTCAGCCATCAGGCCCAGCTGGAAATTTAGTATTAATGAATTCTGATCTCTTCCCCATTTAAATGCATCTGGCCCTTCAGGGACCATCGGGCAGCAAAGCCTCATATCACTCTAGTAATGAAATTGATCACACCCCACTTTAACTCTGCATCTCTGTGAGCGGCCTAAGCGTCAGCCTTCCAGCTTGTTCCTTGCTCTCCGACCCCTTCTGGAAGGAGTGTGGGCAACCCCTTGCTAGCTTCCCGATGCTGCACAATCAATGCCATTTGGACAGGGCTCCTAATTGCAGTGGTCTTGGTGCTGTGGGGAATTCCCCTCCCAACCTTTTTCCTCAGAGACCTGCTGCCCAACTAAGCAGGGGGCAGTGAGGGGTTTGAAGGGCTGGGTTATCTGCTTCCTGATCACTGTGGGAAGTGGGGAATTGCTCTTTATCCCAGCCCTAAATCCATGGATTAGACCACAGCTCACTTCCTAGAGTATGGGGAATAATATTTATAAAAAGCACTTAGCACGATGCCTGGCACATGACAAGCACTATATAAACACGTATTCTCTCCTTCCCCTCCCTCTCTCCCTCTCGCAGTGGGAAAGTTTCTCATTTCTCTTATCTGTCATCATCATCATCGTCATCTTCATCAGTCACCACCACCACCATCATTATAGTACTTATTATATGACATATAGTATTTATTATATAACAAGATTATTATTTAAAAAGCAGTCATGTTTTATATTGCATTGAGGGCCCCTATGGAAAGAGGAGGGGAAATTCCAAGCAGTTCATTTAGCTCCTCAGTAGCTAAAGGAAAGCTGGAATGGGAGAGTCATTTGCCCTTCTTGGGCCTCAGTTTCCTCATCTGTAAAATGAGGAAATTGGACTAGATGACCTCCAAAGTCCTACCGGGCTCTAGACCTACAATCCTATGAGCCTATGGAAGGTGAAAGAACTGACCGAAATGACATCCTGTGGGGAGAATGATGAGCCCTTTACATTGTGGGGCAGCAGAAAAAGAACATTGGAGAAGGGAGTCAGAAGACTTGGTTGTGCCAGTCACTGTCTGTGCAGTAGTGTAGAAGCCGCTCAAACCCTCCGGGTCTCAGTTTTCTCATGTAGAAAATGAGAGTGTCGAGTTGGCTGACCTCTTAGGACCCTTCGAGCTCTAAATCCATGAGCCTTTGCTAAGTTCCTTCCCGGATCTTAAGTCTATGATCCTATTATCTCTAAGGCCTCTTCCAGCTCTGTCATTGGATGAATGGTTTTTGAAATTAAAGTTGGTTAAAGGGGGAGTGAAAAAACAAACAAACAAACAAAAAACCAGAGGTGGTGAGGACAGTGTTAGACCGAGAATAGGTGTTTAATAAATGTCAGTTTCTTATGGTGCACCTGGTGCATCTATTACATGTCACGTTGGCTTAGAGAGAGAGAGACGGACAGACACAGACACGGAGGGACAGACAGAAACAGGGAGGAGAATGGAGGGGGGAGGGAGGAGAGAGACAGGAGAGAATGAAGAGAGGGAGAGACAAAGAGAGGAGGGGAGAAGAGAGGGGGGAGGGAGAGAGAGAGAGAGAATATGATGCCTTGTGTTAGCTCAGCTTTGCAAACCTGTTTGCTATCAGTTCCTGAAAAAAGAAAAGATGAGAAAAGAAAAAAGCCAAGCAGGAACTGGAACAGAATTGATTAAGCTCCCAACTTCCCTGATGCTCTGAGCTCTGAGATGTGGCTTGGGTTTCCAGAGGAGCAGGAGTGGGGGAGGGGGGCAGGTGGGAGGAAGGGAGGGGAGTGTGGGGGAGATTTTTGGCCAACCCCGGCTGCCTCTCCATGGGAGCTGGGGCGAGTGGCCTCCAGCTGAAAGGAAGCCTGTGGAGGGCGGGGGAGGGGGTTGGGAGGGAGCCCCCCGAAAGCTTTCATCGGCTCCCCGTTGCTAGAGAAACGGCTTCTTTTGTCTGTGTATGCTTGGAGCAGCTGCTGCTTTCAGAGCTGGGGCCCTTCTCACGGAGGGGAGATTGTGTGCAGTCAATGCGGGGGAAGGAGGCCAGGGCCAGAGTGGGCCCCCAGTGAAAAGGCCAGTGGGAACACAGGCTATTCACCCTGCTCTGGTTGGGAGGCCTGGCTGCTGAGAGGGAGGGGGCTTCTGGAGCCCTTCCCGCTGAGTCTCTGATGAAATTAACAGCCTGCCCTGGGAGCAAACCCTGGCTCCTATCCTGCTGCCTTGGGCCTTCGCTCCTTCCTCCCTCCCTCCCTCCTCATCCCCACATTTAGATCCTTTCTATTGTCCCTCCTCTGGCTTTCCGTCTCTAGGCTATAAGATGGGAGCGATGGAAGAGGGCAGGGCAGAAAGAGGGAAGTAAATATGCTGGGTTCCAAGACTGAAGTGGGAGTGGCCATAGTAAATCACATTGTAAGATTGGGGTTTGTATTTGGGAAGAGCTTCGGATCCATTGTAGCGCTGGCTTTGTAGGATGGTAGATGCAGAGCCGCAGGGGACTTTAGACGTCATCTGGTCCAACCCTCTAATGCAGACGAGGAAAGTGAGACCCAGAGAAGTTAAAGGATTTGCATAATGGTGTGGGGGTTTTTTTGGGGGGAGGGGAGGGGTGGTGATTATTGCCCAAGCCTTGGAATAAAGAGCTGGGTGGAGCAAACTGTCCTTAACAATCTCCCTATCCCCCCTTGGGTCACTGAAATTCTCATTTTACTCCTTTGGATTAAACTATTAAATGATTCAAACTGGTTAAAAAGTGCAAAGGTGGTCTATACAGGTAATAGATTAAGCCATTATAAGCCATTCTTGCCTTGGCTGAGTGTTAGTTGATCAGATTAACTACTGGAGAAGGGCTCTGAGGGAACAGAACATAGGACAGTCTTGATGGTGGAGAGGGCACTGACCTGGGTGGCGGCCGGGGGTTCCATTTTGGTTCAGTAGATGAAGCATTAGACTTGGAGTCAGGTAAACCTGGGTTCAGTTTTTGCCTCAACTTCTTGCTATCTGTGTAACCCTAAGTAAATCACCCATCCTTTTCCAGCCTCAGTTTCCTCATTGGTAAAATGGAGATTAACAACAAGTCAGCAGGCATTTATGTTGAACTCAGTTCTGCCATGATCAGAGCTCCTTCCTGGGGTGTATTTGGTCAGATGGGAAGTGCAGAATATGCCATGTAAAAGAATGAGGACTTAGGAAATGGTGGCCAACTTCTCCAGGTGCGTCTGCTGAATGTTGGCAGCAGCTCAGTTGGCTTAGTACAGAGTGGACAGCTTCTCCACTACAGCCCTGTCCAGCATTCCCAAGGCCAAGCTAATGGACAGAATTCTGTGGGGCTCAGGCCCCAGGGCCTGGTGGAGAGCAGGGCCTTTGGCCCCTACATAGACTTGGTCCCTAAGTTGCAGAAGGAGCAAGTGAATGAAATAATGGATTACACTTTAAATTTCTTTAGCATAATGTACTTTTTCTATAGCCTTTCCATATTGATTCTCTTCCTTTGTCATCCTAACCCTGGGTGAGCTGGGAAGGTAAAGTCTGAATAGAGGCCACATTTTTCTCCCAGATTCTGGCTTGTCTAAAACGCAAATGTGGCCTGATTGGTATTACTTTTCAGTACTGACACATATTTTCCATTCAAAGGGATAACAATAACTGCCACTTACATAGCACTTTAAGGTTTGTAAAACACTTTATCTACTTTGCCTCATTGGGACGGGCCTCTCAACAACCCTTTTGGATTAGTGCTCCAGGTATTTTCTCCATTTCATATATAGGAAAACAGGCTCAGAAAAGTCAAAAGACTTGCAGAGAACCATGTAGTTAGTTAGTGTCTGAGGCAGGATTTTTAATCTCAGTATTTCTAATTTTTCAGCCTGTACGATGAGACATGGAAATGTCAGTTGTTTCGGAGAGGAAGGGAGCAGGAGAGGATGGGTGAGGGGGAGAGAGGAGGTTCATATTGTTATCCTGGGGCAAATGACCTTTAGGTCTGTGCTAATTATAGATAGCTCTGTGGAGAAGTTTGGGGACAGTAAGTTCTTCCTGACTTGGCAGAGAAGTAGGGGAAGACCATATAAAAAAAATTCCCCAAATCAATAATAATTAGAAATACAAATTAAAACAATTCTGAGATTCTCCTTTGTATTCATCAGATTGCAAAGATGGTAAAAGGGTAAAATAACCATTGTTGGAGGGGTTGAGAGAGAAGAGTCACATGGATGGACTCTTGGTGGAACCACAAGTTGGTTTAACCACTGTGGAAAAGAGTCGCAACTATAACCTCACAATGACTAACATGAGTCGCCCCCTTGGTTCAGTGGTGCTATTATTAGGTATATATCCCTCAGAGATTAAGAAAAGAGGGGAATATACTCGAGAATATTTGTAGCAGCACATTTTGTAGCAACAAATACTTAGAAATGAAATAGGTGCCAATGACCAAGTGAATCATTAGTCAATCAGTAAACATTTATTAAGCCCCAGCAATATGCCAGGCAATGTTTTAAGCACTGGGGATGCCAAGAAAAGTCCCTGCTCTCAAGGAGCTCACAGCCTAATGGGGAAGACAATATGCAAACAATTACATACGAACTATATACAAAATAAATTGGAGATAATCAGAGGGAAGGTATGTGAAGGTCATGGAATAACAGGAAATAGAGAACAATATTGTTTCATAACAAATGATACATATGATGACTTCAGAGAAACATAGGAAGACTTCTATGAACTGATGTAGAGGGAAATAAGCAGAACCAGAAGAAAAATTTACATAATTAGACTGAGAGTAATATGAATGAAAACAATTTTGAAAGACCATGGTAACTCCCATCAAAGACACAGACGGTGATGACTTCAAGATAAAGAGGATAAAACATTGTTTCTGCCTCTTGACAGAGATAATGGACTTGAGGTGCAGGATGAAATATTCTCAAATGTGATCAATGTATTGATTTGTTTCTCTGGATTACATATTTATTTATTTTGTATGCAAAAGAGCTTCTCTCGGGTGGGTGATAGTAGGTTATTAGGTAGTGACAGATATAAAAAAGACCATCAATAAAACATTTTTAAATGCACTGAAGAAAAAAAATATAGAAATAGGCACAAAGAAGTTTCATTTTACTACTTTGTTAAATTCAAAATATTTTATATACGTAAATACATATTCACTCTAATGCGGTTGTAACAAAATTGCTGTATTTGTGCGTGCTTCTGTACTTTCTGGTTTTCTTTTGTGTATCTATTATATTTATATATATATATACACACACACACACACACACACACACACACACACACACATATATATATGTATCTAGTAGATATGTATCTATGTATCTACTAGATATATGTGACCCTGGTTAAGTCACTTCACCTCCATCTGCCTTAGTTTCTCCATCTTTAAAATGGAGATGATAATAGTATCTAAAACCCAGGGTTGTTGTCAGGATCAAATGAAGTAATGTGTAAAGTGCTTTGCAAACATTAAAATACTATGTTAAGATCAAATGAAATAATTAATCATCATTTACTCAACGCCTACTATGTGCCAGGTACTGTGCTAACTGCTGGGGATATGAAGAAAGACAAAATACAGTCCCAGCTCTCAAGGAAAACAAAATCTATTGAAGCACATTGCAACTTTAAAGTGTTATAGTGTTGTTAGTTATGAGCATTATGATGGTGATGGTGGTGATGGTGGTGATGATGGTGATGATGGTGATGATGATGATGATGGTGATGATGGTGATGGTGATGATGATGATGATGGTGATGATGGTGATGATGATGATGATGGTGATGGTGGTGATGATGGTGATGATGATGATGGTGATGGTGGTGATGATGGTGATGATGATGATGATAATGATGATAGTGGTGGTGGTGATGGTGATAATGATGATGATGGTGGTGGTGATGGTGATAATGATGGTGGTGGTGGTGGTGATGGTGATGATGGTGAATAACGCTGATGATGATGGTGGTGGTGGTGGTGATGGTGATGATGGTGAATAACGCTGATGATGATGGTGGTGTTGGTGGTGGTGATGGTGATGATGGTGATAACGATGATGATGGTGGTGGTGGTGGTGATGGTGATGATGATGATGGTGGTGGTGATGATGGTGGTGATGGTGGTGGTGGTGGTGATGGTGATAATGATGATGGTGGTGGTGGTGGTGGTGGTGATGGTGATGATGGTGAATAACGCTGATGATGGTGGTGGTGATGGTGATGATGGTGATAGCGATGATGGTGGTGGTGGTGATGGTGATGATGATGATGGTGGTGGGTGGTGGTGGTGGTGGTGGTGATGATGGTGGTGATGGTGATGATGGTGATGATGATGATGGTGATAATGATGGTGGTGGTGGTGGTGGTGGTGATGATGGTGATGATGATGGTGATGATGGTGATGATGGTGGTGATGGTGGTGATGGTGATAATGGTGGTGGTGGTGGTGGTGGTGGTGGTGGTGGTGGTGGTGGTGGTGATGATGGTGATGATGGTGATAATGATGATGGTGGTGGTGGTGATGATGATGGTGATGATGGTGATAACGATGGTGATGATGGTGATAACGATGATGGTGGTGGTGGTGGTGGTGATGATGGTGATGATGGTGATAACGATGATGATGATGATGATGATGATGACAGCAGTGGCTACAACAACATTGGGCCATAGCTAAAACTGTGAAATTTAGGGACCAGGATAAAATCCATGTTCCATTCAATTTATTTCCCTTTACCCCCTGTTTATATGGGAATGGGATAGTGGAGGCCCAGTTTAATAGTAACTTATGTGATGAAGATCTGGGATTTTCTCAATATATAACCATAATGCAGACCACCAATGGGATGAAGTGGTTAAAAAAGCTCTCGAATGTTCAAGCTACAAAAGGTGACAGTCCCCTGCCTTCTGCCCTGATCGGACAACACCTAGTGTAATGTCAGTCAATCATCAGCATTAATTAAGTACTTACTGTCTTCTGGGCACTGTGTTAAATATTGTGTGTTTGGATTTGAGATCTCCATTCTTCTCTCTCTCAGTCTTTATCTTTATCTTGTTTATACCTAGTTGTTTGCATGTTGTCTCCCCCATTAGACTATGGGCAGGACTGTCTTTGCCATTCCTTGTTATCCCCAGCACTTGGCACAATGTTTGGCACGTAGTAAACACTTAATAAATAATAATTGACTGACTAAATTTATAATCCTCAGGTCCTACTGTACCAGCTCTAAGGATTTATGAGCCTTCTAGAGGCTGGCCACTATAGGTACCCAGAAATTAAAACTGAGATAATCCCTGTCCAGGTTAGGAGATGATCCCAGAGTGTGTTTAGAGATCCTTAAACTCTAATTATTTTCACTGCAGGCCCTTTCCCCCCTGGGTTTTGGAGAAGTGTGTAGTCTCCTAGTCTCATGTTCTTTCTGCTATACTATTCTGAATTTCAAATAAGGATAACATAGTCACCTAGATTATATTTTGCATGCCAACCTGAAGTATTGTCTCTTTTCCTCTAAGACATTCCTTTCTAAGAGTGTAACCACTGAATCTACCTTATTTGTGTGTTAATTATTTAGTTATCTTAATAGAGAGAGCTATGTGGTCCATCTCCTCTAGGACTGTGGCTCTGCTCCCTGCCAGGAGCACTAAGAGATGGGAATGATTGAGTAGCTATCAGCTGCAAAGGGCTGAGATTGGATGTTTTCAAACCATCCTAGTCTCTCTGTCTCTCATTTCATCTGTGTGAGGAAGTCTCTGGTGTGGAAACTCCATCTACCAATGCAGGTCAACACCCACTCTGTAATTTATAGTCTTAAAGACGTGAGAACATGAGAGATCAAATGTTGTATACGTGGTCACAAAGCTAGTGTGTGTCAGGCAGGACTTGGATCCATTTGACTCCCAGGTAACTCTCTCTCCACTCAACCATACTGCCTCCCCAGCTTTTCTCAGTCACCCATTACAGGGTTGGGCTAGTTGACTCCTCAGGTTTCTAGAAACCTTAACATCCTAAGATTCTCCAGCCATTGGTGACATTCTGCCCACACATATCCTTAGCCCATGGAATTAACTCTAAAACCTTGGTCGGGTGTGCTTTCTCCTCACTAGGAACCATTAGCTATTCTAGGCCCCACTTGTCATGTGTCCATTCCGTAAAGGCAGGTACATTGAGATGTCCCCTGCCCAGAGCTGGGCCGAGGTCCAGGCTAGATAGGCAGCTGTTAAGGGTACAACATACAGGAAGATGCAGAATGAGGAACATTTTTTTCAAGGGACTTTTTTTTTTATTAAGCATCCATATTTTTAGTGGCAGAAAATTCTGCCTTCTGGCTATGTTGGTATTTATTTTGTGACAAGTCAAGTTGCATATGTTACAGTTAAGACTCAAGGCCTTGGGTGGATGGTAACATTTAGACAAGGCAATTTAAAATCTTATCTAGTGTTCACAAAGCCTTGTGCTCTTTGTATTTGTTTCATATTTGCTTCCAAGCTCCTGGAGGTTAGAAGCCATGACCATTTCGTGGGATTCTTGTGGGCTGTCCTATAGGCACAGAATCATCCTCAGTTGGACAGCAGCAGCAGCAATGGTAGTGATGATGGTGGTGGTGGTGGTAGTAGTGGTATTAATTAATAATAATAATGATAATAATGAAAGCTAGCATTTAATTGTGTGAGGCCTTTTGAGATATTTATATGTAGGCAAGACTTTTCCTGATATTCTAGAAATTCAGAGCATTAGTTTATTTCCAAATGGAACTTTAATTAGGAATTTTTAGGCCCAGGGCAACGCACCACAAACCATGCCCAGGGCAAGAAGAACAAAAAATATTCTCCCTTGGGAGCAGGGATTGGAGCATCACCATGTGGTGGGGAGATAGAAGCCTAGGACACTGGCAAAAAGCTGAGAAATGGGAGAACGTAGAAGTTTTATTCTTGCTACTTGGATAATGAGCTTTGTTTGTGGGTTGCTGTGGCAAATTCTGTCAGTGCTCTCTAAATTCGATACCCTGTGATTCAGCCCTGATTACTGAACTCTCGTTATAGCATTGATTCAACAAATGTTTATGGAGGGTCTTATATGGGCTCAGTTTTGTGCAAAGCATTGGGGAAAGATGGAATATAAGGCACAATCTGGTCTTGAGGCAGATGCTTTGAGTATTTTTAAGAGGACTTGGAAAAATGCATCCAGAGAGAACAAACAGAGTGGTAAAGGGTCTGGAAAATCTGGCATATGATGAATGGTGGAAGGAACCGGGGGTCCTTAGCCTGGAGAAAAGAAGACTTTTTTGGGTAGGAATGACAGCTGGCTTGAATATTCAAAGGACTAAAGCCCCTCGAGGGGTTTGGGTGGGGCAGAGAAGACCTATCTACAGTCACATGTAACCAACAGTGCCTGTGGCTCCCCAACACTAGCCTAATGCTCCCCTTTCTTGCTTTGCCTGCAGAAATCCGGACTCAGTTGGCAGAGCAGTTTAAATGCCTGGAGCAGCAGTCTGAGTCAAGGCTCCAGCTGCTGCAGGACCTCCAGGAGTTCTTCCGAAGAAAGGCAGAGATTGAACTCGAGTATTCCCGCAGCCTGGAGAAACTGGCCGAGCGTTTCTCCTCCAAGATCCGAGGCTCCCGAGAACACCAGTTCAAGTAAGCTTGGGGGCCACACTTGCTGTGGCCTCAGTTTCCTCTTCTTTAAAGTAATGGGTTGGACTGACACCACTACTGATGTTGCTATTGCTAGTAGCTCACACTTAGTACTTAACTTTTTTTAAAAAATAAGTTTTTATTTATATCTATTTTTACATCACTCTAATTCTCTCCGGTATCCCTCCTCCTCCCAGAAAGCCAACTCATATAACAAATAGTATTTTTTAAAGACAAAAAAAGAGAAAAAATCAGCATAACTGATCAGTATGTTGATAGAGTCTGAAAATATGGGCAATGTGAAACATCTGTGGGCCTTTACCTCTTTGAAGGGTGGATTTGGGAGTGTCTTCTCATGTATCATCTTTCCAGTCATGCGTCTTTATAATTTTGCAACATTCACTCTTTATTTTGTGTATGTCTGTGGTTTTTCTTTCCATTTACATTGTTGTAGTCATTGTGTGTATTGTTTGCTTGGCTCTGTTTACTTCATTCTGCATCAGTTGATAGAGATCTTTCCATGCTTCTCTGGACTCATCACTCACATCATTTCTTACAGCACAATAATATTCCATTACATTTACATACCACAGTTTGCTTAACCCTTCCTTAATCAATGGACATCGGCATTGTTTCTAATTTTTTGCTGTTACAAAATATGATGCTATGAATATTTTGGTGTGTGAGGGGATTTTTTTTTCTTATGGCTTCCCTGGGGCATAAATCTAGTATTGGAATCTCTGGGTCACATTTAAAGAATTTTCTGCAAAGCAATCCTATGAAATTGAGAGCATAGTATGGTAGATAGGACACTGAACTTGAAGCTGGGAAGATTTGGGTTTAGTCCAGCCTCAGACATCTACTAGTTGTGGGCAAATCACTCAACCCCTCTGTGCTTCAGTTTTCTTATTTGTGGAAGGGATGGGACCAGATGGGTTCTAAGGTCCCTTCAGCTCTAAATCTATGATCTTATCATCCTACAGGGTAGATAATCAGAGGTAACTGACTTTGCTAAGCGTTGAATAGGCAGTTATGAGAAACAGTGCCAGGCCTGGAGTCAGGAAGCCCTGAGTCTGAATTTGGCCTTGGACACTTAACTAGCTGGTGTGAGCCTGGGCAAGTCATTTAACATCCGTGTGCCTCAATTTCCCCATCTTTAAAATAGGGATAATAATAGCACCTACCTCCTAAGGTTGTTTTGAGGATAAATTAAAATTATGCTGGTGAAGTGCTTTGCTAACCTTAGAGCACTTTAGAAATTCTAGCTATTATTTTTATTATATATTTTTAGAGCCCTGTAATTAAGAATTGGTTCTTAAAGAGATCCAAAAAGAGGCTCACTGCTATTACATTTGAATTTAAGTTTTTTGCCAGTTGGGATTGTTTCATTCTTTACGTTGTATTCCCAGTGCCTAGCACAGTGCTTGGCACCTAGTAGGTGCCTAATAAATCCTTGTTGATTGATTCCACCTGTTTTCAGGAGGGCCCATCTCATCCCTTTTCCATTTTGGCTGTGAATAAACCATCTTGCTTCAGTGCCTGGCCTGGGTGCTGAGCTTCTCTGTCTCCTCCGCCTCTTAACTCCATCTGGTTTGGGCACCAAACCTGGCAGGTTTTGAGAACTGTAGAAGCAAAGCCTTTTGGCTTCTGCCCCCTCCCCACCCCTAGATGTGTAGGCAGGATGCTGCTAACCACATTCTTGCTGTATTTATCCTTGGAGTTCCTCACTGTAATTACTCTCCCCCTTCTAATTCATTCTCTCTCCTCCAATCACTCAGCCTAGAGTTTCTTCTCCTTCCCTCTTCCTCTCTCCATTGACCGGCCCTCAACCACAGGGTCAGGGTGACTTCCCTCCTTCCGCACCAACCCACCCCCCCACAAGATTTAGACCATTGCATTGTCTGTGTATCATCCTCTTGGTCTGGTCTCAAACTGCCTTCAGCTGCTCCTACCTTACATTCAGGGAGGGGCCTTCCTTCTCCTCTGATTGCCAAGGGGCCTCAGAGTCTTTTAGCCTTAATTCACATATGGATTTCTAAGGGTTTCATTTATGCTGAATTTGTCTCTCCAGCTAAACCATCAACTCTGTGAAGCAGGGACTTCAGCTTATATTCCTCCTATGTATCCCACAGTGCCTGGCATTCAAGTCAATTAAACAAGTCTTTTTTTTAAAGTACTGACTATGTGACAGATACTGGGCTACGTTTTGGGGACAAAAAGTCAAAAATGAAGCATTTTCCTCATGAGCAGTCTGTGTAGCAGTTAGACGACATCGTACATAGGGTGCTGGACTGGGACCCTGGGCAAGTCACTTCACCTTGCTTCTGGGCCTCAGTTTCCTTATCTGTAAAATAGATAATAATTGCATCTATCTCCTAGGGCTACTGTGAGGATACAGTGAGATAATGTATGTAAAGTGTTTTGCAGACCCTAAAATGCAATGTAAATGTTAGCTGTCATTATTATTATCCTTGTAACATCCCTGACAGGTAGGTAGGCATTGTTATCCTCATTTTACAGACGAAGAAACCAAGGCAGACAAAG
This sequence comes from Trichosurus vulpecula, assembly GCF_011100635.1. NCBI lineage: Eukaryota > Metazoa > Chordata > Mammalia > Diprotodontia > Phalangeridae > Trichosurus > Trichosurus vulpecula. Next base: position 154,826,187 of record NC_050581.1, read on the forward strand.
GTTAAGTGACTTACCCAGGGTCACACAACTAGTGAGCATCTAAGGCCATATTTGAACTTAGGTCTTCCTGATTGCCTCCAAAGATAAGTAAGGGGACTCTAAGAGAGCACTTAGTTTCCCTTGAAGACTTTAAACCACCAGGTCCAGATAAACAATGTCTTTGTCGGCTGAAAAAACTTGTTGATATTTGGAAGATCCTAGGGGATGGGAGAGGTCCCACAAGATTGTAGAATGGCAAATGTCCCCATGTTCAAAAAAAGGAAGGGAACAGAGTGTGCAAACCAATGAGTCAATAAGCTTAATTTCAATTCCTCAGAAAACTCTAGAACAGATCATTAAAGAGTTGGCTGATGAATGTCTAGAAAGGAAAATGGTGGTTACAAAAAGCCAATCTGGCTTCATCAAGAACAGGTCATGCCAGACTAACTTCATTTCCATTTCTGGCATGGTTGATAGGCTGCTTGATTGGAGAAAGGGAGTGCTGTGGCTCTGGATAAAATATCTCATCCTATTTTTGTGGAGAAGATGGAAGTAGGTGATATATGCAATTTCATGAATTGAAAATGGGTGGGATGCCTGGACTCAAAGAGCTGAGTATCTTGGAGGTTTGTGCCAGCCCTGTGCTATTTAATATTTTCATCAATGACTTGGATAAAGGCATAGTGATGGCATAGTCATCACCTTTGCAGAGTACACAAAGCTGGGAAGGAACAGCTGACACATTGGAAGAGTCAGGCTCCAAAGAGGTCTTGAGTAGCTGGAATGTTGTTAGGTCGAATAAGATGAACTTCGGTAGGATGAATGTGAAGACATATACCTGGGTCCCAAAAATCAGCTTCACAGGAAACTGAAGACACTTAGCCTGAAGATGCAAAGATTGGGTGGGTGGGTGGGCAGGGTGGCACATGATAATGGTCTTCGAACATTTGAAAGGGCTGTCAGGTGGAAGAAGGATTTTACTTGTTCTGTTTGGCCCCAGAGGGCATTGACAAGAGCGATGGATGGAAGCTGCAAAGAGGCAGATTCAGGTTTCATGTCAGGAAAACCTTCATAATTAGAACTGTACAAAATAGAATGGACTGCCCATCAGAGAGCATGGTTTTTCCCACCTTGGATATTTTGAAGTGGAGGTCTTTTTATTTATAGGTTGGACTAGATCAGGGCCTTGTAAACCTCTTGTGTAAATCCTATAGACTCCTCAGAATGTTTTCTTTTTTTTGTAAAATTCATAATTGACAGAAATGGTAAATTAGCGATTAGTGAAAATAAAGAGGGTTTTTTTTTTCTTCATCTAAGTTCATGGACTCCTCCAAAATCTATCCAGAGATCTCATGGCTGGGAGGGAGTTGTCTGTGAATCCCACGTTAAGAACCTCTGCATTAGATGGATTCTCTCAGCTTCTGGGAGTCTGTGATGCTGTAGCTCCAGAGGACTAGGTATCTAATTAACACTTGGTTGCTGAAGGATTTATTGTGAATTTGTGAGGTCAGGAAAGAGAAAATTGCCCTGGATTTAGAAATGGAGCCCTTCTCTATCTTTGTCTGGGTCAGGGGTCCCAAGTGTGGAATTTCTTAGCGTGGGCTGAGATGAGATTCTCTGAGAAAGATTTTCATATCTTTGTAAACTTGATGGTTTTAGCTTCTGTATAACATATTCTATATTGTTGTTATTCTGAACGGAGCTAAAAGGAGCTCCCAGTGAGGAGTTTCCTCTGAGGATCCAGATGGACAGAGACTCTGCAATTTATAGTCTTAGAGAGTGGCCAGGGGACCATGAGAGATTTAATAACTTGCCCAGGGTCACAGGTTTAGTAAGAATAAGAGTCAGGACTTGAACTCAGGTCTTCCTGATTGAAAGCCCAGTACTCTATGCACTATAATATGTGGCCTCTCATGATGGTATTATATGCTATATTATAATAATATTATCTGCTAATTTTCTCATAATTCCCTGCTAAAGTTCCACCCCACCCCCAACCCTGACCATTGAATTTAAAAGAAGTTCCCCACCCCTCCTCATACATGAGATGGAAATTTTGTAGGAGTCCTGGAACTGGGTTAGCAATATGCAGTAAATGAATGACAATTGAAGAAGTTTCTTTAGAAGCAGCAGAGGTGTGCCTGAGCTTGCAATTCTCTGCCCTATCCCTTCCCAAGGCTTTAGCTCCCTGTTATCTCTGGCCAGAGCTATAACTAGGATGGAGTGACTAGGGCTTTGCATCAGAGCACTGAAATTTATGGGGCGCTTATAGCATTGAAATTTCCTTTAGCAGCACAGAAACCACTATATTGAGCATAATTACTGGTATAATTGAAATATGAACCTACCAGGTGGTACCTTCCCCCACCCCTCCTCACTCCCAGACCCAGGTGAGCTTCTCTTTGGCCTACCTCCACTCTGCTCTCCTTTTTCACATTTCCCTCTGATACTCATGAACATCTGTGTCTTGTGGTCTTTGATCCCTCCCGGTATCCCAGGTCTCTTCCTCTCCTCCTCAGTTGAATTTATCTTGTGTTGTTTGCCATGGACATAGAAATTTTGTAGTTGCAATTCTGACTCTAACCAAGGAAGCTTTGGTTCATTTAAAAAGCATTTGAGTTCATTTTAAAGACTGAATCACAGAAGTCTCTTTGAAATCTTTCCCACCTCCCTGCATGCACCCTCCTCCCTCCCTTCTAGTTTAGTTTTCCTTTAGAGCTCTTGGTCTCCAGGGCCATTCTGATCCTAGAAGGGATTATCTCCAGAGCCAGCATCCCCCAGGCCTTCTTCATGGCCAGGGGCCTGTTTGAAAGGGCGGGGAGGGGAGTGGGGAAAGGGGCTTGGCTGTTTTACCACTTAGTTGTAAATAAAACTTTATTCCTCACCCAGCAATTTAGGTATCTTTTTGAATGGGGAGGGAGAAGAAGATGAAGAGGAGGAAGAAGTAGGGAAAAGATAGGGATGTTGCTGAGTGGGAGGGGGAAGAAAGAAAGGATGGGAGGGAGTCCCCAGCCCATCCTGCAGCCATTAATGAGCTCAGCCAGCTCCTTGTGGGTTCATTAGTTTTGGTCGCCAGATGGAACAGGAGCAGCATCTGGCAGATGGGCAAAGTGGGCTCTGTGACATCCTGTGAATGTCTAATTAGAAGTCCGTTCCAGGCATGTACAGCTAGAGAAGGCCCACTGCATGATGCTAATTCAGTCAGGGCCCAGAGGGTGAGGGCTGCTCAGTGAAGAGTCCAGCGTGGGCCTTTGGATGCCAACTGTCTTTTTAATCTTGAGGGTGGAGAAAGCATGGAGAGATGTTTGATTTGCTGGTGACCAGCCCACAGGTGACCACTCCCTCCACTGAACTCATGGCCTTTCTCTGCTCTATTATTCCTTTTATACTTATTGTATATGCACGGTCTTGTGACTCTCCTCACGTTGGTTAGGTTAGTTGCTCATGTGCTGTGTCTTGCTTCTAACTACTCTGTAAGGCCTTTGAGGACAGAGGTCATTTGTCATGTTTCTCTGTGTTTTCCACTTGGCAGCTCCTGAAAAATAACTTAGAATTTCAGAGAAGGGACCTTCAAAATCATGCTGTCTAACTCCCCTTATGATAAGATGATGTTTCAACAATCCAGCTAGCAGCTTCTGTGGAGGTGTAAGATCCACCAACAACCAGCACCCAGAAAGCTGCCAACATGCTGCAAAAGCACAGGCTCTTTTGATCTGCTTTAGTAAGGAAAGCAATGTTAAGGGGTTGACAAGCTTACTTTAATTCAGTATACAAATATTATTCACTTAGTTCAGGGGAAAAACCAGCACCCTGAACTTCAGAACAAAATACAAACAAATTACAAACATCAACAGACAGACCCAATGCAATTCATAGTTACCAACATCTAGGTTCAGCCTGGGAGCTCAGAACAAGGGCTGGCCCAGAGTCACTCATGCCACCACAGCTCTGGGAAAGAGCTCCAGGGAAGAGAAAGCCAACCCCTGGCTTTATATCTTTTTCAGGGTCAGGGGTGAGTCACACATGTGACTCACTCATGTGACCTAGAATCCTCACAAAGAGGGAGGCGACTTAAACCCACATGGTCTAAGAGCCTCTGCTGTCCAAAACCTATCACTCCAACTCATGTGTAAACTAGGCCCTCCCTTAGTTAGCCCCACCTGGGGCCCCACCTTGGTTACCAAGTCACACCCACATAAGTTTAGCATCTAATTGGGGTTTGGGCCTGGGGCTTAGCACCTAGTAAGACTCAAAGACACTTAATTAATCATTTTAACAGTAAGAAAGTCCCAACTCAATTGATATTACAGATGAGGAAACTGATCCCCTTAGAAGAGAAGTTGCTTGCCAAGGTCACATAGCCAGCTTGTAGCAGAGCTGAGACCAAAGTCGAGGTCTGATTTCTAGGCTTTGGTTTCCATTTCGTTACGCTGCTTCCCATTTGTAAAAAAATCAAAATAATAGCCTACATTTATTGCACACTTGGTTCTCACAACGACCTTATGAGGCAGGTAGGACAAGTATTACTATCTTCATTTTAGAGATGAGCAGACTGAAAAAAGTAAGAAAGAGAAGTAGGAAGGATAAAAAGAAGGAAGGAGAAGTGGAATGAAGGAAGGAAGAAAGGAGGGGAATGAAGAAAGGATGTCATGGAGGAAGGAGGGAAAGAAAGAAGGAGGGATGGAGTGAAAGAAAGAGAAATGAAGGAGGCATGGAAAGAAGGAAGGATGGAATGAAGGAAGGAGAGAAATGAAGGAAGGATGGAATAAAGGAAGGAGGTAAAGAAGGAAAAAAGGAGGGAAAAGGAGGGGGAAAAGAAAGGAAGAAAAGACGGAAAATAGGAAGGAGTGATGGAATGAAGGAAGGAGGGAAAGAAAGGAGGAAGGAAAGAAGGAAGAAAGGGTAGATTGAAAGATGGATAGATAGAGTGATGGAAGGATTGAGGGAAGGAAGGAAAGGAGGGAGGGAAGAAATGTGATTTAGTTATTCTACTAAGTTTAAGAATGACAAGGTTGAACTATGAGTTTTTGATTCTGAAGGAATGTATCAGACAGATCAGACTGATGTCCAGGATGGCAGGCCACAGCTGCTCTCCCTACCCCCACCCCCACCTTGGAGCTGGAGAAAGAAGGACAGAAAGTATAGATCTCTCTATAGACCATACAAGAATGTCCCATTAGCCTACTGGGACATCATCATAGATGTGAGTGCATTGTCAGCTGAAATAATATTAATAATAATAGTGAGAGTAATAACTAGTATTTATACAGTGGTTAAGGTTTGAAAAGCTCTGTACATATGCTGTCTCATTTGCAAGGCCCAGATTATTCTTATGATGAGTTTAACTTGAAAAGGAAAGATTTCAAATAAATGTAGGCAATGAATGTAGGAAGTCAGGTGTGAATTGTGATCGATAGAAGGCTGACTGCAGAGTCAGGAAGATCAAGTCTCCCCTCTGATACATACCATCTGGGTGACCCCAACTTTTCAAGATCATAAATTACAATGATGGAGGAAGTTTCCACCCCAGCAGTTCCTTCCACCAGTGAAATCCCATGTTGAGACCAAAACCCTACCTCATCATCTCAGGGTTTTATAGTGCAGCATTCTTTTCAAACCACTTTCACCTTTGTCATCTGTCTTGATCTGCAGGGCATCTTGGCAAGGGTGCCTCCTAGGATCTACTCTCTCTATATGTACCTGTTTGTTTACATATTGTCTCCCCCATTAGAGGGCACGGATGATTTTTGCTTGCTCTTCCAGCTCTGAATCTACAATCCTAGGATCCCACCTCCAATTCCAGTGTATGATTCGCTCTGTTGTGTTGCCTCTCCCAACTAGGGACCCTTGACATCACCTCACCCTTCAGGAGCTCACGATGATAAACTTCATTTCCTACACGGGACTCCACTTTCCTCAGAGTCACCAAGTTTCAAAGTTGGAAGAAGCCTCATATTCCCGTCTAGTCCAACAAGAACTTATTATTCTTAGTGAGTGGCCATCCAACCTTTGCTTGAAGATATTGGGAGGAAGGGAAGCCCCTGCTTAACAGTCTGAGGCAGCCCATTTCCCAGTGTGGGGAAGTTTTCCCTTCCCTCATGTCTCAGTCTGCATCTTTGCCACCTGTATTCTAGTGCTACCCTCTGGGGCCAAGCAGAAAGTCTGATCCCTCTTCAGATGTTTGAAGGCAGTTATCATGTTTCCACCTAGCCTTCCCTTCTCTATGCTAAACCTCTTCAGTTCCTACAGCTGATCCTAATACACAAACTCCCGGTCCATCACCATCCTGGAGTCCCTCATCTGGATCCTTTCCAGTCTATAATGTCCTTCCTAAAATAGAGCAGCTAGAACTGAACACGATCCCCAGCTGAGGTCTTCGGCCCTGACGATCAGGGCTAAGTATGGTGGTACTCTCAGCTTTCTATTTCTGGGTGTTCTGTTTCTCTTGGTGCAACCCAAGTTTTGTAATTCAATCCTCCTCGTATATGGGGTGGGTCAAACATGGATGGGATCGCACCCCCCTGCATCCCAAACTGGCCCATTCCCATGGTTCCAGGCCATAGGTTAGAGTGGCCTGAGGCTCAGGGCCTCCCTCTCCTGAGTGACTTCAGCGGGTCACTCCTGGTTCATGCCCAGTTGTTCTCTGACTGCCGCCTACAATTTGTGAGCCATTTAGGCACTGGGCCACTTACTCATGTGCCACAGAGCTTTTAAAAAGCAAGAACATCGTTTTTATTGCCTTGGGGGAGGGGGAGCAAGTGGGGGACTGCCCAGTGAATTGATTTTGTAGGCTGATAAATGTTTATAGTCTTCCTGAAGGCTGTTCTAGGTCTCCCACATACTGGAATAACATCCATTGGCATTTCAAAGCAAGGCTTAACTGAGCTTGCATTTATGTCCCTTAAGCAGATTTTAGTTTAACCTGGGAATCAGAGTCCCTTCAATGGAAGTTGCCTTGAACCAGAGAAGTATAAAAAGCATCCGTTTGGGCAGAGGTGTGCTATCATATGTTTAACAACTGTCTGTCCAAGGTGGGACACACACACACATACACCCACACACCCACACACCCACACACACACGACTGACGTTTTTAAGTCTAATCTTCATTACTAACATTCATAACTTTCTTAAGTCTAAAGATAGTCAACAAATCAAGCTCTAATTTGAAGCATTTGCTGATTTCTGAGGCATAATGCTGACACTGAAAATTTAACAATGGAGAGCTGGCTCCAACAGGTCCTTGTCCAGGTGTCCCATTGTTCTTCTTGGTGAGTCTCACCCTGGATGTCAGTGTGGTAGCAACTGAAATGCCCAGATTATTCCTCTGAGTAGATTCATTGGTCTCTGTCACTGGAAGTATTCAGGCAGCGAGCATTTAATAAATGCTTACTATGTGCTAGGCACTGTGCAAAAAGCTGGGGATACAGAGAAAGGCAAAAGACAGCCCCTACTCTCAAGGAGCTTGCAGTCGATTGGGGAGACAGCATGCAAACAACTATGTACAAATACTAGAAATGCAGGATGAATTGGAGGCAGTCAGCAGAGAGTAGGCACCAGCATTAGTAGGATCAGGAAGAACTTCTTGTAGAAGGTGGGATTTTAGCTAGGACTTGAAGAAAGCCAAACAAGCCAGGAGACAGAGAGGGAGAGAATTCCAGGTGTGGAGAACAGCCTATGCAGATGCACAGTTGGGAGCTGGAGTGTCAGATATGAGCAATAAATGGCCTGTAGGATAGTGCTAGTAGATCATAGGGTATCATGGGGGTGCGGATTAGGTAAAATAGAAGAAAGTTGGAAAGGTAGGAAGGGGCCAGGTTGGGAAGGACTTTAAAAGCCAAACAGAGCTTTTTATATTTTATCCTGGAGTTAATAGAGAGTCATTGGAGTTTATCGAGTGTGTGCATGAGTGTTTTGGATGGGGGGAGTGGGAAGGATGGTGATAGAGTCAGAGCTGAGCTTTAGGAAAATCTCCTTGACAGCTGAGCAGAGGTTGACCAGCGGTGGTTCAGCTGCCTGTCAGAAAACCTCTCAGAGAGAATTCCTGCCTTGCAAAGGAGGATGTCATCTAAGGTTCCTTCTTTTGCTTTTGATTCTACTTCTGGCTCCATAGCTGCAGTGAAAACTTCTAGGGGGACTTTTTTGATGAAATCAGTTTCTCCTGCTGTCCCCTTCTCCCCACATGGCCGTTGCTACCTTTTCCCTTTTTGCTTCCCAAGTTAACTAGTAATTACACTAACCAGTTGTTAGTATGCCACTGCATTCTTTGGGAGAATTCTAAGACTAAACAACAGGCTATCAAGATGACCCCATGCCTGGAATGCACTCCCTCCTCATCTCTGCCTCTTAGAATACCCAGTTTCCTTCAGAACTCTGGTACAAGCACCACCTTCTACATGAATCCTTTCCTGATCCTCTAGCTATTAATGCCCCCTCCACCAATTATCCCCTATTTATTTTGTATGTGTGTGTATGGTATTTCTCCCTATGAGATGTAAGCATCTTGAAGAGGAGGGAATGTTTCATCATCTTTATATGCTCAGCCCTAGCACAGTGCCTGGCTCCATGGAGGGACTTAATAAAAGCTTGGTGATTTGTTGATGGAGTTTAGGACTCAGGGCCCATCCTTTCCCTCTCTGCTTGCTCCTTCCAGGAAATCTGTAAGATCATCTGGCAGCCTTAGAGGGTGGGCAGGGCAAGCTCTGATAGCTACAAAAAGTTGGGATCAATTACATGAGATCAATATCTACACAGGTAAGTCAGGGTAGCCTTGAAGGGGAAGAAGAGTGACAGAAGAATAGCCTTCAGTGGTGGTGGTAAGGGCTAGATGGACTAATAGTGTGGACAGGTATCTCAGGTCATTTTTTTGCACCTTTGGGCAGAGACATCACATTCTATGCCATGGGGCTGCCTTTTGGAGTCATTGCTTTCTCACCAGCAAAGGGAGGGCAGGGACAAGAGTGAGGGGGGCAGAGGGAGAAACATAGGGCTCAGAGTGGTAAGTCTAGTTCCCTGTGGTCAAAGGATAACTCGAGAGTATGGGGATAGAGACTAGCTGGCCTTTCCAGATGCAGAGAGGGAGGTCACAGTGGTGTGTGGAGATGACAGTCCCCTATTTTGAAATTTCTATGGGAAAGAAGGTCATTTCTTCTCTGGCTGCCCCAACATGCTGAGAGAAAGGGGAGATCTCTCACTGCAGGAAGATGGAGAATGAATGAGAATTAGGAGAAAAGGGGAGAGAAGAAGAGAACTGAGAGATGCACAGTTTCTATGGGGTAGGAGAACAAAGAAGGACAAGGAAGAGAGTGTAGGATGTGAAAGGAAAAGGCAAATGCAATAAGCTTTTATCAGCATGTATATTAGCTCCCTCCATCCCATGCTGACCTTCTTCTACTCTTTCACATGTATCCTGGAAGCCTCTTCTTGCTGGCAGTGATTGTATGTTTGGGAATTACAATTTCATTTTATCAGCATAATTAAGGAGGTAAATCTTTTCATTTCCCCCTCCCTGACCCTTCTAAGCCCTCTGATTTTTCTAGACTTCCATCATAAAATGCATTTCCAAGTCAAATAGCAATGGTAGATTATCTAGTTTTGAATCAGTCAATCAGCAAGCATTTATTAAGCTCCATCAATATGCCAGGCACTGTGCTAGGTTCTGGGAAGAGAGACAAAAGTGAGACAGTCTCCGCCTTTAAGAAGCTTACAATTTAATTGAGGGGTGTAGTAGATGTATAGTACACACAGGAGAGTGATGCCCAGAGTGGGGAGTTTTGGCACAGGCAGCAGCAAGGATTGTGAATGGAGTCATAGGGCAGTGGATTGCCACATCCTTTCCAGTAGCAAGAGATGGAAATAGGAGGAGGGAGGGTGCCCACCTGTAGAACGGATGACATGATGCCCATCCTAGATATCTGGGACAATGGGTAGATGGGAATGGTCCATATCAAGGGTGGGGAACCTGTGGCTTCATGTAGCCGTCTAGGTCCTATTCAGTCAAAGGGCCACAGGATCTAGAGGGCCACATGTGGCCTTGAGGCCACAGGTTCCCCACCCCTGGTCCATACTATCATTTGGGAATCTATTGTTTGGGAAATGTGGTATAATAAGAAGAACTCTGGGATTGGAATCACAAAAACCTGGGTTAAAATTCTGATTTGCAATCTGGTTAACCATGGGCAAGCCACCTCTCCTCTGGGTAACCTCAATTTTTCAACTGTAAGTATATTAGAGAAAAATGATGGACTTGGAGTTGGGACATGGGTTCGGATCCCACTTCAGATACGTACTAGATTTGTGACCATGGGCAAGTCACTTCATCCTAGTTTGTCCATTTGTAAGACGAGGGCAATAATATTTGTAGTACTTATCTCAGAGGGTCATTGTGAAGAAAATGTTCTGCAAATCTTAAATGTTCTGCAAATACCAGACAGTATTATCTCCATAGATGCCATAAACATTACGCAGACTTGGGTTCACACTTATGGAGGATATCTGCAGGTTAGTGGACCTCACATGACTTGTATCCCCATCCCCATATGAAACAGGAAAGCCTACTTCTGTCCAGCTATCCAGGTAGAAGCTTGGTAAAAGAAACCCAGGTAAAGAGCAATATAGACTTAGTTAAAACATTTCATTAGAATAGAAAAGAAAATGTGAGACATTAGAAATATTATTGGTCTTTATTTCCCAAATGACTGTGAACTCAACCACAATTCCCACCAGAGGAGCTGGAGAAAACACCAGTCCCAAGACTCATGACTCTGAATTGGAAAAAGTAATTTTCTTTTCCTCTGGAAACAGAATGAGATCAGGTGTGTTCCTCAGTGAAGATTGTTCCATTGGGAAAATTCTGGACAAAGAGGTCTGGAAGTGGTCTGACAAAGCCCCTGGCACATCCAGATGTAGGTTGGCTACTTTCACCCATGTGGCATGAGGCTCTCCACTCTCTTTTGACAACTCTTGCCACCTCAAGACAGCTTGGTTGTTCCTTGCCCTTGCAATGTGGGCCTCAGAAACATCCTGGGGAATTCTTGGGCTCATGGACGATACCACTGCAGACTCACTCACTCCCATCCCACCCCCAGTTGAGAAAACTCAACTAATCAGAATCTGTGTCTTCTGTTACAGTTGCTCTATATGGTAGGAATTTGATCTCATGGGAAATAAAGTCCTGGAAAACCTTGCCCAGTGAGTGACTGCTTCTTGGATTTAGGCATCATGGAAGATGTATTTAGATGGATGTGCTCCTTTTGCATAAATGTGAGGCATCATTAATATTTGCACCCTCTGCGTCACAGTTGTTGAGAGGAACAAATGCGATGATGGATGTGGAAGTACTTTGTAGCCATAAAGAGCTCTTAGTATTAATAATAATTGAGAACCAGCTGCTAATACAGCTAAATGTACCTCTCCTTCATTCACTAAAGAAGCAGAGAAAAAGGAGGTGTCTGGGTAGAAGGACTTTGGGAAGAAATGAATTTGCAAAGGTTGAGGGGCAGGAACTTTCTTTTTAAAAAATTAAACTTTTTATTTGGAGTTTAAACACAAAAAGGAATGGGCATTTGCATATACATATATATGTATATATGGTGAACAGAAAAAGGATTATATGTGAAACATGACTCATATACAACTGGCTTTTATTTTAAGCATATAATAAAATCAACTTGTAGTTTTCAAAGTTCTCCTGCTTGAGTGGCTTTCTTTCAGGCCTTCCTTTTGTTCTTTTCTCTCAATTAAAAAAAAGATTCCTCAATGACTTCCTTTTTCTTTTTGCTTCCCTAGCTCCATCCCCCTTTTGACCTCCTGTTAGAAAAGATAAACAAATCCTTTGTAGCAAGTATACATAGTCAAGCAAAAAAAAAAAATTCCCACCCAGACTGTGTCTGAAGATGTTTGTCTTATCTTGAATCTGTCACCTCGCTAGCAAGCTTCATCATTGCTTCTCAGGAATAATGTTTGCTTATTGCATCGATGAGGATTCTCAAGTGAGCGAGCAAGTCAGTAAACATTTATTAAGCATGTATGTGCCAGACACTGTGTTAAGTGCTGGGGATCCACAGATACTGGAGCTTTCGAAGAAAGAAAGAGGCAGGTGAGGGAGGAAATTGGAAGCATGCTAATGTGGGAGAGGAATGTGGGTTTCTCATTTGCTGATGGCTAGAGAGAAAACCAGAGGCATGAAGAGAGGAAATCTGCAGGTAGCACTGAAGAAGGGGAAATGAGAGATGTTGGCCTGTTTCTTCTTGAAGTTTAGCTCAGCCTGAAGAAGATTGACAAGGCAAATGGTGTTAGGGGATGGAAAAAGTGGACTTCAAACAAGATACAGCAAGATGGCGGGTGTTGAGGGAAAGAGCGGTATCCAAGAATGTACATGTGCTGAGAAGAATTGGGAGCATTAGATAACCAGTGCAGAGAAGGACAGAGAAGAGATCTGTATCTATTAGAAACCATTTGGCTTGTAGGCAGTGGAAGCCAGGGAAGAAGTGAGACTGTGATGTAGGGGCGTGAGGTTGATAGCTGCCTTGAGGTCACCAGAAAGTGACTGTGTATATTTTCCTTTTTTTAATGTTTAATTGGACAAGGTACTTGGCAATAGTCAGAGATGGAAGACTTGTGTAGAGCTGGAGGTGTAGATTGTCGTGGTGCCCAGTAGGGTCATCCTTACAGTGTGCGATGATGCCCACATTTAGTATGTGTGTATGTGTGAGAATTGAGAATGGGCTCAAACAGGAGGAAATGTGAACAATGATTGTAATTTATTTTCCTGCATGGGATTAGGTTATTGCAGAGAGGCAATGTACCCTAATGGGTAGAGTAGGGTTGACAATGGAGTCAAGAAGATCTGGGTTTATGTCCTGCCTATGATAGCCCTAGGGGCAGCTAGGTGGTACAGCAGATAGAGCGCTGGGCCAGGAGTCAGGAGTTCATATCTGACCACAGACACTTACTAGCCATGTGACCCTGGGCAAGGTACTTAATCCTGTTTGCCTCAGTTTCCTCATCTGGAAAACAAGCTGGAGAAGGAAATGGGAAACCACTCCAGTATCTTTGCCAAGAAAATCCCAAATGAGATCAGAAATATGACTGAAAGGACATAATAGTCTTAAGCTCTTCTCTGTGACTTAGGCAAGATCTCTTAAGCTCATAAGACAAGATGTCTATCCGTATTGGTATAGGGAGTTCCTGTTAGTAGTAGAATCAAAGCTCTCTACTATCCCTCCTCCTGCAAACACCCCCTCCTCCCAGCTACCCAACAAATGCCTGGTTCCTTTGTAACTTAACAGCCCCAGAGAGTTGCCTCGGTGCACTAAGAGTTGAGGGGCTTGGCTACATCCCACATCTAGGATGTGTCCTCAGGGAGCTCTTCCTGGCTTTAAAACCCAAACTCCCCTCACTCCTCCAGGGTCCCTCTCAATGACAATCAGATGAGAGGATGGAAGTGAAAGCCTGCTGTAAACTGTAATTCACTATGTAAATACAAACTACAGCTTATGATAATAGCTTGTATTTATGTAATGCTTTATGGCTTACGATGGGCTTTCACACACATTATCTCATTTGATCAATACGGACCCTGGGAGGTAATCATAATTGATGTTGAGATGGGGCTCTGAAATGTACAAAGTGCTTCATGGTCTTCATGACAGCCCTGTGGGGTAGGTACTCTCATCCCCCTTTTACAGAGGAGGCAACTGATGTTCAGACAGGTGGGGCGGTCAGCCCGTGGTCATAGAGTTAGTAGGTATCGGAGGCAGGGGCTTGCAAAGGGCTTTACAAATATTGTCTCACTTGAGCCTCATGACAACCCTGGTGGGTGGGTGCTATCAATATCCCCATTTTACAGATGAAGAAGCTCAGTCTCAGAGAAGTTAACTGACTTGCCCAAAATCACATAGCTAATAAGTGCCCGAAGCAGGATTCAAACTCAGGTCTTTCAGATTCCATTGTCCAACACTCCGTCCACCTTCCGTGTTGCCTCTCAGGTAGGCTGTGAAAGAAGTAGTGTCTTTATTTTACAGATAAAATAATTGCCTTGGAACCAGGCTTCCAACCCAGGTCTCCCGACTCTCATTCCAGGGCCTTTGCTATTATACCACTACACGCTGCTGATTGTAACGATGACAGCAAGAGCAACAATGGGTAACATTTCGGTTTGTAGAATGCTTAACATACACGGTCTTATTTGAGTCTCCAAACAGCCCTCTGATGTAGGTGCTTGTACCTTCCCTCTTAGATTACCTCCCGTTTACTCCACGTACATCTTGTGTGTGTGTGTGTGTGTCTGTGTGTGTCTGTGTATTCCTTCCTTCCTTCCTTCCGAATATTGTTCCCCCATTAGAATGTAAACTCCTTGAGGGCAGGGACTATTTTTGCTTATCCTTTGACTCTCCAGCAAAGCCCTTAATACTAAACGTTCATTGACTGGTGGCTAGCACCCTCACTTACCTGTCCTTAATCCTACCTTGACCAATCTTATCATGTATACTGCCTTATATGGACCTTCTTCTCCTGCCAAAGTGGCCCGTTCACCATCCTCTGTGCCGATGAAGCTCATTCCAGCTTCCTCTCCTTTGCCCTGGTTGTTTCATTCCCAGGCTTTCTTTCCTTACTCCCTTATGCTTATCTGATCATTCAGTTAACAAATATTGACTGAGCCCTTTCTGCCCCATGTGGGACTGAGGTCATGCTCTGCTTCCTCCAGGAAGCCTCTCCAACTACTCCAAAGGGCACGCTCTTCTCTCTCTTCTCTTATCTCCCACAATTTACATATGCAATTCAACATTTATTTTGTTGTATTTTTAACTGCACTTCCTCATCTGTTGGGCATGCAGTGGCTAGAGCCTGCAATAAGGAAGGAAGACTTGAGTTCAAATATGGCCTCAGATGCTCACTAGCTGTGTGTCCCTGGGCAAGTCACTTAACCTCTGTCTGCCTCAGCTTGCTTATCTATAAAATGGGGATGATAATAATAGCACTTACCTCCAAGGACAGAATAAAATAATATTTGTAAAGTCTCTTGCAAATTTTAAAGCACTGCATAAATGCTATCTGCTATTATTATTATTATTAGACTTAAATTAAACTGTAACCTCCTTTTGGGTAGGACAGTGGCATATTTTTAATCTCTCATTGTGCTTTAGCACATAATAAATGCTCAGTCCATATTAGTTGGTTTGCTAATTGACTCTTTTATGGACGTGAGGGTTTCTAAGGCATAAATTAGAAGATGGACAGGAACAAGGAGGAATTATCCTAGGTGATAGGATAAAATATGAGAGCTAGAAAGGACCTTGGAAGTCACCTAATCCAACCTCCTTATTGGACAGAAGTAGCCCAGCGAGTTGACATGATTTGCCAAAGGTCACCTGGATAATTAATGGCAGAGCCATTTGTCAGATTATTGTGTCTTCCCTGGCCAACCTAAATGTTAGGCATGTTGTAGGGAGAGTGAGGAGCAGGAAAAGTTTAATTGGCCTCTTTGAGGATGGGCAAAGGCCCCTGTCCTCCCTCTGATCCTCTGGCTGCCCTATCCCCATTTCCAGTTCTGAAATCCTAACCAAACCAGTACCACCATTGTTACTGTAAATGGCGTGTCACCCTCCTCCCTGAAGGCTGTTCTCACCATGGCTGTGCCCTTCCAGGACGAGATACTCCTCTTTGGCTGTGATTTCCTTACACATGACGTCCCCTCTGTTACACATTCTTGAAGGTAGGGACTCTCCCCCAATGCTTGGACTTGGCACAAGGGAAGCAATTAATAAATGCTTTTTCATTTACTGAATTTTGTGAAAAAGTGGAAAAATAACCTAGATGTAGCTCTTGGAGGGATCTTAAAGGTTATCTAGGGTTATCTCCCCTGCCCCCACTTTATAGGTGGGGAAACTGAGGCCCAGAGAACTTCAGGTCATAAGTGGTAGAACCAGGATTCAAACTCAGTTCTGTGACTCCAAGTTTAAGGTTCTCTCTATTACTGAACTGAGAGGCCTTCCTCTGGAGAGCTGGTATCTAGAACAGTTCTTAACCTTTTGTAATAATAATAGTGACCACAGTAGCTGGCATTTATATAGTGCCCACTGTGTGCCAGGTGCTGTGTTAAGTGCTTTGCAAATGTTTTCTCATTTGATTCTCATAACAACCCTGGGAAGCAGGTGTTGTTATCATCCTCATTTTACAGTTAAGGAAACCGAGGCAAACAGGTTAAGTGACTAGGGCAGGGTCACACAACTAGCACCTATCTGAGGCAGCATTTGAACACAGTCACGACGCTCTATCCACTGTGTCACTTGGCTGCCTCTACAGTTTTGTGGACCCCATTGGTGAAGTCTAATATTACTGCGGTTTGTTGCCTATGTTCATAATAGAAGGAAATACTAAATTTCAGTTAGATATTAGTGAAAATGAAGATGGAACTTTTTCCTACCCAAGTTCACAGAGCCTTTGAAATCCATCTATAGATGGGCCCAGGGTTAAGAACCCATGGTCTGGATTACCCATTGCAAATTCTAGGGGCTACAAACCACATGCCCCCAATCCTTGACATCTTTTTGCCTAATTTTCCTTTCTATTATCCCCCTTCTTCCAGCACTAATCTGCTTTGGCCCCTAGTATTTCAGTTCACCCTTTCACTTGACGATTGGCAGTGAACATTACAGGTCAGAAGGTATGCTTTTTCCCCAATCTGGTTTGCATCTGAGCCAGCTATCCCACTTGCCCAACATTAAGTATGCCATTGGGGGCCTGGGGGCCTTGGGGAGTGAGCCCATTCCCTTTGTGGCCCACAGAGTGAGTCATGGTAGAAGGAACACCTGCCCTGTGGAAGAGCACAGCCTCAACAAAACACACACCCCTTCAGGGGCATGACTCTTCTCTTTGGAAGGCAGAACCCTTTCCTTTGGCCTGGCCTCCTTGGAGCCCAGCTCATGCCTGTTCACTGCAGGCTCACCTCTGGGGTGAATGCCAGGATGAGGTGAGAAAAAGCATTTTTCTTCTTTCTTTTTCTGGTTCCCAGATGCTCTCTCCTCCCACACATACTTTAAGGCTTCGTTACGCTTTTCTAATCTGGATCCATGTGTCTAGTAAACATGAGCAAGCTGTTGGGCTTAGAGACAATGTTGAGACCTTTCTCTCTTTTTTTTTCTCTCTTTCCTTCCTTCCTTTCTTCTTTATCTCTATGATTCTCTCTTCCTCTCTTTGTCTTGCTGTTTCTGTGTATCTCTTCTCTCTCTCTCTGTCATTCTGTAGCTCTCTCTCCTCTCTCTTTCTCTCTGTCTCTCTCTCTCCAGCCAGAAAATTTGAGAGCATGGAGCCAAGGCATTAAAGTCTTGCAAGCCAGAAACATGAGGCAACATAGGTGAGTGGGAGAAGACGCTGGGCTAGGAGGCAAGGACACTTGAGAACAAATCCTAGGCCTTTCATTCTCACTGTGTGGCCTTGAGTGATACTCTACCAGTCTAAGCTTCCTCCTCTGTAAAGTGAGGGGTTTGAGCTAGATGGCTTCTAGTGTCCCTTCTGGTTTTGAATTTTGGGATATCATTATCTTTAAGGTCCTTGTGACCTAGTACCTTCCCCTTTAAGGTGACCACCCATTCACTCTATGTATCTTTTATGCCTCTATTTAAATCTGTGTTGTCTCCTCCACTAGAATGGGAGCTTCTTGAGGGTCGGCATGGCCTTGTCTTTCTATATATCTCTAATGCCTGGAATATGCCTAATAAATGCTTGTTGAGTGATCGATCACAGCTATGTGGAGTACAGAAAAGAGGGCTGCATTTGGAGCCAGAGCTGGAATCCCTCTTCCATCATTTACTACTAATGTGAGCCAGGAGAAGTCACTTAATACCTGTAGGCCTCGGTTCCCTCATGTTAAATGAAGGGGTTGAAGTAGAGCAGGAGTTCTTAACCTTGGCTTCCTCCACTTGTTTTTAAACAACATTTTGCTAACTGTATTTCAATAATTGATATGTATTTTATGCATTTACAAACATTCTTTCGAGGAGGGAGACCCAGGCGTCACCAGACTGCCCAAGGGGTGTAGGACACACAAGAAAGGGTTAGGAACCTCTGCTAGAGATGACTTTGAGGATCTCTTCCAGCTCTATATTTCTGGTCCTAGGATCCTGGCTTTAAAGCTCCACGGCCCATCTGTGAAGTTGACTAGCTGAGAGAGGTCTCATCGAGTCAATGAGTTAGGGGAGGGAGTTAGGAGTATGCTGACTTTGCCAACTTCTTGACTCGGAGAATAAAAAATTCCTTTCAGCAAATTGAGCCAGCTCTGGTTTCCAGGACTCTGGAGCCCTACCTTTAGATGAACCCACCTAAAATCTTGGCTCTCAGCTCCCCATTCCACTTGGAGGACAGAGCCATCCTGGCATTAAATTACAGAGCCTTGCAAAGTATTTCTACTGGCTCCTGGCACTGACCTCTCTTCCAGGAAGTTATCGGTTATTGCATAGAGACTAGCTCAGGTGATTGGCGATATCACTTCTGTAAACAGCTTAGTGAAAGAAGCCTGCTGCCTGACTGCCTTTAATTAACCCGTTGCCAGCCACATTCATCCAAGCTTGCTTGGAATGGATTGTATCTGCTTTTTGTTTGATTGCTTCACTACCTTCTATGACTTTATATGACGTAGGATAAAGTCCAAAGTCCCCAGGATGGCAATTTCAAGGTCTCCTGTAATTGGGATCCAACCCATCATTCTAACTTTGCTTCTGCTTATTTCTCTGCATGGAATAGCTAGGGTGATCTTATCCCTATCTTATAGTGGAAAGAACACTGAAGGGCAAGTCAGGAGACATGGGTTCCAGTCCTCACCTTGAAACTTACTTGCTGTGTGACCATGGGCAAGAGGCTTCCTCTCTTGGGACCTCAAATTCTCCTATTTATAAAGTGGAAGGAGTTGCACTCTTGAGGGTTCTTAACCTGGAGTCCACAAACTTATATCTTTAATATTTTGCCTCTATTTCAACATAATTGGTTTTGTTCATAATCCTAATTATTGGAACTTTCAGGGACAACTCAAATGGAAAAGCTTTAGGGTCTAATGGAAAAACAAATGGTAACACATCTCCTTTAATGCCATTTACATGTATAAAAGCCATGTCTGTTTCTGTGTTACACAATTTGACAGTGGCAATTCTCCATCTCCGGTAGACCTCTCCCTTCTAACAAAGAACTATGATTAAGGCAAACAAATCAAAATGTTGGCCTTGTCTGAAAGTCTGCCTCCAAACCCACATTCTGCCATCTCTGTAATAGGGGGAGGAAAGGAAGGGCAGGCTTTGCCTTCAGTCGTGCCCTGACCTCATTCATAACTGGTCATTGATCAAGTTCTGAAGACTGGCATCATTGTTTTTCCCTTTCTGTTATTATAATCACTATATAAATGGTTCTTCTGGTTCTGCCTACTTTGCTCTACGTCGGTTCATACAAATCTTCCTCTGAATTCTTTGTAGTCAGCATTTTTTTTTACAACTTCCTAATATTTCATGATATCTCAGTGCCACTATTTGTTCAGCCAAGGCATATGGTGGCAGGAGGGTTGAACTTAAGGTCACAGGACCTGAGTGTGAATCCTGGTTCTGTTACTTAGTGTCCCTGGGCAAGTCACTTAACTTCAGTTTCTTCATCTGTAAATAGAATGGGTTGAACCCCTGACAGATGTTCCAGCTCTAGGTGTATGATCCTATGATGCCCCCACTCCTCAATTAATGGCCAATCACTTACCTTCTAGTTCTGTGCTATTATAAAAAGTGGTACTGTCGATATATCTGTATATATGGCATTGCCTGTCCATTTCCCAAAGCTATGGTATCCCCACACTTATGTTCTTGGGTGTACTGGATTGAACTCAGATGGATCTGGGGTGATATATTTAGAGCCAGAAGAATCATCAGAGATTGTCCAATCCAAAACTCCCCTTCATTTTACAGACGAGAAAACTGAAGCTCAGAGAGGGCATGCAATTGCCTGAGGTTATGTAGATAGTAAATGGCAGGAGACAGGACCCCTGACTCCAAATGCAGTTTTTCCTAATTTATTATGCTGCCTGGGTGCCATTAATGTTAGAGGGTCTGTGATGGGGAAGATAACATGTAAATAAATACTGTGTACAGAGTAGATGGGCGGTAACTGGAAGGCATTAGAAGCTGGGGGGATTGGGAAAGGCCATTTTTGGAGAGTGAACATGGAGCTGAGTCTTGAAGGAAGCCTGGGAAACCAGGAGGTTTCCTTCTTGTAGGTAAAGGTGCTTTCATTGGTCAGGCACCTGTTACAAATGTATGTGAAACATATAAGGCCCTTCTAATTTAAGCATTTCTTATTGCCATCAATCTCTAATACAGGAGTTCTTTACTTTTTTGTATGTCATGGTTCCCCTTTGGTAGTGTGGTCAAGTCTATGAAGTCTATGGACTTCTTCTCAGACCACTATTTTTTAATGCATAAAATAAAACTAATAAGGATTTTTTTTAAAGGAAACCAATTATCTTGAAATCTAGTTGTTGAAATATTTTTAAAAGTTCATGACACCTTGACCTCTTAGAAGCATCTGGGTAATTGAATCAAAATGGGGAAGGCCAAGCTATTTGCATTTCAGATATGAAGGATCTGTGATTTCTAAATGGGGAGCTCCCATGAGAGTGTGGAGGGAACTCTATAGTAGATAAAACCTGACGAATTACCTGAAACATATAGAAATTAAGTGACTTGCCCAGGGTCACAGAGCTAATAAATGTCAGAGGTGAGATCTGAACCACAGGTTTCCTGACTTGAAGCCCATTACTCTGGTATTATACTACCACCATGGCTGTCTGTGTTTGTATAGTACCACATATTTAAAGCCCCTCTTATTAAAATCACAATTCCTATTTTAGAATAAAAATTCCAGAAGATGTTTTATAATTTTTAGTTAATTTCTCAGTGGGCTAGGTGGCACAGTGGATAGAGCACCAGGCCTGGAGGCAGGAAGACCTTAGTTCAAATCTGGCCTCAGACACTTACTAGTCATGTGGCCCTGGGCAAGTCACTTATTCCTGTTGTCTCAGTTTTCCTATCTCAGTTTTCCTTTCCTAAGTGATCTATAGAAGGAAATGCAAACTACTCTAGTATCTTTATCAGGAATACCCCAAAAGGGGTAACAGAGTCCGATATGACTGAACAACAACATAACAATAAATTTTGTCTTAACTTAGGACCCTTCCTTCAACCTTAGGAAGCTTGGCAAGTGAGCAGGAGAGAAGTCAAAGTCGAAGGAGCTGCTCAAAGAGAGGGTCCTGCAGTGGATCCTGGGGTCCCCTCCCTTTAAGTCATAGCTGAGGATGGGAAGGGATGGAGAAAGGGGGGCTGAGGTGAGAGAGTACAAACTATCAAACCCTGACTTGTGGTGAGACGTTTTATGAGGACTATAAGGTTCCCTTCAGCATCTCCCGGCGTCTCCCCTTCTCTTGGTCTATTTCGCAGTAGGGGGAGCTTGCTACCATAGGGATCAGAGATGATCAAGTCCTAGGCAGCTGATTCTGGGGCAGAAAGGGTGGTGGGTGTTGCCGCTTCCATGATGATAATAGGTGGCACCTACATAGTGCTTTAACATTTAAAAACATGCTTCACATGTGTGTGTGTGTGTGTGTGTGTGTATGTATATATATCATTGAGTCACAGATTTAGATCTAGAAGGGCTCTAAGTGGTCTTTTAGTCCAACCTCCCATTTTACATATCACAAAACTGATGCCCAGGACCATGAAGCAACTTACTCCAAGGCTGCATAGGTAGTAAGTAGCAGAATGAAGATTTGAACCCAGGTCCTTGGGTTCCAAGTCCAACACTCTTTCTACTTTTCACCCGAGAACAGCTTCAGGGTATGAGCTGAAAGTATCTATCGGTAGGGGGTGGGGGTACATGGTGGTATAGTGATAGAGTTCTGAGCTTGGAGTCATTAAGACCCAGCTTTAAATCTCCCCTCTGACACGATCTGGCTTTGTGACCCTGGGAAAGCCAGTTCACTTCTCCGAGGCTGTTTTCTTATCTATAAAATGGAGATAATAAAACCTGTAGCACCAACCTCTGTCTCAGTGGGCTGATACGAGCCTCTGATGACCTGATGTACGTAAGGCATTTGTAGACTTTTAAGTGCTATGTTAATGTCAGTTGCTATTATCTTCATCTTACAGATGAGGAGGTGGAGAGTCAGTTAGTATGGGTGTCAGAGGTGGCACCTCTTCTAACTCTTACCACTATCCCACACGACCTTTCCTTCTACCTGTGTGCCACCGGCCCATCCCCCTTCTTCCCTGTCCTCTCTTCTACCTGCTGCTGTAGAAGATTTGGAACTTCTCTTCACCTTAGCACTGGTCAAAGAGCATTGCAGGACCTTGGACGAGCCCACTTGTGGGAAAAAGCAAGATGAGGTACTTGAAAGTGCCGTACAGTTTGTATAAATTGTCTAAACCTGAGGCGGTTGGCATTATAATTTCCTTTCTGGGTTAGGGCCTTCTCACCTGTAAGAAGAGTGAAGTGAAATGTACCGATCTGTTAGGTTATCTCTGATCGTAAGCTGTACTTCTGCACACTGCCAGATGCTCAGAATTTTGAGAGGCACTGACTATTGGTCTAAGGGTGATCAGTCTCATGAATCCTGGAGTCTCTAGTTGGAAGACATCTCTACCTGAGAGTCTGTACCTGAAGCACAGTCTCCTCCACAAAACCCCTAACAAACAGACCATCAGCCTTTGCTCTGAAGCTCTCCAGTGAAGGGCCACTCCTTCCTTCCCAAGGCAGCCCTTTCTACTTCTGGATGGCTCTAAATTGTTAAGAATTTTTTTCTTATATCAGCCTCTGGGCAACTTTCACCCTTATGTCTTAATTCTGCCCTCTGGGTTCAAACAAAACCAATCTAAATTCTTTGTCCATGTGATTCCATTTCAAATATTTTTACAATAACTTTTATGTTTTAGATAAATCTCATCTTCTTTGACTAAGATGTTCCCAGTTTCTTCCACCAAATCCTTGTATGGCATGAACTTTATACCTTTACCATACTGGTCAATCTTACCTTTGCAGCATCACTCGTATATGTCCCTTTCTCTCATCTGAAACTGTCACCATCCTGGTGCCGGAGTTCATCACTTGGACTATTGCAATTACCTGCTGGTTGGTCTGCCTGCCACAAGTCTCTCCCTGCTCCGGTCCATCCTGCACTCAGCTGTCAAAGTGATCTTAAGCACAGGTCTCATCCTGTCACCTCACCGTCTAATCCGTTCCGGTGGCTTCCTGTCATTTTCAGGATCAGCTGTACAATCTTCTGTTTCGTTTTTAAAGCCCTTCACGATGGAGATCACTGACACAATGAGTTAGTAGTTTGTTCAGATTTGTTAACTTAAACTCATCAAGGAAAGCTGTGTAGTCTCATGGTCAAATTCTTAATTATCTTGGGTTTCAACTTCCTACTAGTCAATTTTGCTCTATCTTTTGTAGTTCAAGGATCATTCTCTTTGGGAAACAACCAGATCAGCAGCAATATAAGAACTGGGTGGTTCTACCTTCTTTCAGTTATTATTGGTATTTCTGCTGCCCTTGGAGGACCTAGGGATTTTCACAGAAGAAACAAACCAGTCAATAGTGCTAGAAAGCAATGCCTTGTATTCCAAACAGAATTTACATTATACGACAGAAGGAACTTGGCTTTTAGATAGTCAGAGAGGCATGGGGAAGGGGAGCAAAGAAGAGGTGAGGGATTTGTTGGCATGACAATGAGCTGAAAGAGAATGACCTGATTTTAAAAAACAGATGTTCAAAAACCAAAAAAAAAAAAGTTTTTGCATGCAACTAGGAAATAAGATACACAGGCAATGGGGCATAGAAATCTATCTTGCCCTACAAGAAAGGAAGGGAAAAGGAGATGGGAGGGGAGTGGGGTGACAGAAGGGAGGGCTGACTGGGGAATGGGGCAACCAGAATATATACCATCTTGGAGTGGGTGGGAGGGTAGAAATGGGGAGAAAATTTGTAATTCAAACTCTTGTGAAAATCAATACTGAAAACTAAAAATATTAAATTAAAAAAAATAGATCTAACTACTGTGCTAAATAGGAAAAAAAAAAAGAGAGAGAGAGAATGACCTGAAAGACAAGATTACAACTAGATTTCTGGAGAGGGCATATAGGGTCCCTGCCTCACCTGGGATGGTCACAGGATCATAGAGGTAAGGCTGAAATGGACTTTCTAAGGTTATCTGATTCAGCTTTGTCTTTTTTTGGGGGGGGGGGTGTCAATCTGGGTTAAGTGACTTGCCGAGGCTCATACAGCTAGTAAGTGTCTGAGGCCAGATTTGAACTTAGGTCCTCCTGACTCCAGGGCTAGTGCTCTATCACTGCACCATCTAGCTGCCCCTACCAGGCTTCGTTTTACAAATGATGGAATTGAGGACCAAGGTAAGGTGACTTTCCCAAGGTCACTCAGGTAGCAAATGGCAAAGTTGGGATTCACATTGGCGATCTAGGTGAAAGACTTCCTGCTTCCATGGCAGCCAGGCTCTCAGTTATGCTACTTTTTTTTTTTTTTTTTTGGCCACAGATTACCTGGGCTGTCCTGCACTGGAGGGTTGGGCTTGGCTGTGAAAGAGGGATAAGCTTCTTATAGGGAGGGTCAAAATCTTGATCAAATGTATACAATTAATTTCCAACTCCTGATGTTGCAGATGGAGAGATGCCAAGCATAGGAGAGGGAAGTATCCAGCATTGACTTCCACATAGAATGATAGCAAGCATTTATAGAGTCTTTAAGGTTTGCAAATCACTTTACATATATTACCTCATTTGATCCCCACAACAACTGTGGGAATTAGGTGCTCTTATTATCCCCACTTTTGCATGTGTGGAAACTGAGGCACACAGAAAGTAAGGGACTTTGCAGCCTCAGTTCATTCTGAGCTTTAGCTTTGCTAATACTGTACATATAGGACCATGCCACTCTTTTGAATTATCTTCTGTTCTTTTTGCTTCTGTCTTTTGTAAACCTCTTAAAAAACAAAAACAAAACCCCAAACCACTAAGTTGTCTGTATGTGCATCCACATTGGTCTCTTCAGACAACTCTTCCTTTTCCTCCTCATTAGAACAATTTATTTGTATATCTTCAGAATGTCGTAGTTGAGAGCTTTCTATTCATTCTGGACCTTTTGAAACTTGCTTTCCCCAACATGTAGGAAGTGTGTCTGATTGTTCTTTTCTGCTCTGAGTGCTGAGATAGGGGTATGTCCCCAACAAAGTTCTCTGGTTTCTAGTTCAGTGACTAGCTTATCTTCATTCATCAGAATGAGAGAAATCATTGCTTTCCTTTCGTTTTGAAGGATGAAATTATCAACAAGGCAAAATCAAAAATGTATTAGCTGCACTGAAAATTTCAAGATAACTGAAGTCCCCCATTTACTACTATATCATACTGCCATGTCAGACTTGTTGTCTGTTTCTTGAACTCCTCATTTATTTCTTCCTTCTATTCAGGTGGTCTGTTGTTTATCACCAAAATATTACTTCTCTTTCTTCTTTCACTGATCTTCACTAAAAGGACCTCCACTGCGCTTTTCTGTTTTGGTTACTGTATTTCTTCATATGAGAACATTTTCATAATGATCAAATTATAAGTAAATGACAAGCTTTTATTCTCCATTTATAATTTTTATGGGTGAACAAGGAGCCTCAGTTTCATGCCTACAGAAAGGAAGAACAATCACCAAGCTCATTAAATTGTGCTTCTAACACTTTCATTTCCAAAGTTAGCAGTTCTGTTTATGTAAGACCACCTGCCTTCATTGTGGGCTTTTACTAATGTATTTACATTTTACAGCTGATGCATTTTACCATAGGGAGTCAGGCTCAGCTGACACTCCTTTTCATAACTCTAATCCAAGCAGACGAGCTTTAACAGGGAACTAACTTTGGGAATAGAAGTGTAAGCTGAAGCACAATTCCTTAATCTACTCATGGTCCTTCTCAGCTGTTGCTTCTGTAAAGCAAGGAATAACATTATTCTAAATATGACTCATTTGTAGATCTCTAAGCCCCTTTTTTAAGTCAACAAACATTTATTAAACATTTACTATGTCACAGGCACTTTTTTCGGGAGGAAAAAGAGAGTGTCTCTAGTAGGCTGTCTATTAAACATTGCTTTGGATTATTTCTGTTTCCCCAGGAAGGATCAATACCTCCTCTCTCCTGTGAATTGTTGGTATCTAGTGTTGAACCAGACCCGGCGTGAGAGTAGGGACCACGCTACCCTCAATGACATCTTCATGAACAATGTCATCGTCCGTCTCTCCCAGATCAGCGAGGATGTTATCAGGCTCTTCAAAAAGGTAAGTGGGAAGTTAGTACTGGGGGTATGGGGTTTGTGGAAAAGATGGAAGTGTCAGAGCTCTGATCAACCAAATGTAAGCTAAGAAAGACAGCTAGATTATCCAAGGTGGGAACACCTGTGGCTAAGGGGAAAAAAGGTATGTTAGTGACATAAGAACGAAGGTCTCTTCCCTTTTTCTGAAACATATTGCCTGACTGGCCCATTAAACACTTGCCTCGTATGTCATATACTAACAAATTCAGTTATGTATCCATGGAAATTATCCACTTTGTGGATTAACCACAATCATTTTAAAGTGCTGGACTTCACTTCCTTGACCATAGTAACTCCTCTGGTCTTCCTTTCCCTGTTATCAGTTGATGGGTGCTTAAGGAACAGAAAGTAATTTTAATATCAACCCAAATAAAGTATAATTAGCAAAGGAAATCTGCTTTAAAAAAAAAAAACATGTTCCAAAGTTAAAATAGATGTGACTTTGGCATAGTATGTTCTTTTCAGTCCCTGTATCTAATCGTTGGCCAAATCTTGTTGATTCTGCTTTTTCAGCTCTTCCATACATACATCTCCTTTCCACTCCCATAACTACTGTCCTGATCCAGGCCCTTGTCATCCTCTCTCCAATCCATCCTCCATACCACTACCAAAATCACTTCTTTAAGCCCCGGATCTGACCACTGCTCAGAAAATCCTCACTGGTTCCCTGTTGCCTCCAGAAGAATTTCTTTATAAACTCCCCCTCTTGGCATTTAGAGTCCTCTGGCTCCAAATTCATTTTCCTTCCCCTTCACACACTCTACTTTTTAGCCAAATCAGCCCCACTTGCTCTTCCTCAAACTTGATATTTAATTTCCTATCACTGCATCTTTGAATGGTTTTCTCCCTCGTGACTGGAATGTACACCTTCACCTCCATCTCTTAGGATCTTTAGTTCCAAGTTTCAGGACTTAGTTCAGGTATCACCTCCTACAGGAATTTCTTCATGATCTTCCAAGTCGTTGGTATTTTCTCCATCTTCACTCTACCTTGTATTATATTGATCTGTGTACATGTTGCGCTCCCTTCCCCCCCCCCAACAAAAAGAAAGAGGTAAAAAATCTGTTTTGCAAAACCAACTAACACACTGAACGTATTTAATAGTATTTGTACTATCCTATACCTACAATCCTCTGCCCCTACAGTGAAGGGAGGGGGTTATATTTTCTTAATACTTCTCTAGGGTCAAGATTTGTCACATTCTCTCTCTCTCTCTCTCTCTCCCTCTCCTTCCTTCCCTTCCTTTCTCCTTCCCTCCCTTTCTCCTTCCCTCCCTTTCTCCTTCCCTCCCTTTCTCCTTCCCTCCCTTTCTCCTTCCCTCCCTTTCTCCTTCCTTCCTTCCTTCCATCCTTACTTTCTCTCTCTCCTTCTCTCTTTCTTTCTTTCTTCTGACACTATTGTAGTTATTGTTTGTATTGCTTTCCTGTTTCTGATGACTTTGATTTGCATCAATTTTTATGTCTTCCAAGACCTTTCTGAATTTTTTCTATTCATTGTTTCTTATGGTATAGTGACATTCCATTATATTCATGTGCCAAGATTTGTTTAGCTATTCCCCATTTGAAGGGGACTGGCCACGCTTTCACAGCCTTTCATTCATAGTTCAATACCTGAAAGCTTTAAAATTGCATTTTTTTTTCCTTTGATACTAATGTAGATGAACGTTTCCCTCAGATTTTAGGGTAGTTCAGAGCTGGGTGTGGGTGGGTGAAAGAATAATGCTGTGACAGCCTTTGAAGCCCTCCCTGAAGTTGACCAGGGCTTTGATTGTGGGGAACTAAATACAGTTATGGCAGCCCCCTTTTCCTGCATAGTTGTTGAATATGTGTTCAATTCATTAGTTTCTCTGCCTGTTTTAAAAACTAGATCCTATAAAAAAAAAAACCCCAAAACAAAAAAATTAGATCCTATAGTTGGTCAGAATCTCATTTGTTTCCTTTCACCATGGAAGTCTCATATCCGAAGGGCTGAATCCCTTCTTTCCAATGGGAGCTATATGTTTTTCTGGGTTGGTATGAATGAAGATGAGGTCACACATCCCGAGGTAGAATCAGTCTCTTTTGAGGACAAACTGACCCATATCACCTTTCTCCCCATCTCTGCCATCTCTCCTCTTTCCCCATCGCCTTGAAAGATGTGTGTTTACAGGGACATCCTTTTCTTTCTAGCTCATCACCTTCCCAGGTGTCAGGCTTAGGCATAATGGGATGGTTTGATGAGCAGGGAGCACAGAGGAGGGAGGAAAGCCAATTTAAAATATAATCAACACTCAATTATCTCCAGGTGGGTCATCCACACTGCGGATTATTCCCGGCATGTTTTTAATACCAAACTGACTTCCCCTGGCTCGTCTTTGTGCTTGGGATCCTTACCCGCTCACCCTCAAGCTCATGAAATACTATCCAGGCTTAACATTTCCCTTAGCAAATTGTCAAGGCAGTGTGCTACAATGGAGGGAACGCTGGATTTGGCATCTGGAGACATGGGCTTGAGTTCCACTGCTGACGCTGACTATCCAAGGGCCATGGGATCTTACCAGAAGGGACCTTAGAGGCCATCCAGTCCAACCCCCTTAGTTTACAGACAAGGAAACTGAGGCCTAGGGTTGTTAAGTAACTTACTCCAGGCTACTCTGGTAACAAGGGTCACAGGTAGGATTTGAATACAGGTCCTCTGACTCCTGAGCTAGTATAATGGCACCCTGCTGCTTGGGCACCTCCACCTCTGCCTTAGTCTCAGTTTCTTCATCTATAAAATAGGGTTAATTATATTTTCATCATCTACTGCTAGATTATTATAAGGAAAGTGCTTTGTAAATTATAACATTCTCAATATAAATATGAACTATTATGACTAATTATTTAGTACTAGAGAGCCTAATTCATATCTATATAAGTGTGTGTATGTATGTATATGTATGTGTATGTGTATGTATATATGTATGTGTATATAGTCTCTGTACTTAACCCTTCCCCGCAAAATATATTGAGTCATATGAGATGACAGTATTTGCAAACATTAAAACACCATGTAAACACTCACTATTATTGTTAGGGTCAGCTAGGTGGCATGGCGATAGAGCTCCAGGCCTAGAATCTGGAAGACCTAAATTCAAACCTGGCCTCAGACACTTACTAGCTGTGTGACCCTGGGCGAGTCACTTAACCCTGTTTGCCTCAGTTTCCTCATTTGTAAAATGAGCCAAATAGCAAACCACTCTAGTGTCTTTGCCAAGGAAACCCCAAATGGGGTCACAAAGAGACAGACCCCTCTGAACAACAACAGCAACATTGTCATTATTAGTGAAGTGATTACTAAATATCTACCGATTTAAATTATATGAGAGGCAACTGCTGTAGTAGAAAATGTTAGACTGAGTCAGGAGAGACTAAGGTCTAAATGCTGCCTCTGATGCCTGCTGCTGGCTGTGTGACCCTGAGTGAGTCAGTTAACCTCTGTTTCTCTCAGTTTCCTAATCTGTAAAATACATAGTACTTCCCTCCTCGGGTTACTGGGGTGAGCAATTAAGGTGATTTATGTAGAACTTTTTGCAAACCTTGAAATATCAGTATTATTATTTTTAGTACCTCTATACCCTGCCCCCTCCCTTCTTCAGATTCGAGCACAGATATCTGACAGGTATTTACATCTAAATGTAGCTAGATGGCCCAATAGGTAGAGGGCTAAACCTGGGGTCAGGAAAACCTGAGTTTGAATCCTGCCTCAGGTACTAGCTGCATCTTCAGCCTTACTTTTCTCATCTGTAGAATGGGGATAACAGCACACCTACTCCACAGGGTTCTTGCTAGGATCAAATAATATAACATGTGTTAAGTGCTTTGCAAACCTGAAAATGTTACATAAACTCTACCTGTTGTTAGTTTTTGCCGAGCCTTAAATTGATATATATAAATGCCAGTTGTCATTATTTTATGTACCTTCCTCCCCTCCCTCACCTACCCCCACATGTAAGCATAGAATTTTGAGAAATAGTCACATTTGCCTCTTCAATACCTTTGGCTTCTGGTTTTTTAGGGGGTGATGAGGTGGGTCCTGGTAGAGGGACCAAGGAAAAGTAGAGGAAGAAAGGGAGATACCCTCTTTCTTTCTTTCTTTCTTTCTTTTTCTTTCTTCTTTTCTTCCTTTCTTCATTTCTTTCTTTCTTCCTTTCTTCCTTCCTTCCAATTTTGATACCTTTTGTTTTAACATCATTTAAATTTCTTCTCATTTCGCTCCCCCTTGTCCTTTTCCTTCCTTAAGTGCGTGCAGCCCCTTCCCCCAAAGGCTTCCCAGCAGAGCTGAGCTGTGAGCTGGGTGAGATAAATCTTTTGGGCGCTCATTTCAACTGACAAGGGCCTAGCTTGTGATGAAGGTTAACAGGGCGGAAAATAATGAAAAAAATGTCCACAGCTGGGCCCCTGGTCTCCTCATTATTGAAACAGTTCCCTAAACAAAGGAAAATCTAAACCCTTGGCGGTGATGGGGGAACAAACAGATCTATCAGCCTCACCTTATGTCTCAGAGCAGTGATACCCCTTTGTGTAAGGATCAAGGCCTGTAGAACCTAGGGGCTAGGCCTTCTCTCTGGCCACTTATTATCTCATCTTGAAGATCTCAAAGCACTTGACCCTCCTTCTGTTTGTGAATACTCACTGGTACTTACCTGATGAGTGAACCCCTCAGCCACCCTCCTCTTACAATTGGAGAGATGAGTCACAGAGGTGAAACAGTCTCTGTCAAGGTTAAGTGGCAGATCAATGAGAATCCTGTTCGTTTGTCTCTCCATCCTTCATCTGCATTATTAAACAGTATTAATATGTGAAGCTGTGCATATTAATATGTGAAGGAGAAACCAATCATTTTTATGCCTAAGATGTGTTCTGAAAACTGTTCTCCCCCTGCTGCAAACACTGCCCGCCACGTGCCCCCACCCCAACCCTCCCTGCCACCTTTATCCTGAGCCGATGCCCCACTGGCTTTGGTCGTATCTCCCTTGGCCACTGAGCTAGATCCAGATGAGGCGTCTGGAGGGGGTGACTCCTGGGCAGGAACATTTGTGACTGCTCCTGGGGCCGGTGTCCTGCCCCCTCACCTACTGCTTTTGCCACCTAATCAGTGAGTTTTAGAGTGGGTGGAGGTCTTGGAGTTGCCTAGTCCAGCTGTTTTTCTTTACACTGGAGGCCGCTGTGGTGGGAGAGCTGAAGGCTTGCCCTGGATCAGAGAACTAGTTGGTGGCAAAGTTGTTCTCTTCCAGTAACACCTTTGTGGTAGAATGTAAGCTCCTGGAGGGCAGGTCTATCTTGTTTTCATCTTGGTGTTCCTAGTGCCTAGCATAATACCTTGCACATAGTAAGTGTTTAATCAATGTGTGTTGAAATGAATTAAGTCTCGACTAGGGAGCTAGATCTCTTGACCCAGCTGACAATCTTTTTGCTTTATCCTGATACTAATGCAGCTCAATTTGAGTTGTTTCCTCCATATTCTTCCGCTTTTCTGATGGATATTGTTCATAGGGCCAGATATTACAGAAACTAAATTACAGAAACATTTCCTAGATTAGTCTGGACAAATGTTCTTGTCCATAAATGGGAATCTCTCTTTATACAACAGATGTGTTCCTAAGAACTTTGTGTGTCGGTTGACTTAAAAAAAACCCAACCTTAAACAAAACAAAATCAAACTTATTTTATATATTTTATGTCTGGGTGG
The DNA here is from genome assembly GCF_011100635.1 of Trichosurus vulpecula. Lineage (NCBI taxonomy): Eukaryota > Metazoa > Chordata > Mammalia > Diprotodontia > Phalangeridae > Trichosurus > Trichosurus vulpecula. Next base: position 154,858,262 of record NC_050581.1, read on the forward strand.
ATCCACATCTCATCTGCTGTTGATACCCCTCCCCCTGGTGCAGACCACCAGCCCTGGATGTCTTCTCATCCTGTTTGGATGGCCTTTCTTTACATCTTCCATATGGCATCTACCCCTGATGCTGGAGGCATTTTTCTGATTCCTTTTAATAAAAAGCGAATCATAAATTGAATCAAATTTTAAACACACTTGGGGAGTTTGCTCTGGAAGGAAGCTTCAGGGCGAATTGTTTGCTAAAGCCAAGATTTCTCGGGTAAAGGAGTCAACCTGCAATTGATTTTCTTTTAAAATGTTCCTGTACATTGTCAAGACACACCTCAGCAAACCTGGATTTCAGTCAACCATGTACAGTTACTGACTGCCTACTGTGTGCCTAGTAGGAAGTTAATCCCCGGTGTGAAATGAGAAGTGATAAAAAAAAGTCACCAAAGCCTATGCTAACTTTGCATAGCTCTATTAGAAAGTTTCCCCTTGTATTATGTCACTTCATTTATTCATTCATTAAACTTTTACTGTGTGCAAAGCAGGGGCAGCTGGGTGGCAATAGATAAGAGCCCGGGGTCAGGAAGACAGCTTTCTGAATTCAAATCTGGCCTCAGCTGTGTGACCTTGGGCAAGTCACTTAACCCTGCTTGCCTTAGTTTCCTCATCTGTAAAATAAGCTAGAGAAGGGAATGGCAAACCACTCTAGTATCTAGTATCTCTCCAAGAAAATCCCAAGTAGGGTCACAAACAGTTGGATGTGACTGAAAAATGGCAGAACAACACCTGAAATGTGCAAAACACTGTACTAGGCATGGGGATACATGGGGGAAAATATAATAATACTAATGATGGTTGGTGCAGCAGATCGAGTGCTAGTCCTGGAGTCAAGAAGATCTACAAATCTGCCTCAGATAATTACTAGCTTTGTGACCCTGGGCAAGTCACTTTAACTTCTGTCAACTTCAGATTTCCTTATCTGTAAGATGGGAATGATAATAGCACTTACCTCCCCAGGTTTGAGGATCAAATGATCTGATATTTGTAAAGCACTTTCCAAAGCTTCCAGTGTTATGGAAATGCTAGATATTATTATTATTATATTAATCTTATTATAATATGTTACTTTACAAATACATAATTTTCTCATATTTTTAAATCTCATCTCAGGCTTCTTGACAATAAAATGGGGGTGATAATAGTACCTATCTTCCAGGGTTATTGTGAAGATAAAATGAGGTAATGTTTATAATTTTATATAACATTTATTAATAAACATGATCAATATAACATGTTAATATATAACAAAGAATGTGTTACATAAATATATTAGCATAGTAATATATCATTAATTATATACTTAATTCTAATTATATATAATAATTATCGTGTCACTATAGTAGTATAATTAATACATATTTTATTAATAACTACAATATTATTAATAATAGCTGGCCTTTACATAGCACTTGAAGGTTTTCCAAGCATTTTACAGATATCTTATTCGATATAATTTTATAGATGAGGAAACTAAGGCAGCCAGAGGTTAAGCGATTTGCCCAGTTCAGCTCCTATGTGAGGCAGAGTTTGAATGAAGCCCTTTCTGGTTCCAAATCCAGTACTCTAGCCATTGTACTACCTACAATCGTTGGCTTCAAGTAGCTTACATTCTACTTATCAAGGGGTTCCTAACCCTTTTTCTGTCATGGAAGCCTTTGGCAGTCTGCTGAAGCCTGTGGGCCCCTTCTCAGAATAATGTTTTTAAATGCATAAAAAAAAACACATATTATAAAGGAAACTAATTATATCAATCTATAGTAATCAAGGCCAGGCTTGGTTGTGTATACCTGGAATCTCTGATTCTAAAGAGATGGAGGATAGTGGATCTCTTGAGTTCAGGGTTCCTCCTCTTTCTTCTTAGAAAGAAGGGGGACTATGGGTGCCAAGTATTGCATGGACTGTCAAATATGGCCGATGTATTGGTTCATTTTATTTATCTTTTTTCTTTGGAGGATTCTGTAGGGGTGGAGTAGTCAGGAGATGTTTGCAGTATTGAAAACAAAGACTTCGATAAAACTTAAAATTAAAGGGCACGGCTTCACCCAATGGCCACCAGCTCATTGCCCACTTTGTGCTGCCAATTGTCACTAAGCATGTGATGCCAACCCAAAGAACAGCAGCAAAAATATCCGACAAAATTTCTGCTCCTGCCATGACCGAGTCCAAGCCTGGGCATTCAAACCCCTTTCATTCTTGTCCTTAGTTATGTTTTCTTCCCCCAGCCCCACTCTAACAATAGCGATCCATTATTCTCTGCTCTGGTGACTATGGAATTTAATTACTTGTCCTGGCAGTGAAGTGAGTTTGATTGTTGGCGTCGCTAGGTTCTGGCGGGAGCACTAATGGGCAAGGGCTCTCACTGAGAAGAAAGGGCCTTTTGGGAGGTTGGTCTTTAAACAATAGCCATTCAGTGTGTGGCAATGGGGGCTCCTTCTCTACTGAGTTCGTCTTTCCTGCCTTGGAGATGTTCAGAGCCCATCTTGAACCAAATTGATGCTTTTGTGTCCAGTAATTGCCTTGCTTTGTAGCCAAGATCAAAAGCATTGGTGGCCTTGAATTTGAGGCCAGGTTTGTTCTTTTACAGGAAGAGGGAGAGTTTACATGCAGGCAAATTCAGCTGTATGGGTGAATGGGGTCATTTGGCCTCTAGAGTTAAGATGCAGCATAAGAGACAAGGACCAAATGAACCCAAAGGATCATAGGTAAAAACAAACAAATAAACAAAAACTTTTGGGTGTTCCCAGTTATCTCCTGGTAGAAAACCAAAAATAGAGATGGTAGGATGAAATTTAATTTAACAAACATTTTATTAATCACCTACAAGGTGCAAGGCCCTATGCTAGGTGCCAGAGATATGAAAATGAAAATGAAACAGTCTCTGCCCTCAGGAACTTACTTCTACCAAAGGATGTACACAGATAATTAAATTCAAAGTATAATTAATCAGGTAATTTGAAGTAGGAAAGAGCATTAACAACTGGGAGGATTAGGAAGGGCCTCCAGTAGTTTGTGTTGCCTCAGCTGGGCTTTGAAGGAACGCATGGATTCTGCCAGGCAGAGATGAGGAGGAAGGGATGGAGGGAGGGAATAGGACCCAGACATGGAGGAGAGGAGGAGAGGGCTGCTCACCTCTGCAAAGGCCCAGTGGAGAGACAGAATTAGCTAACAGGCCACTTTAACTGGAATGGACATTATATGAAGTCAGCCAATCAATAAACATTTATTTAAACACTATGTTCTAGGCACTGTGCTAAGCAGAAATAAGAAAGATGGTCCCTGCTGTCAAGGAACTTATAATCTAATGGGGAAAAGAAAGCTGGAAAGTGGGGGTGAGGGGCTGGGGTGGGGGGTGGGGTAATATGAAATAAAACTGGAAAGATAGGTGGGAACCAAATTGTGAAAGGTCTGAAGTGCCAGGCTGAGAAGTTTGCATTTTACCGTAGAGGCATAGGGATCAAAGATTTTTGAGTAGGGATCAGATGTATATTTTAGGACTATTAATTTGCCTACTGTGTGTAGAAGGTAGATTGGAGAGAAGCTGGGGGAGGGGGAAAAATTAGCAGCTATTGCAGTTATCCAGGGAAAAGATTAGAAGTTGAAAGGAAATAAGTGGGAAGGTGAACCTGGTTCTTCTGACTGAGGATTGAGAACCCAGTGTATAAAGCCCTAGAGTAGATGTTTTATTTTGGAAGGAATATCAGGCTTTTGCTATTTCCCCAACCTCTCCCAGAATTCTCTTGAATTCATTTCCTTTTTGCAAGCTTGTACTTTCTAGCCTCCACACACTTCTACATCCTCTTAGAACATCCAAAAGAATGTCAATTATGACGTGTGATGGCTCCTGAGAAGTCATGGGAACCAAGGTGGAATCAGATTCCATTAGAACAAAGGAGATGATAAATCTGAAATGATTTCTGAAGGATTAATCTTGGTGGCAGAATGGACAGTTTATTAAGTTCAATCATTAGGCAGATACTCTGTGCCAAGCACACAAAGACAAAGACAAAGACAAAGACGTAGTCCCTGCCTTCAAGGAGCTTATGTTCTACTGGGGTCTACAACATACACACAGAAAAACAAATCAATGTACATACAAAGTGTGAGAAACGTGGTTTTGGGGATCACTGGACCTCCCCAAATTGTGAGAAATGCAGTTTTGGGGATCACTGGACTTCCTAGGCAGGGCCAAAGTCTTGAGGAAGAACCTTGTGATAATCGCTAAGGAAGGCTAAGCAGACCACAGGACTCACTGAGGAAGACCAAGTGGTAGCCCCCCTTAATCTGTGGGAATCCCAGGGCCTCCTAGGGGTTAGACCCTAAGGAGGACCCAAGTGATGGCCCCTTAGAACAGTGGTAAGATCACAAGGCTCCCAAGGCAGGGCCTGAAGTCCCAAGTGATGTCCCCTTAAGAAGGCTATGCAGACCACAGGGTTTCCCAGGGAAATCCCAAGTGGTTGCCCTCTTAACACTGTAGTGGGGATCACAGGACTCCCCAAGGTAGGATCAGGAAGTAAGCCCAAGACGAGCTTCTGCTACTCATTGCTTTCCTTAAGCTAAGGAAAATCCATGTGATTTGCCTATTCTCACCCAAAGAGCTCAGGACTAGAGCTGGCAGATGAAGGCATTTATTACACTTCTCCAGAGAGCAGGTATAGTGCTTACTAGAACACTCATGCTGATACAGCTGCAGGAGCAGGGGTAACCATTCCCTCCACTCCTGTGAGAGTTATGGTTAGTTTACTTTACAATCTTTATTTTTTACATAGTTTTCCTAGGTTATACAGTTCATATAGGTAGGATAGTAAGGATACAGAAGCAAAAGTGAAGTTAATTAGATTTTCCTTGTCTTCCTTTAGGATTAAACTACATTCTTTTACTTCCCCTACATTCCCTCTTTAACATATGCAAATTATGCAAATCAGTAGGCCTGGATTCTTGACCAAGACCAGACCCTAGATAAGCTTGAACCATTTCAACCTGGTTTGGCCTCTCTAATTCCCCTGACTGCCTTCTCAAAAAGCACATGCATGCGTACAAGCCTCTGACCTCTCACCTGATCAACCTTGAGGCCTGGTTTCTGCTAAAGCTTGGGGGGGGAGGGGGGGAGTACACCTTTAGTTCTTTGGAAACAAAACTCCTCCTGCCATTTCTTACACAAAGCAAATACAAAATAATTTTAGGAGAGGGGAGAGTAGGGGCAAGAGGGGGAATGGGGGAGAGGGGAAAGGGAAGATCAGGAAGGGCCTCTTGGAGGAAGTGACAGCTTAACTGAACTTGAAGGAAGCTAGAGATTCTAAGAGGTGGAGGTGTGGAAGGAATGTCTCTCTGGCTGGGTGGATTCATTTCTTTTAACTGGAAGTTGGAAAGAGACGATTTGTGAGAAATGATATTGAAAATGTATGAATTAAGATTCTACTTGTAACCAATCTAATTTTTAGTCTTGAGTATGAGCCTTTAAAATAATAACATGATTTCATTGGTAGAGCATTACCATGTGGTAAACTGACTGAGATTAGGGATCATTTTTCCCCCCACCCTTATATACCCTGGATCTAAGGCTAGTATAAATAAGGAAATAAATAAATGGATATACAAACAAAGCAACAGCCTTATAACAGAAACAACAATAAATAATAAATAACAAGTCTCTAGCATTTTAAGGTTTGCAATGCACTTTACAAATATCTCATTTTATCCTCACAACATGGGAGGTGAGGGCCATTGTTACACCCATTTTATAGATGAGAAAACCGAGGCAAACAAAGATGAAGTAACTTGACTAGGGGTCACACAGGTAGTGAGTAAAAAGTCAGTTCTTCCTGACTGGGGCAGGGATGGGGGGGAAGGGGGAGAGAAAGAGAGAGAGAGAGAAGAAGAAGAAGAACAGAAGAAGAAGAAGAAGAGAAGAAGGAGAAGAAGAAGAAGAACAGAAGAAGGAGAACAGAAGAAGAAGAAGAAGAGAAGAGGGAGAAGAAGAAGAAGAGAAGAGGGAGAAGAAGAAGAAGAGAAGAAGGAGAAGAAGAGAAGAAGGAGAAGAAGAAGAAGAACAGAAGAAGGAGAACAGAAGAAGAAGAAGAACAGAAAAAGAAGAAGAAGAACAGAAAAAGAAGAACAGAAGAAGAAGAAGAAGAACAGAAAAAGAACAGAAGAAGAGAAGAAGAAGAGAAGAAGAAGAGGAGGAGGAGAGATTTCAGGGAAGTTTTTGAGGGATGTGGAGAACAGGAGTTGAGGGGGCTAATGTCTTTCATCTTCTCAGTAAAGTTGGAGGTAAGGTTATCAGCTAAAATGAGAAGGCTTTAAACACTTTCCCTAGGGAGTCAGGTAGGGATAAACAAAGGGATTTCTGAGCAGAGATGTTAAGTGTGAATTTGTATTGGGCCAAATGGCACTGTTTCATGGTAATGGGGGCAGATGCTCCATATTGCCTAAAGTGGAGGGCTTGCTTCTTCCAGGAAAGTTTCTTCAAGTATTTGGAGAGCTTTCATGCTTGACCCTGGAAGGCAAAAGTAGGAGCAAAGTGTGAAAGTTGTGAAGAGGCTGATTTAGGCTTGTTAGGAGGAAAAACTTCCCAGCGGTTATAGCTTTCAAAAAATAGATTAAAACTGGTGGCTTCCTTTTCACTACAGAATCTTAAAGTAATAGCTGGACTGCTACTTGTTGCCCATCACAGGATCATAGACCAAGACCTTGAACAGAGATGGGATTTAACCCCATGATCCCTGACTCCAGAGTCAGTATGGGGGTTTTGCCCCCATTGTGGGATATTGCAGAGGGGGGAAGTATAGTTCTGAGATAGATTGGACTAAGCAGTTTCTGAGGTTCTTCCAAATCTGAGATTTCATAATTCTGATTCTGGGGTTTTGGGAAATAAGAGCCTTCTAAAGGTATTCCCTTTCTTATGTGGAGCTGATGGGGATGGGATCTGGATCCCAAAAAGGAAAGGCCCCTGGACTTTCCCACACGGCCCAGGACCCTGGTGTTTGCCTGGGGCACAGCCCTTCCCAGTTAATAATCCTTTCATTGTAGCCCTGCTTGTCTGCATTTGACCCCACCCTACCTAGACCTCCACTCCTTAATTCCATCTAGACCCCCATTTGTTCCCAGACTACTTGGCCACTCCTAGATCACATCCAGATCTTCCCACAGTCTTCTGTAGAAAAGGTTCATCTTGCCTCCATTAAAGTGCTCAGATTCCTTTAAGAGTCTGGCTAATAGTGCGGATTCTTAAAATCTCACCCACCCCAATCGGTGTTTTAATAAACCTTGTCTCTGACTGAAAGAAGGCTTGGGTCAAATTCATTTGAGGCAGGACCCATGTCATTTGCCTTTGAATTTTGGGGTTCCCAGCACCCCCAGACTTCAACAGAGCTACATCATCTGGTATCCTGGCTACTGTAGATCGCCTAGACTCTAAGAGCTGCAGAATGGGGAAGACCATCAAAAACAAACAAATGAAGAGAGAAGTAGCAGAGACAAGAGGAATGATGCGATGGTCAGCTAGCAAACTGGAAGGAAAGAAGAGGGTTCTCATTTGGCTGGTGAATGTCTGGCTTATAGTCATTGGCTGGAGTGCTGTTCACTGGACCTATGGAGAACAGAGGAAGGAAGGTGGTAGGAGCTGTCCAGGAGCTGAAAGGGGCATGGGTGGAGTTGGGTTGGACACAAATAGGAGGGAATAGAAACATCCCTAGGGCTACCCAGCTGAGCACAGCAAAGGGAATTAGAACTCCAGTTCAAACCCTGGGACTTGCTTTAGTGCTCAGCCATTTATTTCATCCTGAACCTGTGGCCTTGACCTTTGTTGTGATCTTGGCTTTGGCCTTTCATCTACTTCTGACTCTCATTCTCATCCCAACAGCCTGCATTCTGGGTTCTCAGTCATGGATTACTCATGCTACACTGTCCGTGACATGTACAGAAGCTTCTCAGCTGCAACCTCTGACCTCTCTGAGTCCTTGGAAGCTGGGTGACACAGTGGACAGAGCTTTGGGTCTGGAGTCTGGAAGACCTGGGCTCAAATCCTGCCTTAGAAACTTACTAGTCGTATGACCTTGGGCAAGTCACTTAACCTTTGCCTTCCTCAATTTCCTCAACTGTAAAATGGGGATAATAATGGCACATGCTCCCCAGGGTTGTTGTGGGGATCAAATGAGGTGATAATTGTAAAGCACCTTGGCATAGTGCCTGGTACATATATAAGTACTATGTATTATATATGTTAGCTATTATCACTACTGCTTCTACTACTCCTACTACTACTACTATCACCACTACCACCACCACCATCCCCACTATCCCCACCATCCCCACCACCACCACCACCACCACCACCACCCCCACCATCATCACCACCCCTATTTGTACTGGGGAAAATTCTACTCTTTTTTTTATTGCACATAATGCTACCTCTTGGAATCCCTGTCTCCCTTCAAGGCTCTGCTCAGGCACCACCTCTAAGTGGCCTCTCCTAATTTTCCCTGTATTAATTGTTCTCCCTGCTTCTTCCCCTGTCCCCCTCAAATAGGTGTGTATTACTTTGTATATAGTTTCCATTTATTTTGTGTGTACATTTAAAAAGAATGTTTCTCCACCTCTTTTTCCCCCAAGTAGAATGTAAGTTCTTGGAAGGCTGAGGATCGTTTGGTTTTAACCCTTGCTTCCCCAGCACCTAGTGGAATGTCTGACAAACTATAGGAGCCTGGTAAAGGCAGGTTGAGTTGAACTGAATTGTTTGTGCTTGGGATTCTGTTAAGAGTCAAACATTAAGGAGATTTAGATGTGACTGAGTGTAAGCTCCTGGAGGGCAGGGACTGTCTTTGGCTTCTTTTTTTATCCCCAGCACTTAGTACGGTGCCTAACTCAGTAGGTGCTTAATAAATATCACTTGATTGATTGGGTGTGATGCCAGCAGGGGTGTCATCTTCTGATGAGGGGGGAGGGGAAGAGCTTTTAGGCTATGAAATAACACTGTAACACAAATACCTGAACTGGTGAGGGTTACCTCTCCTCCGTGGCTTCGACAAATTTGATGCAAATGAGATAAAAAAGCAGTTAAAGCTGAGGAGGTTAACATGGCATATTGTGTTAGTGATGCAGAAATAATGGCGAACAGGTAGTGATGTGACTGCAGCAAACAAATGAGAGGTACAGAGAGGAGCATTCAAGCAAGATTTTATTGAGGAGCAAGAAAAACCGTAGTAGAAGGCTGTCTTCATTTGAGTAATTCACTTTGCAGAAAGACGGCAATGGCAGACCACGTAAGAGGGGGTGCAGCTTGCCCAGGCTTCACGCCACACTCTTAAGTGAGGCAAATGAATAATTTTTAGAAAGCAGCCAGGCAGCATCAAGGATTTATTCTGAAAATCAAATTCTGGGTTGCCTTTAGAAGTCAGCCTCAAGCTCATCTCTTATATCAACCCACCAAAGTTCTAGAGCTCAGATGTCCTTAAAGGACATCTGGTCCAACTCCCTCATTTTACACATGAGAAAACAGAGGCCCAGAGAGGTTCAATAATTTCTCCTTGGTGTTCTACGTGTAGTGAGTATCAGAACTAAGATTTGAACTTGGGTCCTGTGATTTCAAGTCCAGTGGTCTTCTCACTTGACCACACTGCCTCCTGATTTTAATAGCACAGCACAGCAATGATTACCTTGAGTTATAAAGACTATTTTGTTCTATGTATGTTGTTTGCATTGAATTTAGAGGTGATGAGAAGATTTGGCCCAAACCTTTCTCAATCCGAGCAAGGTTAAGAGGCTTCTCCAATCCATCCAGGTAATAAGTGGGAGAGCTAGTGTTTGCACGTGGGCTGTCTTCATCCAAAACCAGTGCATTTCCTACCATGCCTTGATGCCTTTAAGGATGGAAAATGTGCAGTGTGGAATGGATCAGTTCCACCCAAAAAAATGGAGTATTTTTCAAGGCACTTGAAGTCACTTCAGGTATTTTGAAACTCCTAACCAGACTCTTCCAGATAGCTGAAGTCTCAGGGGCGTTACTGTATATTGAACTATCCTATCTACACCACTCTAAAAGCTGTTCTTTGCTTTCTTAGGGAATGCTTATTTTAAGCTTTTCTGAAAATGAAAAGGAAGGCTCCTGGAGTAAACATAGTCCATGAAAAAATGTTTGGCGTAATTACAAGGCAAGGAGGGCAACAGCCCCAACGACTGCCTCAGCCCATTGTTAGTCTTAGAGGTAGGCGTCAGGGTGGCCTGCTGCCAAGGACAAATGATGAGCCATTCTCCAAACCCTGCTTGCTTCTCTGCAATATGATATTCCAGCAGCAGGAGCTGCGAGAGGAGGTCAGGACTCAAATCTACATTCCAATTTCTTGCAAAAATAAACACATGACAACATATGGAGTTATAACTACAGGGGGAGACTGAAATCAGGCTGTGTGAGGGTTGAGGAGCCGTGTGAAGTAGGCCTGGGGGAGGAGAGGGAAGGAAAGAAAGGGAGAACAAGAGAGCAGGAAGAGAACAGAATGTGAGAGAATAAAGTGAGCTATGGCATAGATCATAAAATTTAGAGCTGGAAGAGACTTAGATGTTGATCCAGTCCAACTACCTCATTTTACATGTGGTTCCCCTGAGCTACTCTGAGATTCAGCATGGCTATTGTGAAGTAATAACTAACTCCATCATGGCCCGAGCCCCCATCTGTTGTAGCCTTCTAATGCTAGATTGTACCAGAAACACGTAATGAAGACATAAAATAACGTAAATAAGTAGATGGTTAAAACATTAGCAGTGTTTCTACTCAAAGGAGTACAGCCTCTTAAGCCACCAGAGGAGTTATATTATAATTTCTCTGCAATACCTATGACTCTTTAGCATAGGAAAGATGTAGTTGCTCCAGAACTCAGTAGTCACAAAGATACTCAAAATATAGTGCTCATAGATGCTCATAATATAATACGTCTGCAGATTTTTTCTCCACCCAGACTACAACTCCCCATCTTGACTCTGTGTCTAATTGTGCTGTTTATTTTATTATATACGCTCATGGCCAGCAATTTATTTTTTAAACGTCTTCATTTATAGAATACTCTCTGCCATTTAGATTCCTTGCCTTGTGAGGCTTTGTGTGGGCTCAAACATAAGCCAATCCTTGTGGGAGACATAGTCCAGGGTATCTCATATAATGAATGTTGCTCTCTTGACCCCAACTATTATAGGAAATAACATCCTTCATGCATGCCATTTATATACCAGTGAGGAAGCTAAGGCTCAGGGCTAAGTGACTAGCCCAAGGTCTGGAAGGAGTAATTGGAGGTAGGGCTGAGAGTGGGTGCAGGAGGCAGGGCAAAGTCTTAGAAGGATAAACTAGGGATTAAAGGGAGTAAGATTTAGCCATAAATAGCAACAAGCCCTGAACATAGATGTGAATTAAGGGGGCAATTATACAGTTGTGTCTGAACTACTCTGATGGGCTCACAGTCTCATAGAATTGTAGAGTCAGATGGAACCACAGAGAAGCTCTAGGCCAACCTGTACCCAAGGAAGAAGGCTCTTACAGAGTCACCAACATATGGGCAAAGGACCTCTGTCTGAAGTACTCTAATGAGAAGAGACCCACTATCTCCAGATGCAGCCTAGGCCAATTTTGGGGAGCCTTAAGTGTTTGTAAGGTCTTTTTTCTTGTATTAAACCTAAATCTTCTCTATAACTTGTACCTGTTGCTTCTAATTCTGTCCTCTAGGGCTATGCAGAGCAATTCTAGTCTCAGTTTCATTCCACATGTCTTTCAAATAGGTGATAGGATGATAGGGTCATACATACAGAGCTAGAAGGGGCCTTGGAAGGCCCCTCCTCCCTCTCCAATTTAGTGGATGAAGAATCTAAGGCCAGGAGGTGCTAAGTGATTCACCCAAAGGCAGAAAGCATCAGAGCTGGGATCCTTAAAGAGAACCCTCACTCCCTGCTGCACCCCCTCTCCTCAAGTCATCTGTCTTTCAGTTCCTTCAAGGGACCTCACGTGTCATATGGTCTACGGTCCTCTCATCACTCAAGCCAAAAACCTCCTGGCTGTGTTCCAGTTTTTCAGGATCCTTCTTAAAATGTGCTGACATAGAATTTACATCTGGGAGGGAGGTTAGAGATCATCAGCTCTAATGCCCATAGGGTTATCACTCTATGGTAAAAATCTAATTATATAAGATTGATCAGTCTAACCAGTTCCTTTTTCAGAAGAGTTGTTTAAGAAAGAATACAATATCTGGGGGTGAGGGTGGAATGGGAATTGTATATTATAGCCAGGAAGGTTAGAAAAAGGGAACATCTATGGGACTTTTATTTTTAATGGGAAAACCAACGATTGAGTATGGATCAAAAGAATCATATATGGTGGCCATTCAAGGTTTGGATTGGAAATAGGCGAAGGTAGATTTTTTAAGTGGCTGCCAATGAGACCCCTGGGTCATGTGGCTCAGGTGCCCTGTGGATTCCAGGAACAGTTGCTTCTGAGTCCCTGTTCCCCATTTGAACTAAAGAGCATTAAATGTCAGAGCTGCCAAGTACTTATTCAAACAAGAGGTATTCGACAAAAAAGAGAAGAGGGAAAGAAGGTTGTTGGTGAAACAGCCAAAAGACAAATAGAGTTGATGAGAAAAGAGAAGAAAAGGGGCCTGAATAATACATATACTTAATAATGAGGCATACATGAAGGTGTTGACAGCATGCTGCTATCCTAAGTATGCCAAAAAAAACCTGTTTGGAATAGCCTCCAAACCAGCAACAATAAAAGGCTCAAATCCTGGGAATTTCTTTGTATAAATAAATACCCTCAATTTTAAGAAGTGGATTGCTCTTTAAAGTAAGGAAAGACTCACTGCTAGGAAGGTCCCCTATTGCACTTGGAAATCATTTGGAGGAGGTGAGGCTCATGCCCTTTTAAAGCTAGATGTCCTTTCCAAAACAGGTGAGGGAACCATTAGGAGCCCCGTGGCTTTTTGGCTCTGGCACAAGGGAAAGAAGAAGGGACTGGAGTCAAAGTGTGAGCAGCTTACTTCCTGTGTGTGACCTTGGGCAAACCCACTGTTAACTTCTTTGAGCCTGAGTTCTTCCATCTGTAAGATGAGGGAGTTGGACCAGATGGCCTTTAAGGCCCCTTGCAGCTTTGAATCTATGTATCTATGATGTGTTTTCGTGGTTCACAGATTGCTGGGTTACAACTGCTCTCAAATATTTATTGAATGCTACTATTTATGGGATCCCTGGATAGGCATTATTGGGGAGACCAAGTATAACACACAGATCTTAACCTTAAGGAGCTGATAATCTAAAAGTTTATAGGATTTTCTTGTGGTTCAGTCTGCAAGTTAGCCCTTCTCTTCTGGGCCTCAGTTTCTCCATCTGTAAAATGCAAGGGTTGGACAGGTTGATCTCTAAGGCCTCTATTCTCCGATGTTAGGCCTGATGTTAGGGGATTGAGACTTCACATATCCACAGGATTCTAAAGACATACTGTCTTGGTGAAGAGATGTATCTGTCTTTTGCTCCAGTTTTGGTTTATTCCATGAACCTAGTTCTCTTGATGTCCCTGCCATGTGTCCTGGCTTGTCCTTTCTTTTATCCATTTCTTGACAGTATCAAGATCCCCGAACCAGTGGCCTGGCATCCCATGGGAGATCAACATCTTGGCTCCATGACATCAAGAGATGTTCCAGTTCTGGGCATGTGGAGGCATCATGTAAATGTAGTTCTTGATGGGGCAGGCACTCCTTGGAAAGTATAGGCATCCCATGTCTGATTCTTCTTATATCAATAATATTCTGTCCTTCCAAAGACTTGTAGTGTCATTACAACATTGAGACACTTGGGGGACCTCTGTTGAACCAATAAAGTATAAAAACGTTTTTACAGCATCACTATAAAGTAACACGGCCCTTTGGTGACAGTAATAAATTGGACTCTTACCCTTACTTGGTTTGACCCCTCCTGGCCTCCTGGAATTGGTTAGAAAAGCAAGCAAAGGAATGAATGAAAAATTTTCCTCCTTTTTACCCTTCTTGGTTGGTCCTTGGTACAATGATTATATAGGGGGAAAGTAATTCATGCTTTCCCCTTTTTCTCCAGGAAGCCCAGACTTCTGTGTGATACAAACATATAGAAAATATTCCTATTGTCCTGTGAAACTGAATGCTTTCAACTACAGACTAATGGTGTTTATGTAGGTTCTCTTTGCCCACAAATAGTCCTACTTTTTCTGTGCCAAATGTGAAATGATGAATATGATTTACTTATGCATTACCAGTCTTTTGATTCTTGATTGTTTTTGTTTTGTGTTCTAGAGCAAGGAAATTGGCTTACAGATGCATGAAGAGCTGCTGAAGGTGACCAATGAGTTATACACAGTAAGTTCTCCAAGTATTGGGTTGGAATGGTCTTCTTCTCTTTGAGACCAGAATTGGGAAATAGTCCACAAAATCTTGACCAAAAAAGTCTTGGAGAGCTGTTCTGTTGTTGTTACTTGGTTCTTGCTAGCTTTCAGAAGTGAAGAGGTTAAAGTTGGGTCTGGTGTGGCCCTTGGAGTGTAAACCGCCTGAGGGAAGGAAATTTGGGTTGCTGATTTGCAATGTCAGTAACTCAATGGACTATTTATGGCTTCAGGATTATGTGGAAAGTCTGACCTATATCCATTTATGTTCCAGTAGAGATGAAAGATTCCTCCTACGATGATTTTTTTTAGACTTCTGGAAATTTCATATCATTACTATGTTTTTGTTGCGTGTAGTAATAATAATTCATATTCCAGTCGCTGTTTTATGCATTGGGGATATAAAGAAAAGTAAAACATGGTCCCTCCATTTAAAGAACCCACATTTTAATGAGAGAGACACAATAAATGAATGAATGAGTAAATAGGTAGATAAATATATATGCCCCCAGCCCCTTCCTGTGTGTGTGTGTGTGTGTGTGTGTGTGTGTGATAAATGAAATTTGATGTATTTCAGAAGAAAGACATTGGTAGTAGGAGAGATAGAAAAAAGCCTCCTGAAGGAAGTGAAATTTAAGTTGAGTTTTGAAGGCGATGGAGGTGAAGAGAGAGAGCACATTCTAAGTAGGAAGTTCACTAAGTGTAAGGCACAG
This sequence comes from Trichosurus vulpecula, assembly GCF_011100635.1. Lineage (NCBI taxonomy): Eukaryota > Metazoa > Chordata > Mammalia > Diprotodontia > Phalangeridae > Trichosurus > Trichosurus vulpecula. The sequence continues at coordinate 154,873,397 of NC_050581.1, forward strand.
AGTTGAGAGATATAGTGTTGTGTCTGAGGAACAACAAGGAAATCATTGTTACCAGATTGTAGGGTACATGGAGGGAAATTTTTATATTTGATTATGGAGCTAACAGGGAGGCACTGGAATTTACTAGGTAGGGGGTGACATGTTCAGACCTGAACTTTGGGAAGATCAGTTTGTCCACCTAGTGGAGAATGGATAGGAGTGGGGAACCAACTGAAAGTCTATTGTAATGGTCCAGACATGAAGTGCTGCAGGCCTGTACCAGGCTGGCAGATGTATGAAGTCCTGTCCTGTTGTTGAATTGGAGGGGGCCTCAGCAACTGTCCAGTCAAACCTGTCCACAGAAGGAACCCCTTCTAGAAGCAAGTGGTTGTCCAGCCTCTACTGAAGATCTCCAAGGGGACTCCATCACTTCTTGAGCCAGTCTTTTGGAGAGCTCTAATTATTAGGAAATTTTTCCTGATATCAAATCTAAATTGGTCTTTTTGCAACTTCTCCCCATTGCTTCTGATTCTGTACTTACTCTAAGAGGGGACTATGACGGCTCATGACAGCTGTGAGGATCACAGACAGCCTACTCTACCTGATTCAGTATTCCCTCATAGATGTTTGGTGAACCCACTTTCAGTCATATGTAATGGAGGGCCCTGCTTTCTACTTTAGAACAGGTGCAGGTATTCTGTAAGGGCAACCTTTGCATGTACTGTGTGGGAAAGAGGGGCCTGTTGACTTACTTCTCAGCTAGAGCTGACTATGCATTCAAAAAGCCCTAACAATTCAATCCCAGTGTCTTTTTTTTCCTGGCTGCATCCATGAACTTCTGTGGGGATCCAGGTGGGAAATGAAACCAGGGAGCACACGGCCTCCTAGGCAGGTCTGTGACTGGGATGGGACTACCTCTGGATTATGTCTTCTTTCCTTTGGATTCTTCAGGCCTTGTGACATCTTGAAAGATCAGTGGCTGCCATTAGCTGAGCTCTGGGCACCAACTTGCTAGTGCATGTATGGTTTGGGAAAATAAGTTCAATCTCACTATATCTCCTCCATATGACTGTCATTCTGATCCTTGAAGACAGCAGTCTTGTCTGCCTTGAGTCTCCTCTTCTCCATAATAAACACCCCCATCTTCTTAAACTGATGCTAAACCACCCTGGACTCAGGGCCTTTGACAGGCCTGCTTACCCTCCTCTGGACACTCTCCCGCCCATCAGTGTCTTTCCTCTTATAGCTTTAGTGATCAGAACTGAACTCCAGATGACTTCTGATGAGAGCAGATTACAGGGAGACTAGGAACACTCCCCCCTTCTCTTATTGCAGCCCAATTACATTTGGTTTTCTTTGGCCATCGCATCACTGTTATTGGTCTTGTGGTCTTCTGAAACCCCCAGATCTGTTTCAGAACGAAGACCTTCTTCCTCTCTGGCAAAAGGATTGGCCCAAGGATCAGCCTAGTACTACAAAGTAGAGTACGGAGGTTTGTTGGACATTGTTGAAAAGTAAGGGATTTATTCTATGATTATAGATCTGGAATTTGTCTTAACTGTAGCAAGCAGCTGTCACCCTTCCCTTGACCTAGGTTCCTCTAGGTTTGATCCATGAACTTTAAAAAATTTTGATAGATATATTTCAGTATAATGGATTTTATTTGCAATCCTTTGTATTTCATTTTAGGCATTTAAAGACCTTATCTTTTCCTGATTTCATATGTATAATTGATTCCATATTGCTTGCCTTCTCAATGGATAGGGTAGGGAGGGAGAAATATTGGAACTCAAGATTTTTTTTAAAAGGATGTTAAAAATAATAACAAGTTTTAAAAAACCCTATTATTCTGAGACTGTAGCCTTCACCAGACTGTCCATCACACACAAAAATGGTCAAGAACCCCGGTCTAGTTTAAAATGTAGAATGTTATCTTGTTACTTTGACCCCACTCAGAACTCCAGGCAAATCTCTAAAAACTTAGCTTGTGCCTCGTTTCCCATTAAGACTTTCTTCCCCTCCTTGTGCATGACCCCAAAGGAAACACACTCTCATTATGGTCTAGAATACCTTTTACTGCAAGAAATTGCAATTACAGAGGCACAGTAATAAAACCAAAAGCAGTGCCCTGATGCTCCTGGAAGGGTCAGCCATCTCCATGCTCAGCAGTTGTTAATGGCTGAGTTCATAGCTTTGCTGTTCCCAAAGGACCAGATGTTCCCAGAAGTCTAGTAGAGGGGAATTATCACAGTCTTAGAGCACTGGAATATATTGTCTTACTACACCTTGCATATTCATTAAGCACTTTATCAGAGGACTCAGGAGTCATCTTTTTTTTTTAACTTCCTGAAAGAGCCTTTATTAAGCACCTACTGTGTGCCAAGTCTTATGCTAAGCACTATGGATACACATAGAAAATGGCACAGTCCCTGCGGTTAATGAACTTACATTCTAAATAGAGGAGACAGCACAACAATAGATGGGGGGTAGATGAAAAGGCCCAGAGTAGCTATAGGGCAAATTGCAAGGACCAACAGTCTTTAGGGTACATTGACTGGTCAAGTGGAAATGCTTAAGAGTCTGGAGAGTATAGTTGTTGCAGGGCAGATAATAAGGTTTTTTTCCCTTTCTAGCTGACCCCCTGTCCTCTTCCTTTAGGGAAGTAGTGGTATTATATTGTAGAGTTCCTGAATTGGGAAGAAGATTGGGATGTGGAGTAGGACTTTGCTGAGCCTGTTCCTGTTGGGTCCTAGCGATGGACACTTGCCTTCAACATCTCTGTTCAGCCACCTGCTTTCTTCTGTGGCTGGGCTTTTTCCCATCTCTGGCATCTCTTGCATCCTGACATTAATGGCTTTTGAGCCCTGATGCCTCAAAGGGGGAGTCTTCCACCACACAGGCAGGCCATCCTTTGTCCATCAGTCTAACTCTCATGTAATGCTGTGTGTCCTGGAGTATTGCCAGTGAGCAGTTCAGCTTCTGTTGTTAAATCCCTCTCAGTGAGACAGTGAACAACACTCCCATCACTTTACAATTCTGGTTGCTTCGCCTCAACTCCCGTATTTCTGTTTCCTGGAGTGTGCAGATCCATGTGGAAATCAGAAGAATTGAAAGGAAAGATCTGCTAGCATAAACACAGGTCCATGTTCAGAACAGGGGGCTGGGCTAGATCTCTAAGGTTCTGGAGCTCTGTGGTTTTGTGAAAAGAGCCCACCACTCATCATATCTACTATCTTCTCCCCACCCATCAAAGTGCTAGGTACCACGGATACCTATTCAGCTCATCAGTAATGCTGCCGCTATGGCAGATAAGACATACAGAACTGCTCCACTCTTAAAAAGAAATAATCTTCCAGCCCAGCCCTACTTGGCCTCAGTTCTCCTGCAAGCATAAAGCATGGCTTAACATACTAAGGGAGCCAGAAGGGACAGGAGCAATGGGAATATGGAGTGGGGCCTGGGAAGGGTGGAAGGAAGATCTCAACAGCTTCCTGTTCCCATCTCTTCACACATTTCCCCTTCCTATTGTGAAGCCAAGAAGAGTGTGGGAGGGCTCAGAGCTGGGTTACAGCTGTGCTGCCTACATGGCTAATCACATTGCCGTCACACACTCTCTAAGGCTTTCTGCTATGGTACACTGAGCCCTTTTCACTGCAGACTTGTAGGCCAATCAGCAATTCAGTCCAACCTGATGAGTATTTGTTTTTATTTTATTTTAATGTTTATTTTTATTATTTTTTACTTGCACGTAAACATTTTTAATGTTCATTTTCTAAAAATTTGAGCTACAAATTCTCTTCCTCCTTCCCTTTCCTTGAGAAAATAAGCAATTTGATAAAAATTATACATGTGCAATCATGTGAAACATTTCTACGTTAGCCATGTTGCAAAAGAAAACACAGACCAAAAAAACTCTAAGAATGATAAAGAAAGGTTAAAAAAAAGAAGTGTGCTTTGGGGGCGGAGCCAAGATGGCAGCTGGAAAGTAGGGACTTGCTTAAGCTTTCCCCCAAATCCCTCCAAACACCTGTAAAAAATTGCTCTGAACAAATCCTAGAGCTGCAGAACCTACTAGATAGCAGAGGGAAACAGGTCTCCAGCCCAGGAAGGCCTGGATGGTCACTGGGAAGGGTCTATAGTACAGTGCTGGGAGTGGAGCACAGCCCAGCATGAGTTGCAACCCACAAACGCCAAAGACCACAGAGCAGGTTAGTGGGAAAACTGCTAGATGGGGTTAGAAAACCATCTGGCTCCAGCCCTGGGGGTGGTGGCAGAGGTGGTACGCAGTGGTGACAGCAGCAGCAGGAAGCTCCTGTGGCTGCTTTCAGAGCTCCAGTGTCAGCTGCTTCCTGAGTCCCTGGCTCACACAGTGGGAGTAATCAAGCGGCACACCAGAGCGGGAGTGCAGGATCTGGGTCGCAATCCTGGTTGGCAGTTTTTGGGGGAGGAGGAGCCCTGCTGTGGCAGAGCTTGCGGTGACAGTGGAGTAGAAGTAGCTCTGAAAACAGCAGCACAGTCCCTAAAGCTTGGGACAAAGCACACTCTACAAGCAGTCATACCCTGACAAAAAGGTCAAAGGTCAAGTAGTTGCCTAGGAACATGGCCAGACAGCGAAAAAGGATGCAGACTCAGACTCAAACTCAGACTCTAGAATCTTTTTTTGGTGACAAAGGAGATCAAAACATACAGCCAAAAGAAGTCAACAAAGTCAAAGAGCCTACATCAAAAGCCTCCCAGAAAAATATGAATTGGTCTCAGGCCATGGAAGGGCTCAAAAAGGATTTGGAAAAGCAAGTAAGAGAAGTAGAGGAAAAATTTGGAAGAGAAATGAGAGAGATGCAAGAAAACTATGAAAAACAAGTCAATGACTTGCTAAAGGAGACACAAAAAAATACTGAAGAAAATAATACCTTAAAAAATAGACTAACTCAAATGGCAAAAGAGCTCCAAAAAGCCAATGAGGAGAAGAATGCCTTGAAAGGCAGAATTAGCCAAATGGAAAAGGAGGTCCACAAGACCACTGAAGAAAATACTACCTTAAAAATGAGATTGGAGCAAGTGGAAGCTAGTGACTTGATGAGAAATCAAGATATTATAAAACAGAACCAAAGGAATGAAAAATTGGAAGACAATGTGAAATATCTCATTGGAAAAACCACTGACCTGGAAAATAGATCCAGGAGAGATAATTTAAAATTATTGGACTATCTGAAAGCCATGATCAAAAAAAGAGCCTAGACATCATCTTTCAAGAAATTATCAAGGAAAACTGCCCTGATATTCTAGAGCCAGAGGGTAAAATAGAAATTGAAAGAATCCACCAATCGCTTCTTGCAAAAGATCCTAAAAAGAAAACTCCTAGGAATATTTTAGCCCAGGTGAAGGAGAAATACTACAAGCAGCCAGAAAGAAACAATTTGAGTATTGTGGAAACACAGTCAGGATAACACAAGTTCTAGCAGCTTCTACATTAAGGGACTGAAGGGCTTGGAATATGATATTCAGGAGGTTAGAGGAGCTAGGATTAAAACCAAGAATCACCTACCCAGCAAAACTGAGTATAATGCTCCAAGGCAAAATATGGATTTTCAATAAAATAGAGGACTTTCAAGCTTTCTCAGTGAAAAGACCAGAGCTGAATAGAAAATTTGACTTTCAAACACAAGAATCAAGAGAAGCATGAAAAGGTAAACATGAAAGAAAAGTCATAAAGGACTTACTAAAGTTGAACTGTTTTGTTTATATTCCTACATGGAAAGATGATGTGTGTAATTCATGAGACGTTTCTCAATATTAGGCCAGCTGAAGGGAGTATACATACATATATATATATATATATATATATATATATATATATATATATATATATATTTATAGACAGAGAGCACAGGGTGAGTTGAATATGAAGGGATGATATCTAAAAAAAAATAAATTAAATTAAGGGATGAGAGAGGAATATATTGAGAGAGGGAGAAAGAGAGAGATAGAATGGGGTAAATTATCTCACATAAAAGTGGCAAGAAAAAGTAGTTCTGTTGAAAGGGAAGAGGGGGCAAGTGAGGGAGAATGAATGAATCTTGCTCTTATTGGATTTGACTTGAGGAGGGAATAACATACATACTCAACTGCATATCTTACCCCACAGGAAAGTAGGGGGAAGGGGATAAAAAAGGGGGAATGATAAAAGGGAGGGCAGAGAGGGGGAGTAGTTAATCAAAAGCAAACACTTTTGAAAAGGGACAGGGTCAACGGAGAAAATTGAATAAAGGGGGACAGGATAGAATGGAGGGAAATATAGTCAGTCTTTCACAGCATGAGTACTGTGGAAGTGTTTTACATAATGATATATGTGTGGCTTATGTTGAATTGCTTGCCTTCTTAGGGAGGGTGGGTGGGAAGGGAAGAGGGGAGAGAATTTGGAACTCAAAGTTTTAAAATCAGATGCTCAAAAGAAAAGTTGTTTTTGCATGCAACTGAGAAATATGAAATATAGGGAATGGGGCATAGAAATCTATTCTGCCCTAAAAGAAAGTAAGGGGAAAGGGGATGGGGGAGGGGATTGGCGTGACAGAAGAGAGGGCTGACTGGGGAATGGGGCAATCAGAATATCTGCCATCCTGGAGTGGGGGGAGGATAGAAATGGGGAGAAAATTTGTAACTCAAAATCTTGTGGAAAACTAAAATATTAAATAATAAAATTAAAAAAAAATTTTTAAAAGGTGTGCTTTGATCTTCATTCAGACTCCGTCAGTTCTTTCTCACATTTCTCATAGGTCCCTCAGAATTGTCTTGGATCATTGTATTGCTAAGAATAGCTAAGTCTTTCACAGTTGATCATCAAACAATTGCTATTAGTGTATACAATGTACTCCTTGTTCTTCTCATTTCACTTTGCATCAGTTCATGTAAGTCTTCCCATGTTTTTCTGAAAGCATCTTGCTCATCATTTCTTATAGCACAATAGTATTCTGTCACAATCATATACCACAGTTTATTTAGACATTCTCTAATTGATGGGAATCCCTTCAATTTCTTATTCTTAGCCCCCACAAAAGAGCTGGTGTAAATGTTTTTGTACATATAAATCCTTTTCCTTCCTTTGATCTCTTTGGAGTACAGACCTAGTAGTGGTATTACCAGGTCAAAGGACATTACAGTTGTATAGCCTTTTGGGCATAGTTCCATATTGCTCTCCAGAATGGTTGGATCAGTTCAAAACAACATCAGCTGTGCATTAATGCCCCTATTTTTCTAAATCCCCTCCACCAGTTTTCACTCTACTTTTCTGTCATATTAGCTGATCTGATAGGTGTCAGGTGGTACCTCAGAGTTGTTTTAATTTTCATTTCTCTAATCAATAGTGAGTTAGAGCATTTTTTCATATAACCATAGCTATCTTTGATTTCTTCTTTTGAAAACTGCCTGTTCATAGCTTTTAACCATTTATCCATTGAGCAATGACTCATAATCTTATAAATTTGAAAAAAAATAAAAAAAATCTTATAAATTTGATTCAGTTCTATATATATTTGAAAAATGAGGCCTTTATCAGACAAACTTGCTGTAAAAAATTTTCCCCAGTTTCCTACTTTCCTTCTAATCTTGGCTGTATTGATTTTGCTTGTGTAAAACCTTTTTAATTTGTTATAATCAGAATTATCCATTTTATACTCATAATGCTGTCTATCTCTTGTTTGATCCTAAATTCTTCTCTTATGCATAAATCTGGTAGGTAAAATATTCCTTGGTCCCCTAATCTGCTGATTAAATTATTCTTTATGTCTAATTTATGCACTCATTTTGACCCTATCTTGATATATGGTATGAGATGTTAGTCTATATTTATTTTCTGCTAAACTGCTTTCCAGTTTTCCTAGCAATTTTTGTCAAATAATAATTTCTTGTCCCCATATCCTGGATCTTTGAGTTTGTCAAACACTAATTTACTCTGGTCATTTAACAAGCATTATTGAGCATGTACTATGCTGGGTGCTATGGATAAGAAAACCATTGTCAAATTATACAGTTGGAAAGGTCATTGTGATGGAGAAAAAAAACCCAATGGATTAGAAGTAAATGGACCTGATTCTACTGTCCTTGCTTTGTTGTTAAACAGAACAACAGAATAACACAGCTTAGACAACTAATTACTTAGACAACTCACTATGCTGGACCTCAGCTTCCTCAGCTATAAAAAATGAGGAAATTAGATTAGTTGATTTCTGAGATCCTTTCCACTTCTAAATTTGATCATCTTGTCCAAGCCCCATCTTGTCTAGGAAACAATCCATGCTCTCATTAAGCTTACAGTTTACTGGAGGAGGATAAGAATGTAATCTGTAAGGCTCCTTGATGATATGAGAGGTCCAGGTACACTTTAGGGACCGCTTAGTTTTCCAGCTTATTTGCCATCATCAAGGTGGAGCCTGTGAACTCTATTAATCGTGCATTCCCCAAAGGATAGTGACAAGCTCTCCCCAAAAGCACTCTGTGTTGCAAAGCTTCAAAACAGAACTCTTTAATTTATTGGGTTAAGGACACAATTTGATTCAATATCCCAACCCATCAAGTCGAGAGATCTCTAATCTTCCTACAGTCTCATTCCTTGGGGGATCTATCCAGTCAGTCCCCTCATGACTTATTAATAGAAGTATGCAGAAGCCAGCTTTTGAGAGTGCATTGTTAAATTTTCAACGCGATCATTCACACCTCTGGAATCACTACAAATCAGGGCTTGATTTATTGTTTTGTTGATTGTCTAGCCTTAGGAAAGCATTAATAATGCAGATTAAATTTAAAAATGTGTATGCCTGGATTCCCTCCATAGAGCTAGGTTGTTAAACATTTACCAGCACACCCCTGTTTTGCTCTGTCAACTTTGCCTGACCTCATCAGGAGTGCTGTTGAAAACCCAGGGAATGAGGTCATCACCAGATTGGATGCCTGGTGACTAGAGGCTTATCATCGTCATCATCATCGTCATCATCATCACAGGCATTTATATAATGCTTTAAGGTTCACAAAGTGCTTTTATTTCCATGATCTCACTTAAGTCTCACAACACCCTGCTTATAGACCTTGTCTGGGTGGGATCCCAGAAAGGAGAGAGGTCTAGAACCTCATGGCTCTGTTACATACAACATTGTTCATTTACTAGCAGATTGTCTCTACTTGCTGATCCTCATTCCCAGATGACATTGTGGGTTCCTTGGGTCCTTCTTGTCTGGGCTGTGTTCGGCTCTGCTTTGCTGCACCCCATTCTTTGGCTCCCTTCTATTATCTGGTGTTGGTTTCTTTCTCTCCAGGATATAGTCCTGGAGCAGCCATCTGTGGGCCAGGTGTGTTTGGAGGTACCCACATGCCTGCCCTGTCCATGTTCAGTGCTTCCAAAGGCTACAATTTCTGCAGTATTCAGTGTCACCATCTTAGTTCAGCCTTTTGCTGTGTTACATCTCTTTCCTGCTCAGATAGAAACCCTCTTCTTTACACAAAAGCATCATACTTTGGCCAACACTCCTTTCTTAGACCACTCAAAGTCTCTCTTTTTTTCTTCTGAGTTGGTTTATGAGTCATTAAGTGTTCACTGCCTCCTCTCAGCATCTGCTTAAATAATGCACCCCCAGCTCATGTTTACGTCCCCTTCCACTGAGTCTTTTGGGATTCAGAAAGACACTCCTACTCTTTTTCCATTTTTCTTGTCATAGCCTATCTTTCCCTAGGGAATCTGGTTTGGGCTATATAAATTAGCAGAAGCTAGAGCTTTTGGTCCTTGGAGAAAACTAAAGGAAACCCACTAGGAAACACCACAAAACTGCCTATTTGGGGTCAATCATCTCCTTTAGCTGAGAGTACCTTTAGAGCGTTTGGACAAAAAAGCATTCGAGGGCCTGTGCCAGATTTCACCTGGGGACCTCTATTAGGAACATTATTTCCAAATCACGAAAAGCTGCTTTGTGTCCAATGTTGCTGTGTGTCCCTCACTGTCCCCCCTCCCCTCACATATACAATGTGGTTAATTAATTTTGCAATAAGCTCCTCAGGACACAGCTGTAGTGTCTTTCCTTCAAAGCACAGCACCATGGCATGATGTGGGAACAATATGACTTTGTTCCAGCCTCACAAAGGGTGGGTAAAGTCACAGATCCAGCAGCAGCTTGGTTCAGGTGGATATTACCTTGAGCTAATAAAAGACTTTAAAACAAACATGGTGGTGGTGAGGAGGCTGGGGCCTCCTGGGGTGTTTTAGCTTTGGCTTTCAGGCAGAGATTTGCAAATACATGGCCCTGGATCCTATGCTCCTTAGAAATAGTTTGGCCCATAGGACTGGGGGACTCTCACATCAGGGGATACTCAATCTCTTAGCTATTTCCCCCAAACTTTGCCCCTCATCCTTCCAGCAATTTCCCTGTGGATGCCACCGGTTTTCTTCCTATGCTGCCTTTGACAATTAAATCAAAGCCTGGAGGTTTGATTTAAACATTTCTTTCCTATTCTAAGGCTTTGTGAACTTAGGAGAGAATGCTAGGCTTATTGTAGGCGCTTAATAAATGTTTCTTGAATGAAGAATGAAGTAATGAATGAACGTGGGATGTTGGAACTTTTAACATAAAGAAAAACTTCCTAAGGGAAGGAAATAAGCATTTATATAGTATCTACTTTATGCCAGGCACTGTGTTAAGTGCTGTTTACAAATATTATCTCATTTGATCCATACAACAACACTATGAGGTAGGTGCTATTACCATCCCCATTTTACAGTTGAGAAAATGGAGGCAAGCAGAAGTTAAGTGACTTGTCCAAAGTCTCATAGCTAGGAAATATCTGAGCCTAGATTTGTACTCACATCTTTCTGATTGAAGGTCTGGGGCTCTCTCTATCCAGTGTGCTACAGCTGTCCCTAACAATCAGAGTTACCTAGTAAAATAGATTTCCTCAGAAATAATGAGTTCCCCATCATTGAAAGTTTTCAAGCCATGGCTGGATGATCATTTCTTAGGGATATTGTAGAAGGGATTCCTATTTGGGCACAGATTGGACTTATGTCTTCCAACTCAGAGATTCTGTGATGCCAGCAAAGAAATGTGATGCATTGGGAAAAATACTGATTAGGGAACTAGAACACCTGGGTCCTTGTTGTTTTTGTTCATCCTTCATTTTCGAAGAGGACCAGTGATGTCACAGGTGATGTCATGACTCGTTTGTGAATTGGATTTAAGCAAGGCAGAGTTGCACAAAGTTGTCAGCCTCACTCTCTCTTCCAGGGTTATTGAAGTCCAGAGTAATAGGTAGACACCAAAGGTGTCTGGGTAGCGCTGAAAAGGGCTTGGCAGGGCTCACACCAGAAGTGCTGGTCCTGAATACCTGGGTTCTGTAATACTAACTGGGTGTCAGCTTGGACAACTCACTTCTGTTCTCTTGGCATCAATTTCTTTATTTGTAAAACAATGGTTTGGACTTGATAATTGATTACTGGGGTTCCTTCTGGAGTATTCTTTGAGTCTGAGCTGGATCCAGCAACTCGTGCCTTGGACAACTGCTTCCAAGTTGGCAGTAGGGACTTTGCTGAGTGACCTCTTTTAATGAGTTCAGAAGAACTGAAGAGCAAACCCATTTCTGCCGCCATTAATCCCAGGAGTATGTCCCATTGTGATTCATGCTAATGGTGCTGAATTGAAGACTGAGACTCACTTATTTGATCTCAGCTAAAAGGAATAAAGAACCTTTCTCACCACCACCCCTTGCTCTGGGTGGGCATCAGCCCATGCCAGGAGTCCCTGTTCCCCTAGGATGATGTTGTCATGTTGCTAGGTCTTTGCCTCTTGTAGCTAGAGTGAGTGACTAGGAAGGATGCTACTGGGTACTTTCACCACTGCCACACACTGAGGTTCTGTGAAGGCTGCAGAAGAAAATGTTTGGTTACGTGGTGATTTAATATAAGCAACTACCCAGAAATTGTCAGTCCTGTTGGATTACCTGGCATATATATCTAAATGATTAGCTGTCTTCTTCCTGAATCCTCCCACCCCAATTCCCCATTCACATCGGGCCATCAGTACCACTACTATTAATCACATACAGCTTCATTTCTTCATTAGCAAAGACTAAAACTTACTCCATAAATTGTGACTTGGACAGATATGTCCAAGCACCTGTAGCATGTCAATGCCTTTGTTGTGGAAGACACAAAAGAAGTAGGAATCACATTTTTGCCACGAAGAATCAAGGGCGACAAGGCAGATTTACATGAAACAAGTTGGGAAATGTTAAAGACAATTTATAATCAGGGTTGACCCTGTCAGTATTTCAGCTTTTGTCCTATATTTCGTCTCCTTTTCATAACCAAAAGGTCATCTCTCCTCATTGCTTTCAGCTCCTCCTTTCTCGCTTGCTTCTCGGCCTCTTGTAATCTGGCTTCTAACACCATCACTGACTGGACTGAAACTGCTCTCATCAGTAATGTCTTGACTGCTGCTAAACCAGTCATTAAACAGTGACTGTAACTCAAAAATATAACTAATGAGGACTCAGAGATCAAGGAAAGAGGAAATAGACCCATATGTTAGAAATACTCACGGCAGTTCTTTTTCTAATGGTAAAGAATTAGAAATTAAGGAGGTTCCCATTAATTAGGGAATGGCTAAACAAATGACGGCATATATGTAAGGTGATATTGTGCCACAAGAAACTACCAAAGAGATGGTGTCAGAGAAACCTGGGAACAAATGTGTGAAGTGAGTAGAACCAGAAAAACCATTTATACTCTTGCTACGTGGGCTAAGTGCCCATTTATGCCACAACAACAACATTATAAAGACACACAACTTTGAGAAACTTTCTAATCAATGCAATGACCAACCATGGTTCCAAAACTGGTGATGAAGCATGCTATTTTTTTTGTTTATTATGGGGGAAGAAAGGAGGGAGAGGGAAGTTGGGAGTAGAGGTCCCAAAAAAAGAAAGAAAAGAGGATCATTGAACGTATTTTTGGAATGCACACAAAAGAACAGAAGGAAAACCAGAAGGAATCACAGACATGCAGGATAGCTTTGAAAGTGTGAATTCAATATATCCTTTAAAAAGAAAACAAACTGTATATAATAGAGATTTAGAAGTCCATGGGCAATCCTCTCTGTTCTACTATATCTAAGGAAGGGCTTATTTTAGTTGATGTTTGTTAAGTGTAGAGTTTTTAAAATAGAAAAAGCACCAACGACTGCTAAGTCTACCAGCTTTTTCCCAGTCCTCATTCTATTTGATGTCTCTTGCTTTGGACACTGACCACCACTTTTTCCTGAATTCTTTTTTCTTCCCTTAGCTGCACACTGTTCTCTCCTGCTTCTCTTTCTACCTGCTTGACAATTCATTGTCAGTCCCCTGTGCAGGACGATCATCTCCCTGCAGATCCATCTCCTTCCCGATGCCTTTCCCCAGTCATTCTCCCATCATCACCTGCTGCTGGAATGTTCCATTCATAAGCGTCTCAAACCCATTATATTCAAAATGCTTCTTCCAAAGCCTCTCTTCGCTCCAAACTTCCCTAGTTCTGTTGAGGGTACCACTAACTTTATGGTTACCTCAATTTCATCTTGGCTTTTCTCTCTCCCCTACCACCTATATATAATCAATAGAAATAGGAAATTTTGGAGGAGGGATCAATTTTGTGGGGACTATAATGAGTTTGAGATGCCTATAGGATAGCCAAGTCCTACTGCTGGATATAGAGTTTATTGGCTCATCTGCATAGAAAATGTTAGGTGTCGGCAGGAATAGGTGTGTTCCCTTTCCCCCACTTATGTAGCCTCCACCTTAATTCAGTTGCTTGTTACTTCATAATTGGTCTCCCTGACTCCATTGTATTCTTTTTTTAAAAAAAGTTATTTATGTATTTTGTTTTTACATTACCTAAATTTCCCCCTGTATTCTTTGTCTCTCTTCTCATATAGAGCCATCCCTATATAACAAAGAATATTAAAACAAAAAGGAGGAAGAAGATAAAATCCAATTGGCAAAATCAATCTATACATGGAAAAAAAATCTGAAAATATATTCAGTATTCCACACTCATGGACCTCCCACCTCTGCAAAGTAGTGGGGGGAGGTATCTTCTCAATCTGTCTCATTTGAGGTTATGCTTTTTCTTTATAATTTGGCAACATTCACTTTCAATTGGTTTGTGGTGGTGGTTCTTTCTGTTTTCATTGTTGTACAGGGTGTCTGGACACATAGGCAGTTGATGGCAATGTGGAGTTATTGCATCGAGTTCACGTGAATCTTGCAAAGCGCATTAACCTTTGCATCACAAATGATGGACATCATTTTGAAGATGTTATTTGTTAATATTCCAATTAAATAAAAGGTTATTGAAAACTTCATTCATTTCATTTCTTGAAAATATGCATTTTTGCCTATGTGTCCAGACTTTAGGAACACCCTGTAGCCATTGTGTGTGTTGTTTTTTTTTTTGACTCTGTTTACTTTATTCTTCATCTATAAAATGAGGAGATTAAACTGGCTGATCTCTAAGGTTCCTTCCAGTGCTAAAGCCAATGATCATGTTATTATAGCAAGGGTAACCCAGAGATGTGCCATTAACCTGTTTCTGTTCAATGGTGATCAAAGAAAGGAAAGAATGAAAAAGCATTGCTAGGTGCAGGCCCTGACCTCAAGCAGTTTACATTTTAATGGGGAAAGCAACACATCTTTTCATTCTTTTGGGTATTCATTATGGTGCTTGTTTCTTACAGCCAAATAATATTCCATTACATTCATGTCCTACAATTTGTTTAGCCACTCCCCAATCAATGGACATTTACTTTGGTTTCAGTTCTTTGCTGTCATAAAAGTGCTGCTTTAATTATTTTGGCATATATGGGGACTTTCTTTTTATCATATATGGGGATATATCATATTTGGCATATATGGAGTCATTCTTATTGTGTACATGTCTAGTAGAAGAGTCTCTGGGTCAGAGGGTTTGGACATCAGTATATCTCTTTTTTAATCTATACTTCATACAGTTGCCAAATTAATCTTATATTATCATCTACTAGTATCTTTCCATCTTCTACACAAGAATAATATAGTATACTTTATAGAAGATTTGCTAAAATCTATCTAAGCTGTAACCACAGGGCTCCCCCCCGATCTAGCAGCCTATTAGCTCTACCAAAAAAAGGAAATGAGGTCAGTTTGGCATGATCTGTTCTTGTTGAAGCCAAGCTGGCTCTTTGTAATTGCCCCTTCCCTTTTGAGATATCCAGTAACTGTCTTTTTAATGATATGTTCTAGAATTTTCTCAGAAATTGAAGTCAAGGTGACTGGCCTGTAGATTTCAGACTCTATTCTCTTCCTTTTATTGAAAACTGGGACAACGTTTGCCCTTCTTTGACCTTGTGGCAGCCCCCCTCTTTCCTGTGAGCTTGTAGTCTCACGCTGAGTAGGCTCGTTTTGCCTCATTCCTTGCTTTTTGCAGTTTTGCAGTTAACCTTTTTCCCTATTTCTCTATATCATATTGTAAATGACTTTGTTTTGTGCTGCCCTTTTTCTCTGTTAGGCCTCTCTACTGGGCAAAGAGATTGTGTTTGCTGGATGAGGTGGTTTTTGAATTCTTTAGGCCTCTTCTGTGTGGTGGCTACTTTATTTAAGCTAAACTTCTCTAAAAGTGGTGATAATCTGAGTTTTCCCATCTCTCAGTAAACAGACTGCTTAACTAGTTCAGGCTAGAGTTGTAATTGCCAGCAGTGTCTTTTCCTTGTTTTTATTCTTTTGAATTTGGTAATGATTTTTACCTTTGTCCTATCCAATTAGCGAATCGATTGCACATAGACAGCTGATTCCAGAATAATTCCTATATCAATGACGAGCTGTTTTCTATTTATATAGAGTGGCTTTCATTTTTTTTTTTTGGAATGTTCAGTAGTAATCACGTCCAGTGCATTCCAAGTCTTTTTTTAAAGAATATATTTTCTTGATGCCTTTTGTTTTATATACATACATACATACATACATACATACATACGTACATACATACGTACATACATACATACATATATTAGTAGTCAACATGTTTTGGAAATGTTGCCATATACACCTTCAGCCATGTCATTAATAAAAACGGAGGAAGCTCATCAATCTTGTGTTCCCAATTCCCATCCCTGTAACTTTCTGGACCAGAGTGCCCCTCCATGGTGACTGCTCCCTTTTATGTGTTACTTTACCCATTAAAATGTAAACTGCTTGAGGTCAGGGCCTGCATCTAGCAATACTTTTTCATCTCTTCCTTTCTTTGATCATCATTGACTAGAACAGAGTTAGTGGCACATCCCTGGGTCACCCTTGATATAATTACATGATCATTGGCTTTAGCACTGGAAGGGACTTTAGAGAGCAGTCAGTTTAACGTCTTCATTTATAGATTAAAAAAAAAAACTGAGGCCAGAGAAGCAAATTGTTGTTGTTCTGTCATTTCAGTTTTGTCTTATTCTCTGTGACCCCATTTGGGGTTTTCTTGGCAAAGATGGTGGAGAGGTTTGCCATTTCCTTCTCCAGCTCATTTTACAGATGAGGAAGCTGAAGCAAGCAGGGTTAAATGACTTGCCCAGGATCACACAGGTAGTAAGTGTCTGAGGCCATATTTGAACTCAGGAAGATGGGGTCTTCCTGACTTCAGGGCTGGCACTCTTCTAGCTGCCCCTGAGAAGTGAATTGGCGTACTCAAACCGGGGGCAAATAGTAGAGTTTTTATTCAAGCACCTGTCTGTGAGATCTAAATCTAAGTGAACATTCATAGCTATTGTTAAGAGCTAATAATGGTTTGTAAAGGACTTTATATATGTTGTCTCATTGGATCATCTCAGCAGCCCTGTGAAGTGGGTGCATTATTATCCCCTTTTTATGGGTGAAAATACTGAGGTAGAGAAAGGTTAAGTGACTTGTCCAGGGTCACATGGTTATTAAGAGTCTGAGGCAGGATTCACAGTCAGGTCTTTCTGACTCTAAGACCAGTGCTCCGTCAATTGTATCACCTCGATGCCTAGCTTTTGGTCTCCTCACGAACCTTTGGGTATTCTACTGGACCCAAGTTATTACCTCCTCTGATGGCACATAAAGGGTGAAATGAATGACATGATTCCTCTTTAATCCTTGACCTGGGTGTCTATTAGGGCTTCCTTTCTACAAAAAGGAGGGAACAAACATGAAGTCCCTACTGTGTGCCAGCCACTATGTGCCTAGCACATAGTAGGGCCAAATGGTGGTGGTGGTAGTACAAATATTATATGATTTAATCTTGACAACTATTCTAGGAGGGAAGTACTGTTATGATCTCTGTTTTACAGTTGAAGAAACTGAGGCAGACAGGTTATATAACTTGCCCAGGGTCACACAGCTGGTAAGTGTTTGAGGCCAGATCAGAACTCAGAATTTCTGACTTTAGGCCCAAAATTCTATCCACTGTGCATCCATAGCCCATCCTCACCTTTTTATTCTGTCTGATTCTGGTCCATGTCCCCCTACACTTAAAATGTAGGTGGCTGTTCTCTCCGTTTTGAAGATTCCTTGGATATGAGGTGGCCCTCAGACTGTCCATCTGTTGCTTTTGCTTGCTCTTGCTGCCTCTCTGGCCCTGCCTTCTTTTTCAGTCCTACATTCCTTGGGTGACATGTTTTGTACTGCTCATTCAGTATGTGTGGCCATTGGAGTCCCTCAGCCTACCTCCACATACCATGCTTCTTTCCACTGCCTTTTGGCTCACCTGTAATTCTGATTTTTCAGGAATTATGGTGGTCTTTGATCCATAGTCTTGGAGCTGTGACTTCAGAAAAATAAAGCTCTAAAATAATATGGGATTTTGTGTTGGGTGAGTGGCCTGGGATCATTGAAAGCATTGTACATCTTCCCAAATGCCTTCCCTTTCTCCTATTCATTTTGTGGCCCTACTTCTCATCCATCGGTACCAGCTGTCCTACAGGGTTCTAATGAACAGAACCTGTTAACAACAATTACAGCAAGAAAACTTGCCTAGATAGAACGTTATCCCTACATCCCTATGCCCTAATTATGGGACCGAGAAGCAATGTGGTATAGTGGTTAGGTCTCAGGAAGGCCTACGTTCCAGTCCAATCTCTGACACATACTAACTATGTTACAAGTTACTTAGTATTTCAGTTCTCAAGGCAGCTATCTAAGACTATAAATCGCCTATGAGTTTCTAATTAAGGAGTTCCCACACAGGAGTTCCCCACACCTGTGAAACCACAGGTGAAAAAGAAATTATTGGGCAGGGCCATTTGACTCTAGGCTTCGATTCACCAGTGCAATCATGCTCCCTGGGTCAGTGATCTCTGCACAGAGCAGAGGAATGGTTGAGCAAAGGGGGTGCATCTCACTGGCAGAACAGTAATAATAACCAACATTTATGTAGCAATTGATGGTTTGTAAACTGCTTAGTTTGTAAACTGCATTTCATTTAATTATCACAGTAACCTTGTGAGATGGTACTATTATCATCCCTATTTTACGGGGAAGGAAAAATTGATTCTGACAGGCGTTAAGAAGCTCAGAGACATACCCACTTTAAGACAAGTTTATGAGTTAGCCTGAGGTTGGTTTTTATCATTGACTATTGATCCCTAGTAATTTGGCAAACTCATGGCTGCCTCTAGATTTCTCCAGCCCTACATAGATTCACACAGGCAAACTGATGTCTATAGAGGAATTCCATTCTCCTAAGAATTTGAAAACTAAGACTCTTTTCTTCTGGACCATCGCCCAGGATGCAAGTCAGAGGGAAATGCCATAGTCACAACATGGTGAAAAGGGAGGCCTGGCTACCAGACATGGAAGGGGTAGAATTTCTTAGCAGGATGAGTATAACCACCAGCTCCCTGGCATGATCTCCCTCAGGAGCAGAGTTATGCAAATCACCTCTTAGAATCAAAATTCTTCGACTTTTTTTTGCATTGTGTAGCCCTTTGAAAGTCTGGTGGAGCCTCTTCTCAGAATCATGGTTTTAAATGCATAAGATATATAGGATTATAAAGAAAATAATTACATTGGAATAGTCATCAAAATATTGAAAACAACAACAGCCACAAAACCGTTAAGTTCAAAGATCTCAAGTTAAGAACTCCTGACTTAGATGATGGCTAAATTCAACAGCTAACACCAGAGGCATTCTTTACTACAGTCATTCCCAACCCTTTGGGGTTCACTATACTGATAGGCCAATGGGTTCCAGCTAAAAAAAATTTTAATGACACCTTAAACAGTAAATAGGGAAGTTAGGTGGTACAATGGATAAACTCCTGAACCAGAAGTCATGAAGTCCCAAGTTCAAATGTAGCCTTAGACACTTACTAGCTGTGTGACCCTAGGCAAGCCACTTAATCCTATTTGCCTTAGTTTCCTTATCTGTAAAATGAACTCAGGAAGGAAATGACAAACGACTCCAGTATCTTTGCCAAGAAAACCCCAAATGAAGTCATGAAGAGTCAGCTATGATTGAAGCAACTCAACAAGAATAAGCAATAAATAACTGCAGAATATTATGTGTTGCATATTAAATTGCCCTGGGGATTGACAACACTTTTGTTGTCGCTGCTGTTGAAAGGGATCTGAGGAACAAGAACCATTGCGAAGCACAGTGTTACTAGGTTTTGTAATAACTGTCACACAGCTGTCTCCAGAGGTGCAGAACAGCTTCCTTTGGAGCTCACCACAGGTGTGGTCATTCCTAGGCTCTCTGTCTGTTCTTGGGTCTGCATGTGGTTTCTGTAACTGTATAGGAACTTGAAGCAAATGCCAGGACAGGGTCATGGCCTAGAAGTGGCCAGCATCTGTAGGGTCGAGAGTGACAATGAGTTTGGGAGAGGGCAGGGAATGACTTGTAGGTGAGCAGAAAGCCCTCTGTGGAGGTAATGTCCTCTAACCCACAACTCCAGACTAGTAAACAGAATCTTCCTATTGTCAGTCACCACAGAAAAGGATGTTGATTTCTGTGCAATGTGTCACTTATTTTATTTGTGGAAATTCACTTTACAAACCAACATTGCTGCCATGCATTTATTCTTCAGATCATGACAAGAATTCAGAACTCGAGTTAATGCTTTCACCATAGTGGTTCCTGAAAATTCCATGGGAAAGTAGATGAACATGTTCTTGGCACAGGATTGGGATCCCTTTCCATTTGCTACCTAGTGGTTCGTGTTCAGTGAGTGATAATATGAAATGTTAACTGAGTGTGCTTGGCTCTTTGGACACATTCTGAGTGGAAGCTACTGAATGAGCAGGTCAGGTTGGCAGTAAGGGAAGTAGAGGTGCCTCTTAGGGAGCTTCCAACCAGTGGATTAATGAAATAGAAAGCTATGAAAAGTGAGAATGGTCTCTGTCTCTAGGAGGGACGATCCAGTGTTATAGGAGAAATGCTTTTAGGAGAAGCAGTGAGATGTAGTGGATGGTGTCAGGTAGACCTGGGCTGTGGTTATGGGACAATACTAGTTATGGGACAAGCAGAAAAAATCCCTAAACCTCTCAAAGCCCTCAGTGTACCCAGGCTACTCTCTAGGATCCTGAACTACAGCATTGGAAGGCATTTCTAACCCGAAGTTCTTACCTAGATGAAATCCCAAGTCTGGACCAACAGTGAAATGTTATGGTAGTAGCATTGGCCTGGGAGAGAAGAGATGAATGTGGTAGCCTCTTACTTACCCTGTGCCACTTTGGATGATTCAGTTGCCTTCCCTGGACTTGGGTTTCCTTCTCTGTAGAATGAGAGGCCTGCCCCACTAAGGGTTAGATATCTTCTGATAATGAAGGCTCATCTTCTGATGTCATTCATCTCTTTTAGCATTTGAATACTGTCTATGGGGTTTTCTGGTCATAGATACTGGAGTGGTTCGCCATTTCCTTCTCCATTGGATCACTTTTTGTCAGAACTGTCCACTATGACCTCTCCATAAGGTAACCCTGCACAGCATAGCTCATAGTTTCATTGAGCTATGGGAGCCCCTCTGCCTCAACAAGGAAGTGATCTGGGAGGGAGATTCATGTTCATACGTTGTTTTATTATATTTCACTAATTGCTTCACAATATAAATTTTACTTCCCTAACAATAATGCAAGATCCTGGGGGCATGGAGGAGTGTCCCCAGGGCATGCTTGTCCTTGTACTCCCACCTTGGCTCCGAGCACTGGGGCCAAGAACACAAGTGGAGTTCAGTAAACACTTGATGGTTAAATGGAGACTTGTTGGACAGATGAAGTATTAAATCACGGATTCAGTATAATAACTCTATTTCCCTATAGCCTGGGGTCTGTTGGTAAACGTTTAACAATTGGCTCTCTAAAAAAAATAAAGCATGCTTGACAAACTTTTAAGTTTACTCAGAATTTTTATTTTTTTTTTATCACATTCTTAAGTCTAGGCAATCAACAAAACAAATCAAACCCTGATTTATTGTGTTTGCTGATTTCTGAGGGTTAGATTTTTTTTTTTAATTTAACAAATGGCTCTCCTTAGCCTTAGAGCTGGCTTTAGCACACCCCTGGGCCTACCCCGTTAGCCCCTATTCCACTAGATGGTGTATGACAGTACAACTTATGATTATTAAATCCAATTCACTTACAAGTCGAGACATCACCCTCCTGATGTCATTAGCCCTCTTCTAGAGTGAAGGACGAACAACAGTGTCTGTTTGTGGAGTGTGTTCTTTGTGAATTATTTCTGGAGAAGGTTTATTTCCATGTGGGCCATCCCCTTCATCCTACTGGAACAATCTTTCCGTTTTTTTAAGTTACTAGATACTCAACGTCTATTCATTTGAGTATCAGCCTGGTAAACTGCAGAAGTCACATGCTATCGCTACAGTAAAT
This sequence comes from Trichosurus vulpecula, assembly GCF_011100635.1. NCBI lineage: Eukaryota > Metazoa > Chordata > Mammalia > Diprotodontia > Phalangeridae > Trichosurus > Trichosurus vulpecula. Next base: position 154,895,246 of record NC_050581.1, read on the forward strand.
GAATGAATAAAGGAACAAACAACTGATACTAGTTGAATAGGAATGACTTTTAGATTATCTGATGTTGGAGATTATCTGTGCCCCTGCATTCACTCCCTGCTCTTTCCCAGTTAGTATAGACACTTCAAAATCAATTGTATTCTTTTAGGAAAAGACTTTCATTCCATCTCTCTCCTCTAGAAAGAGAAATGAGTCCCTTTGAATGTTTTCCATATGTCCCAAACCGAACTTAATACCTTCCCCGACTCACAAATTTATCCCTCCTCCACACTTCTCACTTTCTTTCCAGGGTCCCATCATCCTTCCAGTCATCTAGGTTTGCAGCTTTGGAATTATTTCCGTCTCCCTCACTACCCACATGCAATTAGTTGCTAAGTCTCACTGATTTTACCTCCTCTATGTCTCTGGTATTTTTTTCTTCCCTCTGTTCATATGGCCGTGAGTAGGGGGAATTCAGCTCTTTTTACTTGGACTGTTGCGACAGGTTTTTATTTGGACTGTTGTCTGCTTGTCTCTTCCCCTCTTTAACCTTTTCTCCACCCAGAGCCCAGAATAATCTCTCTGAAGCACAAGGCTGACCTTGGAACTCAGTTTGATAGTTTCTACTTACCTTTAGAATAAAATAAAATTCATTCATCTCAGCATGTGAGGCCCTTCAGAATCTGGTTCCAACCAAGCTTTCCAGATTTACTGCATATCATTCTCCTTCTATGCATTCAGTGTTCCAGACACACTGACTTATTTGCTGTTCCTTAAACTTGGCATTCTATCTGCTCCCTGGTCTGTGCCCTCAAGTTTGTAATGCACTTGCTCTCCATCTCTTCCTCTTAGAATCCTTTGTTTTCTTCAAGGCCCAACCCAAGCTTCCTCCAGTGGAAAGCCTTTTCTGATCCCTCCAGGTATTAGTGTACTTCCCCATCTCCAGTCTTCCTGATCTATATCTGGCCCCTGGACCCAGGGGACTCTGGAGCAGAGGGTGAAGTGGGTGACTTTGCATAGTCCTGCCTCATTTAAATCCAATTCACTTGCAAGCCATAGCATCATCTTCCTGATGTCATGGTCTTCTTCCAGAACAAAGGACAAGCAGTAACAACAATCTCTTCAAATTATCAGCTTGATACATATCTGTGTAATTACTATGTAGCCACCTCCCACCCTTCCCCAGAATCTACATTCCCTTCTCTGTCTCTGTCTGTCTGTCTGTCTGTCTGTCTGTCTCTCTCTCTCCTCCTCCTCCTCCCCTCCCCTCCCCTCTCCTGTTCTCTCCTGTCCTCTCCTCTCCTCTCCTCTCTTCCCCTCTCTTCCCTCCCCCCTACCCCATCACCAGTGCCTAGCATAGTGTAGGCACTTAATGAATACTTGTTGGAGGTCAGCTTTGGGGCACCACAGAGAAGAGTGGCTTGGAAGACTCTCCTGCATGCCTATATACTGTCTAGCCTCCCAAGTCTCTATGTTCTGTGCTCCTCCAAAGTCAGGCTGCATTGGAATGGATTGGATTTTCACATCATGGAACAAGCCACCCTTGCAGTCCCCATGGGGGTTCTGTCCAGATGTTGCCCATAATCAGATGCTGCCCAGGCTCCCTGCCCCCACTGATGGCACCCCTGTGATGAGGAGCAGCCCTGAGTTATAGCTCCATAGCCCTCTCTACTCCCAGCTGTGCATCTAAGCAATTAGCCTCATAGTCTGCTTTCTCAAATAGATCAGAACATTTCTGCCATCTCTACACAACATAAAACCAAATATTTAAAGTCCCGGAGACAGACGATGAAAGAAGATGATGTGACTAAGAGCGCATTAGGCGAGAACAGCACATGTGCTGTTTTCTCTCCAAATGTACTGGGATGATCAAAACCCAGCCTTTAATCTAATCTCTTGTGTTTGAGGGGTTTGGGGGTGGAAGGAATTACATCTGTAGTGTTTCCATTGGGGGTAGAATGGATCGTACACCGCCTTTCAGCATTGCAGAGAGGTGGAGGTGATGAGGGTTTGGGGTGAGAGGTGCTCGACACCCCAAAGTACCGACACGCCGGGTCCTGCTGAAAGAATTCGACTCAAGCTTTCTCAGCCAAGGGAAAGGACAAAGTTTATTAAGAGTTAGCCAAATAAGCCTGCCCCGAGAGATCCCACCCCTTGCGACGCCTGTAAGGAAAAAGGGCCAGACCCATCTGAGCTAGATTGGTTCTGACCCACCTCATGGAGGCAAGATGGAGATTATATACACAAAGGTTGTGGGAGGGATTGAGGGGTGGTCTGGGGAGACCAGAGGAGGGGTCTAGGGAGGGACTTAAGGACGAGGTCAGACTCCAGGGTGGGGGAAATAGCTGAAGGCCATATGGAAATGACAACCCATCAAGGGCTGGGGTAGCGAGCTAGGGTATAGATATTTTGATCAGGATTAAGGATGGGGAAACAGGATTAAGGGTGGGAAACAACTGGACAATAGAGGACTGGGCAAGGTAGGCATTTGGGCTTAATGGTTATAGCCTCAGGCCAAGGCCAGGTCGAGTGGCAAGATTCAAGGAGAGTTCAAGGGTTCAAGGGGTTCCCAGAGACTGTGCCCTCATCAGAGGGAGATAGCAGCTCATTGTAAGGCATGCAAGAGGGGTTATGGGCCAAGGAGAGGATGGAGGAAGCTTGGGCAGTAGTCAAAGAGTAGCGTCCCCTAACCGTTATGGGGCTCTTGGTCTGTAATTGCCAGAGGCTGAGTGTACAGAACTTGTTCCAGAGACTTACCTGCCTTCTTCAGAGGCCAGGACTTCTAAGTGCTCTTGCTTCCACTCCAGGATTTGTTATGAGGGTCCCAAAATCCTCACAGAGGTTCGTGACTCTCTAGGGGGCAGACGGTACCGTTACACTGGGCAGCGAAAGAACATGATTTATTGATCATCACCCACAGGATCTCCAGGAATTAGCCTATATGTGGTTGGCATGATTGGCTTGGGCAAGCCTTGGGATATTTTGTCATCCTGTCTTGAGACAACTCTTGAAACCACTTGGCATGGTCTCTGCAAAGCGGTGGGCCCTAATCCCTCAATCTGGTTCCCAAAGGATGATGTCCACCACAGTCCCTCAGATGCTCCCTCATCTTAAGAGGCAGGCCTAGAAGACATTCCTAGGATCATAGATTTGGAATTAGAAGAGGATTGTGTCATCTAATCTGCTGTTTTATCATTTAGGAAACCAGGGACTTGCCTAAGGTCACCCGTATTTCAAGTATTAGAGCTAAGCTGCTCTGTGCATAGCCCTCTGGTTGGCTCTAGGGGAAACATAAGAAAAATTTCGGGTTTGGTATTCTCATAGAACTGACATTCTCCTTGGGGAGACAAGCTTTATGGAAGAACAAGAAATATAATTTGTTTTATCATGAAGTATAACCAGTAAGCACAGAGGAGATCAGCAGTAGGAGAAGTTGCTGTGGCCTGGAGTGATGATTTGAGCTGAGCTTGGAAGGATGGAAAAGATATGACTAGAAGGTGGGCAGATGGGGGGAACCTGCGGCCTCGAGACCACATGTGGCCCTCTAGATTCTTAAGTGCAGCCAAGTGCACACGTGAGGACCTAGAGGGCCACTTGTGGCCTTGAGGCCTTAGGTTCCCCACCCCTGGGGTAGAAGAAGGTATTGCAGGCGGATGGAATAGCATGGAGTTAGGAATGAGCACGACCTGTGTGGGGGACAGTGGGAAGATGTCTCTAATTGGAATTGAGGGTCTGTGTGAGACAGATGTGACAATAAACAGGAAGACGGTGGAACGTTAACTTTTCCTCATTTCCTTGTCCTAGGTCATGAAAACCTATCACATGTATCACGCAGAGAGCCTTAGCGCCGAGAGTAAGTTAAAAGAGGCCGAGAAGCAAGAAGAGAAACAGTTTAACAAGTCGGGGGACCTTGGTATGAATCTGCTTCGGCACGAGGACAGGCCGCAGCGCAGGAGTTCTGTCAAGAAAATGGAGAAGATGAAGGAGAAGGCAGGTGGTGGGGTATTGCTCCTGAGGGAGGGCTGAGGGCTCACGCAGAAGGGGACACTCCAGGGGGAACGGGCACCTCCTGCTCTCCGAGCACCCAGGGAGGTGTGGGTTGAGCAGCGGGCAGGGGCTGCCCGTGTTCTACAAGCAGGGCCAGAGTCACCTGGGAAGGTGGAAGAGCCCCTCTGCCTCTGCCCAATTCAAGCCGAGTCAGCACCTTCTAATTACTTCTGGGGTGGACCAAGCTCATCAAATATATTAGCAGCCCAATGTGGGATTGTGTTCATTAGGCATGAGGGGACTGGACCGGGCTCCAGAGTAGGATATGGGAGGCTGGTGATGAATGCCTACCCGGGAACTTTCAGCCCCAAACTGAGATGATTAGACTTTTTAACACCTAAACTATTAGATTCAACACGTTCATGTAGCAAACATTTATTAAGTGTTTACTGTATACAAGCCACGATGGTAGGCTCTGGGGTTGAAAAGAAAAACAAATCAGATCTTGCTGTTGAAAATTAACCCACAAGCAATAATTAAATACCTATGATGTGCCAGGCACTGTGTGGTAGGTATACAAAGAGAATAACAGAACAACTCCTGCCTTCAATCAATCAACATGCATTTATTAAGCACCTGCTAGGTGTAAGGCAGCTAGGTGGTATAGTGGACAGAACACTGGGCCTGGAGTCAGGAAGACCTGAGTTCAAATCCAACCTTAGATGCTTAGCTGTGTGACCCTGGACAAGTCACTTAAACCCATTTGCCTCCATTTCCTCATCTGTAAAATGAGCTGGAGAAGGAAATGGCAAACCAGTCCAATATCATTGCCAAGAAAACCCCAAATGAGGTTACAAAGAGTCAGACGCAACTGAAAAATAACTGAACAACTTGGGATTAACATGTGTAAGGCACTCTGCCAGGCACTGGAAATACAAAGATGGAAAAAAAATTACAGTCCCTGCCCTCAAGGAGTTTACAATCTATTAGGAGAGGGAGCACATACAAAAGTGAGTATATGCAGAACACATACAAGATAAATACACAGTGATTTGAGGAGGGAGAGCAGGGGGAAGGGCAGGGAATAGCTAATGGAAAGGCAGGAGGAGATGTGTGAGGAGTAGCAAGAAGGCCATTTTAACCAGACCCGCAGCATGCAGATAGGGGACCAATGTATAACAAGGCTGAATGGATCAGCTGGGGCCAGAGGTTGGGGTCATTGGAGGTGAAAATTCTTGGTAAGCTCTAAAGTGCTATTTAAACCTGAGCTAGTGTGACTATTCCTCATGGAGACTAAGCAACTCAGACAGTGGGATTAAAATTTACCAAGGCCTTAGTGACTTAGAAACACTACCAGAAGCAAATAGAAGGGCAGGGACGCAGGGTTCGCTGGAGTTTATGTGAGGCAGGTAACTGTGTTGTGGTTTGTCCTTCCTTCCTGAAGAGGATGACATCGGGGAGAGGATGACATGACTTGCAGTTGACTTTGATTTGAGTGAGGGAGGACTGTGCAAGGTCACCAGCCTCGCTTTCTCCTTCAGAGACATCTGGGTCCAGTGGCCAGACCAAAGGAACGCTGGCTTGGGAATTAGATAGAATCATTAACTAGGGTGTGGTCATTGGAGCTTTCCCCCAGGGCATTGAAATTTAGGGATGGCTTTAGCCATTCTTCAGCAGTGTAGAAACAACCAATCTTTGTACCTAGTTAGCAAGAATAATTGGGTAAGAGTTCCCTTACCAGGTGGTGTAGTGTAGCTTTGGCTGTACTTCCCCTAGCCAACACCTGTATTCCTTGATCAGTTTGTCAGTTTCCCAGGCAGTGGCTGATGGGGTATTTTATGCTAATTGCCCCAGTTACAAAAAAAAAAGGTATATGTAGCATATTATATCTTATATTCTATATTAATAGAATTAACTTATTAATTAATAAAATATAATAATAGGATAGTTACTATATGCTGATGCTAGTTGTATCTCTACAAAAAGGAGACCAGGGTTCAAGTTCTTATTCCATATAGGTCACAGTAGCCAGGTAAGCTTAGGCAAGTCATTTTTTTCACCCTCCATCTTCTCATCTGTTAAATGGGGTTGGTAATGCTTACACAGTTCACCTTTAGAGTTGTTCTGAGGAATGCCCTTTAAAAACTCATTATATATTGGAGAGAGACTTGTAGTCAGGAGACAGGACGTATGGATAGGCCTAGATCTGCTACAGATTAGCTGTGTGAACTTGGGAAATCACTTAGAATGTGTGAGCCTCAGTCTCTTTATCCGTTAAACAAATGCTGTTGGGCTAGATGATCCCCAGGGTATAGCCAGCCTCTGGAGACTGTGATGCCAAGAGCCTCACATGAGTCATAGCAAGTATTCCGCAGTACAACAGGGATGACTGATAGAACAAAATGTACTCCTTGAGAAGGCTCCCTAATATCTATTCAGTCTCTTAGTCTGGCTGGCCAGGTCTAGGCTTTACACATCTAAAGTAACATGCAGAAACTTCACAGGGGAGGAGAGGATGTCAGAGAAGAGCTTCAGGGTTAATTAAAATGTTTGGTGGTTGTCCTTCCAGGGAAAGGTTAAAGGAATTCGAGCTTGATTTGGACTATACTAGGAAGACCCTTTCCCTTTGTCCTTTTAGGGATAGGGCCTTAGGTTTGAGGGGGCACCACATCTCTCTGCCTGGGCTGGCCTAGCATAAAGTCAGGCCTAGGGAGCATCTGCCATTCCCTGGCAAGGTTTGATACCTGGGAGAAAAATCAGAACCTCAACTATGAGCCAGCCACAGGCTAACTGGGATCTATGGCCTGTCTGTGTCCCCCTGCAGAGGCAGGCCAAGTACTCGGAAAATAAACTGAAGTGCACCAAGGCCCGGAATGACTATTTGCTGAACCTAGCGGCCACCAATGCAGCCATCAGCAAATATTACATCCATGATGTCTCCGATCTGATCGACGTAAGTCCCTACTTCACTCCCCGCTTACTTGGCACCAAATGAGGTGTATAACTGGTTGGTCATATAGACTCCTTGGGTCTTTACTGGGATCCACTCAGAGAGAACAAATAACCTGGAGATTCAGAAGGAGGGCTGATCAGAAGCTGTTTGTCTTTGGCACATGTTCCATTGTGGGAGGAGCCTGGGAATTTGGGTCCAGGGTCTGGGCGCGAATGAATATTGACCTCTAGGATAAGTGAGTGTCATTTTCATGGGTATCCATGGCATACATGTCTTTGGTGGCCATATTGTTCGTGTTTATGTGTGTGTTTGTGTGTGTATGTTTCCAAAAGTATTTACCATCTGCTAAACAAACATACTAGGAGCAAGGGAAATACAAAAGGAGTCAGCTCCATACACACACATATAGACATACAAACACATATATGTATATATGTGTGTATATATACACATATAAAAATATTTTTATATATATTAAAAACATAATTATATAAATAGTAGCATAGGGAATAGAGTATAGGACTTGGAGTTTGAATCTTGCCTCAGACACTAGCTGCGTGGCTCTGGACAAGTCACTTAAGTGTTTTCAGCCTCAGTTTCCTCATTTGTAAAATGGGTGAATAATAATACCATCTATATCACAGAGTTACTGTGAAATCAAATGAGATAACACACATAAAGCACTATATAGATGTTATTTATTATTACAGTATGTAAGGTATCCAAAGCCAGTAAAGCTTAAAATTGAGCTAAGACTTTTGGAACACGCTGTATATGTGTATGGACACACACACACACACATACACCTACACACACATATGCGGACACACATATACTGTCATACACATAGACACATACACATATATACTTACAATATACGTACACTCATATACACACATACACTCTCATACACGCATACATAGACACACACTGCCATACGCACACAGACACACAGTCACTCACACACATACTACACTCATACACACACTCTTATACACACACACACACACACACAGAGGCAGCATAGCAGCGTGAATAGTGTACCAACCCTGAAGCCAGAAAAACTTGGGTTCAAGCCCTCCCTCTAACACACACTGGTCGTGTCCCTGGGCCAATCACTAAATGATTCCATTTTCTAGGCAACTCTGGAAACAATATAAATTGCAAAGAAGGTGTGTCCCTATATTGATGGGTGGAGTTTCCCCATTGGGAAGCTTCCAATCAATGAAGTCACAGTTCTGAGCCCACAACTAGGTGTATAGAGACATACTACCTTTATATACCATCCTAATGTGCCAAATTATACAGTGTGAGCAGTGAGAAGATTGGAGGTAATCTCTCAAAGTACTAATTTTGCATGATAGTAAGTAATCCATCAGGGAATTAGGGAAAGGAGAGTTCAGTGTGAATGGGCATCCTCGAGGAAGGAACTTTAAAAACTTTCTGGAGGAAAGGGGCTTGAGCTGGGCGCTAAAGAACAGGAACATCCTGTTTGGAAGCTGGTTTCAAGCAGCAACTATTTCTTTTGTATTTGCTTCCCACTGTGCTAGGCATTGGGATCTGGATGTGCTAGATCCTCAGTAAATGTACTTTGACTAACTGATCTTACCCATGGGGCCCTGGTATATTCCTGGCTGAAATGGAGAATGTCTGGGTTCTGGGTTCCAGTCTGTTTGGGGATGGACTGTTCTTGCCCTTGTAGAGAGGAGAAGGAAGCTAAATCTCCTTGTTTAGCATATAAGGAGGGTTCCTAGCAAGTGTCTTTGTCTTTCAGGAGACCCTGGCCAGATACTGTCTTTTCTTCCACTCCAAGCCTTTCCCTTCTTGCAGAGGAAAGAGGAAAAGTTGAATGGAGCTTTCTTTCAGCTACCCAGGTTTTAGACGCCCTGAACTTCTCTAAGAAAGTGGTCTGGGAACTGGCCTTTGGTTTTATATTTGAGGCAGGCTTCAAAAATTCACTAGAGCCTTTGGATATGAAAGTCCTGGGGCCTATTTATCATATCGTAAATAGAAACTGCTGTTGTACCTTGACTGTTCTGTTTTTGGCTTTTCTCTATCCTCAAGTGTTGTGATCTAGGCTTTCATACCAGCCTAGCCCGAACCTTCAGGACCTACCTCTCAGCTGAATATAACCTGGAGACCTCTCGCCACGAGGGGCTGGATGTCATAGAAAATGCAGTAGACAACCTAGATGCGAGGAGTGACAAGCACACGGTCATGGACATGTGCAACCAGGTCTTCTGCCCGCCGCTCAAGTTTGAGTTCCAGCCCCACATGGGAGATGAGGTAAGACACCTGGCCCAGAATTCCCAAGCTCACTGCCATCTCTTATCACTACCTAGGGGCACATGCCCTGCACTTCTTCTCCCTCTTCTCTTTCAATCTGTGAGGTCTTCCATCCATCTAAGAGCACTGGACTGGGAGGTTGGATGGGTTTCTTGTTCTGAGCTCTGCCATTGATTCCTTATGTGACTCTGGACAAGTCACTAAATGACAGAATAGAAGAATTTGAGAATCAAATGGGACCTTAGCAGTCCTCTGGTCCAATCCACACTCCTCAAAGAGTCCCCATGAGAACACAGCCAGCAAGTGGCTATCTAGCTTCTGCTCATACACCTCCATTTGGGGGGACCTACAATTCACTCTCTTGGTCTCATTTCTTACCTGTTAAATGAGGGGATCAGACTTGATGACTCCCATCTAGCTCAAAATCTGTGATCCTATGATCTTCCCACCTTGACTTTGGTTATAGACCAGATCTCCTGACCCAGCCAACATAGTAAGTTGTAGAGTTAGAAGGAACTTTAAAAGTCTAATCTCCTTTTTCAGGAGAAGAAACTGAGGGCCAGAGAAATTAACTGACTTGCCTGTGGTCACAGGAGTGGTAGATAGCAGGTCCAGGATTCCAACCCAGGTCTCCTGGCTCCAAATCTAGAACTCTTTCTGTTACATTGTGATGGTGATGTCACTGAAGGAATTGGTATAAGGGATGATGATAGAAGAGTCATTTTTCCCACTTCCTACAAGTTTAGCGAGAGGGGGTGATCATGACAAAATTCTTTCCCAACCAGTTGATTCCCTGAAGAATTTCCATCATGGGAATGAGAGCTGCTGCTGTTGTTTCCTATCCCTGTTTACCTTTGCCGTGACTTTTCTTGGCTGAATGTCATTTCATCGTGAATCTTGCCCTTGAACTCTGGTCCTGCCGGTAGAATAGGATCCAAAGCTGGGCCCCCTTCTTGGAATCAGGGAATGTAGATTGCTGCTATATTCTGAGTTTCAAGCCATTGAAAAGAAAATTATCTTAGTGAATGAGATTCTTTTCTGAGAAGTAAAGTGGCCAAAACATTGGGCTTTTGAAGCTTGTCTCTTGTTGTCAGACAGGAAACCTGTTCCCAAGCAAAAGTGGGGATGTTATCAAAATTTAGAGAAGTCAGTTCACAAAACCCTGGAACACTGGAGCCAAAGTCTTCCCCAGAATCAGTGTGATGTGGGTTAGAGGTCATTAAAGTCAGCATACCCGGGCTGTAGAGTGGTCAAGTTAGAAAAGAGAGGTCTGAAAGGGGTGGTGGTAGAGAAAACCCTGAATCTGGAGTAGAGACTTGGGTTCAAGTCTTGGATCTTCCACTTAGTAGCTGGGAGACTCTGAGCAGGTTATTATCCCTCTGACCCTGTTTCCTCAGTTGCAAAATGAGGAGAATGAACTGAGTTATGGTTTAGAGCCAAAAGGGCTATTGGAGGTCATCAAAGTCCCACAACCTCATTTGACAGATAAGGAAACAAGCCCCATGAGCCTCACCCTAGAACCTGGGTCCTTCCAATACCTAATCCACTGTACCCCAGCTCAGAGGAATGCAGGCTACCACTGTTCCACATTCTTTTCAGTTGTTCTCAAAGCTGACTGTGATGTCAGATCGACAGTGGGGAACACCATCGATCAATCAACAAAAAACATTTATTAAGCGCCTTTTGTCCTTGACATTCAGATGATCTCCATAAAATGCTTTTTAAGCCATAAGATGCTAAACAGAAGTAAGCTATCATTACTACAAAGTAGACAATTATACAGTCCTGCCCCTTCATTTTACAGATGAGAAAAACTGAAGCCAATAATGAGCCAGTGACTTGCCCAAGATCACAGAGGTAGCTTCTGGGAGAATTGGGCCCAGAACCTAGTTGTCCTTGCCTTCAGCCCCATATACTTTCATCTCTACCAGGGATTCTGAACCTAGAGTTCTGTGAACTTCAAAAAAAATTTTTTTTTCATAACTGTATTTTAATATAATTTATTATCTTTATAATTCTATGAAATTTATTTTATACACTTAAAAACATGATGCTGAAAAAAAGGCTTTACCAAATTGCTGAAGGAGTTTATGAAACACACCAAAGCTTAAATGCACTTACTTTATGCTGTAGTGCCCCTTGGAGGCTGTCAGCAACTGGCTCTGTGACCTTGGAGCAGAACATTCCAGGCCTTGCTTCTGTCATCAGTGAGGTTTTAGACTAACCAGCCTCTGAGGTCCCTCTCAGCTCTAAATTTCTCTGATTTTAAAATTGAAGGAGACTGTGCTTTTCACTCCAGGGAATACATTTATGGTACTGGTTGCCTCAAGCACTGAGAAAGGTTGAAAATATAAATTGATTCAAGAAAATTTTACCTAAATTAATGCATATGAGATCATTATTAATAGCAGGCTTGCTTGTAAACTTTATGTAATAATATGTATGACATGTATTGTGTTGTTATAGCAATATTATAAACATAATGCAATAGTAGTAATATGAGACATGTATGTAACTTTAACGTTTGCAGAATACTTTATCTCATTTGAGTCTGACAATGGCTCTGGAGAGTGGATATTGAGCCATAAAAGGGGGCGGGGAGTTCATATTATTAAAGGGAAGATCTCTAAGCTTTGGAAGTTCTGATAAATCACAGTCATCTCCCTGCTCTGCTGGAGCAATGAGTCAGGGTCAACTATCATGCTCGCCTGGAAGCCATCCCTTCCTGCCCCGTCAGGGGCAGAGTATTAGACCAGAGGAACTATGGTGTGGCCTTTTTTGGTTTATATTTGTGATTTTACTGGTAGAGGCTTTCAAAGGGGGAATTTCCTTCTACCAGCGCAGATCAGAGCGAGCTCTGCAATGTACAGTTTGAGTGAATGTTGAAAACTATCTTTACATGTAATTAGAAAAAATAAAATACTATTAAGTAGAAAAAAAAATAAAATAAAGAGTTGCCTGAGAATGCTGGGAGGTTGTAACTCGCACAGGGCCACACAACCAGTAGGTGTCAGAGGCAGGATTTGAACCCTGGAGATGGAAATGGCAAACCATTCCAGTATCTATACTAAGAAAACTCCTAATGGGGTCATGAAGAGTCAGAGGGGACTGAAAGGACTGAATAACTGAACAACAACTTCCAGACTCCCAAGGTCGGCTCTCCCTCCACTATGCCAGGCTGTGTTATGACTTCTGTTCTCCTGATCCTTGAGGGAGGGAAAGAGGGCAGTGTAGGGGATGAAAGAGATGGGCCTTTATCCGTTTCCTGACTTGGGTTTTCTCCCACAGGTGTGCCAGGTGAGTGCCCAGCAGCCAGTCCAGACAGAGCTGCTCATGCGCTACCACCAGCTCCAGTCACGGCTAGCCACCCTCAAGATAGAGAATGAAGAGGTGAGAAGTCCCTTCCCCTTTGGGTACGTTTCCTTCCCTGAGGTTAAATTGGACCAGGTGGGTCTATATGCCACGTAGGCAGGAGCAGGATATGTAGGGTTACCCCTAGGGAATTTCCATTTCTCTTCTTGGTTTTCTCCTGCTTATAATACAAACTCTTTCTCTTCCAACCATGAAGTTCAAGCTTCCCCAAACTCTCTTGGACACTAAAAAACAAAACAAAACAAACAAAAAACAAAAGCTGGGCAGTAGTTTTGTTTGGTTTCCTAGTTCTTATCCTTGCTCAGATTCAATGGCCTTCAAGCCTAATTTTTCTGAGGCTCTAAGCTGTGTCTTTCTATTCTCTTCTCTCTTATGAGAAGCATTGTGACATCATATCACAGAGCAGTGTGACACTGTGTCATAGAGAAGTGTGACATAATGGCAGAGCAGTGTGACATCATATCACAGAGCAGTGTGACATCATATCAGAGAAGTGTGACATCATTGATAGAGCAGCGTGACATCATGTCATAGAGCAGCTTGACATCATATGGAACAGTGTGACATCATATCACAGAGCAGTGTGACATCATATCACAGAGCAGTGTGACATCATATCAGAGAAGTGTGACATCATTGATAGAACAGCGTGACATTGTCATAGAGCAGTGTGACATCATATCATAGATCCAGAGTTGGAGGGGGCCTCAGAGGCTGCCTAGTCCAACCACTTTATTTCACCGATGAGGAAACTGAAACCCTCAAAAAAAAAACAAAAACAAGGTTAAATAATTTGTCCCAATGGTCTCTTTACCCAGTAATTCTCATGTTCTTCAAATTCCAGTCTATCCCTTGACCTAAGTTATGCTTAGAAATTATTCCAGGTGAGGAGACCCAGGTTCTACCACCAGCCAGCTGGGTGACTTTGGACAAGTTACTTGGTTTTTCTGTGCCTCAGTTTCCTCACCTGGAAGATGGGGGTCATATAGCCTTGGGTGAGCCACTTAATATCTTTGGATCTAATCTAGTGGACCTGTGTTCAAGTCTGATATCTGCCCCTTACCGGCTGTGTGACTTTGGGCAAGTTACATAAACTCTTTGGGTCCTTGTTTCCTCATCTGTAAAATTAGAGGGTTGCACCTTGATACTCTCTGAGGCCCCTTCCTGCTCTAAATTTCTGGTTCTGTGTTTCCTTACGGGGGCATTGTGAGGATGAAATTAAATGACAGTGGGAGGAAAGGCACTGGAGAAATCCTTGGAATTTTGTTACTATGCACCCTCCCTCCCCCTCCTCCCAGGTCCGGAAAACACTGGATGCCACCATGCAGACCCTCCAGGACATGTTGACAGTGGAGGACTTTGATGTCTCTGATGCCTTCCAACACAGTCGATCCACGGAATCAATCAAATCTGCTGCATCTGAGACTTATATGAGCAAAATCAACATTGCCAAGAGGCGAGCCAACCAGCAGGAAACGGAAATGTTTTATTTTACGGTGAGTTGGATTCTGAGCCTGAAGGAATGGACTGATTCTGAAGGAGGGACGTTGGAGAGGGGAGGAGAGAGGGAGCAGCTGGAGCTAATGGGAACCCTGTACCTGCCCTTGGCTTGTGGTATGAAGAGGGAGCTCCTGATTTTCTGAAAGGGGAGAAGAGGATGAGCATGGAGATTTTAGTAAAGGGTGGGAGTGGAGGTATTCTTGCCACTTGGTAAATTCATTACAACTCACGAGTGAGCCTATAAAGACCTCAGAGTATTTTGTTGAGCAGGCTGGAATGAGAATACATCATCCTGGCAGGTGCCAGGCTTCATGAGAGAACTCTCGGGTTATGTTTGTGGAATGGTAGAATTGGGCTGTGTGTTTTGAGAATAGCCTATGTGTTTATCCAAAGGGACTGACGGTCACCTCTCCACCTATACATGCAAGGGCCCAGATTATTTTTATCCCATTGGTTGGGGTATTTGGAGATGCCCCCTAAAGATTCATTTCCTTGGGTGATGAGAGTCGGCATGAGACAGTGGAAAGAATGCTGAGTTGGGGTCCTTTGTTTGAATCCTGGCTCATTGTGATTTGGAGCAAGTCACTTTAACCTCTCTGGGCCTCTGTTCCTCATCCATGAAATGAAGGAGCTGGACCAGATGACCTTGAAAGTCCTTTGCAGAGTTAACTCTGTGATCCTAGCCTAGATCACCAGTAAGAATAAGCCATCCTGGGAGGAAGGCAGAGTTAGCCAGTGTCATTGACAAAGGGCCACTAGCTGCTACTGCCTAATTCATTTTCCCCCTAATTATCTATTTAGCTGTTTCTAACGGCATCATAGCACTTTCAAATGTGTCAGCGCTTGGAAATCTGCAGTGGCAACTTGTTTTTTTCATACTTGCTTCATGGATCCTACATTGGGTGACTTTTGACTTTTGACTTCTGACTTGAGCTTTGGTTTCTCCAACTGAAAAAACAAAGGTCCTGGGCTAGCTGGTTCCTGAAGTTGCTGCTGGCTCTGAGATTCTACATAATTTCTTGATTACTTGATCCTGGGAAGGTTGGAAAAGCCACATGCATCCCTGGGTGGGGGGTGATTGGTGGAGGGGGGGAAGAGTGTCACAGATTGATTGATAGCCCAGGTATAGAAAAACACAGCCTCCAGGGTTATTTACATTCTCTAATGAGCTAACTCCTGTGATGACAGATGAATAAGTTATCAGTCTAGTACAGACTGGGCCTTCAGGGCATAGACTAACATCTATCAGGGACTGTGGGGTTAGTGGGTAAAAGGAACAAGCTGGGAGGCAGACACCCTAGCTTCTGATCTCAGCTTGGCCTCTTACTAGCCATGTGTCCTTGGGCAAATTGCTTAATCTCTTAGAGCCATGATTCCTTTATCTGGAAAATGTGGAATGATATTTAAGATCTGTCCTGCCTATCACACAGGTTTATTGTGGGAAAAGCACCTCACCTACATTAAAACACTTTGCGAATGTTAACTGTTGATTAGTAATAATAATAAAAGGAATTATTTTTATTTTAGTATCTTTGTGACTATGGGCAAGTCATTTAACTTTTCAGTGCCCCAGATACCTCTTTGAGACTAGACATTATAGAAGAGGAGGAGGGAGGAAGCACAGACACTGAAGGGGGAAGGGGCCTTTTTGCCCAGGACCATCTAGTTACTCAGTGTCAGAGGTTACAGTTGAACCCAGATCTTCCAGACTCTGAGACTGTCTCTATGTTATACTTTGAAGGATAGGGACTAGGGATGGGATTTTATTGGTAGAAGGATCTCCCATGTTGAGGAGACTCTACCAATACAGGTTGCACCTTAGGGTCTTAGAGCTGAAACAATGAACCATTTTGTGTCAGGGACTCCCCTTTGGCAGTCTGGTGAAACCAATGGGCCCCCTTCTCAGAGTCGTGTTCTAAGACATATAAACTGACATATATAGGAACACAAAGGAAGCCGGTCATATGGAAATGTTGTTATCAGAATTTAAAGAAAAAAACAACACAAGTTCATGGAAATCCAGGTTAAAAATTCCTGTCTTAGAGAGATGCTAAGAGATTGAGAAGTTAAATGACTTACCCAAGGTCACCTAGCCAATATGTATCAGACTTAAACCCAGGCCATCCTATCTTCAAGGCTGGTTTTCTATCACTGTTCCACATAGCATCCCTATAAGAACCACCACAGCAATAGTAAGATAATGCATAAAAGTACTTTGAAAAGCAGGGGTTTATACACAAATGTAAGAAATCATTATTAGATTGCTTCAAAATCAAAGCATGCCTGCTGAGCATATCTTTAGAAGAGTGGGCACCATCTCCCCTTGCCCCTTCTCTGCTCCCCACCCACAACCCAAATAAATAAGCCTTGTTTGGAAGCTGCTGTCTGAAAAATCTGATAAAGCCCTCCCTTCCCCTTCCTGGAAAGTCTCCTGTCTTTATTGCTGTTGGCACAAAGGGATCCTGAGGTCTGATGACAGAAGGAACCCTGCTCAGCTGAGCTCCAGCTGACAAGAGGGCTTTCACTGGGCTGTTTTCTCTGGGATTTCTTGTGTTTCGAGACCCTGACCTGAAATGCATGCCCAGGGCCAAAGGATCGGAGGCTAATAAGGTCAACACTATTGAATAGCATAGAGTGAGAGAGCAAACAGAAATCCCTCTTGGGGTCCCTTCTACCCCAGGCCTTAAGGAGGTTTCCTTGGAGGGTGGCACATTCTTCTTTTGCTTTCTGCCTACCCCTACCAGCACCAACCTGAACTGCAGAAGTGGGAGCCCCTGTCTTGGTCCACCATCCTTAACTGTCTCCTGCCTTGTGTTTTCCAGAAATTTAAAGAATATGTGAATGGCAGTAATCTTATCACCAAGCTGCAGGCTAAGCATGACTTACTCAAGCAGACCCTTGGAGAAGGTGAGTCCTGTGCTCCAGGCTCAGGGAGAAGCCCGGTTTCCTGAGCAGCTTTTAAAGCCCCACAGTGAGGAAGCAATTCCCTGCCTGTTCTTGACTTTTTGTGTTATATGACCAGCCAAATGTTCCTCCCTGCGCCCTGTCAGTCTTGAAAGGATTCCTCTGGGAGTGGCTCACCAAGGACGGGCATTTCTCTTTTCCCTCCATTCCCTGACCTGTGCCCAACCGTGCCTCTGGCTTCAGGGCCAGGGTAGTATGTAAGGGGCCCACACCAAAGTGAGGGATCAGGGAGAGGGCAGGGTTCTTCTCCACCCTTGTACTTTTATTCCTAATGCCTTCCAGGTAGTAGGAATTCTGGGGGAAGGAGGGAGGGGATGGTGGAGAAGAAAGAGGAGACTACAGGCTGAGGAGCTTGGGGGGGGGTATGACAATTGGTTTACATGTTGTGCTTAATAAATGCTTGTTTCCTTCCTTCATTGGTTATTTATTAATCACCTACTGTGTGCAAGGCACTGTATAGGGACATGGTGAGGACCTCAAAGGGCGTTCAGTCCAGTGAGAGGACTAAAACATGTATCAGAATATGAAGTAGTATGCGACAACTGTATAAAATGTACCCAGTTCCATGAGACCAGCTGGGCTGATGAAGAGACCTTGATGCTTTAGGGGCAGTGCGACCACCAGCCTTTCTTAGGGCTTCAGTTTCCTCATTTGTAAAAGGAAAGGTGTTGGACTAGATCTTTAAGGTCCCTTGCTGGTTGGGGAGGATTAGGGATGGCTTCTTGGAGGAAGTGACATTCGAACTGGGCTTTGAATAGTGAATTGGGTTTTGTTGGGTAGTTCCAGGAGCAAGGGGATGTCATGCCAGGTGATGGGAATGTGCTGAGAAAAGGTATGCAGGCAGGAAAGCCCAAGTTGTATTCAGGGAATGATAATAGGCTGAAGCCTAGTGCACAAGATGAGGCCTGAAAGGCACAAGAGAAGGGAGAGCTCCTTTCTTGACTCATTTCTTTTCACCTTAGGTCCTTTCTTCTACCTAATGCCTTTTGTAATTCCCCCCCCCCCCCCCATACTTCCTACCTTTCCTAGGACAAGCAATACTGTCTTTCCTTCCACATTTATTCATTCAACAAACATTTATTAAATGCCTGCTACGTGCAAAGCACCGTCACACTGTCAGCTTTCTTATTCTAGCCCTGGTGGGAGCTGGGACAGTCTTCCAGCCCACCAGCTTCTGGGAGACATGGACATGCCTAGTGAACTATATTTGTCTCTTGGGCCTTACCTTTAAAAGCAGGGCACTGGCTAGAGGCTTTCAGGACAGCTAAAGCAGAACCAAGGAAGTTTACTAGTAGCGACTTTAGCATTGTTTTCCTAAGTGAGCTATCTCCTCTTTGGAAGACAGGATGCTTTATAGGTTTTTGGATGACTCTTACTTGGAGGACAGAGTATTTCTTTCCTGCTCTACCATTAGCCATAGGAAATGCAATCTTTTGTTAAATCTTTGCATGGATGCTCTTAATGCAATAAAAAATTAATTAGTTTTAGTTGGCTCAGATCCTGACCCATGTAGTCTTCCAAGTTTATTTAGCCTTCAGCCCCACCTTACTCCAAGATGTGATTTAACAGTCTTTTGTTGGAGCTTTGAGCTGACTAACCAGGAAACATGGCTTTAGAAGTGTAGGGATGAACATATAGGTTCTTTCCCTTTTTCCCTGTTTATCTTTGGAAACAGATCTGGTAGTGGTATTGCTGGGTCAAAGGGCATAGGCAGTTTAAGAGCTGTCTTGGCATAATTCCAGATTGCTCTCCAAAATAGTTGGATCGGTTCACAATTCCACTGGCAGTAATAGATTTGCAGTTTTATGGGCAATCATAGTTGTTATGTTACTTTGTTATGGAAATGCTTGTTTTTTCCCATAAATTAAAAATAAAACAAATAAATATGGGGGAAAAAAGAAGTGTAGGGATGGTGAGAGAAGAACCAAGCAGGAGAATCTCAGGGCACTGAAGTTTTAAGAAACATGGCATTTCTGTGGGCATGGGATGATGCATGAAGGACCCTCTACTTTGCCTGCAAGCCCCAAGTTGAGCACAGCCCGTCACAACAAGGGCCAGACTCTGTTTGAACCAGCACTTTCCATATTTTGCTTTTGTCCCTTTTGCACATTTGGGTAAAGGTGACTACAAAAGGTAAGGAGATGTGTCAACACATACACCACTGGGTCTTGCCCATCATTTGGGGGTCTTTGGGCACTTGTTCCTTTTATGTTGCTGAAAGAGCCTTGGGCTGAGAGGAGGAGATCCAGATTGTAGTCCCATGTCTGCTAGTAGCTTGTTGTGTGGCCCTGGGAAAATCACATTACCTGTCAGCTTCCTCCTTTGTGAAATGTGAAATGTGAAATGATCGCTTAGGCTCCTTCTATCTCTAATGATCTAGGATTCGGGGTGAGATTTGTTTCTTGACGATGGAGCCAGGCATATTTCATGGGACCAAGTTTATGTGAATTAACTTAAAATGAAGACTCGAAAGAGTCTTTGAAAAATTTAAAGAAAAGCATCACTACAGGGTCTTTCAGGTTTCATCCTGATAAATTTCCAGCATTGAGCAGCTAACTAGTTGAACCTTTGCAGATGCCTGAAGCTTTGGAAACCCTGTGCTTACAGGGGTGTCAGGGGATCAGGTAAACCTTGCAACCTAAGCCTTCTGTGTTATAGGAAGAAACTCCTCCTTTGGCTCTCAGATAACCAAATCTCTAATACTGTGAGGCTCTATACAGGGTGTCCCTAAAGTCTGGACACATAGGAAAAAATGCATATTTTGAAATATTTGGAATATTAACAGACCTTAGCCTCCTTGACTTCTTTTTCTGGGGTCTGCTAAAGGAGAAGGTGTACTCAGTGAAAATCAGAGAAGCAACACACTTGATTGAACGCATAAAGAGTGAATGTGCTAAAATTGACAGCAATGTGGAGTTATTGCATCGAGTTCATGTGAATCTTGCAAAGTGCATCAACCTTTGCATCACAAATAATGGAAATCATATTGAAGATGTTTTTTGTTGATATTCCAATTAAATAAAATGCTGTTGAAAATTTCATTCACTTGGTTTCTTGAAAATATGCATTTTTGCCTGTGTCCAGACTTTAGGGACATTCTGTATAGCAGGGTCTTACTCTGTGTTGTGGCTTTCAACCATAGTCTGAGCATTTACTCCAGGACTCTTAGGGCAAGTGCGAAATTGACTCAGTTTGGCTTGGGGCTTTGTGTGATGATTTAGCTATCCTCCGAGTCCCTCACTCATTTTGGGGAACAGTAAAACACCTACTCAACAACATCCTGACAGTCCCTCGGGTTTACAACCTCAGAATCATTTTTGTTTCTTCCATCGTGAAAGACAGCATGGCATAGCAGACTGGGTGCTATTCTTGGAGTCAGGAGGATCTGAATTCAAATCCTACCTTGGGCACTTCCTAGTTGTATGACCCTGGGCAAGTCTCTTAACCACTTCATGCATCAGGTTCCTCATCTGCAAAATAGGGCATTGGTCTCAATAGTCTCTAAAATACCTTCCAGCTCCAAATCTGTGATCTCCTCCCCAGAACATATAACATTGATTCTACCTCCACATCTGTCTCCTTTTCTCCATGAAAACCCTCCCCTACCCTAATTCAGTCCCTCATTACCTCTTGCTTGGACTCTTGTAATGACTGGTATGCCTGCTTCTAGTCTCTTCCATCTCCAGCCCATCCTCCACACTCTGCCAAATTTATGTTATTAAGACGCAGATGCCTACCCTAAAGTCTTCAGTGGCTCCCTATTCCCTTTAGGATAAACTGCAAAGCTCTGGGGAACCTGGCATTTAAAGCCCTCCCCATTTGGCTCTCAAGTCTTTTTCCAGCCTTTTCCCCAATGTACACCATGTTCCAGCCACACTGATCTTCTGGCTGTCCCCTGAACTTGATGACCACATGAGACATCCCCTGTGTCAGGACTTCATGCCCTCCTCACCTCTGACCCTTAGAATCTCTGGCTTCTCGAAAGGCTTAGGTCAAGCTCCACCTTTCCCGCTTTGCTCCTGGCTTCCCAGTCTTCCCTCAAGACCCCTCTCTGATCCCACCTTCTGCAGGAGGCCTTTCTGCCTAGCCTCCTCCTCCACTGCCATTGCTAGGGCTTTCCCTCTGAGATGACTTTGGATTTAGCTGTTTGTTTATATCTTTTAAATACATAATGATTGGTCTGTCATTTTCCTCATTAGAATGTGAGCTGCTTGAAGGCAAGCAATGTGTTCTTGCCTTTCTTTGTCTCACCAGGCCTCAGCACAGTGCCTGGCACATAGTAAGTACTTAATAAAATGCTTAGGGGGTGGCTAAGTGGTACAGTGGATAGAGTGCTGGTCCTGGAGTCAGGAACTCATCTTCCTGAATTCAAATCTCAGATACTTTCTAGCTGTGTGACCCTGGGCAAGTCACTTAGCCCTGTTTGCCTCAAATTCCTTGTTCATAAAATGAGCTAGAGAAGGAAATGGCGAACCACTCTAGTATCTTTGCCAAGAAAACTCCAAAGGAGTCATGAAGAGTCAGACACAACTGAAAATGACTGAACAATAACAACCTCCACAGGGCTGGAGATAGGAGTGCCTTTTGTCTTTCCAAACTCCATTTCTTTATCTTCTTTGCTGTGCAGAAAGTTGTCCAGCCCCTCTCCCGCATCACTTTGCTATCATGCCCTATCTTAGCCACCCAGTTTTGATAGAGAAAGTAAAGAACTTCTTACGCTACACTTTTTGAATTTCTATACCTGACATCTTGGACTTGGACCATACGTAGGGCTTGTTTCCGTACCCAGGAAGTCCTAGGACATCACTGTCAAAGAGACTTATTTAGTAATGACCTTCCAGCTGTGACTAAAGTCTGTCACTTTCCACTTCCAACCTGTTTTTTCTCTCATTCCCTTTGATTGCTTCCCCTTCCATGAGAGTGCTCCACAGTTCCAGGGACCCTGACATCTCCTGGCTCTTTTCTGCTCTGCCTAATCCCCGCTCCCTGTTATTTCAGGGTCCTAGTATTTGAGTGTGGGCATGGGCGGAGAGGTCCATAGTGATTATTTCCCAAGGTCTGAGAGACCTTGCTCTGAGAGACACTTGGCTAGCTTCTAGCTCCTCCCTACATGACCCTAGACAAGTCATTCTAACTTTTATGGGCCTCATCTGCAAAGTGAGGGAGATTGATTCTGCTCCTTCCTGATGCCCATGAGTAAGATGAGATAATCGACAGAGCAGATGGATTCTGAATTTTTAGGGAAAGATGCTGTGGAAAGCCAGGAAATTGGAAAAACCTCTGACTCATCTCCTTTTTGTTCTGGTCGGGGCTCCAGTTAACTCAAATCCTCTGTTGATTATCTCTGATTTATCTTGTGTAGATCTTGTTTGTATAAAGTTGTTTGCATGTTTTGTCCTCTGTTAGACTGAGGGATAGGCTGTCTTTTGCCTTTCCTTGAAATCTCAGAGCTTAGCACAATATGTGACACTTTGTGGGTTCTTAGTAAATGCTTGTTGACCGACCCTCCTTGGGATATTGGTCCCCATTCCTTGATATTCACCCTGGTAGCCTTTTTGGTTGTTTTTTCTGCCTCTGCCAGGCACCTTTGGTGGGCTTCTGGAAGAATGCTGGGATTCTGGATGTTTAAAAATGCTGTAGGAAGAAGAAAGAGAAGGAAGAATGAATGAATGAATGCATGAATGAACAAACTAATGAATGAATGAATGAATGAATGAATGGATATGCACTGTGCTAAGCCCAGGTGATAGAAGTACAAAGCAAAGGCACCTCCTGGCCTCAAGGAGGGAGGCTACAGGGAGTGGTAGCCAGGTAGAGGCATTTTGGTCCAGGTAGTGAGATGGTGCATAAAGCCATAGGGGAGTGAGTTAATTAACACACTCCATCTAGGAACAATCCTGAATTTAAATCTGGTTTCAGACACTTAGTAGCTCCGTGACCCTGGGTGAGTCACTTAGCCCTGTTTGCCTCAGTTTCCTCATCTATAAAATGAGCTGGAGAAGAAAATGGCAAACCACTCCAGTATCTATGCCAAGAAAACCTCAAATGGGGTACAAAGAGTTGGACATGACTGAAAAACGACTGACCAACAAGTCCAGGAACACTAAGAGATATTATTTGGCCATGTTTCTTAGTTGGAAGATGAGAGGGGAAAAGGGAGTGAATAGGGTAGAGAGCAGTGTCCAGATGGTTGACTTCTTGGGCGAGGAGGCTGTGTAGAAGGTGGCCAGAGCGGGGGAGTGGAGTGAAGTAAGACTTCAGCTTTCTGGAAATAGTGCTCTTGGAGAGGCTGTCCCCAGTCAGGAGGGGGGCAGGGCTGAGGATGAGGTGGGTGTGGGATGTTAGGAGTAGAGTGGAAATTCCTCCAGGGGATGTACTCTGAAGCAGAAGGCTAGAAGAAACCGTGGGGGAGGTGGCTAGAGAGAAGGGAGCCCCTTAGAGAGCCATCCAGGAGGTTCTTGCAAATGCCAGAGCAGGATTGGATGTTTATTTGTCATGGCAACCAGCACCTTCCTTCCAAGGCTCCAGGAAGGAGGAAATCCCACTGTGGCTTTTGCAAATGGTAGCGTAAGAAGAAAGGTCGTTTTGTTTTCATTAAAGTCCTAATCCTTAGCCTGGCATTCAGGGTCCTCCACAGATGGGCTTCAGGTTACCTTTTCCAACCTTCTCACATTAAGCTTCAAAACAAGTTGGACTGTTTACCATTCACCAGGCACATTCTTAACATCTTCCATCCCCATGCCTTGTTCATTAGTCAATCATTCAACAAATATCTATTAAGGACCTACTATGTGTCATGTGCTATGCTAGAAACTGTGGGTGTAAGTACAAGCAATGGGACAATCCGTACTCATCAGAAGCTTACATCTAATGGAGGAGACGATAAATACCTATAAAGCATATAATGCATAATTATAGAGCCAGTGAGTACAAGTAAGTCGGTCCTCAAGCATGTATTAGGCACTTAGCACAGTGCCTGGTACCTAGTAGGCACTATATAAATGTTAGCTATTATTTTCATCATCATTGTTTCATCTGCTACGTGCTAGGCACCGTATTAAGTGCTGGAAATACAAAGAGAGGCAAAAACCCAGTTCCTGCCCTCAAGGAGCTCCCATTCCATAACTGAGGCCTTGCCAAGGGCTTGGGGTGTTGGGGTGCCCCTGCTCTCTGCTGCTACTCTGGGTGGGCAATCTGTAAGAGCGGCTGATTGCTGGGCTATGGCTCGCTTGAATCCAAGTTTTCTATGCCAGCACACAGTTCTTCCATTTGCACTGGGGTTGGTGAATTATGGATAGATCCTTAGTCAGAGATTGAGAGCTGTCCCTTCCCACCTTGGGTCCACCTTGGATCCACCATTAATGCCTCCGCCATTGTTGAGCCTTCAGGACATATGAACCGGTGTTACTTTTCATTGCAGGGCCCCAAACAAAACTTTGCAAAAACCCCTTGTGAATAGAACCCCCTCCCCAGGACCACCCCTCAGGTGGGATGGAGACTCCCACTGAGCTTGGCACCATTCTCTGTGGAGTTTCTTCTCCTTTTTGGTAGGGTCCCATCCTCGATCTGCTGAGCTTTGGGCCTTTTTGATGTCACTAACTTCAGCCCCCTTTTGCCTCTAGGGCAGAGGTGTCAAACATGAACCCCTTGGCCACGTGCAGCCTAAAACACTCCTGAGTGTACCAGAACTAGATTAACTAAGTCAATATGTGGCCCACAGGGATCCTTGTGTATGAATTAGTGGCCCCTGTTTCTGTTTGAGTTTGGCAGCACTGCTCTGGAATACCCAGGATCTTTGTTGTTCGGCCAGCCTACCCATGGACAGAATCTTTTCTTGCTTCTTCACACCCAGCTCCCTTCCCCTATCCCATCATGCCTCAAATCACATTCCTTTACCAAGTGCCCTGGAAAGGAGATAGAGGCTCTTTTGGTGGATCCTCAGGGACTACTTGGGTGAGATCTGAGCCTGTACTAGAGTTTGAAACACTTTGTCATGGGACCATTGCTTATTTCGTTGGGAAAGCTGGGTTGGGCTATTGTGGAGCTAGATGCTCTTGGAAGGTCATCCATGAAATAGGAGGACAAGCTCTGCTTCTCTCAATCCTAAGAGCTATAGGCCATCCCTGGGCTTCAGTAAGTTAGGGCCGACATCTTGGACCTTTTGTTTTGGGGGTCTAGTATTGTAGTGGCGACCAGGAGGCTGGAGCTTCTTAAGACACAGGTCTACTAAAAAGACCATAGCAAAGGGAAGGATCTGAGCCTTCCTTTTTTTTCCAAATACAGCTCTTGGGCTGTCATTCTGAGAGTTCTCTTTCATTTTAAGTCACCATTATTTTACTTTGAAATTTGGAGGCAGTGTGGTACCCACAAGGGACGGCCACCCCCCCCCCCCCCCCCCCCGTTCCCAGAACTCATTTGGATAGAGTGATGGATTTGGAATCAAAGGACCTGGATTTGAGTTCTGTGCTACTTGCTACCTGTATGACCTTGGGCAAGTCATTTAACTCCCCCTGTGCCTCACTTTCCACATCTAAAATAAGGAAGTTGGACTAGATAACCTCTAAGGTCTCTTCCAGCTCAGAGTCTACGGTCTCATGATCCTTGACCTCATAAATATGGGTATTCTTCCATGGAACAGATCATAGCCCATCTACCCCTTCTTGTTCTGTTTAATTCTTGTCTCTGACTCACCATAAATCCTGATTAAAGAACCAACCCAATGACCTAGAGGTCTTGTGCTGGTTTTTTGACCCTTTTGTGCATTCTGCTTCAGCACTTGGCTGTCCACCCATCATCTCCCACTATAGCCTGAATCCAAATGCTGGAAGGAAGGTACCAATCAATCAACATACATTTAGTAAGCACTTACTGTCTACCAGGCAGTGTGATTTGCCTTATCCAGAAACCCATCAGGGCTGGCCCTGAACTGTCAGTCTCCTAGCACTATTCTTTCTTATTGGTACCATTGTGGCCCCTTGATTCTAAGATGCCTAGACCTTTTAATGGCCTGTCTGTGGGCCAGGTATATCAGTAACGGGAAACAGAGCAACAAGCCTGTCCCTTGAAACAAGCAGCAGGTGCCTTCGGATGCATTCATTTTCCTGTTTGTCACAATCAGTTGACTTCTGGCGTAAAAACCTGGATTTGGGGTTTTTTTGGTCTTGTTTTTAAAAGATAAATGTGCCATCTCTGGATGAGAAAACCACCTGAAAATTCACATATAGTTTTCTTCCTAGGTGAAAGAGCAGAGTGTGGCACCACAAGGTAAGAGCCCCAGGACTTTGTTTTTTAACCTACTTGGTTGGGGGGAGGGAGGAGAGGCTGCCTGTTTCTTTCCTGTGCCCATTGGGATCTAAGGTAGGCCATGGTCCCAGGCTTCAGTGCATGGTTCCTACTGGATGAAGATATGTTGAGTTGGGTATCAGAACAGGGAATATGATGGAGAAGAGATTAAATACACCGTGATATTCCTGATGTCCCCTTACTCAGGGGGCAATGATATGAGAATATTCATAAGATTTGACAAACCCTTTGTTGTAGCTGCAGTATCATTTCTAGCCAACTGCTTCCTAAATACCTGGTAGCACTATGAACTACAGGCCCGGGATGCGGATACTGAGATGGGTTGTATCTGAGGGAGCTAGGTTACATTTGGGCAGCCTTTCACTACATTGTATGAGATAATGATTTATTTGTCACTGAGGTCCTGACTCTCATCTACATGCCTGGATTCTCGAAGACCTTCAGGTGATTGTGTTCTACTCAAGGCTTGTTGAGTTACTGTTGGTCAGTCAGGACCAATTATGGCACAACCATGATTTGACTGTATCAGAACACTATGCAATGTGTCCATGCCCTGGATAGGCACTAAGTGTTTGCTATTGATTACCGAGACTTTAGATTTTGTACCCTTGCCCACATAAGTCTCCGTGTCTACCCATTATTCCTAGCCCTCATTTTCCAGCCTGTTATCTCAAGAGAAACAGCTGACATTAACTGAGCAAGTAGGCAATCTCAGATACTGCCATTCCCCCTTTTTTTGGTTGTTCTTTGAAAAAAAAAAGCCAAATGCTGACCCTTAACCCTCCCCACCCCTATAAAACTTTATTCTTCAGGCCCCTCTCTCAAGTGCCCACCTGCCCTATGATTTTTTGGCCAATCATGGACCACTATTGACAGGTGGTCATCCTTTTAGAGCAGTCAGTGGTCCTGGTCTCCTGGGTTTTCTGTTGTCTTCTCTTTGGTAGAGAAGCCTTTTTATTGTACGTGTTTATAGGCTAGAGAGGAATCCACAGGAGCTGAAGCCAATAAAAGAGCTAGTACTTTTGATGTGGGGCTAAACGGTGAACAAAGAACAGAAACAGGTGGGGTGCCTGGGAATGCAAGGGCATCATGCAGCTAAGATCATTGTCAGCCTTCAATAGTGTGCTGCCATGAGATGTCTCCAAATTAAACAGATGCTTCAAAGCTGTTAGATATTTAGGAGGAAAAAGCATTTTGAGAATCCAGCGAATACAACAAATTCCGCTAGACAAGACCAGGACATCAAGGTTGATTTTCTCCAGGCCCTGTTGGCCTCTGGACTCTTCAGATCTTCTCCAGGAGCTCTTTCCATGGCAGCTATACCCATGCATCAGGAGTGTTTTCTTTCATGGTCCACCCTGGTGTGAGAGGGTAGCAAAGGTACTGGCTGCCAGGCTTCCTTTTTACCCTCACTTACTGCCCTCCATCTCTCCCCAGAGACATGAATATATCAATGGTAGATTCTGTCTCCAGAAGCTTGACCAAGTGATCTTACATTCTGTGAATTCAGACATTGTCCCATGGAGAGAAATGGAAACCTTCTAAACAGCTTGATGGATATTGACCTGGAAAGGGATCTGGAACATGGGGAAGGTTGAGCTGAACAATCTTCCTTTTGTTGGGGGATCCAGGCAGGAAAATCAGGAGTCCTCTTTAGGACAAACCCAGGCAGGTTCTATCTCTGGTCACAGTAGCTTGGAAACATTAGGATGACTTTTAGCTCAAGACTGTGGGCCTCTTAGCTTATGTAGGTCAGTGAGTGTGCAAACAGCTTTCTAAGAACACTTTAAAGCCCATTAATTGTTTCTTGACAATCCCACTTTGGCAAAAGAGCATATTCCCCCTCTCCGCAGCACTAAAGACTACATTTCCCAGCAAAGTTTGTAAAGAGCAAAAAAGATGAAAGCTTCTATCACCCCTTAATTGCTGGAGCTCAGTGGGCATATGACTTTGTTCCACGCAGCAAAGTTCAGTAAAGGGTATCTGCTGCTAGACCTGTGGATTGGTCCCAAGGGGGTTTGCCTTATAACCTTATAAATTGTTGTTTTTGCTGTTGCTTTTCCACTGGAGGTCCAAAGGGCTTCACTTCCAAAATCATCTCCAGGCTAGGTCTGGTAGTCATTTTAACCCATGTGTAGAAACTAGTCAGTTTACAAAGATACCAGACTAGTTACAGTTGGTAATCTGTCCATCAATTAATAAATATTTATTAAGCTCCTATTATGTGGGAGGCATTGTAATAAGCACTGGGGCTACAGAAAGAGGCAAAAGACAGTCCCTACCCTCTAGGAGCTTACCATCTAATGGTAGATGGGAAGTTGCTAAAATGAAAAAGACAAAACAAAACAAAAACCAATTTTTATTTGAGTTTTCAAAAAGTTAATTTAAAATCACTTTTAGAAACCTTGTGTTTGAAACTACTAAATAATGGGAAAGAAATCCTATCTTTAGTGAGTTGATGGTTAATTTAAAGTATAGAACAATGAATGAATTAATAAGTATCCCTTTCTAGGTCCAAATCCAGGTTTCACTTGTTTTGACCTCACTATTTTTTTACCTTTTTTTTTTTTTTAAACAAAGATCCTCCTGAGGTCTTATACCAGGGGCTGTGACCTTGATCTTTAAATTCTAAGGCTAATGCTTATTCTGTTACGCAGTACAGCTTCCCAATATAGATGGAGGGCCCTGTGGAGATAGGTCACTTTGTCTGGTGCACAGGGTTTGGAGAAAATAGGGAGTGGGAGATGAGACGGGAAAAAGTGGCTGTTGCCCTCACTGTTTTTCAACTCCATATATGTGTTTTAAAAATTCACTTTTTTAAAACGCCCAGAATCCAACTTTTCTCTAAGCTTGGACTTCTTTCTTCAAACAAGCTTGAGTAATGGTTGCTATTGATGAGAGTCTGGGAAGGTCTCCGCTGCTATTTTACAAGCAGATTTGTGTCTTTGCAAAGAGATGAGCTTCTGTGCAGAGACCATGACATGCACAGGATTGCCCCCAAAGTCTTGATTTCGGTTGCCCAAGGCATGAACTTCTTCCCTGGTGCTGGAGTCAGATTACATTCTCCAAACTAAAATCTGGCAACTATTGTCCAGGCTGGTTTTCCTGGATCTTTGATTGGCAAAATCATGTGAGGATTCTTGACCAGTTTTGAAGACTATGTTTAACGTGCTCATCTCCATGAACTGTTGTGTCTCTCCAGTGGTACTGGATCATCCTTTCCACTTTGAAAGGGGGTGGAGGGCATTTCTCTAGGGTTCTACTGTCATCCCGTAGAGAAACTGTGGGCCAGGCTTTATCTTATAATTTGTGTTAAGTTGGTCCAACTTGAGACTGAAAGGGCACATTACTTCCTGGTTTCTCTTTTTTCTTCTCTGTCTGTGGTACTCTCCCTCTACTCTGTCTCTCTCTCTCTCTTCTCCCCTCTTTTTCTCTTCCTCTATCTCACCTTCTTTCTCTCTTCCTTACCTTCTACTCCTCTTCCTCCCCTCCCTCCCCCTTCTCTCTCTCCTCCTCTGTTCCCTCTCTCCTTTTTGTCCTCCCACCTCCTTCTCTTCTTCTTTTTTTACTTTTGCTTCTTCTTCCTCTCTGGGTATCTCTCTCTCTTCCTCCTCCTCCTCCTCCTCGTATCTCTCCGTCTCTCTCTCTTTGTCCCTCTCTCTCTCTTTCTCTCTTTCTGCCACTGACCAGCAGAAGAGATGGAAGACTTAGGTTGCCTCACTTTCCCTGGCTGAGCCCTTCCTCTGCTCCCCACCTTGTGTCCCATCCAGCACTTCAGTAAGTCTGCACCAATTTAATGTTGTATAAAGTTGGGACCCCTACGTTTCCTTGTCGGAAATTCCACTTCAGAGGCCTCCTTCCAAAGCACCTTGACAAGAAATCAATGGGTTTGCTTTTAACTGATCCTTAGCTTTCTTTCCAGGGGTGGACAGCACAAGTGGAATTGTCTCTTACCTCTTTCCTTTGCCATGTGTCTAGGCTCCAAAGGACTGAGACTGTGTTTTGGTTTTTTTTTGAGAGGAGGCCTCCAGGCAAACACCCTAGATTTTTTTTTTATCCTTATATATCCAGCCTGTGCATCAAAAAGGATATGGTTATACTGGCCCTGAGCTTTCATGGAGGTCTCCTCCATTCCACTGGAATAGTGCATGACAAAACCATTTTCAGAATTCTGTGTGCCCCCAACTCTCCCCGCCCCGGATTCAAATTTCAGAGACCTGAATACATTACCATTTACCATTACCACTACCTAACTTATGTGAACGTGGGCACCATTTTGAGCCTCAACTACTTCCCCATCTATAGGATGGGCATAATAGTCTCTGCCTCCCTCACAGGGTTGTTGTGAGGATAACACTAAATTATTGTTGTGTAAATCCCTTGAAAAAATTAGAATACCCTTCCCTCCATCGCTCTCTCTCCCCTACTCCCACCCCCACCAATCCATTGCTTCAAACAAGGTAAACATGCTTGTTTTCTTCGAGTCTTACCCTCTTCCAGAGTTTGGAAGCCTGTGGCCTCATGCTGAATTTTGGGTATTTTCTTTTGGTCCTCATATTCAACCATACCAAGGCAGACTGATAGCCCCCAAAAGGCCACTTAAAAAAATAACATAGATGGACTTCTCTCACCAAGATACTGCAGATCGGTGTTGGGCTTGGAAGAATCTTGCCTCTTGTGTTCTTCTTCTCAACCGTTTTTAGTTATTTCTTTATACTTTTCCCTTGTAAAACCAACCCTTTCAGTCCTCGTTTTCGTAATGGTTGTAGTTAGTTGTTTTGGATGGCAGCTGTGTCTTCCCATGCATGTCCTGCCTGGGACCAGCAACATTTGCTCTTTGGTATCTGGGAGAGGATCAGATGGGTTTCTTAGATCTGCTGGGCATATTGGTACGGTAAGCCAACAAGTGCCCAGGCAGCAGGGAAGAGACCATACTTGTCTGTGGGCCTGTCCCATGACTGACCTGGCAGAAGCTCCAGTTTGCGTGTTTGACAATCTCTGCCAGCCCTAACTGTGTGAGCTTGGGCAAGTCACTTGAAATGGAAAGCGGGGTGGTATCCTTTCCAGTTCTATAATTCTATACTCCACCCCCAGAGAGGATCCCCAATATTGCTTCCAAATTTTTATTCAAGCCCCTAGACTGGCTTTGGACTTTGAACACCTAGATTCAGATCTCATTTCTGCCACATGTGACATATCTGCCTGTGTGACTTTGGTCAAGGCTCTAAATCTATCTAGGCATCAGTTTCCTCAGCTGTAAAATGAAATCTGGGCTCTTGGCCAATAGCATGGTGCAGGTAAAAGTCCTTAGTGAGGCCTGAGCCAGACTAAAATGTAATTTGAGAATATTTAATACAATACAACATAGATAATGTTAATTTGTGGCTTTCTAAGTCAGTCTGTGGCTTGCTGGCTTCATTCTTTTCTATTTGAGTTTGACACTGGACTAGCTTCCACCTCTAAGACTGTGACCCTTCTTCTTGGCTGGTGGGAACTTTTCCTAATCTCAAATAGATTATTCCAGGAAAATAGCCATGTTGAGTCAGGCCACCCTGGATAATAAAAGATGAGCAAATAGAAACCCACAGGTCTATGCATGTTAAGCAACCTTGGAAACGTGTACGGTGTCTGTGGCTGTTTCACTGTCTCTGGTGAATCGTGCTGGTGTTTTTTCTTATTTGGCTGCCCCAGTCTGTGGTAGAGTAGAGCTCAGGAAAAGGCAATTTCAACCAAAGCAAGACACTTTCAGCCCAGCTGACAGACCCTGGGGCCAGTGGCTAATGGACTGGAGTTAGATCTGGTCGTTTCTGGTTCAACTGCTAGTTCACTTTTTAAAAAAATCTCATTCAAGTGAGAGCCCCTCCCTAGACCTCCTCTTGTTTATCTGTAAAGTGGGGATAATAATTATCTGGTTCGTGGTGGGCCAGTGTGATAAGATTAATCCAGTGCACCTGAAATGCCAGGAGGCATTAGGAAGATAATTTTACTGGAATTGAACATTGAATCTCAGCCAAAACAATGGAAATTACCCTTTGTGGTCATCTTTGAAAGTCTCTTGCTTTCTCAGGCTCTCAGATTACATATCTCCTAATTTCTTCTCCATCTTGTCAGCTTTTCAGGATGGCAACCTCCTGATTGACATGGCAGTGGTCCTTGGGATGTGATGTTTTTATTTTCTTCCTATTGAATAGTGGTGATTTAGCATGTATTTCAGTTACATGCTTATGTTTCTTTAACAGTTTAATCCTAAAAACTGCTTAACGTGGTGGGTAACCAAGATCCATTGAAATATAGTCATATACTTCTGAAGGCTCACAGATGGAGTGCTGTAAACAGAAGCCCTGGGACTCAAGGACTGTGGTGGTGTATTCCTGTACCCCATCTCTACCCCTCACCCCGCCAGGCACCTCACTGGTCATGAGTTCTCAGAGCTTTTCCAGTTGCCTGTTTACATTGGCTGTTTTTGTTGATTTCTTTTGTTCCGTTTTCCCCTAGGCCCCCATGTCTTCCCCCTAAACCACAGAAAATGAGGAGACCTAGGCCTCTCTCAGTGTATAATCATAAACTCTTTAACGGCCGTATGGAAACGTTCATTAAGGTACTTGCTGGGGAACCTGAGGAGTTTGTGAATGCTCCAGATGTAATGGCAGCCTCCCTTCTCTTTCCTGTTCCTCATTCATCCTAATGGTTAAGCTTTTTCCTGCTACAGACTTAATCCATTGCCTGAGCCATGCCTTCTCTGTGTGGGGGCCTGGGTCTCAGTGAAGGTTTCCAATCCAAGCCATTGTGTCCTCTGAGTTCCTTCCCACAATCCTGTGCACCATTAGGGGTGGGGCAGGAATAAGATGGTAAAGGAGCCAAGGGCTCATAAAGGCAGAAAGTGAGTGACAACCCCCAATGGAACCTAAGTGGAAATGAAATGCTGGCACATGAATCTCAGTCAGCCATATCTTATCACTGCAGACAGCAGCCTTGGGTGTGGGGGATATAGTTAAAGGAACACCCCGATTCTACCTTCTCTCCTACTTCCCTACACTAAGAGGCCTGACTTACTGACAGAAGCAGAAAGAAATCCCTGAGGATCATCTACAAAAAAACTAATAAAAAAAAAAACTTGGCATGATACCAGAGGAAGAAAGCATGTTCTATATTTATTAGTTTCTCCTCTGAACAACCTCCCTCTTACAATTTATCCCTCTTGTCCTGCTCTTTTCCCCCACCAGAAGAGTTAGAGTCGGGAGTATACTCTTTGGAGTCACAGGTTATAAGGTTATAACTATTTTTACTACTGCTAATAATAATACACTTTCTTGTATGCCACACTTAAGGGTTTGCAAAATGCTTTATATATATATATATATATATATATATATATATACACACACACACACACACACACATCATCTCATGTAACACCCACTTAAAATAAAAAATAAATCCCACATATCTCCATTGAATTCACTTTCTCTTTTCCTGGCTGGAGTAACAGAAAGCTGTCCTAGTTGTAACACCTTGAGGTGGATGGCAAAGCCCTTTTGGGAAGACTCGCTGATGTTTAGCAGGTGGGGGAAGAGTGAGAGAGAAGAGAGTAGTTGAGGAAGAAAATCGTTATTCTCGGCATTACTTAAGGAGAAAAAAAAAATTTGCCCAGCTGGTTGGTTTGAGAGCCAAATCCTGTCTAGTTGACAGATACCATCTACAGAAAATGAAACACTTAGGTGTCTGGAGAAGCTGCTGTTTCCCGTAAGAGCTCTCAATCCTGCCTCAGTAAAATCCTGCCTCCTCCACGGCTGCAAGCTTTTCTCTTAGCAGGGATTTTGAAGGAGGGAGGAGTGGGCATCTGCTATAATGAGCAAATGTCGCCAACTTCAGCTGCCTTTCCTGGAGAGGGGGAGGGCGGCACAACATAGGGCTGTTGTGGGGTCGGTCAATAGGGTGTGGCCTTGGCCTAAAGTTAAGATAATGGTCCAAGGTTGTGAGGAAGATCACACCAACCAAACAGAATCCCAAGAGGTCTTTAGGTGGTAACCCTTACGTGCTTAGTGTTGGGAAAGAAGAAGTAGGTGTGAGTATTTTCAGGTGAAACTGATGTTTGAAAGTGACAAGAACTGGCAGAGGATGGGAGGGACTGTTCTACCATATGGGATGAATGTGCAAGGAGGTAATATATTATTATGGGAGGTTTTCCTAGAAATTAAGTATTCATTCTTCTGGATTAAGGAGAGACTTATTTTTGGTGAGGGAGGTATCATTCCTGGAAAAGATGGAACCCTGTTGTAGATTTAGTCCCTTTTCCTCCACCTGCTTTCTTTTATTTGCTCCCCCTCAACAAATAGTTTCTTTAAAGCTCTCCACCAGCATCTCCCATCTTAGATCTTTGTATTAATAAATCAGTTAATAAACATTTTTTGAGTTCCTACTATGTGTAGAAAATTCTGCTAGGTGTATAAAGATTGAAAGGAAATATAAGATCCCTACTTTCAAGAAGCTTATAACCTAACTGGGAGATAGACCATACACACATAAAAAGATAATAATGCAAGGCATTTTATCATTAGTATAAACAAAGTCTAGTGATAGTTGGAGGTAGAGAAGAGCAGGGAGGGCAGTGCAGATTGAAAAAAAATGGCATAGACAAAAGTGTGGAGATAGGATCTAGGTCTCAATGTATGTTGAGTTCTTTTAAAATGGCTCATCAGTTACCACCTATAGACAGTGAACTCTATGTTACCTGGTGATATTGAGGAATGGAATATTCTCTTTAATTGAATAATCTGGTTAACAGAGGTGTACAGCATTTGAAGAGCAGGCATTTCTTTAATTCACCTACTTATCCCCCACCTCCCCACATTCACGGGGTTGAGGGACTAGAAATTAAGCCTGCATCACAAGGTGTGGCTTATATAAAATAAGGTGACTGATATTCGAAGAATGGAGCAGATCCTGAACATCCAAATCAATGCTGTCCTTTTGAAATTTGTCAACTGAGGAAGCTCCAGGCTTATTCCAATGATACTGCCTTTGGTCCACATATTTCTGGAATTTCTCCTTGGTAATTCCCTTTTTAGCCTATTGCATGCTTTTTTCTAATATATCAAATGGTGACAAATATTTCTTCTTTGAAGGTGTATTTAATTTTTTGGAAATAATTCAGCACTATTTAGGGCCAAATCTGGTGACTAAGATGAGTAACCAAATTGTGATACCATTTGGGTTCCAAGACAAGGTGTGATGTTAACACTATAAGCTTCATGTTCTTGTTTAGCTAATAAAGTGGCTCCGAACACATTTTCCAAAAGGGAGTTCATACAATGTTTTGAGCAATGATGTCATCATTGGAATAAATATATAGACTCCCCGGGTAACAGCTTATAGAGTCTATAAAATGCTTGTTCAGTAATCAATTTCATTACTTAATAGTTGTACCTTATGTTTATTATGATTCAAAAGATTAAAATATAATAATAATGCACTTAACCCTAAAACTATTCTGAACATAATTTAATGACTCTATAATGATTCAGAAATCTCCCTGTAGGACTTTACACAAATAAAGAAGCTTCATTAATTTTGAAATGTCATATCCATGAAAAGTTATTTAGTATAGCATCAGCACAGGTAACTAATGATGCTGTTGGTATGAAGGAAAAGCAATTCCCTAGATAATAAGCATTGAGTAAACAGCAACCAAGTTTGTCATATCAAGTAATAAAACAGGTGTTTTCAGAATCCTATTTGTTATTTCAGACTGAGAAAAGTGTGACTCTGCTGTAGTGTTAGTATAGAAACTAGTTTTATAACAGGAAATCTAACTTTGCCAAAAAATTCCAGTATTTTGAGATTTTAAGACACTGCTACAAAAGGTCATTTTTTTTTTTTTGCCATGCTGTGTTTTTGTAACTAAGAACAAGCATGGATATAATAGCGGTGCCACTTAGTGGAGAATTCTAGTGGGTGAAACACTTGATGAATGAGTTTTTCAGCACACTAGCCCCATCTTCTTGAAAAGCTTCAATGAGATAGTTTTGTTCCCACTAACCTCCAGGGCCCAAGGTAAATCCCTAAGCATGCAGGGCCCTATCATCTATAAAACACATGTCATCAGACAGCAATAATAAAAACAAACGCTATACTTCTTTTCCTCTTATAGTTCAAAATTCATACAGACCAACTGTATGAAGGAGATGGAGGTATGTTGGATGAAGGTTCAAACAAAAAATCTGTCCAGTTGGCTTAAAGTCAGTCAGTAAATATTTGTTAAGTGCTTATCATATGCTAGACAGTGTGATAAGCACTGAGCTGGGTGGAATACAAGGAAAAACAAAAGCAGTCCCTGCCCTTAAGGAGATCCCATTCTAAAGGAGAAAATAAACATGAAAATAACTAGATATATACAATATGACCTACAGAGTAGGTGGAGTGTAATCTCTGAAATTGAAACACAAAAACTCCTCATAGTAAGGTGGCTTCACTTTTGCTGTCATGGAAAAAAACACTGTTTTCAAAGTTAGAAAACTTGGGCTTGAGTCCTAGCTCTGCTGCTCTGTTACCTTGTAAAAATCATTTGACCTCTTGTACCTCAGTTTCCTCACATGTAAAATGAGTGGGCAAGATCGGATGACACTTAAGGCCCCTTCTGTCTCTAAATTAACTATCTTGTGACTCCAGAGATGTCCAGTATACCCCGCTCCCTCAACCTCCATCAAGGCATATTTCACTCAAAGTGACATTGGAAGGGTAATTCATTTTATCAGGAGTAAGATTGATGTGTGAAGGAATCTCTTGGGAAGAACCATGTAGAGGTATGAGGATGACCTCCAGAAGGGCCCTAGTCCTGCCTTTGGATGAGACAAAGAGGTTCTGGGAATCCCCTTGGCCTGAAGCACCAGGTTGGGTGAGGGAAGGAGTCATGTTAGAAATTTCGTCTGAGGCATGTGGCGAGCGATAGGAGCCCCATTGGTCCCCAAGGCTCAGGGCTGGGGCGGGACCCACCTGGCCAGTCTCTCCTTAGGTCTCACTTTGACCTTTCTTGGCTGCCATCGCATCTGAGCTCTCACGTTCTCTGAAGGATATGCTTACTCTAACTGATCCCATTCTGGCGTAATCTTTTCTTTTTCTCCTGCTCTGCTGCTTTTGTTTTTGGTTATCAGAGGAAGAAGAAATGCCCGAGCCAGGAACCAGGTATTTACTAGACAGGCCTTTCATTCCTCTTGGTTTGAGGGGCATGGTTGGTATTTCCCCCTGTCCCAGATAATGTCTTCCAGAACAAAAACCACATTCCCTTTACCAGTTGGCCAATTGTCTCTTCCTCTCCACTTCCTCACTGAGAATCAATGAGGAAAGTATTACCTAGAAGGTTAGGGGGAAAAGTAAAGAACCCCAGCAAGCTGTCTCCCTGTCGAGAGGCATGCCATGTGGTCCACACTCATTTCCTTATTTTTTAAGGTAGCTAGTGGGTGTTTCATTTTTGGTTTAACATATTTACATGACTTGGAGCACGTCACTTCCCCTCTTCTCTGTACAATGAGGGAGTTGATCTGAAAGGTCCTTTTGACTCTAATATTATATAATTCTATAACTGACAGGATTTGGGAAGCTTTTTTGTTTTTTTCAAATCCTTTAGTAATGTTACAACTCATGGTCAACAACTAGCTGATGTCCCTTATTAGCCTGAGGGGATGGTTAATGTTGGATGTCAACTGAACCATGAAAAAAATCCATCTTTTACCCAGATTCTGAGGAATGAAAAATTTCACATAAAAGGTCAGTCTGGAAAGAGGAAATTGAAGACAGTCGTACCTCAGATGGACATTTTGAGGCCATGTGGTTCACCCTGAACATTCGTTGAACATTACTCAGGCAATGAACATTAGTTGTAGCATTTATTCCTTTCAGGAGAATGTCAGAGTGCTTAGATTATTTAAAAATAAGCTTCAGTGCCCCAGGCTTTCAGTGCCTGATGGGCCAGCTTTAAGTGGCCTTTGTCCCCAACCTGTGCTCTTTCTGAGCACAGGTCCCAATTGCAAGGTCCCAGAAGAAGAGTTGGGTTCCTATCCTTTTACTTCTGAGCCCCTGGAGCCTAGAGCCGGGATGGGGCAATTTGGGAGTGAGAGACTGTGAATCATCTCTACTCCAGAACATCTTTGGTTTACAAGCTTACTGCATCTCTGGAGTGTTGGAAGTCTCCCATCTCCTTTATCCCCTAGCTTTTCAGAGGAGTAGGACCCAAATCTACACCATTCTCCCATCCCCCACAAGCAGGGAGGGCTAGCCAACAGGAGTGCCCTGAGCACATCCTCTGTGAAGAGATGACTACAGCTGCAAGAACCATGGCTTCTCTCTCAGCTGGGTAACAAGGCAGAGCCTTTCTCCTGCACTAGAGTAGCCATGCCTTTTCCTGCATAATTGATCACTCCTGTCATTTCCAACCTGCTCATGAAGATGACAAGGTGGGGCAGTTCCTTGCTTAGCTTCTCACTAACTTGGGGGCGGGGCTCATCTTTCATCTGGAGCTCACATGTGTGCTTGAGATTACATCCAAATGTTTTACAAATCAAACCAAGTGAAAAAGGTCTTCATTCTTTCTTAAGGACTCAGGGCAGGCTATACCCCTGGTGGTGGAAAGCTGCATCCGCTATATCAATTTATACGGTAAGCCTTTGGCAACACCATCAACTTCATCTGGGTGGGGTGGGTGGTGGAAAGATCTCATCTTCCCTGACTTCCTTCGAATTGGTCGAATATCTGCCCAGGTTCTCTACAAACTCTCTGTGTGGGTGCTCTCTAGGGAAGGGGAGGAAAAGAGTGGAAGGGGAGAAAAACAAGGGAAAGTGAGAAGGAAAGAATAGAGGAAAAGCATGGGGTATACAGATTTCCCCCCTCTAAATGTTTTAAGCTCTAACTTTGTTTACTGTTCAAATCAGTTGACCGATCATTGGTGCTAGTCACCATTTGATTGGATCTTCCATTAATTCATTCAGAAAATTTTTATTGGACACTACTGTATATCCAGAAAATATCTGAAATGCAAAAGCAAATAAGGCAAGTTCTGTATTCCCCAGCGAATTATAGTGCAGTAGATAAAATAAGATGTACATCTTATAAAGACCCTAGCTTGTCAAGGGATAGCTTCCTATTTTAACTAATTTTTAAAATTGGCCTTATGTGTAGATTTTGTGTAGGCCTTTTTCTCCCAGGTACATTTCCATAGTCTTGGATTCAAGTTCAGATGCCTGGAGGTAAGCTAACTAAGGCAGAGTGCTGGGGGTTTTGCTCCAGGGTACTAGATTTAGAAGGAGCTGACAGCACTTTCAGCCCTTCTGCAGCCTAGAAATTGTTGAGTCTAGCACCTACTTAGCAAGAATAATTAAAATGGCAAACTAAGGTAAACTCTCTTGTCTCCTCCCCACAAGCTTCCCTAGCAAGAGTCTTGAGCTAGGGTGCTGTGAGGATGCTGCCTCCTTCCACATTGATCAGCCAGAGCCGTGACTTCAGATTTCCTTCCCCCAGTGTTGTTTGTGACACTTGCCTGGGTATGAAGATTCCTAATTATGTTTCTGAGAAGATATGGAAACAATAGCAAAAAAAAAAATCCATCTTTATTCCCCATTCCTTTTCATCACAGAAGTTTAGTTTTAAAGCTTCTGGCTCATGGCCCCTTTGGCTCTGGAAAGGCGTTTTCTAGTTGCTTGCTAGTCAGGGCTGGTGTTTTTAAGTTCCTAACTGATCCTCTCTCCTCTGTTATGAATGATGCAATGCAAGGTTGGCCATGTGGATAGGGAACGAGCAAAGGGGGAAGGGAATCATTAACATGCTCAGTGTTCTGATGATCTCATATTTTCTGCTTTCCCAGGTCTCCAGCAACAAGGTATCTTTAGAGTGCCCGGATCGCAGGTTGAAGTCAATGACATTAAAAATTCCTTTGAGAGAGGTATGAGTGGCCATCGAATTCTGCTGTAGAGGTTCTGAACTCTTTGAAGGTGGCAGGTTGGAGTGGGGTGGGATGTGGGAGGTGAGGAGGGCAGGAAAGGGTGTGTATGACTTTGCAAAAGGTTTGCACTTTTCCAAGCGAGTCTTCCGTGCTGTGCTGCTATGACAAGGGTCTTTGGCAAGGCTCTGAGACATTGAATTCTGTCTGAAGCAGAAATCCATTTTGGTGAACCTTGAAAGCACTTAGATGACACATCCATCCTCTTCCACAGTATTTGCATTATAATAAACCTTTTATCTCTAATTGTGGGATCAAAAGGCTTTGTTTTTCCCTTCACCGGAATTTCTGGAATCATTCAGCCAGGAGAGGAGAGTTTGGAGCACAAAGAGGCATCCTATCATTCCTTCCTCCCTCCTCACATCCCACCCCCAGTCATACCAAACCTGACCTCAGTCATGTGAGAAAACTTGCTTTAGTCATTTTGGTAGTAGGGGGAAAGAGGATATCCCTATTAGGTAGGGATAGATGGGGTGAGATCAGAAGGGACAGCTTTTGATCTCTTCTCAGCTCCCTTCCTTCTCCAGAGAGCATGGGCTGAGTTTGCCCAACTTCAACTGCTGCCAGTCTCCTTCTAGTAGTTGCTGGGGGCCAAAGGGCAGTTATGTCAGAATCATCTGTTTTTTTTCTAGCCCCCATTCCAGGACCCTGGAGCCCTCTTTACCTGATCACAAACAGGAATTTCCAAACATCCATCTCCCGGTTTCTCTCTCTTTCTCTCCAGATCACCTCCACCCCCTCACCCCACCTTCTGCGCTTCAGCATAGGACAAATCTCTTCTCCTCTTTCAATCACCTGTAGAGAGTGTGCTATATTTGTTCTGCCAATAATATGGAACAGCTGCTGTGTAGGAACTAAATGTGAATTGGTCTTTCTCCTAGAGGAGAAGGTGAAAAGGCTGGAAGAACATATCTCTCCTCCCTAGGCTTCTCAGAGAAGCATACAGGTCTTAGAAAGAATAACAGATGTGCTTCAAAGAGAAAGCAAAGAAAATGGACATGACAAGGCAGAAGAGAACCCTAATGTGAGTCAGGAGGTTGAGAGATGGAAGGATGGGGTATGGAGGAGAGGATGAAGGACCACTAAACATTTGGAGCTCTTGTGATTAGTCAGAGGCTCTTCCCCTTGAGGGGAGCACTAAAGCCTCTGAGGATTAAAGAGTTCTCTTCTTGTACTCCACCAAAGGTGATGTAGATCCCTGGGTATTTTCAAGAGAGGTCAACTGGTAATAATTAGTGTAAGTTGGTATGTAGTGGTGATTGGTGACTACTGCCATGGTATTTAGAGATGGTTATTTGTCAATGTTATTTGAAAAATAAGAGAGATCAGCTCTCTAAAATATGTATCCAGGGCCTGACAGAGAACCTCAAGTAGTATCAACCGCTCAAACCACTCCCCACTACTAGTGACTCCTGTGGAGGTCAAATAGTGTCAAAAGGAACCTAGAAAGCATTTCTATGGGTTGGATTATATAGCCATGGGCATTACACTGAAACTGGAGCTTTTAGGGGCACAGGTAGTATTTTTAATCACTGTTACTGATTGTAGGGTCTTCAGAAGAGGAAGGGAGATTTTTAGGGGGAAACAAGTGATTGAGAAAGTGATCTCTGAAAATAGGATTTGAATTTCAAGGCCACTGGTGTCAAACTCAAATAAAAACAGATTCCTGCAGGCTGTATATTGACTTAGAAAACCACAAATTAGCATTATCTATGTTTGTCAAACATTTCCTAGTTACATTTTAATCTGGTTCCTGGAAGCATTAGGGAGTTTTGCTGGCTGCTTGTGGCAATGGGCCTCCAGTATGACACTCCTGTCAATCAGCAAAAATTTATTAAGTCCCTAATGGGTGCCAGAGATTCTGCTTGGTGCTGGGAATGTAAATACAAAGAGTGAAGTAAACCCTACCCTCAAGGAGCTTACCTCCCATCAGAGGAAAAAGTAAGATCATATGTAAGCATATCCACAATGAACATAAAGGGAAAAAAATGCAGATTACTTAGGAGGAAGGCATTAGCAGTTAGGAGGATCTGGAAAGGCTTTGTGTGGAAGCTGTGCCTGAAAGAAAGACATCATGCTTTAAGACAGAGGAAAAATAAGC
This sequence comes from Trichosurus vulpecula, assembly GCF_011100635.1. Taxonomy (NCBI): domain Eukaryota; kingdom Metazoa; phylum Chordata; class Mammalia; order Diprotodontia; family Phalangeridae; genus Trichosurus; species Trichosurus vulpecula. The sequence goes on from NC_050581.1 coordinate 154,937,678, forward strand.
TCTTGTCCAGGAGTGGAGAATGCTAAAAATATGTTAAAGTAGAGTCTTGTAGTTTGATCAGGAGTGTTTTAAACTGAAAGTGGAAGGAGAGGGAGAAAACTACCTACATGAATCTGCCAATATGCATACGACCGCAGACAATATGTAGAATGATGTAGGAAGAATGTTGGTAGATAGGACTAGTCATTTATAGGAAATTATACTGAAGAAGAGAGCCAACCATCAGTCCTACCATCTTTGATCCATACATACAAATGCCAAAGCCTGGGGAATAGACAAGATAAATTAGAGAGAAGTATCAAAAGTATCAAAATTTGGCCTCACAGGTATATTGAGACTTGATGAGATGGAACCCATGACTGGAATACAACTATTAAAGGGAATGTACTTTATTTAAAAGGAACAGAATGGACAAAGGGGATGATAGAAAAGCACTCTTTATTAAGAAGATAAAACTTATCCAGAAAGCAGAAAGGGAAAGCATGGTGGCAGGTATTATTTAGGTGGGCATCAACAAAAGGAGAAAAAGACGCAACATTGTTATGAGTGTGTGCAACAGACAACTTGGACAAAAGGAGGAACTATATGATGAGTTTTGAAAATAGGTTAGGATACTGACGTGGAGATGTCATGTAGTAACATCTGTGAAACTCTGTCTTGGTAAAAGGCAGACTAGCTGATGAATTCTTGGTTCACCTTAGAGACGATTTTCATTTTTCCAAAGACGGACCTGGCAATAGAAATATGGACTCGATTGTGACCAAAAAGGGAAGATCTGTTTGCTAAAGTAGAAATGAGGCAAACCTTGGGAGGAGATGACCACACCATCCTAGAATTCATGATAGAAAAAAGAGGAAAATCAAACTTCCTCCAGCTTACATCCTAGATTTGGGAAGAATGAATTTAAAAGGTCCTGAGAATGAATGTATGAGTAGTATTGCATGGCTTAAAATTATAGAAAGTAACTTAATCTAAGAGGGGTAGGAAACTCTCAAGAATGAAAATCTAATAACAAAATAGCACATTATTATGATCTGGAAGAAAAGGGTGCACTATCTAAAAGAGAACAATGTGGATCTACCAGGAATTCATTGGACATCTTAGATTTTTAAAATAGAAACACAAGATGGAAGCCGCAGTGGTAACCGAAGATGAATGCAAGACAGCATAAAAATGTTAGCTGCTGTTATTGACATTGTTAATATTATAGCATCATTTTTTTATAAGAATAGAGACTGAATAAGCTGTGGATGGCTATAAATGTCCCTGTATTATTTAATAGTTTTGTTAATGACTTTATTAAAATATGGAGAGCATGCTTATCAGATTTGTAGATGTTGCAAAGCTGAGAGGGGTAGCCCAGACGCTGGATGACAGAGTCAAGGGTTGAAAGATTTAAATAAAGTTTGATCAATGGTTCATATGTAATAGGAAGAAATATGATAGGAACAGATGCAAACTCTGTACTTGGGTTCAAAAAGTCAGCTTCACAAGTACAAGATGGTAAAGGCATGATTGAATAAGATTTCCTCTTAGTGGTTTGCATGTCAACAGTGTGATAAGATGGCCAAAAAGCTAAGTGATCTTTGGCTACATTGAGAGGCAGACTTTCAGAACAAAGGAGGTGATGGTCCTTGTATTCTGCCTGGGCCAGATCACATCTAAGTGCCATATTTTAAGAAGGATACGGATAATTTAGAGAGGAGTGAAAAAGATGGAGAAGGGCCTTGAAGGAATACCATATGTGAATCAAGTGAAGGAACCACAGATATTTAGTCTGGAGAAGAGAGAAAACTTGTAGGATAGCTGTCTTCAGTATTGAAGGTCTGTCACACAAACAAGAAACTAAAACTTGTCATTTAAGAGATTAAAATTTGGTTTGGCCCTGGCAGGGCAGATTTTAGATAGGTGTAAATAATTTATTGACAATTAAAAGTATCTTAAAGTCAAATAACCAGCCTTAGGAAATAGTGACCTCCCCATCATTTGGAGATCTCCATCTGGAGGCTGAAAGACCACTTTGGGGAGAGGGAGGATGTTACAGAAGCAGTTTCTTATATTTCTCCTAGGTGATCTCTATTGTCCCTTCCACCTCTAAGATTTTAGGGTTATGGGATTTTGTGGTTCTTCCATGTATTCTCTTTTTTGAAATCTTTCTCCATAACCTGTCCTGTACCTTCCCCCTCCTTCTTCCCTACTGTGTGGTGCTCATTCAGTCACCCCTGCTTGACTGTCCACATGGCCCAGAATTATGCCACCCCAGGTAGTTAGAATGCCTAGGGCTGGGGTGGGGAACAACTGCAGAGACTGATGAAGTACCCCTCAGGTGGTGCTGGTGGCACAGGAGAGAAGTCAGGGTAAGGAGCGCTACAGTCAAGAGAACAGAGTTTTAGCCTTGGACTTGGATCCCAGATCTTCCTCTCTTATTATGTATAAGAGTAAATGCGGATATATGAGGGAGATTGAGCTGAACATGGCATTAAGGAAACTGTCATCACTTGCTGATTATAGATCATGGAGAACAGAGAATAAAAGAACTGTAAACATTTGGTTGGACTGCATAAAAGTAATGCTAATTGAAGTTATTTGCATGAGCTGCTAATTATTGACATCTAATTATCATGCAGTGCAATAGTAATTATGCATATCATTCAATATGCCAGATCAACTTTGTTATAAGTTTTATTTGATGAAAACACTAAAGTATTTAGGCATGTCCAGTTTTCATTGTCAATTGTATGGTAAGTTCATGACTTTGAAGCATTAAAAGGAATATTTTTTACTATTTTATAGAGTTGTGAGGTTCTTACAAGGTTACAATGTCTTCTATAATCTCTTTTTTTTCAGTCAGTTCTGTTAAATCATGGAACATACGGAGACTTCCTTAACATCCATCCTCAGATAACCTTAAGGTTCCTAAAATAACATGTCGAGACTCAGCCTACCCTCGACCAGATCTACCCTGGTTTCTTGTCTCATCTCTCCTGTTCTTGCCACATTAATTCACATGATTCACAGGATTTAAGGCTGGGAAGGTCCTTAGAGATCATGCAGTCTAACCTCTTCATTTTATACACGAGGACACCGAGGATCAGAGAGGTTAAGTTGTCCAGGGTCTCAAGTGGAACATACTACCTTTAAAGCAGGGCTTCTTGAGCTTTTTTTTGTGTTATGGGCAGACCCCTTTGGAAGCCTACAGACCCCGTCTCAGAATGCTGTTTTTAAATAATTGAAGGAAGTGATAAATTTTAGCCAGAGGTTAATGAAAATAAAGGTGTGATTTCTCAAGTTCATGGACCCACTGAAATCTATCCATGGATCCCTTGGGAATTTATGGAATCCAGGTAAAGAATTCTTACCCTAGTGAGAGTGGGTTCCCTTCATTGGAGATCTTCAAGCAAGAGCTGGCTGAGTCACTACTTGTCAGCTGTGTTCTCATGAGGCCTTTTTCTTGTATAGCTTGGGATCTATTGAGATCTATTCCAACTACAAAATGCTATGATTCTGTGATTTGTATTCAACAATAATAACTAACATCAGGTTCACATTTGCTTTATCTCATTTGTTCCTCACAACACCCTCGGGAGGGTGGGTGCTACTTTTATCCCCATTTTGCAGATGAGGAAACTCAGAGGTGTTTAAGTGATTTGACCATGTTCATGCAACGAGTGTGTTACTTAGGCTTCAGACACAGGTCTCTCCTAACTCCCCTTCTAAAACTCTAACTATTCCTCAATGCCATTGGGTATTTTTTCCATTTTACTCCTATGGAATTAATGTACTTTCTACCACTAGGCTAAATGTTGTACTTTGGGCATCTTGACTTCCACGTACAATATCTTTCCAATTTCCTGGCATACTCCAAGTCATGGGCATCTAGCTTGTAACTGACAGATAAGCTACAAGGAAATAAGATACCCCCAAAACCAGGTGCTTGAGACACAGGTTCTTAGAATTACAAAGAATTTAGAGGTCATCTAACCCAGAGGTTCTTTAATTTTTTTGGTTTCAGGGCCCTTTTACACTCTTAAAATTTATTCAGGATCCCCTCCAAGCTTTTGCTTATGTGGATTATATCTATTAATATTTATTGTAGTAGAAATTAAATGGGCACCTAGGTGGTACAGAGAATAGAGTACCAGGCCTAGAGTCAGGAAGACTCATCTTCCTGAGTTCAAATCTGGTCTCAGACACTTACTAGTTGGGTGACCCTGGGCAAGTCACTTAACCCTGTCTGCCTCAGTTTCCTCATCTGTAAAATGAGCTGGAGAAGGAAATGACAAATCACTCTAGTATCTTTGTCACAAAAACCCCAAATGGGGTCATGAAAGAGTTGCACATGAATAAAAAATGACCGAATAACAATAATAAGGAAATCAATACATCTTATTTTTGTTTTGAAAATAGTTTTGATCTTGAGGCCCTTCTGAAAGGGTCTTGGGGCCTCCCAGTGGTCCTGAGATCATACTTTGAGAACTATTGGCAGCCTGTCACCCCATGGAACAACCCCTAGTAGGGCATCTCTGAAAGTTAGTTGGTTATCCCAGTGCTGTTTGAACACTCCCAGTGGTGTTGAGCTCTCTAGACAGCCCAGTCCAAAGATCTGGCCATTTAATTTCTTATACTGGCAGTTATCTGTTGTCCTCCTTAGCACTGAGAAGTTCTTTCTTTTGGAAGGATCATTTTCCAAGGCCAGTACCTGCCCGACCTCCCTTTAGGGATGCTGAAGAATTTTGAATAGTTCCCCTGTTTATAATAAATTGAAGCAAGCCTCAGGCACAACCCATTCTACTGGATCAGGTTTATAAGACGATGGCCATGACATTTTTTCCAGGAGTAGCCCCATCCCATGTACCAGTTCTGCCTTCTTGCCTTCCTAGTTAGGTGGCCCAATGAATAGAGTGCTGGGCCTGGAGTCAGGAAAACCTGAGTTCAAATCAGGCCTTAGACGCTTACTAGCTGCGTAACCCTGGGCAAGTCGCTTAACCTGTTTGCCTCATTTTCCTCAACTATAAGATGGGGATGATACTAGCACCTGCCTCACAGAGTTATAATGAGGATCAAATGAGATAATTAGCATAGTGCCTGGCACTTACTTGGTACTTAATGAGGGTTTCTTTTCTTCCATTCCCTTCTTTTCTCCAGCTGTTCCTCTCTACCTTAAATATACCCCATCCTCTTCAAGTCATTGCTGCCTAGCCTTGACCAGTCCCTACACTGACTGGTCCCCTTCTTGCTTGTCAAGAATCACCTTCCAGAATTTCTCTTTTAGGAAAACATGTCTACTTTCTCTGTGGGGGATGATCGAGCCCTAGTCCCCACCCTTGCTACTTTCTGTTCCTCAGTACTTGCCCGCCATATAGTCTGGTAAGTTTTGCTCATTATCCTTTCTAAGCCTCCAGGACACAATCATTCCATCTCTTCTCCAGCTTTCGTCTTCTTTCTGATTCCAAGTTTCCTCTTTTGGGTCATCTTTCCTGTTGCCATCTCCCTGGCAACCAGATGGTCTTAACGTGTCTCTGTATCTCTTTTCCCACCCACTCTTCACATCCCACACATTCTAGCTTGTGACTAAATTCTCCCCAAACCAGCATGCTGTGTGTTTCCCTGGTAATTGTTTGGTGTTTAAATCCTCCACTTGAATCTCTTAAGGATGCTAACCGTTCAGCCCTTTTTAGAAGAAATTATGATCTCACTCCTTTTTTCCTCCAATCCAGAAGTGGTTTCTTCCAACTTTGTAGATGAAGCCATTGGCAAGAAACACCATTTTCCCTTCTTTCCAGCACTTTTCAAAGTGAACAGATTCCATATCAAGTGAAAGGCTTATTGTTTCTCACTCTGGTTGGCTTCTCTGCAAAGGAGGTTAGAAGGTCTGGATTTTAGCCTCAGCTCTGCCACTAACTCGTTCTATAACTTTAGGCAGATTATGACTGTCTCAAAGACTGTTTCCTCTTCTGTAAAAGGAGGTTGAGTGAAATGATCTCTAAGGTCTTCTTCATCTCAGTATATCTTTTATTCTCCCTATATAAATTGGTTACTTTACCTCTTCCATCAATCTTAAACTTAAAAAAATTCTAGGAAACCATCATGTTCTAGTAGCGTTAAGAAAAGAATTTAGCTAAATCACAGGAAGATAAGACAGTAGAGTACTTACTGTGTCTGGACCTCAGTTTCTTCATCAGTAAAGGGCGTTTGAATGAGATAATCTCTAATCTTCTCAATAAGTCTTTGATTCTCTCAATATATATTTTTACAATGGTTAATTTTCTGCTATCATCAATCTTAAACTTAAAAAAAAGTTTCTAGAAAATCACCATACAACCTGTAAACCTAAAGTAGGTAAATGATTAGGAAGATGTGAATTGATGCTTGAGTGGTAATTTGCTTCCCAGTCTGCCGGGGAAGAGATCATTGGTTTTGTTTTCACAATTCAACCATCTCTGTGCCCCACATGTCCAGCTGCATTATCGTCCTTCATATTTACAGATAAAGCTACCTCCAAGGGTAATATAAAAACTGATGTCTTGGTCTGTCTATCTAGATACATAGATATCTGTCTATCATCACTTTTAGGTTTCTAAAGTGCTTTATGTCCATTGTCTTCTTACATAGCTCATCAATCAGTTCAAGTATTTGTTTAACTTTTAGTATGTGCCAATCTAGGGTGGTAAGCCCCAGGAACACAAATGAAAGTAAAAATAGGGTTCATGTCCTCAAGGAGCTCCCATTCTAATGGCAGAGACAACATACAAATAACTATGTACATAGAATTTACCATATAGGTGTGGATGGGTGATCTGTATTAGACTAGGTTCACTGGGGACTGGGAAAGAAATTTGGGATCCAGCCCTGTTTCATGAGGAGATCGCAACTTGGTTGAGGAGAAAAGAGTCGCATGCCTGAAAGAACAATGTGAGAAAGTTGTATACTCAGATGGCAAATTATGAGTACAACAGGAATAAAGAGAGAGACAGGGAGATATATAGGCAGAAAGGGGGGAGGAGATTCCATGGTTTGGGAGATGAAGGGATGTGGAAGTGAGATGATGGCACATAGTAGGCATTTGGTTCATAGTGGATGCCATATAGATGCTTATTCCCTTCTCTCTTCCTATCATAGCATATTTTAAAGAAATACTCCACATTTTTAATACTTTAACAAATCAAACTATAGTTTACAATATTGATGAGAAATAGGACACATAGGCCAGTGACTGGAATGTTTAGCATAGTGCCTGGCACATGGTAGGTAATTAATAAATGTTTATTGATTAGAGTGCAAGGCAGGATATGCTAAATACTCAAAGAAAGATACCAACTCATCATGCTTCAGTAGGGATTCAAGAGGAAGGAAAGCCCAACCACCTGCCTGTGTCTCTCCCCAAACGCCCGGTTGATCAGGGAGGGCTTTCTCGGTTACTTGTACCCTGCTATAAATGAGTTTGTTACTGCAGGTTTAAATAGGGGGAATCAGCTACTCTGGGCTGGGGCAGGGGAGACCACAGCAGATGGAGGAGTCAAAAAAGGGAGGGGCAACAAAACTGAACTTGACCTCCTCCATCTAATGGCTTAAGGAATGTCTGCTGCCTATGGGCATCTGAGCTGTTGCCAGATAGTTCCTTATCCGTGTGGAAATCATCTGTGAAGCACCTATCCTGGGTCAGGGGCTAGGCTGGTCATGGGGGTACAAAGACAAATATGAAATAGTTCCTGTCCTGGAGAGTTTGTTGTTTTATTGGGGTGGAACAACATGGACACAGATAAGTGAAAATATAGGCAAAGTAATAGTATTTTTGGGAGGGAGGGTGCTAGCACCTGAGGGTCAGAGGATAAGGAAAAGTCTTGCGTAGGAGGTGGCCTTTTGCTGACCTCAAAGGGGCAGGACAGGCATAGTCTTCATGCAGTGGTATGGCCAAGGCTCTGTGGAACCAGGGATGAACAAGGATGAGTCATAAAGGCAAGGGGAACTGTATTGCTTGCTGAAGGTGGCCTCTCTCCCAGGCAGCTTCCCAAATATCATCTTCATGCATCTCTTTCTCAGCAGCACCTGAGTCTGCTGCCCACACTGCCCTTCCTTAGTTCTGCTCCTCTTCCTTGGCTGGGGCTTGGCAAGGTGGGACTTTTTAACCTTGTCCTTAAAAACCCATGCTTGGATTAGCTGGTTAGAAAACACTGATGATACCTGAAACCTCATCCTTGGAGTGTCCCCCCTGGTGAGTGCCTCCCTCGCTGGGGAATTGTGCAGCTTTGTCATCTCAAGGCTGAGGCAGCTTTGTGAACACCTGGAAGGTGAGGAACGTAGGAAAGAAAGCTGAATTTATTTCCTTTACTGCCTGTTGCCTCTCTTAGATGAATGGGACAAAGTCAAAAACATAAGTGAATATTTCTAAGAGTCAATTTCCTCATCACTGTCAGGGGTGTAATGCTAAGGGATAATGGGTGGGAAAGAATTCATGTGCGTTGTTCTTCAAGACTGCTGCAGCTTTAATTAGGCGGCAAGGTATGAATGCTGAACTTGAAGCCAGCTAGGTCGAGATCCGAATCCCACCTTTGACTCTTATTAACTGCACATGCCTGCGCAAATCACTTAACATTTCTGAGTCTGTTTTCTCATCTGTAAAATGGGGTGATAATACCTGTGGTACCTGCCTCAGAGGGCTGTTATAAGACTCAGATGCAATGATATTTATAAAGTACCTAGTAAACCTTAAAATATTATGCAAATATTGGTCATTAATCTAATTAGAGGGTCATGGTTCTAAAGTTGAGAGGAGGGCTTTAAAAGAACCGCCCCTATTCCACACTCCTATCTTTGGGAATAATTGTGTTCTCCTAGAATGCTGACCTAATGGAATGGGCAGTGTACCTGGATAAGTGGCCTCAGACACCTCCTAGCCGTGTGATCCCGAGTCACTTAGCCTTGGTCGGCTTTGGTTTCCTCATCTGTAAAAAGGGGACAATGATAGCACCTGCCTCCCAGGTTGTTGGGAGGTTAAAATGAGGTAGAATTTGTAAAACGCACTGCAAATCTCAAAGCCCTACACGTTGTTGTTGTGGCTGTTTTTTTTCGTTATAACTCTGAGAAGCCCTTCAAGAAACAGTGGCAAGCCTCACTTCCTCCCCTCCCCCTACTCCATAATGACTTTAGGAGTGGTACATCCCAGTGTGATGATGCTTAATGGAAGAGCCTATTAAGTTAGGACATGCTGGGAAAATACAGGGAGAGTTCCCATCCCACTTCCTGCCTTCCTGATCAGCCCTGGGCTGGGGGTCATCTCTTCGGGCTAATTGAACGATTCCTGCTGTCTAATCAGGCTGAAAAGTCATTTTCTGTATCTGTTCAGGTGAAGATCCCCTGGCAGATGACCAAAATGAAAGGGATATTAATTCAGTGGCTGGCGTCTTAAAACTGTATTTCCGAGGACTGGAAAACCCACTCTTTCCCAAGGAAAAGTTTCAAGATTTGATATCCACAATCAGTAAGTACCCATGGATGGGGTGGGAAGGGGAGTTTCTCAGAGCAAAGGGTAACTATTTACAAAAAAAAAAAAGGAAGAGGAAAAACGGCAGTCACCTACTGTGTGGAAAGAAACTATTGATAATTACTTAAGTTTTGAATTGGCCTCAAACCAAATTTTAACTATTCTAGGAAAGTATAGGCCATGGGGGCAGGTACCTTTCTTCTATGATTCTTTTAAACTGGTCTAAACAAAGAAGAGCAATGAGTTAGTCAAGAAGCATTTGTTAAGCACCTACTATGTGCCAGGTATTATAATAGGCCCTGGTGATAGGAAGACACAAATGAAAGAATTCCTGCCCTTAAGAAGCTTACATTCTATTGAGAGAGACAGAATGTCTAGAAATAGGTATGTTCAAAATGAAAACCAGGTCATTTGGAGGGAGGAGGCACTGTTAGCTGGGGGCATCAGGAGAAACATCAGCTTCTTGAGCTGAGCTTTGATGGAAACTGGGCTTTCAAAGACGAGGCAAGGAGGGATGTTCCTAGGCTCCCTTCTGACTTAGCTACCTGTTAGAATGTAAACTCTGTGGTCAAAAGACTGTTTTTCAATTTGTCTTTATATGATAAGATGATCCTATCATTGGCCTAGAACTGAAAGGTCCTAGACTCAGAGCTAAGGTCCCCTCAGAGGTCATCTAGTTCACCCTCACTCATTTTACAGAAGAAGAAACCACAGAGAGGTTAAGTGACTTGACCAGAGTCATACCGGTGGTAAGCCACAGAGCTGGAATTCAAACTTAGGTTTAATGATTCTGAATTCAGCACTCTAAGTTCATCACTTATTCTATTATATCCCCAGCACGGTGCCTGGCGCATAGTAGGCATTTCATAAATGCTTTTGTCATTTGTTAGCTCCAGCCATGTTTACATGAACATCAGCTGTTGGACCTCATTTATTGGCATTTTCCTTCGGTGAGAAAAAGATGGCGTGCCTCATTTTCTGTAGTGGAATTCCAGCATCAATGAATCAATCACAGAACTTTAATGAAGCATCTACCATTTGTGGAGGACAATGCTGGGCTCTGTAGGAGAATCTTAAGGCATAGCTCCTGTCCTCTTGGGGTTTACAGTCTTTCTGGGGAGACAAGACGTGTGCACCAGAAGTATAGCAAAAGCAGTATATCTTTCATGCCTTGATCCCATGGTAGAAACTATAAATGTTGTAGTTCAGAATGAGAAAAAGTCATGAAGGCTGGAGTAAAATGAATGAAGTGAGGCATTTCCTCTACTTAGCAATTTGCTGTTCTCCCTTTAATAGAGCCACTCAAACGTGAGCCAAAGTTGAGGGTGGGTTGGGAAGCAGAGGTCAGAATCCTGATGGGGTCCTCTCACCGGGCCAACTGAGCTGCATCTCACCTTAGTGGGGTTCCTGGGGGGCTTGTGTTCTAGAAATGGAGAGCCCCGCAGAGAGAGTGCACCTGATCCAGCAGATTCTTGTCACCTTGCCCCGAGTGGTCATCGTGGTCATGAGATACCTCTTCGCTTTTCTCAACCAGTGAGTGAATTTTTCTTCTCTCTCTCTCTCCCCTAAAATGCCCCCTTTCCCCCTCCCCAGAAGTGGAATGACCTGCTCAGGTGCTGTTTGGCCCCATCCTTGGGAAAGAGGCTCTTGCACCCTGCTATGTTTATGGCTAAAGTTGTGGGGACCTGCTCCCTGAGATTTATTTCTTGAGTTCTTAGAGAGTCACAAAATGGAAGGTGGGAATAGGAGCCGCCCTAATGGCAAGATGCTTGACATGTGTGGAAAGCTGAGTGAGCCATTAATGTTTCTGAGACTCAACGCTTCTGAGAGCCAGGAGTCACCTCCTCAGACTCTCAATACTGTGGGTAGGTATGGGGTGGAGATCAGCATATCTGTCATCCCTCCTCCCTGGGCATGACCCCACAGAGTAGTGGAGGTCCACACTGGAGTAGGTCCACTGAGGAAATGGGAAAGGGCAAAGATTGTCTTCTGTGCTCCCCACCTCTCTTTGGTGACCCTTTTCTTCCTCTCATCATAACCCTCTTCCTCCATGTTCATATTTTGTATTCTGTCATCCTACTTCCTCTGCAGTTCCTGTGAGGAGAAAGGAGGAATGTGTTGTCATTAATAATTCAGTGGAAATTAGTTTACTGTGTCTGTCTCCCCACCCCCTACCCCTGCTACCTATGCCCAGATGTGTGTCTATTTGAAAAATATGTAGGGAAAAAATGGCCCAAAGGGATGAATTCCTACTGGTAGAATATCAATGACTGTCATCACCTGGTTGGGAAAGATATTGGCTAGGAGAAGTCTTCCCAGAACCCCTGAAAATATGCAATACATAATAGACACCTACTTCATATAAAGCCAACCAAGGTGTTAATGTCCATGGACAGTTCTGGTGGAGACAGTAGAACCTTGTATTTTTCTTCTGCTACTTTTCCTTTCCCTATCCCTACTATGTAGCTGTAAGGAAAGTATCACCTTCAACAGCTTCCAAATTCCACTGAGGATAGGGCTCATGGATGTCATTCCCACAAAGCCCCAGGTGCCCCATCAAAGAAGTCACTACTCTAATCTTATCTCACGGGGGTTTCTGTTTCAGCCTATCTCAGTATAGCGATGAGAACATGATGGATCCCTACAACCTGGCCATCTGCTTTGGGCCAACCCTTATGCATATCCCAGATGGACAAGACCCCGTGTCATGCCAGGCTCATGTCAATGAAGTCATCAAAACCATCATTGTCAATCACGAGGCCATCTTCCCCAGCCACAGGGAACTGGAAGGGCCTGTGTATGAGAAGTGCATGGCTGGAGGGGAAGAATATTGGTAAGATCCTGTCTGGTGATACCGTCTGCCTATGTAGAAGAGCTTAGACCTGATCGCTCTTGGCCTGTCTTCAGGGAATATAGAGAATAGCTGACCCATATCCTCTATATAGTAATTACTCATGGGCTTGTAGGCTATTATTTACAGCCTCCCTTCCAGCTTTCCCAGAAGCTTTCTTTTCTTAACTTAAACACAGTTTTTTGGGTCTTCTCATGAGTGCTCCTTGTCCAAGCCTTTCACCATCTTTGCGCCTATAAGTGACTTGGGGATTCCCTTTTCGCAAAGAGATGGAAGCCAAATTAAAGCTTTAGAACCATCAGTCTTAGAGTAAGAAAGGACCTCTCTAGTTTGCTTGATCTATTCTCCTTCAGGCAGGTAAAAAACCATTATCTCCATTTTACAGATGAAGCAACTAAGGCCCTGAGACGTTAAATGACTTACCTAAACTTGGTAGTTGGGCATCGGGTACTATGGCACAAACTGATCCCCTGTTGACTTCTCTAGGCTCTGAAATGCTCTCTAAGTCAATAAGTCAATGAGCATTTGTTACGAATTTACTATGTGCTAAGCTATGGAGATGTGAAGAGAGGCAGAAACAGTCCCTCTCCTCAAGGAGTTTCCACTGTAATGGGAGAGACAACATGGAGCTACTATGTGTGTACAAGATAAACATTGCTTCCAGGTATAAGATTCTATACTTCTTTTCTTAGTCTGGGCAAAGGCCCACCATCCAAACCAATTCCGTGAGCATTTAACAAGTGACTACCACATGCAAGACAGAAACAAATAGATAACACACATAGTCCCAATAGTCCCAATTCTACTGTGCCATATGAGGATTGGTTGAAGTAACTATGGCTGCCTAACCTGGAAAAGACTTAAAAGAGGGTCATGGTCTTTATCTTCAATTATTTGAAGAGTTTTCATGTTGAAGAGCAATTAAACTTACTTTTTTGTGAATTCAGATGGCAGAACTGATTCCAGTGGATACAAAGTAGAAGGAGGCAGGTTTTTTGTTAGTGTAAAGAATTTCATAACAGTGGAGCTGTCTTAAGATGAAATGTATTGTTTCATATGGTAATGAGTTTCCCAACATGAGGTTCCACCAGAAGAAGCTGGATCATCTTTTGGAGATATAGTAGAAGTATATTAGTATATTAGACTGAATTAGATAGTTTTCGAGGTCTCTCCCAACTCTAGGATTCAATGGGAGTAGGCAAGTTACATCTTTGGCAGGTGGGAGAAAAGAAGGTACTTGTCTGAAGTGGGAGGTGAGAGCTGGCATACAGGGAGGCTGCCAATGACTGGGTTGCGTCCCCTACAAGTCTTCTCTCCTTGTTTCATTGCAGTGACAGCCCACATAGTGAACCGGGGACAATTGATGAGGTTGACCATGACAATGGCACAGAGCCTCATACCAGTGATGATGGTAAGTAGGAGGTACATTGAGATGGGGAGCAGGAACCTGGGTATCCAGGGCCTAATGGGGAGAACCATTCCAGGCTTGATTTTAGGTACTTGTCTGTCTGATGGCCTAAGCTATTGACTATTGAAATACTGCATCTAGCTCTGAATCTATGAATCTTCCTAGGCCAGTGGTCTCCAAACTTCTTTGATTATACTTCCCTATCAGTCAAATGTTTTTGACTATAATCCCATAATATATGTATATTTATTAATTTACAAATTGGATACATAGATCATTGCACTCATATATTATATATTATAAGCATACATACAATATGGACATTTTAAAGGATGAGATAAAGATGGAATAGACAATATTTTAAAATATTTTATTTATCTACCTACAAAACCAACAAAATATTTATTTATTCTGCTTACAGAATATGTATATCCTGTGGAATAGGAAGGATTTATAAATAATAATTGTTAGTAATTAATTATTCAGTTTATTTGATTCATGTAGCTAGCCATGCAGTTGCATTTCTTTTTTAAGATGCTTTTTAATTGAAAGACACATAATACAACAACTAAATAATAGGTCATAATAGTGAACATAACAGCTTTTGAATAAATATTTTTTTCTTATTGAATAAATAAATATTTATATATTTAGCTACAAAATAGCTACTTTATTTTTAGAATAAATTTTATTGACAACTTTGTTTTAAAATCACCTAAATTTCTCCCTATATCTCTCTTCCTCTACACTCCTAGAGAACCATCCCATGTAACAATTATTTTCAAATAAAGAGAGAGATGGAAGAGAAAAAACAATCAGCAAAACCAAGCAATACATCAAAAATAAATCTGAAAATGTATCCAATGTTCCATGGCCATGGACCCCCCCATCTCTGCAAAGGAGTAGGGGAGGGTATCTTCTCTTACCTTTTCTTTGGACCCAAGCTGATGCTTTGTAATTATGCAATATTCACTTTAGGCTGCTTTCTCTTTGCCTTGTTGTAGTCTTTTCTTGACTGCTTACTTGACCACATTAGCTCATGTAAGTTCCCCTGTGTTTCTGTGTGTTCCTCATATTTGTCATTTCTTACAGCATAGTAATATTCCATTATGTTCTTGACCCATAATTCCTTTAGCTTTCTCCAGTGAATGGGTATCTCCTTTGTTTCCAGCTCTTTACCACCACAAAAAGTGCTGCTAAAAATATGTTAGTATTTATGGGGACTTTTTTTTGTCAATGCCCTTCTTGCAGCATATGCTGAGCAATGGAACCTCTGGGGTAGTGGATGTAGCCATTTTAGTCACTTTACTTTTGCTTCATTATTAAAAGCAAACAAAAATCGAAACAAACCCCTATGTATGTCCTGGGGCATAGGGAACATTTATAAATAATAATTGTTTGTTAGTAATTAATTATCCAATTTATTTGATCCATGAAGCTAACCATGCAGTTGAATTTCTTTTTCAAGGATGATTTTTAATTGAAAGACATAGTACAACCATGAAATAATAAGCCATGATAGTCAGTGAACATAATAGCTTTTGACCAGGAGTCTTGTTTATTGGTATGTAAATATTCACCATAAACAATAAGCAGAAATGATTGCCTTTGATTTTACCTTAGCAGGACGTTTTCCCCAGTTTTATGGATGCAGTGCAGCTTAATAGATGGGATTGTATCTTAATATCCTAATCCTCTTTGGAGATTTTAGTTGTTTCTTCATATGAATGTGAAGAACAGCAAGAAGGGTGGTTTGGCTGCACCCTAGAGTACAGGAGGGGGAGTAATGTAGAATAAGGCTGAAAGGGTAAATTGAGACTGGGTTGTGAACAGCTTTAGGGAATTTATATTCAGTAGGGAATCACTAGAATTTATTGAGTAGGGGTTGACATGATTAGACCCTCCCTTTGAGAAAATCTCTATAATTGGAGAATGAATTGGAGTAAGGAGAGACTTGAAGCAAGGAGATCAATTAGGAGTCAGTCAGTCAGTCAGTCAATAAACCTTTATTAAGCACCTACTGTGTACCAGGCACTATGCTATTGCAGTGGTGCCCAAGTGATGAGGGCCTGAGCTAGAATGGTAATTGAGTAAGTGATGAGAAGGGGATGGATGTGAGAGGGGCTGTGGAGGTAGAAATGGGCTTTTGGGCTCTTGTTTAAACACGGAGCAGGAGAAGATGAGGTTGTGAACTTGAGTGACTGGAAGGATGGTTGATGTGCTCTTGATAAAAATAGGGAAGTTTGGGAAAAAAGATGAGGTCGTGGTATTTGTGATGTCAGTCACAGGCCATGTGTGCCTGTTCATCCTGTGAAACTCATTCTGTCCCACCTAAAATGAAAAGGGGGAGTGAGACTCTTACATCCAGGAGCAAAGACATCTTTCTCCAAGGGGCACCTGCTTCAGCCACAGGATGATCTGGAGTCAGGAGGTGAGTATTCCAGGCACGAAGAGAATTCTCCTAATGGTACTTGTGTGGCTACATTGCGCATAGTAGGTGTTGAAAAAATATATGTAGTATACATCCATGTATGTGTGTGGATAGGTAGATAGATGAATTAAAAGATCTAGTTCCTTAGATCCCTCTTAATCTAAGTTTCTTGTGTTTTGGATATCTTCCTGGGGAGCCTCCATTGCCAGGACCTCGCATTGCATGCATTCACCCAGTGATTTGAATTCCCCCACCCCATCCTGTCCCTTTCTTTTTGTTTTGACTTTTTTAAAAAGAGGCCTTTTCTGTATGAAACTGGATCTGGCTCGTCTTTTACACAGAAGATTATACCAGCTTCCCTCTAGAATAAGGTCCCCTGTCAGATATCTTGCCTCTGGGTTTTTCCAGTGCCCTCCCCACTTGAGGGGTGGGTGTTTACTGTTGACCCAGGGGCTGAAGACCTTGGTGAGCAGAAGGGAAGGGAAGGATCCAGGCTTAATTTAGCAGCCTGGAGGAGAGATGGGGCTGCATTCAGTGATGGGTTGCAATGCTTCTCCCCACCCCACCCTGCTACCCCCACTGTCACTTATCTTTGCTTCTAGCTTATTCTGTGGAGCCCCCCTGAAAGAAATTTAGCATTCCACCCTCCTGCTCTTCCAGAGACAGACTGTCACCTGCTTGGTGTTGCGTGACTCAGAGTTTTCATTGATTTCCTTTGAAGCCACAACGGAGCGATCTTTCTCCTGCTTGAATGGCCCTAATTATTGGGTCTTTAGAAAGATGGAACAAAGGAGATCTAATTCTGATTATTGACAGTTTCAGGCACCAGCAAAAGGCATCTTCTTCCCTCTAAAATAGAGTTGTCCTCCTGACTTCCTTCTTCCAGCAAATGGCACCTCTCTTTTCCCAGTCACCCAAGCCTGAAACCCTGGAATCACCTTTGATTTAGTTTCCATCTCCTCTACCAGGGAGAGGTGTCACCAGGTAGTGATCCTGTGTGACCTTGGGCAGGTCACTTGGTTCCTCATTTGTAAAGTGGAGGTGTTGGATTAGATGGCCTTTGAGGCTCTTTCTTGCTGTAAAACCAAACCATGATTATACTATGAGCCCACAAACCAGTAAAGAGATGTCCAGCAACTACTTGGACATGAAGGTCTAGATGGAATTCAAGTGAGACATCTGGGCTGGAGATAGAGTTGGGAGTCATCTACCTAGAGGTAATACTTGAAGCCACAGCAATGTCTAAGATTATTAGGGAAGAGAATGTAGAGAGAGAAGACCAAAGCAGAATCTTTGTATAGAGAAGATCCAAGGCAGAATGTTTTCTAGGGGTGGGAGAAGGAAGAGGATCTAATGAGGGAGCCTGAGAGGTAGGAGGAAAGCCAGGATGATATGTTAGAAGCCGACAGAGTATGGAGAAGGGCAGAGCCGAGTGGAGTAGAGAGAGACAGAGGTCAACAGCATCCCACACTGTGGAATGAGGGCCAAGAAAAGAGGTCTGTTGAGTTTGGTGATTAAACAGTTGTTAGTGACATCAGGGAGAGCAATGTCAGTGGTAGAATCCAGCTTCTGGAGAAGTGAGAGGTGACCCAGGTGACCTTACTGGTGTGTGTGTGTGTGTGTGTGTGTGTGTACACACATACTCAAACATATATTAGCATTTTCTTGTTTGGTTGTTTTTCAGTCCTGTCTGACTCTCCATGACCTCATCTGAGGTTTCCTTGGCAGAGATATTAGATTGGTTTGCCATTTCCTTCTCCAGCTTATTTTATAGATGAGGAAACTGAGGCAAACAGAGTTAAGTGACTTGCCCAGGGTCACACAACTAGTGTCTGAGGCCAGATTTGACCTCGGGGAGGTGAGTCTTCCTGACTCCAAATCCGGCACTCTATCCAGTGTGCCACCCATTTGCCCATGTTATTAGCATACTTACAGGCAATGTGATATAGTGAATGGTGTTAGACCTGGAATCAGAAGACTAGTATTTGAATCCTGCCTTAGACACTAACTCACTGTGACTAGGGGCACATCACTTAACCTCTCTTTGGCTCAGTTTCTTCAGCTGTAAAATGAGGCCCAAGTGTTAAGAACAACACACCTACATCACAGGATTTTCATGAAGTCAGATGAGATAATCCATGCAAAGCATTTTGCCCACCTTAAAGTGCTGTCGAAATTTTTGCTATCATCATTCCATTCTATTTACACGTGTATGTGTAAATACTCTCTCTCATCTTCGTGTTCATCTCTGCATTCCAGCTCTTTCCTTCCTTCACATATTCCCAGACCCTCCCCACCCTGCATCCAGCCTGGCACCCAAGAGCCAAGGATTGCCAAGGGGGGCGGGAAGCAGAGGCCAAAGCCCCAAAGGGCCTTCTCGGTCCCCCCTGTCCCTGCATACCTCTAGGTAGTACAGGGAGATTTACCCACACAGATCGCCTGGTCCCAAGAAAACCCTGGGAGATAAAACATTCTCCCAGAGTCCTGGAGATGTAATGGCCAGGCTTGCTTGCTGTGGTTTGCAGACCCACTTATTCTTCTGGTTTTGTTGCTAGGCAGAAAGGTAGGTCACAGTCTCATTCGAGCAGGCTGCTGAGAATCAAATTCAAGGCGACAGCAGATGGAATGAAAGTTGACTCTGTATTTTAACAGAAACATAATGGTTATTGAAAGATCTCGGTTAATTTGGCCCACTTAGCTGTGCTGTCATTCCGTTATTTTATTTTATTTTTTGCTTCGCCAATTTCAGAAGATGATAGAAAAACATCTCCCAGAGATGCAGCTGGGCGAAGCCTGCTTAACTGTTTTGTTGCTGCTCTCCATTAAAGGCGATCTCACTAATAGAGCATCAGACCCAGCTGCTATGACAGCATCCTTGCCGAACACGGGTCAGACACTCCTCTTTTGGAGAGTAAGATTCATGACATGTGAAAGCCGGCAGGGACTTTGGAAATCACGTCATCCTTCCTCCTGGCTTTACAGAAGAGACGAGGGAGGAGAGGGGACTTACCCATGATCACAGAGTGAGTTAATGGAAAAAACTGAGTAGTACGGGGAGAGGGACCGATAATCAAAAAAGCCAACCAAGCATTGAATTAATACTTAAATTTACTTAATATTTACATTTGGTTTACTTAATACTTTATTTAGCATTAACCTAATTTTACATTTACTTAAATTTATCAAGCATATATTGAGCACTGTGCTAGGCACTGGGAGTACATAGAAGGGAAAGTGTGCCTTCCCTCAAAGAGCTTACATTCTACTAGGGAAGAAACATATAGACATGTAAGTAAATTCAAAACATATACAAGATAAATACAAGTTAATTGTGTGTTGGGGGGTGGGGAGAGAAATAGTAGCACCTTGAGGAATAAGGAAAGGTCTCATATAAGAGATGGCCCTTTATAGAATCTTTTATGGAAACTTGGGATTCTAGAGGTAGAGGTGAAGAGGGAATGGATTTCAGGCATGGGAGACAGCTTCTGCAAAGGCTCAGAGATGGGAGATGATAATAGGTGGATTTTCCTTCTATTTCATCTCCTGATCTCTAAATGTGGCCATTAAGAGCAGCACCAAACTGAGAATTGCTAATGGAGTCAGGAAAAGTAAGTGGATGAAGTCTTAGAAGAATCTGGGAAGAACCTAACTTCTAGTTCCTGTCCTCAGGGAGCTTCTAGTCTAGGGGGAGGTTCTCTCTCTCTCTCTCTCTCCCCCCCCTCCCTCTTTCTCTCTCCCTCTCTCTCTCTCCCTCTCTCTCAACCTCTCCCTTCCCCCTTCTTCTCTTTCTACCTTTCCTTCTCTCTCTCTCTCCCTCTCCTTCTCTCCCCCCCCTTCTCTCTCTCTCTCTTCACATTTATACATATATATGTTGTGGCATGTGGTTAGCACCACATGACTTGCAAAAAATACTCTAGAGCAGTGGTATCAAATAGAAACAGGGGCCACTAAACCATACATAATGATCCCCACAGGCTGCATTTTGACTTAGTTTTAAAACGAAGTGTTCTCTATCTATGTTTTTATTGCATTTTTATTTCTTTTCTTAAATATTCCCCAATTACATTTTAACCTGCTTCCTGTGCACTGAGGAGTGTGTGGCTGGGGGACTAAATATTGGACACTTCTGCTCGAGAACATGGGTTCTTAACCTGGAATCTGTGGATTTGGGTTTTTTAAGAATATATTTTGATAAATGTATTCCAGTATAATTGGTTTCCTTTGTATTTCCATGTATTTTTAAAAATTATTCCTAGGAAGTCCAGCATACAAACGAGGTTAAGAGCCCCTGGTATAAAGACTGCAAGATTTGACTTCAGGGAGGAAACAGAACCTGAACAGGTCCCTGAAAGACAAGCAGAGTTTAGACAAGTAGAAAGCAGGAGAAAGGGTCTTATAGTCTGGGGAACACCTTAAACAAAGATAGGATTGCATAAGGAATGTTGGGGGGATTGTGAGAGATCATAATGGTTCGAGCATAAGGATGAGAATTTAGGACCACAGATCTTGATTTGGAATGGACCATAAAGGTCATTTAGTCCACTGTCCTCATTTTTCAGATGAGGAAACTGAGGCCCCAGGAGGTTAAGTGACCAGATGGGTAGGTTTTGAATACCAAGCTAAGGAGTTCAAATGGTGTCCTGTGGGCAGTGGGGGCCTTCCTTCCCTGCCAGTGGTAACTGTCTCAAGAGAATGATAATGAGAAGGTATAAACTGACTGGATGAAAGTCTATGAAAACAAAAAGATGTCAAAGAGTGAAAACATGGCGCCTCAAGCTGAAAAGATGGAAATGGTTGCTGATATGTTCCTTATTCCTATGGGGACTTTGGGGAATTTGTAAAGTTCTCTCTTGAATATCAAGCTGTGATTTCCGCTATGGTGCTTCCTGCAGAGCGCTATTTAGAAGCAGAGTCCTGTAGATTGCCTGTCCCTTTCCTGAAAGGCTGACATTTTGCTAATTGATATGCATACTTCATTTGCATATGAGTGCTTGTAATGGCAGGTTGTACACAAGTAACACAAAGAGTCCATTGCTGCTTCTTTGGTTTAATCTGTTCTTTTGAGGTTGGTTTTCCCCATCAGTCACGATCAAATAATAAAATGGTAGAATCTTTGTTTCCTCATTTATAAAATGGGGTAAAGGCAGCCTAACAGTGGCTAGATGGCTCACCTTGGAGAAAGGACGGCATGAGTTAATGAAATCCAACCTCTGATTTGCACTGGCTGCATGACTCCAAGCTAGTCCCTCAACCCCTTGGTGCCCCAGGCAACTCTCTAGGACTAGATGCTGCCCACACAGATGCCATCTGCATTGGTACAAAGAGTTTCCTTTTGAGGATGTCTCTGCACCAATGAAATCACAGCTTACAAAAAAATGCAGTTAAAATATTTGTACAATAACCTCATAAAGTTATTGTGAGAAATAATACTTGGTAAATCATGGAGTGCTATAAAATATGCATTATTGTTTGAATCATGGAATGTCAGGGCTAAAATTATAGGATCATCAGTTTAGAAATGCTATAAGCAGGGCAGCTAGGTGGCACAGTGAGTAGAGCACCGGCCCTGGAATCAGGAAGACCTGAGTTCAAATGTGACCTCAGACACTTGACACACTTACTAGCTGTGTGACCTTGGGCAAGTCGCTTAACCTCAATTGCCCTGCCTTCTCTCCTCCAAAAAAAAAACCAAACAAACCAGAAGTGCTATAAGGAACCTTATCAATTACTCAAATAGATTATGAAACTGAGAACCAGAGTTTAATGACTTAACAAGAGCTTGGATTTGAACTCAATCTCTCTGACTCCAAATGCAATGCTCATTCCTCTACATAGGGGATCTTAACCCAAGGTCCATGAAATATATATGCGTGTGTGTGTGTGTGTGTACATATATATGTGTGTATGTATATAGATAGATATAGATACCCGTACTTCCATGTAATTGGCTTCTTTTGTAATCCCATGTAATTTATTTTACACATTTAGAAGCGTTATTCTGAATAGCGGCCCATAGGCTTCATCAGACTGACAAAAGTGTTCAAAACACGCAGAAAGGTTAAGATCTGCCTTAGAGTGTGGCCTCCTCCTCTGACTATATTACTTGTATAAGGAAATGAGTTGGAGAAGTCATTTAGCTTTCTGATCCTCAGTTTCGTCATCTGTAAGAAGAAGGGGTTCGCCTAGATGACTTCTAAGGTCCTTTTCAATTCAAATCAGTGACATTTGAGGTCACCTAATCCAACACCCCTCATTTTGTAGGTGAAGAAACTTTAGGCCCAGACAAAGATATTTGCCCAAGGTTTCACAGGCAGTAAGCTACAAAGCGGGGACATGATGTCCAGTTTACAAATAGTGCTCAATACACTTAAAAATTGAATAATTCTCCGAAAGTGGATAATCCCACGTTCACCGTCCAAAAAAAAATTATAAACTTAGCTGCCAATAAAAAACAATCAAATTGAACATATACAAGAACAGAGAACATTTTACCCTAAACCCCCTAGCTTTTAACAAGGCAGACATGAATGGTGTATGAGATTCTGATTTGAATTCTAGGTGGTAGAGCACTGGCAAGTTAAGTGACTTACCCAGAGTCACACAGCAGTATGTCTCAGAGGTTACGCTTGAATCCTGGTCTTCACTTCAAGGCTGACCCTCTAGCCAGTACACCAGGGGGTTTGTAAACTTTTTGGTCTTGGGACCCCTTCATACTCCTAAAAATTATTGAGAACTCTCCTTAAGAACTTTTGTTTATATGGGTTATACTTGCTGATATTTAAATTAAGTAAATTAAATTAATTTAATTAAAATTAAATTAAAACAGGATAAATTAGAGATAATCACAGATTCTATTCCCTACCCCCCCTTCCACCTTACTAATGTTTTTAGCATAGAGCCTTAGCAGTAGAATCATTTAGTTGAAAGGTATGATCAACTTTGTGACTTGTTGTTTGGTTTCCAACTCTTTGTGAGCCCATTTGGGAGTTTTCTTGGCAAAGATACTAGAATTGGTTTGCCATTTCTTTCTTTAGCTCATTTTACAGATGAGGAAACTGAGGCAAAGGAGGTAAAGTGACTTGCCCAGGGTCACACAGTGGTTAAGTGTCTGAGGCCAGATTTGAACTCGAGAAGATGAGTCTTCCTGATTCCAAGCCCAGCACTGTTATTCACTGCACCATTTTAGCTGCCCATGAAACCTCCCTGTTGGAGAATCCAACCCCAGTCTCCTGTGTGACAGCCAGGGACACCCACCACTATGCTAACAAATATTACCGTATCATTCTCCAAAATGTTTGCAGGATTTTTACCAGCCAGAATATTTGATGAACCAGAAGTCCCCAGCCATGCTGCCTAGCAGGGGGCTTGCTGCAATGACAACGCCCTGGTTTTATATCATGCTTTTCCTCTAACAAGCTCACATCCATTTCTAAAGCACTTATTTTCATTCTTGTCACACTGTTGCTAGGAAGTAGGTCAGCTGAAATGTTGAGATCTGTTAGGCAGCGCACGTGCATGCACTTAGGGAGTATTGAGAGAGATGGTCTTAGGGTAAGGGTAAAAAGCCTTTTTATGATGAGGACCACTGATTGAGGAGGCAGAGAAAACAATCTAGAACCATGCAGCACAAAGGGCTAAGATGAAGCACTGAACATATCTTCCATTTCAGTTAAGAAGAGAAAACATAAAAAATTACTTGAGAAATGCAAAAAAAAATTTTAAAATGTCATTCCTACATTATAGTCAGTTAAAAGACAGAAGAGAGCACACATAGATGATGATTGTGTGGGAGAGACACAGAGGTATAGACAGACATGGGGAGGAGGGAGAGAGCGATGGGGGGAGAGAGAGAGGGAGGGAGGGAGGGAGGAGGGGGAAAAGAGGGGAAGAGAGAAGAAGGAAGGAAGAGAGAAGAAGGGAGGTAGGGAAAAATGAGGGAATGGGGAAGAGAGGGAGAGGGAGAGAAGAAGAGAGAGGAAGAGAGAAGATGGAGAGAGGGAGGGAGAAAGAGAAAGAAAACACCAGTGTTCAGAGATAGAAGAATGCAGAGAGAAAGACTTAGGTTCTGATAGTTGAGCCGTGCTCTGCTTGAGTTGTAGGAACAGAAATCAATTATTTCCTGTTACTTACATTTGCCGTACCAGGTGAGTTGGGCAAGTGGGGCCTCACTTTCTTCCTTTCTGAAATGGGAGGATATGACTGAATGCTCTCTAAGGTTGGATCCAGCTATGAAGCCATGCCTTTAAGGCATCTAGGTCTTCCCTGGCCCCTCCAGACTCTGCTTGGAGGAAGAACCCCACAGCAACTCCCCAGGGCTAAATTATTATCTGAGTGAGAACATCTGTGCAGACCCAGTATTATCCCAGGGGCTCAGAGAAATCCAGCTAAGGGGCTACGTTTGTAGCAGGCCATGGATTCTCCAGGCTTCCTTATGGGATCAAAGTATCGTAGACCTATTGTGAAGGCCAATTAGTCCAAATCCTTCACTTTACATATGAGAAAACAGGCTTAGGAGACTTGACAGACTTGCCCAAGGTCTCACAGACAAGCCACCGAGTCAGGATTTGAACCCAGATCCTTTGATTTCAGAGCCAATAATATTTCCACTGTGCCACTGTGTCTACTAAGAGGCCTGTCCTTCCAGTGTCTGCTGGTTAGCAAGGAGCTTTCTTTGATGAGACCCTCAAGGTCAGCCCTTTCATAGGCAGCCAAAAAATAGACTAGGTCGTTGTCTTTAGAAGTGTGTCCAGTGGCTTCTAATTTCCAGACACATGTGCCAGTCAATAATAGACACAGCCAGGTATCACAGTGGAAAAACATTGGGCTTAGAATCAGGAAGATTGGAGTTCACATCCTGCCTCAGATACCACTCAGCTCTGTGACCCTGGGCAAGACACTTAACCTCTGTCTGCCTCAGTTTCCTCCTCTGTTAAAAATGAGGAAACTTGGATTCAATGGTTTCTTCAGCTCTAAATCTATGATCCTATAACAGGAGATTATAGAGAATAAAGGGGTAAAGTCACAGAGTTAACCCTTAAGGAGGCCAATTGAATGACCAGCAACCATTCACTTATTAAACACTTACTGTATCTTAAGATCAGAGCTACCAAGACAAATATGAAATTGCTTCTGCCTTCAAGGAGCTGACATTCTAAAGGGGGAGGGGAGCTACATGTACGCATTTCAATCTATGAAATGATATGGTAATATTGTGGGGAAAAGCCCTAGCATCTGGGGGCAGGGCAGGGCTGGGGAAGAATCAGGAAAAAGCTTCCTGTAGAAGGCAAGGCTTGAGCTATATTTTGAAGGAAAGAAGGAATTCCAAGGGATGGAAATGGGGAGTGAATACACCCCAGGGTGAAGGCATGGCCAGTGCAAAGGAGAGTGGAAGATGAAAGTGTTCGGTGTGAGGAAGAGCAAGAAGGCTGGCCTGACTGGACCCAGAACCAGAGATTTGGGTGAAGGAGAGTAATGAGTTACAAGGCTGGAAGCCAAGTTGTACAGGGCTAGAAAACTGAAATGGAGGTGCTGGTCGCTGGTCCTCAAGGCAATAGGAGCCAATGGAGTTCATTGAGGGAGGGAGTGAATGGTCAGTCCTGTGCTTTAGAAAAATCACTTTGGCACCTTTGTGGAGGATGGACTGGAGAAGAGAAAGCCTTGAGATAGAATTACCTAAAAGGGAATGATCTGGTGACTTGGTATTAACCACCATTTTGTAGATTGAGAGTCTGAAACCCAAGTCTGGGTTACTTATCCAGAGTCACATGGTACTTATCAGAGCTGAGACTAGAAACCAGATGTCTTAATTCCTAATCCAGGTTTATGCTGCTCTGTCTGTCTGTATCTTAAGAAGCTGGAAGCCCCCAATCCTACCCCTCCTTAGGCCACACATGACTTCCATTCACATACTTGCTTCTTCTTGCCCTTTTCAGAAGTGGAGCAGATCGAAGCTATTGCCAAGTTTGACTATGTGGGACGGTCCCCCCGAGAGCTGTCCTTTAAGAAGGGGGCCTCGCTCCTCCTGTACCACCGGGCCTCTGAAGACTGGTGGGAAGGTCGGCACAACGGAGTGGATGGACTCATCCCCCATCAGTACATCGTTGTGCAAGATATGTGAGTAGGCTTGGGGACTGCCTGGCCTGGTCCATGTGAGACAGGACAGAGGTCATCCTTTCCTCCTTAACCTGCATTAATCTGATTCTTGCTGCTATGTCCCAATTCTTGATCTCCAGGATTCCATTCCCTAAATTACCCCTGATTGAGTTAGTTCATTTAGAACATTTACCTGCTTCCAAGGACTGGGGGATCTTCTCCTTTAACGTTGACATACTTCACAAATATGCAAACAACTCTCTTGTTCTGGGTGTACAGACACAATGATTAATGTCCTTGGCCCCATACTTCAGCCCATCCTTGACTCTTCCAAGGCCAGTCTCTACCCACCATTTCATATTGTCACTCACGTGCCTGGAAAGTTCGCTCACGTTGGCTCTGTCTTCTCAGAGCTGGACAGGAAGAAGGTGTCAACTGTCCCTTTTTATCTTTTTATCCTGACCCTAGCATATGCCCTATAAATAATAGGCCCTTAAGGCTCATTGCATTTGAATATAGACATGCCAGGCATTTAATGCTTCTTTGTTAGAATTTAAAGAATGACAGAAATCCTGAGAAATATGTCTTGCCTGGCCCAGCCATGCATCATTCATGCTCCCAACGCTCACTGTTAGGGAATCTGTGGGGAGGGGGACCCTGTCCAAATGTAAATGTAATCCTGGAGAGGGGCCACAATTAAGCCATTACTAGCCATTAATGCCTTAAATAAAATTGATTTCCCAGTCTCCCCTCCAGTAAGATCTGAAGGGACAAGACCTAGAACAGGTAAGTTTCGATGGGGGTGATGGATGGTCTGAAGTAGAGGCACTCTGCAGTGGGGTCTTCCTGGGTGGCTGGCAAGCCCTGGGAAGACACCAGATACTTGGGAGATGCTGAAAAAGAGGGATTGTTGAAAGGGGATGGGAGAAACATTGAAGACATACCTTGCCTCTTGCATAGTTCAATTAATGAAATTCAGTAAGCACTTATTAAGTAATAATAATGATATATGATAGTGATAACAATGATACCTTGCATTTATATAGTGTTCTATGACTAACGAAGCGCTTCTTAAATATTAATCTTATTTTATTCTCCCCACAAACCTGGAAAGTAGGTGCTATTATTGGCCTTATTTTACAGATAAAGAAAATGAGGCAGGTAGAGATTAAATGATTTCCCCAGGATCATAGAGCTAAGTATGTGTCTGAGTAGGTCTAAGTAAGCAGTCCAAGGCAGGTTTTGATCTCAGGTCTTCCTGACTACAGATCCTAAGCTCTACCCACTGTGCCAATATTTAAGACATGGTATTAGGCATTGGAGACATAAAGATGAAAAATAGTATAGTCCTTGACTTCAGGGAATTTAGCAGTGCTAAGAGATAAGATTAATATACAAATGAGTATAATACAAGGACAAGCCCTGGGTGGAAAGATAGGGAATGGGGACTTCCAGCTTCTTCCCTTCAGTATTCTAGGCCATGAGTATAATACAAGGACAAGCCCTGGGTGGAAAGATAGGGAATGGGGACTTCCAGCTTCTTCCCTTCAGTATTCTAGGCCATGAGTATAATACAAGGACAAGCCCTGGGTGGAAAGATAGGGAATGGGGACTTCCAGCTTCTTCCCTTCAGTATTCTTCGGGGTGTGAAGAAGAAAAGGCCCAAATATGAGGAAACAAAACTCTGGTGGAGTTCTTTTATTCGAAGGGAAAGGCATTGTCAGTGGCCAAAGCAAAGGATAAGAGGGTGGCAGATGCTGGAACTAGCTCGGGTCCAACTGTGGGCAAGAGTGAGTCTGACTTGCCCCCCAGTGGTGGGGAGCAAGTTCTGGATAAGCAGAATTCGGGGATATCTGGGGACAGCTGCATCTACCCTTCCTCTTCATTGCCGTCGGTCTGGAAGGCAGCTCCCATCCTTGACTCACGTCCATTGGTCTTCCCAGGGATGATGCATTCTCGGACAGCCTGAGCCAGAAGGCTGACAGTGAAGCCAGCAGCGGGCCCCTGTTGGATGACAAGGCCTCTTCCAAGAACGACCTCCAGTCCCCCACAGAGCACATCACTGACTATGGATTTGGGGGAGCGATGGGCCGGTAGGGACGGGCTCTTGTTTTGCTATATCTCGTGACTTCTTGCGCTTGAGGGAGGGAAGAGTTAGCAGGTGAGCACAAGTTCGGTGCTGGGCAAAGCTAGATTGTAGGGGTACGACCTGTGTTAGCTAAAGTTGGTGCAGGAAACACTTGACATAAAACTAATGGGGTGGGAAGTGGGGAGGAGGGAGTTAAACAAATTGGCAGCCTGGGACCTGAATTCAGATCCATCATACAGCTTCTTCTTATCTGTCTCCTCCCTTCTCTCTTTCTTACTCTCCTCTCCCTCTCCTTCTCCCTCTTCTTCTTCCTCTCCCTTTCCCTCTCCGTCTCCCCTTCTCTCTCTCCCTTTCCCTCTCCATCTCCCTCTCTCTCTTTCCCTCTCTCCCTCTCCTCTCCATCTCTGTCTCTCCCCTTCCCTCCTTTCCTTTCTCTCTGTCTCTTTCTCTGTCTTCTGTCTTTTTCTCTCTCTTCTCTTTTCTCATTTCTCTCTTCCTGCCTCTCTCTTTTTCCTTCCCACCATCAGCTCCTCTCTCCTTCCTTCTTCTTTCCTCTCCTCACCCTTTCTTCCTACTTCTCTGCCTGTGCCTCAGGCCTGCTGGGAGGCACCACAGGCATTGCTTAGCTTTAGCTAATGACCCTGAGGACTAAAGAATTCCTGACCATATCTAACACTCTGTCCCCTATTATGCAACCTTCTTTCTCAAAACACTCAAACAGCACCCCCCTCTCCTTCCAGCCTACCCTCCCTGCCCTCCCTGCCTCTTCATAGACTTTCATAGAATGCAATAGCTTACATTTGCAGAGTGCTTTCTCATCCATTATCCAATCAGATACTCACAAGGCATGAGGCAGACAAGGATTATCCTCCTCTGGTGATTTGCCAAGGATCACACAACAGGTCAATAATATGGCCACTAGAACCCAAGTCTGCCAATACTAAGCCTAGAGACTTTTTTTTTTTAACATAGGATGCTATAGTCCAATGTGCCATTGAAATGTAATGCAGAATTCCCAAAAAAAGGGGCCAAGTGATGGGCTTACCTTTCTCAGTCAGCTTGTTTCCTGCCCTTGGAACCATCCCTCCACCAAAATCATGAATAAACAGTCCCTCTCCCCCTGTCCAGTGTCTGTGCCTCCTGGCCAGTGTTTAATGAGTCCTTCATGAGCACAGCTCAGATTTCTCACAGGGACCTTGACACAATGTCCAGTTTACACGGACATCCTGTGCTCTGACAACAGCCTGGTACAGAAATGCCCATATGTCCAAGGTGAATGATGCCTCATTTTGTCTCTGGGTACATTCTTGGGAGACAATGAGCTAGCAAAAATATTCTGCTGGAAAATATGTTCCTGGTCCAATCAGATCTCATTGATGTGGATTTCTTGGGAGAAGGCACGTATGTGTACATTTATGCCCAAGTCAGAATTGCAGAGCACTTTTTATAGAAATGACGTTTTGCTTATTTAAAGCATGTGCTCGTAGCTCTAGCTGCCAACAAAGCATCAGCCATTTGAGGTCCTGCTGGTACTGCTTTAATGATTAGGGAAAAAATGATTATTAGCCCATTAATTGTCTGCAGATTGTTAACTAAATTTTTGAAAACAGATTATTCTTGGAAGTAGGTTAAACATTCCCCTTTTATAAAACAAACAACACTGTTTGTCCACTTAGCAAACTGCCCCACCCTCTTCTTTTTTCACAAATAGTCCAAAGGAAAACTAGGCTGATGCTTACTCAAATTATGAAAAATTGAACATCAAGGAAGTTTGACTTAATGAGGTTTTATTAAGCTGACGTAAAGCTCCTGTAAAATTCCCATGGGTTAGCTGAGATGTTTGAAAGTTGTCTCCCCATGACCCCCTGCCCCATGGCTCCTTTGCAGAGTACGGTTGAGATCAGATGGGGCTGCCATCCCCCGTCGCCGGAGTGGGGGTGATACACACAGCCCACCTCGGGGCCTGGGCCCAGGGATAGACACCCCACCTCGAGCAGCTGCCTGCCCCAGCAGCCCCCACAAAATCCCCCTCAACCGAGGCAGGATCGAGAGCCCAGAGAAGCGGAGGATGGCGACCTTCGGAAGTGCTGGCAGCATCAACTACCCGGACAAGAAGGCCCTTTCCGATGGGCACCCACTGAGGTCGACCTGCGGCTCCACACGGCACAGCAGCCTCGGAGACCACAAATCTTTGGAGGCTGAAGCCCTGGCAGAAGTAAGGAGATAGCAGCAGGGCGGTCCTCTAATAGGGCAGTAGGGGGAGGGAACAACACCCCTTTGCCCCCCACATCTAGGATGAGAACTGGCTTCTGCTGGGCCACTGGTCACGAATGTGGCTTCCCTTATTTTTTCATTCTGTGAGCCTTCTCTCTTGAGAGAAACCCCCAATGTTCACTCTCCTGGGTTAAGGCATTGATATCTTTTAAAATATAAATGTTCTCTGGAAAGAGTAACCTGTGGAGTCCTTATCAACTATTGGCACTGTAACTCTGCTGATAATAATAATAATGATGATAATAGCTGGCATTTACATAGTACTTTAAGATTTGTAAAGCACTTTATACATGTTGTCTTATTTGATCCTCACAACAGCCCTGGGAGGTACATCTAATCATTATCCCCATTGTACAGATAAAGAAGCTGAAGCTGAGAGAGGTTCAGTGTGCAGGGTCAAACACCTCATAAATATCTAAGGCAGGATTTGAACTCTGGTCTTCCTGAGTCCAGGCTCAGAGTTGTACCCACTGTGCCACCAGCTGCCTCTAGACTAATTACTAGTTTATTATTTTCTGGTTGAAAATGTTTGTGGGCTGATACATTTAAAAATAAGTATTCATAAAGATTAATGTAGATTCCTAGTGAGAGAAATTAATGATCGATCAGCAAGTATTTTAATAAGCACCTACTATCTTGGATGCCTTCAGAGGGCTAACATTCTGTCAGGGGAGATAGCATATATACATGTATGAGTGTATTCATAAAATACATACAGAATCATACAAGGTAATTTTAGGGGAAAGCATTCACATTTGAGTAGAACAGAAAAGGCTTCATGTAGAAGGTGGTACTTATTTTGAGCTTTGAAGATTTATCAGAAGCATCTAAGAGGCTGAGGTGAGGGAGGAGTGAGTGCATTCCAGGCACGGAGAACAGCCTATTGGGAGATGGAATGTGGTGTGGGAAGAATGTCCTGTTAAAGAAACTCCCTTTTCTTTAATGTGTTGCTGTTTACCAAGCATGCTCTTTTCAACAAGCCTGAAAAGTAGATGGTACAAGGATTTTTCTCCCCACTTTATGGATGGGGGAAACTGAGACTAAGAGGTGAGGTTCCATGTGTGAGGTGACACTGATAGGAAAAACCAGGAATGAAGCTCAAATCCAGCCCTCTTTCCAATTTGCCATATTTATTTTCCCGCTTTAGAAAAGAGGAGGTAGCATAATAGAGTGTTGGACTTGGTATCGGAAATATCTGGGTTTGAATCCTGCCTTTGACACTTGATGTGATCATGGGCCAATCACTTAGTGCCCCCACCCAACTCTCTAAGACGAAGTTGCAGCCTAGTAGCTGAAGTGCATCCATGGAGGAAGCCTCCATACCAGAAGTTCCTTACACTTAAAAAAAAAATAACAACCAAAAAAAACCCAACCAAGCAGATGGTAATCCCTTCCTCACGGGTCATTGTGAGACTCAAAGAAGATGGTATGCTTTTCAAACTTTAAAGTGCTCTTTTTATTAGATATGTATTTATTATCATTGTTAGATATCTATTTATTAGATATATAAATAGCTCTTATTATTAGAGACTCAAAGAATTTCACAGACCCACAGAATGTTAGAGCTAAGCAAGACTTTTAAGATTTTCATGTAGTCCCCCTATTTTATAGATGAGAAAACTGAGGATCAGAGAGAGGCTGTCAGTTGCCCAAGTTCCCACCGCCAGGCGCCAACAGAGCATGTACTTGAAGCCATAGCTTGACCCAAGATATCATAGATATCATAGTTAATGTGAGCTTTGTGGTAGCATGACTCTCTGTTATCTAGGGAACCATTAGCCTTATCCTGCAATGTGAAAAGAAAAAAATTCAGGTATCAATTTGATTCCTCTCTGAATTATTGGGGAAAGGGAAAATATAAGCCTAGGAGGCAAAATCTACCCCCCTATAGATATATTTTTTGGTGAATTGGTGAATTGGTGGGGACGGGAGAGTAATGGGCTATGGTCATTTCTCAATGAGTGTGTAATTGTGAAGGGAAGCCAAGACATGAACAGTCTAGAATAACAGATAATTTTTCCCTACTGTAAAAAAAAAAATAATAGACCCCACCATTGACTTGGCTTTGGAATAGGCTTTTACATTTCTGTTTGACTGTAGTAACCATACCTGGTATTCTGAGAACTTGGAACACTTCAAACTAAATCATGAAGCTCTGATGGAAAGTTCTGCTGTAGGATATGGAGAGCTGTTGGCTTAACCATCTACCGTATTCTTCTCCCCACCTCCTCCACGCACCCTCATTCTGGGAAAAGACAGCATCACCTCTTAGACCAATGCATGGCACAAGCTTCAGCCAAGCTGCTCTTTTCTCTCAAGCTTTCTTTCTTTCTGGCTTACACCTTCCTTGGGGGGGAGTGAGGGAGGTAATGAAATGTTTTTTTTTTTTTAAAGTTTTATCTTTCAGCCACCCTACTGGCCTAGAGAATAAGCAAAGAAAGCAGTGGTGTCAACAGATGAATTTATTAAGCAGAATGCATAATGAGGTCAAAAAATATTCAAAGCAAGATTATCACAGATAAACTGAAAATCAGATAGGAACATGGCTGTCCTAAATGGTCGTCTACTGAGTCAGTCAGTGAGCATTTATTAAGAGCCTACTATATTCCAGATGCTGTGCTAGGCATAAGGGCTGCAAAGAAAGGCAAAAGACAGTCCCTGCCCTCAAGGAGCTCACAGTCTAATGGTGGAGACAACATGCAAGCAACTATATACAAACATAATATACATAGGATCGTTCGGAAAAATCAACAGAAGGAATGCTCTAGAATTAAGGGGAGGGTGTCTTGTAGGACATAGAATTTTAGCTGAGACTTGAAGGAAATCAAGGCAGCCAGGAGGTGGGGAATAAGGAGGGAGAGCATTCCATGCATGGGGGACAGCCAGTGAAAATGCCAGAAACCAAGAGATGGAGGATCTTGTTCATAGAATAGAAAAGAGGCTAGTGTCACTGGAATGAAGAGTACATGGTGGAAAGTAATGGATATGAAGAGTGGAAAGGTAGGAAGGGGCTAGGTTATGAAGGGCTCTAAACATCACATCAAGGATCTTATATTTGATCCTGAAGGCAATAGGGAACCACTGGAGTTTATTGACTAGAGGGCAGGGAGTGATTAAGATCAGATTTGTACTTTAGGAAGGTCAGTTTAACAGTTGAGTAAAGGGTGGAATGGAGTCAAGAGAGATGAGGCCAGCAGACCCACCAGAAGGGTACTTACAGTAGTGCAGATAATGAGACAATGAGGGTCCACACCAGGTGGGTGGCAGTGCCAGAGGAGAGAAGGGAGTATACATAGGAGATGTTATAAAGGTAGAATCAAAGGGCTGGTCAACAGATTGGATTTAAGGGGTGAGAGAGAATGAGGAATCAAGGATGATTCTAAGGTTGGGAACCTGGGTGACTGAGAGGCTAGAAGTAGGGAAGTTAGGAATTGGGGAGACTTGGGGGGGAAAGAAAATGAGTTTAGTTCTGAACATGTTGAGTTTTTAACGTGTCAATGGGACATCCAGTTCAAGATGTCTACTGGGCTATTGGAAATACAAGACTAGAAGTAAGGAGAAAGATCAAGGCTAGGTAAGTAGATTTGAGAATCAGCACAGAATGATAATTGAATCCATGAGAGCTAATGAAATCACCAAGCAAAATAGCATAGAGGGTGAGGAGAAGAGGACCCAGGGCAGAACTTTGAGGGATATACAGGGTGTTCCTAAAGTCTGGACACATAGGCAAAAATGCATATTTTCAAGAAATGAAACAAATGAAATTTTCAACATTTTATTTAATTGGAATATTAAGAAATAATATCTTCAATATGATTTCTATCATTTGTGATTCAAAGGTTGATGTGCTTTGCAAGATTCATGTGAACTTGATGTAATAACTCCACATTACCATCAATGTTAGCACATTCACTCTTTATGCGTTCAATCAAGTAGGTTGCATCTGTGATTTTCATTGAGTATACCTTCTCCTTTAGCATACCCCAGAAAAAGAAGTCAAGGGGGCTAAGGTCTGTTAATATTCCAATTTCTTGAAAATATGCATTTTTTTTCTATGTGTCCAGACTTTAGGGACACCCTGTACATTGTTAGTGGGCATGACCTAGATGAAGATCCCGAAAAGGAAAATGAGAAGGAGCAGTCTGATAGGTAGGAGGAGAAGAAAGACATGTCATGAACATCTAGAGAGAAAAGAATATCAAGAAGAAGAAGGTGATCTACAACGTAAGAGGCTGCAGCATGGTCAAGAAAGATAAAGACTGAGAAAGGGCCATTAGATTTGTCAATTAAGAGATCATTGGTAACTTTGGAGGGATGTTTCGGTTGAATGATGAGGTCAGGACTTAGTAGATAGCAAGAGGAAAGGAGGTGGAGATATGGATTGTAGGCAGCCTTCGCAAAGGGTTCAGCCAGAAAAGGGAGGAAGGCTGTAGGATGGTAATTAGTGGGAATAGATGGATTAAGTGGGAGATTTTTAAGGGTAAAAGACATAGGCTTGTTTGTAGGCAGAAGGGAAACATAGGAGAGATTGAAGATTAGTGAGAGAGCAGGGATGACAGTGGAGGCAGTCAGCTAGAAAAGACAGGATGAAGCATAATCACTTCTGCGTAAAAACGGGTTTGCCCTGGCACAGACAAGGGCCACCTCTTCATGTGAGACAGGGATAAAGGAGGAGAGAGGCAGAAGGCATCTGAATGATGTGAAATGAGGAGAAAGGGACATGGTACCTACATTTCTCCCAAGGTTTTTGCCTTTCGTTAAAATGTAGATTTTTTTTTTTTAAGAAGGGATAACATTGAGCCTTTGTCAACCATCAACATTTTAGTTCTGGTTAATTTGTTAAATTAGCACCAGTCATCTAGCAAGGCCCTGAAAACATGAGACACAAGACAGGTAAGTTTTGTTTCAGACAGTTGGGTGAGGAAGGTTTGGAGGTTGGAGCCTTCCGTGGGGAGGGGAGGCCCTGGTGTCCCACAATGGGGATTGTGGGCAGCCAGAGGAAACAATGCCTACAGATGGCATCTGGATATTGGGTTGAGGAGGAGTGAAATTAAGAACAAAAAGGAACAGCATATAGAAATGAGAATGGAAAGGACTTTACCACTGAAAACAAAGTTTACTTCCTGAAAATTTTTCCTAGCTAAGATTATTAAGAGTCAGAGAATCATATAATCTCGGATTTGAAAGGGATATCAGAGGCCATCTAGTAAATGTTAAATAAGCATTTCTTAAGCACTTACAATGTGTGCTAAGTGCTGGAAATACAAATGCAAGGAAGAAGACAGACCCTGCCCCCCAGAAGCTTACATTCTAATGGGAGAAGACAACACATAAAAGGGAATTGAAAAGGTGTGAGGGGAGGCAGAGGTAGTGGGGCAGTGACATGGTAGGGAAAGTCCAGATAGTCAGGAGTGGGATCTAGAGAGAGATGAAGACATGACTGGCCTAAGAGTTTTCCCTAGAATGGAGATTCTGAGGAGAAACATTCAAACAGAGAGTGGGGCTTCAAGGGCAGAGAGTACTTTGAATAGGAGAAGTCCAAGCTCCAGGAAGCTAAATGTTTAATTAAGAATATCTGAAGAGTTGTCATTTGGATACATCCTCTTGGTGCTCTGGTCAGCTCTCAAGGATGTTCAAGTTTCAAGGAAGATGCAGACCTGAATTGGTAGAGGGAGGCTCTTCTCCTGGGAGTTCTCTATGCCGATGAAATTCTCAAATCAGTCCCTCATACTTTTCTGTCATGTGAAGAGTTGACACATTTTGAGTGGTTCCAGAGGGCAGGACTAGGAGGCGTTATAGAGAGGCAGATTTTAGCTCAATATACTTGAGGACAACTTAAGGTGTCCCACAATGGAAAGGTACTGCCTTTGCTAAGGAATTAAGTTCCCTGTCCCTAGGGATCATAGGATCATAGATGCCAAGCTGGAAGGGACCTTAGAGATGTTCAAGCCAAGGCTAAAAGACCCCTTGCCAATTATGATGTAGAGGAGTCCCTGCTTCAAGCCAGGTTGATTCTAGACTGACTCCAAAATCCCTGCCAGTGCTGAGTCAGAGACCCTAGGAACCAAAGTTGTAGACCTGGATGAGAGGGCTTGGGTCTCAGAAATTGTAGCCTTACGATAGGAATCATCTCTAGATTGTCTAGAGTAGACCTTTTAACTTTTCACAACACTTTGATCCCCCCAAAGTAGGCTTATCAGGAAGGTAGTGGGGGAAGGGGGAGAGGAAGATTATTCTCCTTATTTTATTTATGAAAAATCTGAGACCCAAAGAGGTTAGGTCACCTGTCCGGGGCCACACAGCATGGTCAGTGGCAGCACCAGGACAAGAACTGGGGACTTCTGCTACCTTTTTCATAGAGTTGGGGATGCTGATGGGTTTGCTTTCTTTCCTTCCTGTAGGACATCGAGAAGACCATGAGCACGGCCCTCCATGAGCTTCGAGAGCTTGAAAGGCAAAATACGGTCAAGCAGGCTCCAGATGTGGTCCTGGACACTCTAGAGCCCATGAAGAACCCACCCCTGGGCTCCATCAGCTCAGAACCCGCCAGCCCCCTGCACACGATCGTCATCCGAGACCCAGATGCCGCCATGCGCCGCAGCAGCAGCTCTACCACGGAGATGATGACGACGTTCAAACCCGCGCTGTCTGCCCGGCTGGCGGGTGCCCAGCTCCGCCCCCCACCCATGCGTCCCATTCGCCCGGTCGTCCAACACCGATCCAGCAGCAGCAGCAGCTCAGGGATGGGCAGCCCAGCGGTGACCCCCACTGAAAAGATGTTCCCCAACAGCTCCTCTGACAAATCAGGGACCATGTAGTGCCCAAACCTGACGGCTTCAAATGAAGCAAACCAAGTTGTTGCCATTGGTGGCCACTTCTTTCCAGGGCAAACCCCGGGGTGGGGATGTCTTTTGGTATCAAGAGAAGAGAAGTGGTCCAAAGACAAATCACCCAGGAAAGATGTGTGGAGCATTGAGTTTATGGTATTGGTTGCCATCTGTATTTATCTATTTGCAGACACGGATAGACATAGAGTGTGTGTATATATGCACAGGGATATGTACATACACTGAAGTAATCTGAACAGAAGCTTTTCATAAGATTTCAGCAAAGTGTAAAAAGGCTTATTCTGCTTATTGTCACTGGAAATTATTCTATATATATATATATATAGATATGTACGTATGTGTCTGTGGGTGTGTATATATATACATATTTATGCATCTATATACATATACTATATATGTAAACACACATACCAAGTGTATAAAGTATCATGTTCCTTTTTATGAAAATTAGATTTACCTCAGACCTGTGCCACTAAACATCTCCCGTAGAGTGGTTTGGTTGGATTTGTGGGGCTTCTCTGGGAGATTTTTGGGGCACAAAGCAACTGTGCATGAAGCAATAGAGCTCTGACCTTTGGAGATTTCTCTTCCATGTAAATGGGCGTCTCAAGAGACTGTGGTGTGACTTCTGTAACTGTCTTCTCAGAAGGGAGACAGCAACACCACTGGCAAACAGGCTTTCCTCAGTGACGGGGGAACCCTTCATGTCAAGCCTTGAAAAACTCCTGGTAACCTACAAGAGGGATGAGGGTCAGCGTCTGCCATTGAGGTATACTCAAAATGGACAACAAGAACCTGCCACCCCACTCCACCCGCAACCACCAAACCCTTGTATTTGTGTGTAGAAAAAGGGGATTATAAGTACCTAAGCCGAAACGTAGCACAGTGTTGTGTGTGTTTAAAAAAAAAGAAAAGAAAAAAAAGAGAATACAGTGGTGTTGAATACTTCCAGACCCAACAGAGCAGTAGTAATAAACCGATAGATATAACTATAGTGGTTTAACTTAGACTGTTTGGGAAATCCTTAATTTGCCTTTTTCTCTTTTTTACTAATTATCACCGTGTCAAATTGGGACTAAACAGGCAAGGAGGCTTTGGTTTTCATTGGTTTATTTCAAGTTGCACAGTCATTCCCGAGAGTCTAACTTGGGTTGGGGTCCTCCCTCTTGCATGAAACGCATGAGCCATATTTGACCAGATCAGACAGGAGCCAGTCTGATGGGGTAAGAGTTTGCACTTTCTGTACTGTATAATACAGCTGGTGGAGATTATGCAAATGAAACTGCTTTCTGTTTCCTCCCTTTGGGGAGGGGAAAATGTGCTGATGGAGCTGGGATGCATGATTTCTTAATGTATAATGATCGAGTCTTCTCCTGACTGGGGTTCAGGACTCTCTGTGTTTCACTTAGTTCATTTTACTTTCTCTTCTGGTCTCTTGAATCCATTTCCCCAGGGATGTGCCAAAAGCCACAGGGTATTGGAGCCCAGGTGAACCCAGTTAAATATGAGCCCTCCTACTTAGATCTTGAATACCCATCCAGGAAAACCCTCTGCTCACCTTGTCCAGTTCTTCTTCCACCTCCTACTTCCCTAGGCTTCTGGCTGTGCTGATAAGCAAGGGAAGTTCTCTTCTAACATCAACCAAGCAGCACCTTTGGAAACCTTCTGCTGGTATTAGAGGGGTGGATGGCAGTGGAATTTTCTTGCTAGCCGATCAAGGAGCCAGTTGTCATCATGCATCAATAGTAGCGTATGTTGCTCGCAGGTCTCATTAAATGCATCAAAAGGAGCTTTTGCCTCAGTCCTTCTGGCTTCCCAGGAACATCTCCTTCAAGGATCCCTGGATTTCCCTCATTAGTGATTCATTCCTTTAGCTTAAGCGTTGACCTTTGGAAAATATAACAGTATCCCCTCCCCACATGAAGCATGTCATAATAAGTCCTCAGGTCTTAGTGTTAATGAATGGGATGTTTTCCTGTCTGATAGCAAGAGCCAGGGTGCATGAGGATATTGGGTACCTGGAGAGGGAAAGGGTCCTGAAGACTGTAGA
Organism: Trichosurus vulpecula; assembly: GCF_011100635.1. Taxonomy (NCBI): domain Eukaryota; kingdom Metazoa; phylum Chordata; class Mammalia; order Diprotodontia; family Phalangeridae; genus Trichosurus; species Trichosurus vulpecula. The sequence continues at coordinate 154,977,202 of NC_050581.1, forward strand.
AAGGAGAGAAGTGGGTATGTAGGGAGGGGAACCAAAGACAAGTTTCACATCCATCACATTTTTGCCTAAGGCCAGCCCTGGTTTTGTGAATTGGAAATCTTAAGTATAAAAGGAGGTCCAAGATCGTCTGGCTCAATCCTCCGCTGACCATCATCACCATTTTTGAGATTGATAATGTAGTTACAGAGAAGTGACCTTGTCCGAGGTCCCACAGCTGGTAAGCAACAGAGCCAGGGCTAAAAACCTAGGTCACTTACCTCCTAATGCAATGCTCTGTTCACTATACCATATAATCCCTGGAATAAGTAGCCTAGTGGTCACTTTTTAAAAAACTTCCTATAAGAGAGAATTGCCCATTTATAAAAAAAAAAAATATGTAGGCTGGTATATTTTGGTCACTTATTTGCAAGCCTGTTGTATCCTCTTCTAGGGACTAAAGACTTCTTCCCATCTGCCCAGGAGTCACAAGTCTGAATTCAGTACTCGTGCCATTTTGGCCGAGTGATCCAATACCACCAAGACAGCCAGTTGCAAAATGAAAAATTCCACCAATCAACCGAGATGATTTTTTTCCCTTCTCCAAATTTTGCCAATGATATTCTGCCCCACCATCAAATTTTACCAGCGTCTTGGGCTGTATTGTAGATAAAACCTGAGTAATTTTCTTTTCAGCACCCCATTTTCTCCCTATGGAGTTATTTCACACTTTCTTTCTCAGGAAAGGCCTCCCACCTGGGTAGAAGTACCATAGCTCCATTGCTTCCAGGGTAAATGCTCGACCTGCTGGGCAGAAGCAAATGGAAGACAAATTCCACATAATTTTTTGCTGTCACTTTCTCTCTCAACAGCCAGGACCCATGCATGCTTTACAAGCGTATCTTCCTGACCCTTGCCTGTTCTAGTCTGATCGATATTGTTGTATTTGTTGAAATGCTAGAAAAGTAACTATTGAAATGTAAAGTGTATAAAAAAAGGCTAAACGTTAATGGTAGCCAGTGCCACTGACCAAATCTTTGCACTTAGTAGATAGATCAATATAAAAACAAAACAACCCTCCCCCCCACAAACCTAATCTTTCACTGTACAGTGTGTGCGTGGGGGAAATGTAGTCATTAGTTAATAGTCCTTGGTATAATCAATTTTAAAAGGGGAAGTGGTGTTTACACACTTGTTCATAAGCGTTTTTGAAAACTGTGATGATCTCAATTAGCTCTCTGGCTTTCTGGAGTTTTTTGTTCTGTTCGTTTTACCTTAGTTGAACTCTTGAGGCCAAAGCCTTTTGTCTTTCTGGGGGGGCAGGTGCTCAGTCTGTTCTAAAGATGAACCAGTGAGACATTCATTTAAAACTGACCAAAGACATGATTTCTGGTCCAGTTTCCCATGTTGTCCTGGAGAGAGGACCGTCATTTGCCAATCTTTCTCGGGGACTTGAGATCAAACCCTGCTTCCCACCCTGACCCCTTCTTTTTTCTTTTTTTCTTTTCCTCTTTAGTAACTGTGGGTCTTTATGAAATTCTTGCCTTTTCTTGTTTTCAGTGCGAATGTTTTCTCACCTTTAAGCGCCTTTAGAAAATCCCAGAACACAAGATTGGCATGAATCCTGAGCATGGGAAGTGAATGCCGCCCGATTTTTTCCCTTTCATACCATTGGGCTAAATTCCCAAGGGAGAAGGGGATCTTTTAATTAAGAAATGGAGCAGTAGGAGGTGGGGGAAAAGATGAGCCACTTTTCTGATATCACAGTTTATAAAGATGATAAACTAGAAAGTGTTCAAAGGAGGTCAACCAAGATGGCAAAGGACCTTGAATCCTTGCCATAGGAGAATTGACTGAAGGAACTAGGGATTAAACATATTGGAGAAGAAAAAATTTGGAGTTGGGAGGTAGGGGGAAGGGGAAGACATATGTTTTGAAGTATTTGAGAGCAGCGATGTGGAGCAGAACTAGGAACATTGGGTAGAAATGGCAACAACAACAAAAAAAAGCAAATTCGAGCTTTCTGAAAGCAAAAACTTGGAACAATGAGAGTCACCCCAAAGTTGAATGGGCTGCCTCCATAGGATTTGAACTCCCTTGGAGATCTTTCAGCAAAGACTGTCAGAGCACCCGTAGGACAAATGACAGAGGGAATTCTTTTTCAGCTCCGGGTTGGCCTCCATGGCTCTGAGGTCTCTTCCCACTCTGAAATTTGGATTCTTTGATAGCAAGTGAAGGGACAGCTTGATAAATAGCTACAAAACATTTTTCCTCATAACCCATAACCTAAAGGGGAATATGGGCTGCCAGAAGGATCATAACTGGGACTTTTCTATTTGAGCTACTTGGACCAGCTGCTTGGCTGGTTTTGTTGGGTTGCCTTGTTGGGTTTTCTCATTCTTTTAAGCACGAATGTGGAGGCCTTCCTACTACTTGGTGGTATGTTGGCCCTCAAAACACAGAACCTGGCCAAAGGACAGACCCCAAGGACAAATGTCACAGTCTCCCTCCTCCCCCCCAGTCTTTTGATTCCTGACTTTTTTCACTTATTTACCATTTTCCCCAACAATAACTATGATAATAATAACTCATTTACTTAGCACTTTAAGGTTCATAAAGCGCTTCCCTCATGACAACCCTGTGAGGTAGATAGTACAAGTATTTTTCTCTCTCCTTTGCAGATGAGGAGGCCTCTGTTTAGAATGGGGGTGGGGTGACTTGCCTGGAGTTACACAGCTGTTAAGTGTCAGAGTTCATGCCTCCCAGGCCAAGACTCCGGCTCTCTCAGGTTGCCTCACCATTAGCCACTAAGAAGCCCAGAAGGGCCCCAGACCTTAAAAAGGGTAATGTGGATAGGAGAAAGGGAAGGGAGAGACACCAGGGAATAGGAGGAGGGGGTTGTTGATGATTTGATTTTCTGCCGTGCAGAGCAAATTCAGACATTTATTTCTCCTGGGTTGTTTGGAATTTTCCATCTTCAGGGCAACTGGAATTCCCACCTGTGCCAAGGCTTCACCCAGGTTGAAGGCAGGGGGCAGGGAGGAGTAGCGTTCTCATCACATCTAGGACTTGCTGGGCTCCCTTCATATAGGCTGCCAGAGGTCACTCTTTCCAGAAGTAGGCAGCCCATCCTCTGGTGCTGGCTTGGCAGCTCTTGCCAGCTCCCCTCCCCATATCAGCTGCTTCCTCCTTCCCTTTGAGCTCTCCCGTGCCAGCCACCTCCAATGTGACTGTTCTCTGTAACCAGAACATTAGTGCCCTTTTTCCTTTCCTAGACAGAAAGCGTATCCTGGATAGAGATTTTTGTACATTTTGGACTCTATTATCTCCTAGCAGTGTGACAGTTTCCATGGTTCGGCAGTAGAGACAATTCTGATCACTTTCCAGTGGCTGGCATTTCTTGTCTTCCCCTCTATCCCCTTCGCCTCTTCCCATCCCCACCCCAATATCACTGTATACAAACCAATCTAAGCAACCTGGGGAAGCTGTGCACTCCCCTCCCCACTTTGATGATTATCACTGTTCTTCTGGACATTGTTTCTGTGTGGTACAACCAAATGTCCTTCACTTAGACTGTCTGTTTGGATCCTCTGTCCCTCCCACACACTGATGGTGCCCTGTAGACCAAGCCGCTGGTTTGACGTGGAGCTGTCCTGTGAAATAAAACAGCGTAACTTTCTCAAACTGGCTGCTGATGCTTTCTGCAATTGCCCAAACGTGCATTTGCTTGGGGTGGTGGGCTGCCTGGAGGTGATGCTCTCCTCACCCACTGTGCTTTGCTTCCTGGGGGAGGGGGAGGGGAGGGGCTGGAAGGAGGGTGGGAGATGCTATTGCTTTCACTGGCTTTGGCCTGAGTACCATTGCTTAATCGACCAATGATGGGACAGCATTTATTAATGGCCTGCCATTCGTCAGATAGTGCGCTAACGTCAGATAATCCTTTTACTCCAGGGAGCGCTCACTCTACCAGGGGATTATTAGGGAGTCAATGTGCAAAACATGCAAAACAGGAGCATCATTGGTTTAGGGACAGTGACAATTTGGTGGGGATCAGGAAAGGCCTTTTGAGGGAAGGGGCTCTTGAACTGAGCCAAGGTGGGAGGGGAGCTAGGGGTTCCTAGAGGAAGAAGTGACAAAGGAGAGCATTCCAAGCATGGGGAGAACCACCTGTGCAAAGTGGTTTAGGAAGACTGAAGACCTTGGGATGGGCATTTTCTAATATGAATCAAATCCCATGGTTTGGGGGGGGAGGGGAAAACATAATCAGAAATCCCTCTGTGTGTGTGTGTATGGGCCATGTGATTACAATCATCAATTTCATTCAATTAAAACAGTTGAGAGCTTGCTACATGCAAGGTACTGTACTAGGGGATGGGGATACGAAAAAACAAATTGGTCCCTGCCCTCAAGAAGCTTATATTCTACCAGAAAGTTACAACTTGTACATAAATCTGTAAATGAAAAATACATACAAAGTAATACAATAAAATAAAAAATAATTTCAGGAATGTCAAGAAATGGGAGTGAGGGGGCAGGATCAGAACGGGCAAGCTGAGGATTCTAAGAGGCAGAAGTCAGGGCAGAGTACATTCTCTAACAAGAGGGATTCCTTGTACAATGGCACAGAAGTGGGAGGTATAATATCCTCTCTAAGGAGGAGCTCATTGGCTAGTCTCACCGGAACAGAGAGTTCTTCACTGGAGGCAATCTGAGAAGAAGCAGGAAAACGAAGTGGGGGTCAAATTGTGAAGGGTTGTAAAGACCAGATTGAAGATTTTGTATCCAATCTTAGTGGCAATAGGGGACTACTGAAGATTTTTGAGTGGGAAGAGGATGTGTCAGATCTGTGTTTTGGGAATATAAGTTTGGCATCCACATGAGAATCATTATCAATATCAATCATGAGATGATCCAAGCCCCCAGCATGACACCCACCATCATGAAATGCTAGTGGCCAGCAAGTAGTTAGTTTTTGGGGGGAATCTAGGGATGTATGTAGGTTAGCAAGAAAAATTATAGTTCAGCCTCCTGTTCAACTTCCAGGCCACTTAGGAGGTAACAGCATCCTAGTAAAGACCAAACAAATGGAATTTGGGGGAAAAAAACAACAACGCAACTTTGTTTCTAGATTTATGTACAGTCACAGACCAGTATATTTTGTATACACACACACACACATATATGTATATACATATATATGTATATACATATATACACACATATATGTATCAGTATATATATTTTGTGAGCATAGACAGTCCCTGGTTTATGTGTAGGATCACTGTCTTTCCTTTTCACAAATGGGTTTTAAGCTGTTGCCAGGAGGGAGGATCCAATGGGAAATCCAGAAGGAAATGGAGAGGCCATCAGATCCAATGCTCTCATTTTATGATGATGCCCTGAGGTATTGAAGCTAAAGGCAAAGAGGAGAGACAGAGACAGAAGCAGCAAGACTAGTTGACTTGACCAAGGCCACATAGAAGAGAAACAGTAGACTCTGATCTTTTAAACCATGGTGCTTTTTCCATGACAGAAATGCAGAATGACTTCTGAGAGCTGTTCACTGTACATTCAAGGCTGACCAGACTCCATGGATTTAGCCTATGATTGGATTGACCCAGAATTCCCATAGTGTGGGGTGGATTCTAGGATCATGAACTGAGAGCTGGGAGGGACTATAGAGATTTCTTAGGCCAGTGGCTTCATTTGACAAATGAGGAAACTGGGACTCAGAGAAGTTAGAAGACCTGCCCAAGGTCATTCAGGTAGTAGAGTTGGGTAGGGAGTCAATGACCTCTGACTCCAAATCCAGCGTGTTTTCCCCTACAGGACCTTGACTGGGATGCTGTTTGCTCAAGGACCACCCTGGCTCCTAGTCAGGACCTTGTGCACGTCCTCATCTACACTAGTAGGGAGAGGCTCTCATGCTAGTGAATTCATTGGTCCTTATAATATTGAGGAAAAAAATAAGAGGCAGTGTAACTAAATGGATAGAGAGAACCTATGTTGGGAGTCAGGAAGACCTAGGTTCATGGTCAAGTCAAATTAATCTCTCCGTATCCCAGGCAATTTTCCAAAACCTTAAGCTTTAGAATGACTGCCAGACTGCCGAGATAGATAGGGGTTCTTCCTAGGTTTTCCCTACTAGTGAAATCATAGGTCGGACCAAAAATAATTAGACTTTTCAAGATTAGGCTTTGGACATATTTGGACAAGGTTGACTTGTCCAAGGTTACACAGGTAGTAAGTAGCAGAGCTAGATGTTCTTATTTAAAAGCCTCCATGCTCTTTCCACAACTTCCCAACCATGCCAGATATATACTGGCAGCTGTGCCATGAGCCCATGATCCCTGCCAGCTCTAAATCTCAAATATGACCCAAAGAAATGGTAGAAACTGTTTTGAATAAGTGCCTGGTGCCTTTAATATTGGTTATAAGAAATCAGCATTATCTCCTCTACAAAAGTCCTTCTCTGATGTTTCATCACAACATGGAGGTGACCTGGGATATCAAAGTCTGTGCCAGCAGAACAAGACACCCTGGCAGACTCTGCCAAGCTGAAAAAGTCCTTGAATGTGAGCCAGAGACGTGCAGTCTAGCATTCGGAGACCAGCTCATCTTCTTGCCTTTTAATCTAGAGTAGGGCTTCTTATCTGAGTCTGTGAACTTGGTTTTAAAAAATACTTTTGATAACTATTTCAACATAATTGGTATCCTTTGTAATCCAATATGTATTTTATTTTATGCATTTATTCTGAAAAGGGATTTATCATAGGCTTCACCAGACTGTTCAAGGGATTCATGGCACACAGAAAAAGGTTAAGAATCCATGATTTATGGGAAAGTTCAAGAGTATTCTTATTATCACAGCACACTGACTCACTTGGTCAAGATTACACCATGAATGAGCAGCAGGATCAGGATAAAACCTGTTATCCCATTCCTATCCCAATGCTTTTTCCTCTCAGCCAAGCTGCTTTATGCTTTTGAGGAGGAAAATAAGTCATCAAGGGCTTTTTCTTAACAAGTAAAAATATCTCATCTAGAAAAGAACATAGTGTTCAAACATTTGTAGGATGATAGACTGTGGAAGGGACCATAGGGATTATCTAAATCTAAGCACTTCATTTTACAATAAACCAGTTGACAATCATTTGTTAGATGCTTACCTCTCAGCAGGCACTGTGCTAAATGCTGGAGATACAAAGAAAGGCAAAAAATGGCCCCTGCCCTCAAGAACCTTACCGGTGAATGGGGGAGATCACATGTAAATTACTGAGTAGAATAAAAGTATACACGGAGTAGATGTAAGTAATTTGAAGGGGGGAAGTAGCAGAGCTGCAGAGACTGGGAGAGGCCTCCTGCAGAAGGTGAGATTTTACAGCCTGGCATTTAAAGCTCTCCGCTCTGGTTCTAGCCAACCTTTCCAACCTTATTTCTCATTGCTCCTCTTCATTCACAGGCTCATGGAATATCTGCTAGAACACATCTGGAGTGCAAACACTCCAACAAAACTAGGCTACTAGGGGCATTAAGGTGGTACAATGGATAGAGCACCAGCCCTGAAGTCAAGGGGACCTGAGTTCAAATCTAGCCCCAGACACTTACTAGCTCTGTGACCCTGGGCAAGTCAATTAACCCTAATTGCCTTAAAAAAAAAAAAGGCTGGGCTACTAGCTGAGGTCCTGTGTCCCGCATAACTCCTGCTGCCTTCTAATGCCTATAATGTATTTCCTCATCATCTGTGTCATTCAGAATTCTTCTTCTCCTTCAAGACAACTCCAGTAACATTTTACTCACAAAGCCTCCAGGTAAAAGTGGTCACTCCTTCCTCAAAATTTGCTACATTTTTCCTTTGCCTTTGTCTACCCTGTATGAAATATACTTGTGTACTTGTCCTCTTCTGCCTCTAGGATCATGGAATCATATAATTAGAGTTGAAAGAAACCTTGGAGGTAATCTAATCCAACTCCCTCATTTTACAGATGAGGAAACAGAGATTCAGAGGTCAAATGATTGGGTGAAGCCACACAGGCAGAAAGTGGAAGGTCCAGTATTCAAACCCATATCATAGATTTAGAGCTAGAAGGAACATTAGAGATTATTAAGGACAATCTCTTCATTTTACAGATGAGGAAACAGAGACTATGACGCTAAAGATTCATGCTATCTGATCTCAGCTGGGTTGTCATCTTGTATGACAACCTTTTCATTCTTTCCTTATTGGCTCTCTCAGTCATACTTCAAAATGAGAATTTCTCTTAGGTCTAAAACATACCGGTCCTGACTTATTCTCTAGGTAGATGATCTCCTCATCTTTCAATTAACTGAGACAATTTAGAACATCTGTTATGAGCTCCCTCATCTCCCTGACCCTCCACCTCAAAACCCTTCTACACATCCCTCCATCCTCCCTTCTTCAGCTCTAGTCTTTAAAAGAAGAGGATGGCCCTTCTCTTTAACAAAAGTCTCTCCTCTTCCATCTTTGGGGGCTTGCTTTTTTCCATCTTTCTCTCTCTCTGTCTCTCTGTCTCTGTCACTCTGTCTCTGTCTCTGTCTCTCTCTCTCTCTCTCTCTGTCCCCAAACATCTTCATTCTATGGGCTGCTTTCCCACTGCCTATAAACATACCCAGATCTCCTTATCCTTAAAACAAAGCAAAAATCAAAATTGTTCGCTAGTTCTTTAGTTCTCTCAAGCTATGACCAGTGGCTCTCCCTCCTTTCACTGCTAAACTAGAGCTATCTATTTTTGTTGTTTCCAGTTTTTTAGCTACTCATTCATTCCTCCATCCCTTTCAATTTTGCTCCTAACCCCACAGCTCTACTTAAATTGCTCTTTCAAAAGTTACTGGAGCTCTCAACTGCTGACTTTGGTGGTATTTTCTTAGCCCTCATCTTTCTTGATCTCTTCAAGAGTTTTGATATCATCAGCCAATTCCTTTCCTAGATAATGTCTCCATTAATAGCTTCTGTGACATTACTTTCTCCTGAGTCTTTTCCTACCTCCTGGGGAGCTGAAAATTTCTGGCATGAAAGCTTCCAGCCATAGAAGATTTGATAATTGAAAGGAAGTTCCACATGAGAGAAGGAGAATGTCTAGAGTGGAGGTAACTTACTATAAGAAGGGGTTAGTCCAGAAAACCAGGGAGATTCTCCAGATTCTCGCACCTGGAGTATCCTTAACTCTTTTTTCACTCTCCCCTATGCGCCAATTTGTTGCTAAGTCTCTGCATTTCTTGTCTTCTCTATACTCACAGATGCAAATTAATTTAATTCAACCAACATTTATTATGTATAATAGTAATACTTAGCCCTTTAAGATTTGCAGAGAGCTATATAAATGTAATCTCACTTGATCTTCACAACAATCTGAGAGGAAGGTGCTATAATTATCCCCATTTTACAGATAAGGAAACTGAGGCACCAAGGTTAAGTTGCAGGGACACACAGCTAGTAAGTGTCAGAGTCTGGATTCGAATTCAGATGTTCCTGATTCCAGGTGCATAGCTCTATCCATTCACAGCATTACCTAGCTGCCTATTATTACCCCTTTAGCAGGGGCCTATACATTCTGAAAACATTCTAATAGGTGGGTTAAAAAAAGATGTGAGGGCTAAAGAGGTGTTTGTATCTTAAAGGGTCAGGGTCATGCTGCCCCTTCCCTGGAGGATAAGCTATCATGAGAGATAGTGATGTAGCCAGGGACATGCAGGGCTGTAAAAGATGCTGAGGAAGAGATTTGATGGAGAAACTGAAACAAACAACAACCTAACAGAGAGAGACACTTAATGTAGATGGAAAGAAGGTGGTTTGGGGGAGAGTGGCTGTTATCACTGCCCCTGTGATTCCACCTCCACCTCCAGAGGCCTATGGGACAGGGCAGCAGCAAGTGAGCATTTTGAGCAGGTGACCAGATGGAATTGCAGCTAAAGCAAGAGACCAGAGAGTGAGGAAGCCAGGCCCTGGGTGTTCCAGCTCCTTCACTTATAGTAGACGGAGTAGGTATCAGAGTCAATGGTGGTTACTAACTCTTCATTTGGAGATTAGGTACCAGCCAGGGGTGGGGAACCTGCGGCCTTGAGGCCACATGTGGCCCTCTAGGTCCTCAAGTGCAACCCTTTGTCTAAATCCAAACTTCACGGAACAAACCCTTTTCATAAAAGGATTTTTTCTATAAAACTTGGACTCAGTCAAAAGGTCAAACCCAAGGACCTAGAAGGACACAGTTTCTCCATCTCTGTACCAGACCGAGAAGAGGCTGTTTCCCAATTCCCCATCTTGCTGCCTGAGATGGCCAACAGTGACTCCCAAGGTTTATATTTTTTTCCCTTCTTTCTTGTGAAGCATTGTATAGACATTCTTCTCCAGTTCATTCTAAAGCTGCCTTTCTCTAGATAAGAAACAATTGATCTTTACTTTTGGATCCATTCATTTCCTTATTTGTGAATGGGGGGCTGCAAGGGAAAGGGGTGCAGTGTTTGTAATGGTATACAGAGAGGAAGATGGGAGTCTGACCTCCCTATCTAAAGTGCTAGGATTATTTTTGTCCTAGCTGGGGGCTCTGAGCTAAAAAATAAGAGATAATCGAATAAGATTGATTATTCATCATTTTTTCAAAAATTAACTTTCCCAAAGGCAGAACTAAGATGGCTAAAGTTTTTCTACTTTCGTGACGAAAATGAGGCAGAACTCCACTTTGTTGTCAGAAACAAGGCTGGGCTGTTGGGTCATACTGCATCACTCACTTCTTTCTCCCCTCCTCCCTACATGCACAAAAACAACTCTCTGCAAGTGTTGAGTTGAGGGAGGCGATTAAAGAGTAGAAAGTGCCCTTTGGGAAAAGAGAAGGGGGTCATTCAAGTGACTGAGTACTTTTAAACCTTTTGGTTTGAGTCTTTATTTCCTAACTTATACTCAAGTATGTATAAGACACCAAGCTAAGCACTGAGTATAAAGATTTTCTAAATGCTATAGTCCCTGTCCTCAATTTGCTTATATTCAAAATGATGCCCTTAGGAACCCAAGTTAGTTGGGATAGTTTAATCTGCAGAAGTAAGACTGAAAATATTATAATAATAGCTCACATTTAGATAATACTCTAAGGTTCACAATGATACTGTAAAGTAGATATTACAAGTATTCTTATTTTCATATTACAGATATGGAAAACTGAGGCACAAATAGGTGAAATGATTTGCTCAGAGATCACACAACTAATAAGTGTTAGAAACAAGATTCAAACTCAGATCTCTCTTGACTCTAGGTCCTATACTTGAATGATTGATAACAGAATCTTTTCTGAGAACAGCATCTGAAGAGGGTGGGAGTGGTGTACTATGAGAAAAGGGCACAGAAAGCAGAGGAGGTGATACAAAAGACAAACCCTGCCAGCACCACATCGTCCATCTGTCCCCATCTCACCAAGTCTCTTCCTAGAGAGTGAGTCAGAAGGAGAGGCCATGGGAAGAACAGAATGATCACAGGATGGCTTTAAAGAAGGAAAAATGGTTAATTTAGGATAATAATCATAACTGATATTTCCATAATGCTTTTACACACTTTACCTGATATGATCCTCATAACAGCCTTGTGAGAAGACATCAGAGATATTAGCATTACCATTTGATAGATAAGGGACCAGTTTAAGTCAAATGACTTGCTCATTTTTAAATTTAAATTCCTATTCCTGACTTTATCCATTTGACCAAGAAGGGACATCAAGGGAGTTGGGTTGATATAGCTCTGAATATAGCTTGACTTGACCCTGGATGGATCAGTAAATAATATTCCACACCCCCACCTCACATCCTCCTGCCTCTCCCACCCCCAATTCTTTCTTTGTTTGAATGGCTGACCCATTCTTCCCTTCCTCACTGTACACTCCTCCCCCCATGCCCTGCAATTGAGTCAGATTTGAATATATGTATATATTGGGGTAGATAGTGTGTTCTTTTGTCACTTTCCCAGTGGTGTTCATGTATTTTAATATCAATCATTAGCTTCACTCTTTTCTCCATTCCTACTGACCCCGCCCTCGTTCAGATGTTCATCAAATTACCACTAGAGTATAGTAACAGCCTCCTAACTGCCCCTCCCCGGCTTCCAGCCCCTCCCTTCTACAATCTAGACCCTGTGGCCAAAAGAATCTTCCTAAGGCACAGGGTGGATGATGTCATTCTCCTATTCAAAAGCCTCCAGAGGCTTCCTAATGCCTCTGCAATAAAACACAAATTCCTCCCCTTGACTTTGAAGGTCCTCTGCTGTCTGACTCCAACCTATCTCAATCTTATTTTATATTCTTGCCCTAGAATTCACACTGTGCTCCACCCAAGCAGGTCTATTAGCTGTTCATCTTGCTTTACCTTTTGTTTCCTCCATGCCCGGAATAAACAAACTTCCTCATCCTGAAGAGGTTGGAGAAAAATGATGATGGTAGGGAACCAGAGGTTTTTAGGGGTGCTCGAGACCCCCAAATACCGACATGCCAGGTCCTGCCAAAAGAACTCGACTCCAGTCCTCTCAGCCAAGGGAAAAGGCAGTTTATTAAGGGTTTGCCATAATGGGTTGTTTTAAGAAATCCCACCCTTTGTGATAACAAGAGGGCCAGATTCCATCTGAGCTAGATGGAATCTGAGCACCTTCAAGGAGGCAAGATGAAACCCATATACACAAAGATTAGGAGGGATCTTGGGTGGTCCTGGGGTGATGGGAGGAGGGATTTAGGGAGTGTCTTGAGGAGGAGTCTAAGGAGGAGCTTGATGGGACTGGGATGAGGTCTGACTCCAGGAACCAAGAGAACGGGATTAAGGAAGGCTTGGATATTGATAGTATCAAGGGTGGGAAGGAGCTGGACAATAAGGGCCAGGCTAGGTAGAGATTTGGGCCTAATGATAATTAAGGTTCTAGCCTCAGGCCAAGGCAGGACCAAGTGGGAAGATTCAAGGAGAGTTCAAGGGGGCTCCACAGTCTAAACTCCATCAATCCCAACTTTCAGAATCCCTATAGACAGGCACCTAGATGGAATAGTTTAGAGAGGGCGGGAGTAAACAATAGCACATTTATATCACATTTACTATGTGCCATGCGCTGTGCGGAACACTTTACAAATATTATCTCATTTTTCTCCTCACAACCCTGGGAGATAGGTGCTATTACTATCATCTCCATTTTACAGATGAGGAAACTGAGGCAAGCAGTGGTTAAATGCTTGGGGTCACATTGTTAGGAAGTATCTGAGGCTGGATTTGCACTTGGGTCTTCCTGATTCCGGGTCTGGCACTGTATCCCCTTGTGTCGCCTAAGAAAGTCCTGAGTTCAAAATTGGTCTTAGACACTTACTCAATGGGTGACCTTGGGCAAGTCACTTAACCTCTGTTTACCTCAGTTTCCTCAACCATAGAATGGGGGTAATAGTAGCTTCTACTTCACAAGATTGTTGTGAGGATCAAATGAGATAATATTTGTAAAGTGCTTAGCCTGGTGCATAGTAGGCACTTAATAAATGTTTATTCCCTCCTTTCCTTTCATCCTAGCTCAGCTCAAGTATCAGATCCCTTCTTCCCTGATTGATTCTTTTAGTTTTTAATTGTTCTCTCTTCTTCCTCAAATGACGTATTTCTTTCCAGCAATAAAATATAAACCCTTTGAGCCCAAGGCTTATTTATTTTTTGTCTTTGCATTCCTAGCAACTAGTACAGTGCTTGGTACATGGTGGGTGCTTGATAAATGTTTATGTTTTGTTCCTGGCTTGTCCTAGAGAACATAGTTAATATGAGTGAAGTGGCCTTCCCAGTGAGTTAGTTCCAGGGTCAGGATTTCAACCCAGTTCTCCTGATCCCTATGTCAACGTTCTTTAATGCATGAGATTATATTCCTGGATCCTCCTGTTCCCCTCCCCCTTGCTTTAAAAAAAAAAAATCTGGGCCCAAGAACCATACTTTCCTATGGCTGACCAGCCTGCCAATGTTCTACGGAGGCCTTTCTTCCTTTGCTCCTGGATATGCTACCATGATCACTGGGCTTCCAACCTCACCACTGAACTGAAACTGCTTTCTTCGAGATGACTGACTATCTCTTCATTGTCCAACCCAAGGGCCTCTGCCTCTTGATGGCCCTCTCCTCTTAGATACTCTGAACTCCTTGGGTTTTTGTGACATTGCCATCTCCTGGCTCTCCTACCCATTAAGCTGATTCTTTTCAGTCTCCTTTGCTGGGTGATTTTCTATATCCCACCACTGCTCCCCAACAAATGGGTGGGTGCACCCCAAATTTCTCTCTTTGCTCTTTTCTCTTCAGTCAAGCAAACAATTTCCTAAGTACATACCATGCCTCTATACTGTGCTATTCACTGAGAACACAAATATAAAAGGGAGATGGGGCATGCTGATGAATGTTCCAAAGGGGAAAATGTACACATGACATACTTTTCTCTTTTATCTGCCTTATCAACATTTCCTCCATCACTTTTTAAAATCAAAACAATCAACACAGTTATAATTAATGAATGCTTGTGGAATGAATGAGTTATTTGTCAGGATTGGGCAGCTGAAGTTGAGGCTATCTCCAGAAGGCCTCCTGGAAAATGCACCCATGTGAAATGCACCCAATGCACCTTAGTGTGCAAAAGGAGCAGGTGGTGGGAGCTTGCCAGGCACGGGTGGGTGTGGTGCAGCGAGGAAGGGGAAGGTGGGTCAGCTTTTCAAAAAAAGGAGTATGAGAGCTGGGGGTGGGGGTGGGGGTGGGGTGCAATGCAAAGACTTTATGGTTCTGCCTGAGATCACGCATGATGCTCAGCAGGGACAGATTATGCCAGAGGAGGGTGGGTGGTGCATTTCATCTCATATGGAGAGAAACCACCAGCAGAAGTTGCAGGGCGTGCCTGCTGAAACCAGAGGCTGGCACGATATTCTTTTGGCGGAACTCTGCTGCCCCCTTGTGTTCATACCTTAGAACACATGCCAGTCCAGTTTGATACTCGACTTCCCCTGTGTGGTCATTCACGGAATGACCAGCTGCTGAGGTCACTAAGCCCAGGAGACTCCAGGCAAACTTTTAAAAAAATGATTGGCCCCATGGCGGACTGGTGGGGAATACAGAGAAATGTAGCGCCAAGGCCCCTCTGGACCTCATTTGTCTTATCTATAAAATGAAGACTTTAAGCCCACTGACTTCCAAGGCATCTTTAGGCGCTGACATTCTATAATTCATTGAAATATTTGGGGAGGGTAATGCTTTGCCTATTTCAGCTAACTGTGGAAATTGAGAATAGGATGATCATCTATCCTAATACACACACACACACACACACACACGCACATACCCTTCCCCTCCTGCATTAAGCCCAGTTATCCCCATTACTGGAGGGGTGACAGAGTGTGTGGTTGCTGCTGAATGTATAGAACAGATGGGAGTTCAGAGAAGGAACAGATCACTTTTCTGGGACTCAGTTATCTGTAAAATGGATTTGAGGAGAGGAAGATGGACTAGAGTGACCCAGAAGGTCTTTTCTAGCTTTGAATCTGAGATTCTATGATGCTGTTATTGTAGCAATCCAGGGAGATGTCTTGGGGAATATACAATGTAATCTGAGCCTGAAAGATAAGCAAGACAGAGAGCATCCAGACAAGTAGACTGGCCTGCACATATGCTGAGACATAAAGGCAGGGCTGTGTAAGCTGCATTAGGGGGTATAGGATCCTTACATCATAGAGTGCTACGTATGGTGGTAAGTGATAGATAAATCTGGAAATGCAGATAGGAGCCAGATGGCAGAGGGCTTTGAATGCCTAGCTGAGGAATTTATACTTTATCTTGGTATAGTGTTCTCAGTAAGAATAAGGAACATTTAGATAGCACTTACTATGTGCTGGGAACTGTGCTAAGCACTGTCCCATCATTATCTCATTTGACTCTTATAATAGCCCTGCGAAGTAGGTGCTATTCTATTGTTATCCCCATTTTACAGATGAGAAAGCTGAGGCAGACAGAGGCTAGTCAGGGTCTGAGGCTGGATTTGAATTCAGGTCTTCCAGACTCCAGGCCCTTTATTTGGGATATGATGTGAAGTCTACTTGCTTTCAATTCAATAAACAATTACTGAACACTGTATCAATTGAGGGGTCAACACCTATTAGTGCTTATTAATAGTGCTTACTAATTACTGGACTGTGCCTGGGATACAAAGTCAAAAAACGAGACCCCCTTCACTCAAAGAGCTTATATTCTATGAGAGGTACCTACTGCGTATGAGTATATAAAGAAAAATAAAGATAAAGACAAGCTATTCAAGCCTGCTGTTTTTCAAATCACAGAATGGTGGAAAGCATGTGAGGTAACTCTCTAGCCTTGGGCAATCTGCTGGAAGCAGAAAGCCTGAGGTTCACTTTCCTGTTTTCTTCAAAGCAATGTTTTGGGAGGCAGATCTGAAGCTAGATGTGCTCAAAGATAGCCACAGTCCAGATGGCTGGCTAGGCTCGCCTTTGTTTTTCTCTACCTCTTCCTAAAATGACTAAAAGGGAATGTTCTGGGGTAACATCATGCTGCCGGAGAAGGAAGAGGATTGGTGGAGGGAGCTCAGAGCAGGGCAGATGGAAGCCCAGATTCAAAGCCTGCGTGTGCCATTTACATCCTGTCAGACTCTTCCTTAAGTAAGGCATTTCTCTTGTCTCCGCCTCAGTTTCCTGATCCGTAGTTATAGAAGTATCACGATGGCTGCGATGTTGGGCCTGGACCAAGAGGAAATTTAGCAGGGAGAAATTAGCATCCCATGTTTAATCAACCGACAAGCATGTGTTCGGTACCTACTATGTGCCAGGCACTGTGAAATAGATAAAGACAAAGACAAAAGTTCCTTCCTTCACATTCTGCCTGGGGAAGCAAGATATACAAGTGGGGCGAGTAAAAAGGGAAATTTCATACATTCCCTTTTCACAGGAGTATAAAAAGGGGCAGCTAAGATGATAGCAATTCAAAAGAGATCTGGGGATTTTAGTTGGTCGTAAATAATAATGTAGTGCAAGGACAAATTTTGCCTTCTTTGTATCCCCAGTGTTTAGCATGGCACCAGGTACATAGTAGGTGCTTTTAGAAAAGCTTGTTGGCAAACGGTTGTTTTAAAAAAGGTAATACCACATTGTATTGGTCTGTATAATATACCATTCCTGGATAATAATAGTTCCACTGTACTTTGGGTTGGTCAGACTATATCTGAAATACCATGGTTGCTATTGCTTAAGGTGGACATTGAGTTTTGAACTATGTCCAGATGAAGGCAACTGGGGTGAGAAGTCCTGAAACTATGTCACATGAGGAATGGCTCAAGGAATTGGGGATAGTTCACCTGGAGAAGAGAAGACTTAAGGTTTTCAAATATCTGAATGGCTGTCATATAGAAGAGGGAATAGATGTGCTCTGTGTGCCATCAGGGCTCAGAAGCAGAGATGGCAATTAGAGGGAGACAGGTTTTAGCTTGTGTAAGGAATGAATGAATGATCACTTACTGATGCCTTACTATGCGCCAGCCATTGTGCTACAAATTTTTTAAAAAGGCAATCCCTGTCCTCAAGGAACTTCCCTTCTAATGGGAATGGCAACATTTAAAGAGATTAGTGGCCAGGGAAGAGAGGTTTTGTCGGAGAAGTCACCAAGATTTTGAGTGGAGCCATGGGGTAAGAATCCAGAGGCTGTCTCTAGAAGTAAGATTAGTCTTGGTCTACCGTTCTCAGAACAAGGTGCATAAATGAGGGAGGACCATGAGTGGTGGCATGGATTGAAGATGGCCATGCAGCTTGGTCAGGCACCTGGGTGCACCTAGACTTGGCAATAGCCTCCAAAAGAATGGGCTACCTTTCTAGGTCATGAACTCCCTCTGGTACTGGCAGTATTCTAACAGAGGTTGCTTTCTTGTCTTTTAGGGATATCATAGAGGATGTTTCTGTAATGGCTAAGTAGCGAGACTAAATAACCTCTAAATCCTCTTCCCTGGAAGGTTCTGGGATTTGGGGATACTTTTCTTACCTGTCTGGGAGGAGTGGCAACAGGAGAACAAACTGGAGACAGTGTGGTGTCACAGAAAGTTCCCTGGAGTAGTAATCAGGAGATTCAGGTTTGGGTCTCCTTTGGGACAAATTAAATACCCTCACTGGTTCTTCCTCCTTTGTCAACATGGGATTTGATAGGTAGTAAAATGGATATGGTACTGGACCCGAGGTCAGGAAAGCCTGAGTTCAAAGCCTGCTCCAGATATTTATTAGCTGTATGACCCTAGACAAGTCACTCAACCTCTGTCTCCCTCAGTTCTTCATCTGTAAAGTGGGGATAATAATAGTATCTACACCACAGGGTTGTTGTAAGGCTAAAATGAAATAATATTTGTTAAGTGCTTTGCAAACCCTAAAATGCTCTGTGAAAGCTAGTGATTATTATTAAATTCAGCAAACATTTATTACGTACTAGGCACTGGAGGAAGAAAGATTTTTCTAAACAACACAGCCCCTGGCCTCAAGGAGTTTTCCAGGGACATGTTCTCAGATAAAGAGACTCTAAGGCAGAGTACAATTGGGGTCAAAGTAGCCATCCAGACAAAGTGATTTAGGACAATCTGAGGTCTGAGAAAACACTTTGAAGTGGGGGGAACAGGGCAGACTTTACCAACAGTCACTGGAGCTGAAATCTGAAGGAAGAAAAGCATTCTGAAAGACAAAGGGAATGGAAAAGAAGTACATCCTAGTCCCAGAGGGATGATCTTCAGAGACGTGGCAGTGAGACACAGGATGCTGAGGTCAAGGACCGGCCAGGTTCTGATCTGGCTGGGCATGGAGAGCTTATGAGGGAGGAATGTGAAATAAGGCTGCGGAGGCCAGTTGGAGCCAAACTATGGAGGGCCTTAAGTGCAGGCTGAGGAGTTGGGATTTTATCCTGGGTGGGTTGGAGAATCACTAAAGACAATTAGCAGGAGACTGACATGGTCAGTCTTATGTCTAAGGAAGATTGTTTGGGCAGCTGCCAGTTAGTTAATAAACATTTATTAAGCATCTGCTATGTACCTGGCTCTGTGCTAAGTGCTATAGATACAAAGAAAGGCAAAAGGCAATCCCTGTTCTCAGGGAGCTCATAGTCTTACGAGGGATATAATACACAAACAACTCTATACAAACAAACTGTATATACAGGATAATTTGGAGATAATCAACAGAATTTGGGTCAGAAGGAGAAATATCCAGGAGTAGGAAGATCAGCAGGGTTATACAGTAGAAAGAGCAAAAGGCAGGACTATTTTCACAAATGAGGAAACCTAAGCCCAGAGAAGTTAAGTGACTTGTCTAAGGTCATATAGTTGTATAAGGGAAAGCCAAGATCTAAATCGAGGTCCTCTTATTCCAAATTCCTCTTATTCTTTCCTTCCTATATCATGCTGCCACATGTCTTATTTTCTGGATATTTTCCTTATATCTTATCTTGTAGCTGGGTTCCATGCCTGCATTTCTGAAAGGACCCTAGGGTCCTAGGAAGCAGTTCTTGTCATTAAAAATGTCCATCTAACTGGGTGGGGAATTTTCCTGTCACTGATGCTTGAAATCTCACCATGAGGACTACATGCCTATGGGGTCAACATTAGCCTCTTCCTTTGTCTTTTAAAGTAGAGACTCTGGCAGTGAAGCATACATAAATAATTTAGGGCAAATTGGTTTATTGAATGATTTATGTCTATTTGTGCCTGTCATCTCCTATGGTGACAGTGACCATGTTTCCTCTAAACCTTCCCTCTTCCCCAGGGACTAGCACCAGGTTCTACATACAGCAAGTATTTAATAAATGTTTGCTTTCTACCTTCTTCTGGGCAGCTTTCTTTGGTCTTTGATTTTTGTTATTGTTGCTGTTGTCTCTATGCCTGAGGAAAATCAGGATGTGTGGGGAAAAAAGCGTCTGAGGCACTTAACTTGAAATACTAATGATGTATTCTGAAGGGGACATTTGAAAAAAGAACCATTGTGATTTATGGGGGAAAATGCCAGAGGAAGACTTCTGAGGAATGCTTCAGAGACTTGTTGAAGGAATCCCAAGAGAACCTTTTGGTGATCAGCTTATCCTTTTGTTGACATCTAGAAGGACATAGGATCATTGGATCGTGGGATGTGGGAGAATTGGGATTTGAAACTGGTCTGGCTAGACAGCAGGAGGTGAATGTAGGGAGCCAAGACAGAGCTTGTCCTTGCTTAGCTTTTAGAAACAAAAACTTTGGCAGAGTATGAAGGGGGTGGGGTTCCCCATCACTCTTTGGGTAGATCTGAGATGTACTAGTTTAAGCAGGATGAGTAGGTATGGATGGATATTGAGGTTTTAGACCTCACAAAAAACAAAGTGCATTTCTTGGGAGTTTTAAAACAGATTTTAATTTTGTTTTCATTGCTACAAGGAGTCCTTTTAATCTACATGTAAATCATTTGGGGTCTGAAAAAATTGGGAAAAAAAAATAGAAATCTCAGACATGGGTGCCTGGCACATAGTAAGCACTTAAAAAATGCTTGTTGATTTGACTTGACATGGGAGCATGAGCCAATCTAGTTATGAATTATGATGGGATAAAAAAATCATAACCTTAGATAAGAACCCTAGAGTGCACAGGGAGAATTTGAGGCTGGCTTAATTGGGATGCCAAAGAACGTAATGGTGTAGCTCAGTGTTAGAGTCACCCAGGAGCTCATCAGCTATAGAAAGTGTTGAATAAACCGCTTTTAAGAGGTGTGTTTCCAGTGAGTGAATTGGGGCAGCTTTAGTCTAAAGCACCACCTGGTGGCTAATCTAGACATAACACTCAGAGTAACCACTTGGAGGGAAGCCTTGTAAAATGCTATACATGAAAGCCTATGTGAAAGTGAACCAGCGTTTGAGCAAAATGAACAAATTTGCCAATAAATAATTTCCTCTCTAACAGGAAAGAACTTTTTTGCCTTCAGGGCTTGCGTGCCTGGAGGTCAGGAGGTATAGGGGAAGGTCAATGGGGTTCATGATGTTCAGTCATGTCTGACTCTTCATGACCTCATTTTCTTGGCAAAGATACTCCAGTGGTTTACCATTTCCTTCTCCAGCTCATTTTATGGATGGAGAAACTGAGAAAAACAAGGTTAAATGACTTGCCCAAGGTCACACAGCTAGTCATTGTCTGAGGCTAGATTTGAATTCAGGAAGATGAATCTTCTTGACCCTAGGACTAGCTCTCTATCCTCTGTGACACTCTAGTTGCCCCAACCAGGGAGTGTGGAAGGAATACAGAAAACAGGGGAAGGGACAGAGAAATAGGGCATATTGGGGCACTGAAAAGAATCTTGATCTTCTTTATAAATCTAGGAATGGCTGGTTCTTGACTGTAACCATAAATGAAAGATTGCTGTGACCCGTGCTTGGTAATAAATGCAAAAGAAGATTCTAGCCATCATTTTTATAGAACATTTTTTTCACTCTCAAATTGGAAGCTGCAATTTCTTTACCAAGGGAGAATGTCAGTGGAAGAGGAGCTAGAGTTAAAGGGGAATGGTGTCCTGCTGCTAGATAAATACCAAAGGGAAATCAAGCCATGTCTAAGGTTGAAAGAAAGAGGATTGTCAATGGATTCTGGCAATGTTTCTCCAATGACTGAAGTGATTCCCAGGGATTTGTAACCTCTGGGCATGAGTGGTATTTACTATAGTGGTCTCTGCTGAGAACAGCAGAAAGGGCAAAGGTCAGGTCTGGTAATGGATGGTTTGGGGAACGTGCTCTGAAACAGTGAAAGATTTATAGCCTATCTTGATCCTCGTAATTTCACGTTCATCAATTCAGGAGGGCCAGGAACTCAGTTCTCTTTTCTGGGACTCTTTGCTTTCCCAGTCCACAAGGCTTTTTATCATCATCATTATTATTATTTATAAGTAATCTGATTTGGTGCAATCATCCCATAAATCAGGGGTGAGGGACTCTGGCCCCCTAGTGTCGTCATGGAAAGAAGTGCCGTGGTACAGTAAGAAGGGAGATGAAATGGGAGTCCAAGGACCTGGGTTCAGATGTGTGCTATGCTACTTGTGACCTGGTCAAGTTACTGAATCTCTCCAGGCCTCAGTTTCTTCATCTGAAAATGAGAAACTTTGAACAGGTGACTTGTAAGGTCTCTTCCAATGTTAAGTAGAGGTTCCTGTTTTCTACTGAGGACAACTTGGGTGAAAAAAGCATACAAAGCCCACACATAAGTCGAAAGGGTTTCTGTCAGTTGTTTTTAATGGAGAAAAATGTAAAATATTTCCTCCTGTCTAGTTTTTCAAATAGTAATAAGGAATATAAAGCTAGGTGGTGTGGTGGCTAGAATGGGGAGGTAGAGCCAGGGAAACCTGAATTCAAAACCTGCCTTAGACATAAGTAGCATGACCCTGGGCAAGTCACTTAACCTCTGTCTGCTTTCATTTCCTCCTTCTGTAAAATAGGGGCCATAATAGTACCTACTGCCCAGGATTGTTGTGAGAATGAAAATAAGATAATATTTGTAAAGCACTGTGTAAACCTCAAAGTATTGTGTTGTTCAGTTGATTCAGTCGTGTCTGACTCCTTGTGAGCCCATTTGAGCTTTTCTTGGCAGAGATACTGGAGTAGTTTGCCATTTCATTCTCCAGCTCATCTTACAGATGAGGAAACTGAGGCAGATAGGGTGAAGTGACTTGCCCAGGGTCACACAGCTAGCAAGTATCTGATTTGAACTCAGGGAGATGAGTCTTCCTGGCTCCAGGCCTGGCACTCTATCCACTACACCACCTAGCCGCCCAAAGTGCTATATAAATACTGGCTATTATTTAATAAATGTAGCCTAAACAACAATATGTATATGTGTGCATATATATGTACATATATATTATATATAACATATATAAATATTTATTAATTAATTTCTAACCCCTAACCCTAAATCTTTTCTAAATTAGTTTTTAACTCTAAATTTGTGTATCTCTACACACATATACACACTTATAGACTATGTATATAGAAGGGTCTATACTATTTCTATACTACGTGTGTTTATGTATACACATACACACACATACAAACACTTCTTTTCAGTAGGCCATTTGAATCAAAGGGGCCTTTGAGGTAATCTAGCCAGTGCTTCTTAAACTGTGGGTCACGACCCCATATGGGGTCGTGAAAAATTTGCCAATGGTAAAAGGTTTCTGGATGTGCAATGACCAAAAATTAATTCAAAATCAGACGGGTAATGAATGCGAGGTGTCTGACAGCGCTTACCCACCTTGTAACTTCATTGCAGCCTTGGTTCTGAATACACAACATGAGCCCTTCTCACTGCACGTCATCACGCCACGCAACCCCAACAAACACTGCCAAAATGTGAAAAGGGGTCGAGAGTGGAAAACGTTTAAGAAGCCCTGAGTTCTAGTCCAATTCTCCCAATTTCTAGATGGAAACTGAAGCCGAGAGAGAAAGTGATCTGTCCACGGTCACACAGGGAAGAGCCAAAGTAGAACCCAGGTGTTCGACTCTTGATCCATGGCTTTTCCTCACCATATCACACTGCCTCAGAACAAATGGACAGCTCTAGAGATAAGTATCACAATTTTCTGCCTTCGTGAAGGAAGGGCAGTGCATAGAACACCAGCTTCTTACAAGGTGAAGGCCCTGATTTTCACCACGGACGCTGCTGTTTGCTGTCCCTCACCTGGAGAATGTTACGTTCACTGGGCTTCCATTCATTCATCTGTAAAATGGGAGGTTTGGAATGGACCATCTCAAAAGTTCTTTATGACACCGATTCCAAGTTCTCTGCTGATCATTGGACAGAGGTGGCCCCAAGGGGAGGGTGGAGGGGGTGTCACAGATGGTCCAGACTATCACCTCAAGAATCTCTTTGGCTTTGGGTTTACACAGTAATGAAAATAACTAGAGTTTTAGTTCTGTTCCAACATGTGCCTACACTGCTCCTGTTTGTACTTCCCATGGAGTGAGATACATAGAACTGGATACAGAGTAGATTCTCTGTCATTAAAAATAAAAAGAATCAATCTTTTACCACAGAGACTGAGAAGTAACAAAGTTAACTGGCTCACCTTTTATTTATCCTGCTCACTTCATAGTGGAGGGTATCACCGCCCTGCGTTGCTGTCAAGCCTCCAAGGAAGGACAGGAAAAGGGAAGCAGTCAACATTTAGTCTGCAAGCTTTTATTAAGCACTTAGCATGTCTATACTGGGTGCTTCGAATATGAAGACAAAACAACAAAAGAAGCAATGATCAGGAGATACCCAATGGACAGACTGAGTAGTACACTGCCAGCCTCTGTGATATCAACCCTTTCCCTCAACCTCTTTCCCCCTCTCCCTTCCAGCCTCCCTCCCTCCTCCCCCTTCCCTCTCTTCTTCTCTCTGTGTCTCTCTTTTCCTCTCTCCCCCCCCTTTTCTTCGCCCTCCCCTCCTTTTCTCTCCCTGCCTTTCCCTCTCCCTCTCCCTCTCTCTTGCCTCCCTGCTCCTGTTCTGCCCTCCTTCTGTGCCAGGCACTGTGCTAAGCACTGGAGAAGCAAAGCAAAGCAAAGAAATTAAATCAAGAAAATTAAAGCCAGTCTGACATGGAGCTAAGTTATTTTTACAAATATTAATTCACTTGCTCCTCCCAACAATCCTGCAAGGTCGATACTATTATCACCCCATTTTATATACATATATATAGTTGTTAAATATTACATATAATATATATTATATATATTGTTGTTAATAATCATTATATATGTATGTGTGTATATACATGTGTGTGTGTATATATATGTGTGTGTGTATGTGTATGTGTGCATACATATACATATAGTTGAGGAAACCAAGGTGAATGAAGGCTAAGTGACTTGCCATGGAATCATATAGCTAGTAAGTGTTTGAGGCTGGATTTGAACTCAGGTCTTCCTAATGCTATACACTGGGCTCCCTATGGGGCAGCTTGGTGGCACAGTGGATAGAGTATTGGGTCTGGAGTCAAGAACACCTGAGTTCAGCTCTGGCCTCAGATACTTACTAGCTATGTGACCCCAGGCAAGTCACTTAACCCTGTTTGCCTCAGTTTCCTCATCTGTAAAATGGACTGGAGAAGGAAACGGCAAGCCATTCCAGGATCTTTGCCAAGAAAATCCTAAACGGGGTCACAAAGAGTCAGGCATAACAGAACACCAGCAACAATATATACAGGACATATGCAGAGTAGAGGGAAGGTCATCTCCGAAGGGAAGGCTCTAGAGGCTGGGAAGGCCCAAAATGGCCCCCCCCCTGAAGAAAGTGTGGTTGGTGCTGAATCTTGAAGAAAGCCAGGGAAGCTCAGAGTTGGAGGAGAGGAAGGAAAGCCTTCCCCCCATGAGAGGAGAGGTGAGTGACTTGGGCTTCAAAGCAAGGAGCAGAGAGGGAGACGTGCACAGGAGCATGTCTTTTCCCAGGTGTCCACTCCTAATAGATGCAAAACTGCTAGTTGAAATTTTGTTCACATCAGCCCTAGTTTCCAAGCAGAGTTTTAGTCTTAGGCAGGAAGCCAGCAATCACTGATTTTGAACTCTCATCTGTATGCATATCTAACATGAAATGTATTTTCTAAAAACAAAACAAAAAAGTATACCCAAAGATGGATTTGTATCTGGAAACAACATCAGATTAAGGATAAAGGTATAGTTAACTCTAGCTCTAGACCTGCTCAAGCAAGCATCTTACATCATGTACTGCCTGGGCTGTTCGGCAATGAATTCTCAGATTCTAAGGTGGAGTGATTGTGCTAACATGGTAAGCTGAGCCTTCTCCAGGAAAATCAACTGAATCATTTTCTAATTGTTCCTAGAATTGGAAACTAATGGACTTTTTTTTGTGGGTTTGTCTTATTTACTCAATTACTTGGAGAACTACAGAATGTCAAGACTAGAAATGTAAGAATCAGAAAGTTGGAAGGGACCTTTGAGGTCACTCGGTGCAGGTGGCTCAGCAGGTAGAGTGTTGGGCCTGCAGTCAGGAAGACTCATCTTCTTGAGTTCAAATCTGGCCTCAGACACTTCGTAGCTGTGAGACCTTGGCCAAGTCACTTAACCTTGTTTGCCTTAGTTTCCTCATCTGCAAAATGAGCCGGAGAAGGAAATGACAAACTACTCCAGTATCTTTTTCAAGAAAACCTTAAAAGGGTCATGAAGAGTTGGACATGACTAAAAAAATTACACAAACCCAACTAAATTCCAACCCCTGTCTACCTGAATGTTCCTTCTATAACATTTCCAATAGGTGGTCTTTCAAGCTTCATTTGAAGGCCCTCAGGTAAGGGGAACCCACTACCTCTAAGGCCATGATTCTACTTTTTGACACGCCTAAGTACTAAGAAGTTTTTCCAGATATAGAATTGAAATCTGCCTTATTCCCATTTTTAACCCTCTGTTCTGTGTAAGTAAAACAAGTCTACTATTCCCCATCCCACATGATAGCCCTTCAAATGAGTGCCCCAGGGACTTGCTAACCCCTATGCTAATTAACACTTTAATCAATGACATGGGTAAAGGCATAGAACATATGCTTATCAAATTTGCAGATGATATAAAACTGGGAAGAACAGCTAATGCATTTGATGACAGTCAGGATCCAAAAAATATTTTGACATCTAGAGCATTGGGCTGAATTTAACTAGGTGACATTCCTCAGGGATAAAGGTAAAGTCTTACATGGGTTCAAAAATTCAGGGTAAAAAGTAAAAGATTGGGAAGTCATGTTTAGGAGGTAGTTTATCTGAGAAAAAGATCTGGAGTTTTAGTGGACTACGAATTCAAATGAGGGGCAGCCAAAAAGTAGAGCCTTGGGTTCCACTAAGAATTGTATAGCTTACAGGAATAAGGAGGTGAGATTCCCTTTTACTCTGGTCATATTTAGGGTAGTGAATTCATCTGTGGACACCATAGTTCAGGGAGGACATCGATTAACTTGGAAATCTTCAGCAGAAAACAATTGGAATGGCAAAAAGCCTTGAGTCCATGTTGTAGGTGATCTAGAACAGAACAAGCATTTGAGTATCTCCTACGTCTTAGGCACTGTGCTAAGTTCTTTACAAATATTATCTCAAGTGATCCTTACAACAACCCTGTGAAGATTATTATCCCTTACTTTACAGTTTAAGTGTCTGAGGTTGGATTTGAACTCAGGTCTTCCATACTCCAGACCCTGGGACTCTATCCATTGAGCTATCTAGGAAACAAGGATCCACTAAAGGAACTGGGGACATTGGGCCTGAAGAAAAGCAGTGTTAAGGAATGTTAAGGGGTCCCTGAACTTGTCTTTTTTGAGTTGTCATCTTTTCCAGAAACACTGGACCCAGAGGATACAGGAGGCCTTGAATGTGTCAAGGAGATAACAATACCCCTTCCCACCCTCTGCAATTTGCTGTACTCTCTGTGTGTCTTTGGGAGTCAAGACAGGTACCAGTCAGTCTGCACTGGGCTGAGAAACTGCATGTGCATCTGGGACCCTTGTAGATAAGCAGACCATCCCATCTTTATAATGTAGCACTTCCCATGGGGAAAGAATATGGTTTTTGCCAAGGTCTTGCCCCTCCCCTTCGAGAGGGGTTTTGTTTTTTTCCTATCTTTGCTCTGCCTTTCCCCCCCTCCCATGCCACGCCCCTTTAGGTGGAGATTCTGGTTCTCCTCCTCCCTTTGTGGTAGTTATAAATATGCAAACTTCTATATGTTTTGTTGAATTCTTTGGGTTCCACATGCATGTTCACTCCTCTTGTAATAAACCTAGTTTTCACGTAAGTTTCATGAAGTTGTGACTGCCTGTTGACAGGAAGACTCTGAGGGGATGTTATAATTGTATTCCTAGAATCAGAAACACCTTTATATGTAAGAGGGATTTAAATTGTTCTCTTCTGTTCCCAAGAACAGAAACAAGAACAATTATTGAAAACTGCAAAGCAGCTGGATTAGAGGAAATCGGTTTTTTTACCTGTTAGAGCTACATAGAAATGGAATGGAATGCTTGGGGGAGGAAGGAGTTTCCCCTGTATTGGATGTCTTTAAACAAAGGCTGAGTGACATCTTGCTGGATATGTTGGAAAGGGGGTTTCTTTTTTCATGTAGAGTTTGGACAAGGTGGTCACTGTGATCACTAACAACTCTGAAATTCTCTCATTTGGGATTGACTTCTTATTGGACTCACAGAGGAAGCAAAAGTAATAAAAGCCAATATGTAATTAAGGCTAAATTGCACGGTACAGCCTGTAAATGCCTTGGGATTTTAGGTAGGAGAGAACAGCGTGGGTTGGTCTAGGCAGGGAGTCTTCCCAGAAGGTATGGGGTCAGAGCGGGCCATGGAATATGGCATAGTTTGGATTGGATTTGTAGATTCTGTTTTCTCAAATTCCTTTACAATGACAAATGTCTTTCTGTCAAACCCAGGAAAAATCTAATCAGGAAATAGAGCTGCTGGGGAGTGTTTTCAGTAGAGCAAGAGATCCAGGCCCTAATTTTATGTTTTTTGCAAGTATGTTATTTTGCAGAGTGATGGGGTATCCTCAGTAAGAATGAGCCCTGGCTGACACTACCAATAAGGCCCTTTAATAAATATCTTTGGGCAGCTAGGTGGCATGGATAGAGTGCCTGCCTGGAATCAGGAAGACTCCTCTTCCTGAGTTGAAATCTGGCCTCAGACACTTCCTAGCTGTGTGACCTTGGGCAAGTCACCTAACCCTGTTTGCTTCAGTTTCCTCATCTGTAAAATAAGCTGGAGAAGGAAATGTCAAACCACTCCAGTATCTTTGCCTAGAAAACCCAAATGGGGCCATGCAATGTTGGACATGACTGAAAAACTACTGAACAAAAAAAATTAAATATTTTTATTTTATCGACATCTTTTGTCTTTTTATATCACAATCATTTCCTATTGCCTTCCCTTTAATCTGAAAGTTCCCTTGTGAAAAAGAAAAGCAATTATGAAAAAAAGTGTTTGACACTGTTGGAAAGTGTGCACTTTTTTGGGGTCTGGAGTCAAAGATCCAGGGTTCAGATTTTACCACTGATACTTACTACCTATGTAACCCTGGATAAGTCATTTAACCTATTGAACCTCAGCCCTCCCATCTGGAAAGTGAGAGAATTGTCCTACATGGCACCTGATATTTCTTTATCAATTTAAAAATCAACAAACATTTATCAATGAATTGAGAAGGAATGAGACATTTATCAAGCCCTTTCTCTGGACCAGGGGACACAAGATCACGTACAATCCCCATCCTTAAGGAATTTACATGCAGATGAGGGAGACTGCACACAAAGCAGAGTGGTGTCCAAATAAGTGCATTTTGGTTAGGAAAGTTATATATGGAAGGAAGGCAAGGGAATACACATTTATTAAGGGCCTATTATATGCCAAGCACTATGCTAAGCACTCTACAAGTATTATCTTATTTAATCCTCACAACAATCCTGGGGGATAAGAGCTATTTCCATTCCCATTTTACAGGTGAGGAAACCAAGGCAAACAGAGATTAATGACTTGCCCAGGTTCACACAGCTAGTGAGTGTCTGAGGCCAAATTTAAACTCCAGTCTTCCTGACTTCCAGTTTAGGGCTCTATCCAGTGTGGCCACCTACCAGGCTCTAGGGTTGCTGAGTGGGGCCAGAGAGGAATAATTTGTACAACTCATTCAGGAATAATGGCAGAGTCAGTTTGAGCTTGGTTCATGGTTCCAGAATTGGAAAGAGGAGAGGAAGGAAAGGGTATAAGAAGGGAGGCATTACAGTTGGTAACACTGAGGGGGTGATGGCTACAGATCAGGCCATGTAAACCCTAGGAAACCAAGGACAAGAAAGAAAGAAAGAGAGAGAAAGAAAGAAAGAAAGAAAAAAAGAAAGAAAAAAAGAAAGAAAGAAAGGAAAAAAGAAAGAAAGAAAAAGAAATGAAGAAAGGAAGGAGGGAGGAAAGGAAGGAAAGAGGAAGAAAGAAGGGAAAGAGGAAGAGAGAAACAATTTTTGCTCTTAAGGAACTTAGATTCTATTGGAGGAGACATGTACTTGTATAAGTATATACAGAAAAAATTCAAAATAATTACAAGCTATTAAAAGTATAAAGTAGTTAGAAAAAAAAGGACATTTAGAGGTGTGTGTGTGTGTGTGTGTGTGAGAGAGAGAGAGAAAGAGAAAGAGACAGAGAGAGAGAGAGAGAGAGAGAGAGAGAGAGAAATCGAGAGAGACAGAGACAGAGAGACAGAGAGATCAGGAAAGGCTTCAAGTCAAAGGTGATGCTTGAAATGAATCCTGAAGGAAGTAATGACAGTGGAGGTGATGAAGGAATTTATTCTGTGTAGGGGAGATGACCCCTATAGATGCCATATGGAGTGCCTGGAGTGGGGAAGAGAGAGAAGGACAGTTTTACTGCATTATCCAGGAGACTAATGTATAATGAGTCTGGAAATATAGGTAAGAGACAGGTTGTGAAGGGGTTTTATTAGATTAGGGAAGTAATAGATAGTACGGTGATTAGAGCTATGGACTTGGAATCAAGACTGGAATTGAAATCTGCCTCAGACACTTAGCAGTGTGAAGCTAAGCAAGTCACTTAACCTGCTTGCCTCAGTTTCCTTATGTATAAAATGGGATAATTATAGTATCTGCCTCCCAGGGTTGTTGTGGGGATAAAATGAAATAAAGTGCTTTGCGTACCTTAAAGCGCTATATAAATGCTAACTATTCCTATTATTAATGTGGCGCCACAGGCGCTTATTAAATATGATAGTGACAAGCAGATTATTATTAAGGAATTAATTATCATGTCATCAACTATTAAAGATTATTAAGGGAAATCTCTTCCAGTTCTACGTCTACGAGGACGTACCCACATGCCCCTCACTCTATCCGTTTTCCGTAGAAAATCTGAGTCTGATAAGGAAACTGGCTGGGATTTAGGCTGCACTCTCGAGGACTACAACTCCCAGCAAGCCTTGCGCCCAGCAGGGGCCGGATGAATGACGGGACCGCGGCGGAAGTGACCTAACTCGAGGGCGGGTAATTTCGACTCTGGCGGGAGAAGAGCGGTTGCCGATTTCAGTGGCTGCCCCCGGGTCTGGAGCCCCCGGAACCGCGATGGCTCAGCCAGAGGAGGACCGGTGGCCTTCGCGTTTGGTCCAGATGAAAGTGAGTGCGGTCGGATCTCGCCCGCGAGCGGAGGCGGCGGCACCGGGAGTCCCCGGGGTGTGGAAGCCGCCCGGCTACTGAGGAGCCCCGGGCCTGGGCGCGGTCGCCTCTGGGAGCGAGAGGGCTGAGGGGAGGTGGGCGAGCGCTGGGCTCGGCTTGGTCCCCCCTCTTCCTCCCCCCAGCCTAGGGCTCCCCCCCCTTTCTACATATTTTGTATTGATGGAGGTGGGGGTGATGGGGGGGGGGTCGCTGTGTGCGGAGCGCTGAGCCTGGATAGGCCGGAAGACCAGAGTTCAAATCCCGCCTCTGACATTTCCTAGTTGGGGGACCAGCCTGGCCAACTCCTTTCGCCTCTGTCTGCCTCAATGTTACCCTCTGCAAAACGGGGATAGTAGCATCCACCTACCTCCCAGGGGTGTGGTAAAGGTGGAGTCAAGTGATGTTTGTAAAGCGCTTAGCTCTGAGTGCACTCAGCGCCTTCTGTCTGCAAGGCCCTGTCCTAGGTGCTGGAGAGGAGGCTCCCCTGCCCTAGGGAAGCTTGCATTGAGAGGCGAGAGGGGGCCGGCCCCCAGGGCTGTGTGTGGCTACAAATATAGTCATACGAAGTACCTTTAAATTTTATATTTATGCACGTATTGGTATATAATAAATAAACGATGTATTATCGTTACAACAACTATATGTTTATACATAAAAGTTATATGTATATATATATATAAATGTTTGAGGTTCTAAGCCCAGTGGTAGCTGTTTCATAAATTCTCGCTCCTTTCTCCCCCATTTAAATTATACACACACATATATACATGCACACATATATACATCTAGAATTTATATATAATATAGTATATAGTACATATATCTATGTGCATATGTGCATGCACAAATTAAATACACTATATATGGTTTTGGAGAAAATAAAATAATTGTGAAGGGCTTTGCAAACTTTAAAGTGTTATATAAATATTAGTTACTATTATTAATGGGGAGCCATAGGAGTTTATTGAATATAGTAGTGACATGCAGACTGTAAGTATTAGCACATATCAATTATTAAAGAAAATTCCATATATAATTACATATGGGATATCGCTTACATATCCCTTATATATAATTACATTGTAAATCCTTTATTATAATAGTGCCTTTGTATATTAATTACATAATCTTAAAATTAATTATATATAATGTAGATGGTTTGTAAATCTATAATTAATTTGTATATTAGATACATGTTTACAAATTAACATATATTTTAATTTTTTATTACTTAAAGCTCTTCCATAATAGTTGATGATATATGATAATATATCATGTGTAATAATTGATCATATATAGTATATATTTAATATTGTGTATATTATACTTGACTTTGGAACTGATTTAAAGATAACCCCCAAAGTAGAAGTTACCATAATAATGGAAAGAATTCATGGGTATTATTACCACTGCTGTAAAACTGACAGAAGACCTTAGGGTTTAGTGGCATCTACTTTCTCATCTCCCCAAAATTTTAATGAAAATGGCCTACATACATGTAAAGAGGAATTCCTTGAAGAAATTCTGAGAAGGAAACAGTCAGGCTTTCACTGACAGTTTTCCACAACAGACCACATATTTTCAGTTGCAGTTGGCCTAGAGATTACAAGATATCATTTTGTTAACAAAAATCATTTGTTTTACTAGAACAAAATGCATCCTTAAAGGCTCTCTTCCAATAAAGTGTGTCATATACATATGTCAAGATTGTACAAAAGGCACAACCGCAAAGGTATTTGGTTCTGTGGCCCTGTGTATCTATATCATACAGGGAGATGATACTTTCCAAAAGATGTTGGCCAAGTGCTGAGGCTAAGTGGGCAAATAATACCCTATAGATGCTCCTGGATGATCCCCTCATGCTGATTTCTGTAGTCCTCAAATATCAGAGGGCCTGCCTCCTCATGGAGATCCACAGTTATGCTAAAGATAGCAGGCTTACATTCCACGTAGGAAGAACCAAGTGGAATACACATTCATATCGGCATACCTATGGAGTTAGGTCATCAATATGTATGTAATGGGGTCATGTATCATTGGTAAATGTTAAACATGGACAATGGCCTGGCCCCCAAATTGAATGAGAAGAGAGTAGGCTGATTTCATTTGAGAAATTACACATTGCTTTCAATGACTGACATTAACACCAGTGTTCTCCCAGCAGCATGGTGTAATGGACTGAGACCTGGCCTTGGGAGTCAGAAAGACCTCGGTTCAAGTCCTGCTTCTGATACTTACTGGCTGATACTGATACTTACTGTGACCCTCTGACAATCCTGTAACGCCAGTGTGCCTCAAGCAGTTGTTGAAGGGGGCTGCTTTGCCTTGGTTAGGGGAGTTTTCTCACTAGGAGTTTCTGCTTCATCGAAGTCACCTTTGGCTCTCTGTGTCTGCCTACGCTAACAACACACTCTTGAAGGGTAAACATGGTGAAACATGTCTGGTGGAGATAAGCACCATTTCCCAGGATGCTCTGGACCCTTCCCAAAAGGTCTAGTGCAAAGTGCTCTGGACTAGATAATTGTGAGCCGATCTAGGCTCCAGCAGCAATAGTGACAGCTCACATTCTATGAGACTTTAAGTTTTATAGAAAGTGCTTCCTGATTAATAACCTTGAGACATCTGAAGTATTCCCTTCATTTTGCAGATGAGGACACCAAAGGTCAGAGAGGTAGATCAGCTTGCCTATGGCAGCACAACTCTTAAATGTCAGAGCTTGAATTCAAATTTAGGTCTTTTTCCACTCCAAGCTTGGTATGGAGTCCCTGGGCTGCCTTCTCCACTCATTTACCACGCAGACTTAGGCAAATTAATTCCCCCCAATAAGCATTTAGTAATTGCTTCTATATGCCAGGCACTGTACTAAGTCCTGGAAACACAAATACTTGCAAAAATAAAGGCAGTCCCTGGTCTCAAGGAGCTTATGTTCTAATGGAGGTTCAGTTCAGTTGTTTTTTCCTTGTGTCCAACTCTTATGACCCCATTTGGAGTTTTCTTGGCAAAGATACTGGAGAGTTTGCCATTTTCTTCTGCATTTTGCAGATGAGGAAACTGAGGCAAGAAGGGTTAAGGGACTTGCCCAGGGTCACACAGCTAGTAAGTGTCTGAGGCCAGATTTGAACTCAGGAAACTGAGTCTTCCTGACTCTAGACCTGGCACTCTCTCCATTGTGTCACCTAGCTGGAAGCAATGCCTAGAAGGAAGCTCAAAAATGTATGTGTGGAGGTGTTGTTGGGAGGCTGATGAAATCTACAGAGTGAGATGGAATTTGCAGGATGAGGAGAGTGCTATGGCTTGATGTGGAAAAAATCCAGAGTCAGGAGTAGAGCCCAGAAAATAAATGTCTCAATTTCCTCTTCTGTAAAATGAGAATAATACCTATGCTAGTTTCTTTACAGATTGTCATGAGAATTTGAGATGATATATGTAAAAGTACTTAAAAATGTAGAAAGTGCTATGTAAATTTAAGGTATTATTTTGAAAGTATGAAACCATGTTTCAAAATAATAGTCAGTCAATCAATAAGCATTTAATAATCACATGGGCGAGGCATTGCTAAGCTCTGGGGATTACAGAGAAAGGCAAAAACAGGCTTTACCCAAAGAGGTTACATTTCAGTTGAGGAGGCAGCATATAAATAACTAAATATCTACAACATTCGTACGATATAAATGGAAGGTAATTTTCACAGAGAAAACATCAGCAACTTGGATTTTAGTTTTTGTTTCTACTGATTTTAACACAACATTGTGTTATTCTGGGTAGGTCACCTTTGTGTGCCTCAGTTTCCTCAACTGTAAAGTGAGGATAATAGCATCTACCTTACAGGGTTATTGTGAGGATCAAATGAGATAATATTTGTAAAGGTGCTTAGCCCAGTTCCTGGCACGCAGTGGGCGCTATGGAGATATTCATTCCCTTCTCTTCTCTTTTCCCCTATAATTAGATTTTGAAACCTATACTTGAACCTTGACTTTTTGGATTTCTTGAGCCTAGCAAGAATTATGTTTCCTGGACAACCCCTCCTTGCCTGATTGGTGCTCTAGCAGGTCTGACAGCCCTCCCTTTGGCTCTCCCTGGCCCCAGTCTTTCCTAGGCATATTAGCCCTTTTTTTAGTGTTGTGTAATAGAAAGAAATAGTACTGGATTTCTAATCAGCAGGTCTAGGTTCTTGTCCCATTGCTATAACAAGCATTAGCATATGAGGCAAATCACTTAATGAAAAATAAGGGGCATTATATAGTGTATTAAGGTTTATAAAGTGCTTCACATCCAGGGTCACATTTGGTTCTTATGACAACTTGTAACAACAATGCTACTTGCTGCTACTGTGGCTGTGTAAGGCCAATGACACCAGCACACATGAGGGCTACTAGCACAGGTTCCTTGATCTGCTTTTCTAAGGAAAGCAACTTTAAGGGGTTAACAATCTTACTTTATTTAAACATACATATGTCATTCACTTAGTTCAGGGGGAAAGGTCAGCACCCTGAACTTTCAGAGAAAATACAAACAGAAATTAGAAGTAGAAAAAATTACAGAAACCAACAGACAGGCTTCTATCTGTCTGACCAAGTCACAATACATAGTTACCAGAGAGAGAAGCACCAACATCTGGGTTTTCAAAGCAGAGGGGGGCTCTTAACGACTACCCAGAGTCTTATCTGGTGATGTGACCATGCGTCCAATGAGTGAAACTCCCAAAACAAAACACCAGCCTTAGAGTATATATACACTTCTCAGGGTCAGAGGGCATCACAACCATGCCACTCAAAGCCATGTGACCTAGGCCTTCCCGTGACTTAAGCAGGTCACCAAAGACGCCTGATTCAATCAAAGACTTGATTGAAACAAAGGCAAGACTCAAAGGCACTTGATTGCCTGACTGTTGAGAAGCACTCCAGAACAAAAAACAGCAAAAAGTCCCATTACACAACCCGGTGAAGTAGATACTGTGGCTGGTTTTGTCCCCATTTTCTGATGAGGAAATCGAGGCTTAGGTAGGTTCATTGACTTGCCCATGGTCATGTGGTTAGTAAATATCAGAAGTGGAATTCACACCCAGATCTCTCTGATTCCCAAAGTTCTTTGTTCCTTCTGCTATACTATGCAACCCTCTATGACCTTCATTTCGTCAACCATGAAATGAGGCTCCTGAACTAGATGATCTCTTGTGGTGTATTATTTTTATGATCAGCTTCTTTGATGGTCTGGGCTGTGAGAGCAGAAGAGTAGAAGAGCCATGCTAAGGCTGATGAGTTGGATGCCTCTACCCTAAGCAGTAGAGTGGAACACTGAAAAGATGAGAAGACAAAAAGTATTGTTACAGTCCTTCCTGGGGGATCTAGAAGGAAGGTTTAGTGTAGGGCGGAGAGGTTCATTTTATGAAGATTTGTTGGTTAATGCTAATGATCATGCTTGTTTCCTAACTAATTTTGAAACTTTGAAGTATTTTTGATGTGTTTTTATATTTCAGGCAGTAGATGATTTGCTGAGATGTGGGATTTGCTTTGATTATTTCAACATTGCAATGATCATTCCTCAGTGTTCACATAACTGTAAGTATGGGAATGTTTTCTTATGAGTGTGTATGAGGTGTACTCTTCTCAATATCAAATTGGCATTTAGCACTGTCAACTTGGGGTAATGCGGTTAAACACACATTTCTGGTAAATGGCTTCTATTTAATAGATCTTATAATGTTCCTGTTTTGTCTTTTCACGCCATCGTTTCTTGACGTTTTTATCACTTTTATAGCATTGGTGATAATAAAGATTTTGGTCATACCGCAAGGTAATTTGTTGTCAAACACTCATAGAACAGGGCTAACATTAAGCCCACTTTAAAAAAATGGTATACAAAATTAGAAGACAAAATTGGCCAACCAATTTAATTAATTCTTGAGTTAGAATTACAGGGCTTGAAAATCTTTATAAAATTTAGACAAATTTGCATAATTTTTTTTCAGTGAGAGCATTCCAGGCATTAAAAAGCAATTTAAACTGCTTTAATAGCTGATTCTAAGAGTCATGTGTTGTAATGTATTTATCCTTTTGTTCATTCTCCTCCCAGACTGATAAAATTTGAGGATTGCTAAGTACTTAAAAATTCTTTATACAATAGCTTAAAGTAGTTAGAATGAAGATGCTAGTCATTGTCCCAGTTTTCAGGTGCCAGTTATTCAGTTTTTTTTATCATCTAGACCTAGTCTTTCTCATCTTCTTCTTGTGTTAGGTGGGGGAACTTGGAAAATTTATACCAGAATTTGGATTGCTGCTAAGTATAGCTTTGATGAAATGCTTGATGAGAGATAGTGTTCGAATCACTGCATTTGTGGATTTCAGTTATCATGCCATTTTTTCTTCAATTATGAATAATTAAGAGTCAACTATCTATCTCTATCTCTAGTGTCTTTGATCAGTAGAGAAGATAACCTTGTTACTTTATTTCTTCTATTTTTTTGTCATCCCCTTCCTCCCCCCTAGCCAACCCATATTATCTTAATGTAATTAATGGAGGGGCCTTTAACTGCTACAGTTATTCACATGTCCAAAAGTTAGTTTATTTTATGAACCTTTTGTTTCTACCCTCTGAGATTCTGAACCTTCAACAGGTCATTTTTTAAATAATAAGAGAATAAAACACTATTTATCACAATTTCCCTCAAATCTCAAAGTAGCTTTGGTCTTCAGTGTTGTTATAATGACGTAAGTGCCTTCAGTGACTTGGGGTCAGTTGGTTTAGTTGTTTCACATAGCATTCATTGGATATTCAGCTATCATTGCCCTGGGTGAACTGAAATCAGTGACCTAAGGGCCTATCCATGTATTAACACTCTCAGAACTTTTCTGAAATGTTCTACTTTTCTATTCTATTCCCTTTTGTTTTTTTGCTCTAATTTATTTGCTTTGGATATGAGTAGCAAGTACTGCATTTATAATTCGTTTATTATTGTTGAACATTTGAAAAGTTTAGATAAATTGATTCAGACTCATGGAATGAGAGAGTATTTATGCTATGCTGATTTTCCACACATAAATCCTATGAAATAAAAAACTGTCTACTTTTAATGCATTAATGATTTTAAATGATAGTTTTCTTAGGAAGCAGCAGTTTCTCTCTCTTTGTAATTAAAAATCCTCAAAATATCTGTTCCTAGGCTGCTACTTTAAAATAACTGCTATATTATTAAATTAAGGATAGGAGGCACCATTTTTCTCTTGAGCCCTTGACCCACAAGGGAAAAAATATAAATGGAAGACTTCAGAATTTAAATAAATGAATTTTTTTAGAATTAATATAGAAAAATGAATATGTTTCCTTCAATGCCTTTTTAAATGAAAAGGAGAGCTCTGTTTAACAAATAGTAATAAATGTACTTTATCATTTAAGGGGATGTGAGGGAGGAGAACACCGAGAAGGAAAACAAAGGAAGTGAGGAGATAATCAAAGACTTGAGAAGCTCAGTATATTCTGAAGTGAGTGTGCAAATTGGAGGTTGTTGGCACAACCATTTGGAAGCTTTTTATTAGTTCTCCAACATCATTAGTACTTTCCTGGGAACCATAATTTTTACTTTCATTTCAAAACTTTATGGTTAATTCCCGAAATAAAGCATTATTTTCCCATGGAACTGAGTCTAAAGGTTTTGTACTATTCAAAGAAACAACTTAGGATTTAGACAATTTACTTAAGAACTTTAGGGAATGTTCCTCTCTTTTGATGTTCATAAAATCACAGAATGTAAAAGCTGAAAGTGACTTTGATCATCTAATTATATCCTTCTCATTTTATAGATGAGGAAAATGCATCTGAGAGAGATTGTGTTTGACTTGCTCATAAGTAATTCAGTGGGACCCAAACACAGGTGTTCTGATCACGGCTCTGTTGTTCTTAACATCCTTATTGAGAGTTTAGAGTTGCCTCTCAGTAATGCTTGAAAATTACATTAAAATTAGCCTCTACTTCATAATTGTGGGGCTTTTTATTTTCTATACACTTGATCCTTGTTGGGTCTTAACGGGGAGAAAGCCAAATTCACAATTTAAACATACTCTTTGGAAAAAAAGAATGAGTTAACCCACCATTCAGAGCTATTCGGTCACCTTATCAAATATTCAGCGACCCTACCTTGAATGGAATAGCTGCTGATTCCACCAGGGGATACTCTCCTCTGCATTGTACCTCACCAATTTATGTTTGTCTGTAGTCTGATAAAGTTGAAATTAAACCAAAAGCTTAATTTCTTCATAATTACAACAGGAGTTCTTAACTTTTTTTGTATGTCCTTGGGCTCTTTGGTTTGCTGGTGATGCTTATGGACTCCTCAGAATAAAGTTTTTAAATACTTAAAATACATATGATTACAAAGGAATGAAATACAGTTTTCAAAATATTAAAAAATGTTATAGACCCCAGGTTAACGACCCCCAAATTAGAGGTTTCCTATTCCTGTTTTAAAGTAATATCGCATTGGATATGCAGAAGAAAAAACATTGTGAAGCTTGAATCTCTGCAAAGCACTGACTTGTTAATTTGCCTTACATTAAATATACATAGAATAATAAAATTGCCAGGAATATTCAAGAAATTCTGGGTTTTCTCAGTACTGAGTAAAATCTTACATTGTGTTCTCATGCATTTTAATGCTAGATGTGGGATATGGTCATAGTGACTTAGAAGAAGAATGCCTGGAGGCCTTATACAATTGGAATCAGGAGACCTGGGCTTGAGTCCTGATTCTGATATTTATTAGCTGTATATTCTGACAGGGCAAGTCACCTCATTTCTCTGAGCCTCAATTTTCAAATGCATGGTATGTGGATAAAAATACTTGTACTAATTTGTCACAGAGTCATTGTGAGGAAAATATTTTGTTAAGCAAATAGTACCATCTAGATTCTAACAATCATTCCTTCAGTATT
Organism: Trichosurus vulpecula; assembly: GCF_011100635.1. NCBI lineage: Eukaryota > Metazoa > Chordata > Mammalia > Diprotodontia > Phalangeridae > Trichosurus > Trichosurus vulpecula. The sequence continues at coordinate 155,017,300 of NC_050581.1, forward strand.
GGTGCTTAACACAGGAAGCTACATCTTAGAGTAAAGAGAGCACTGGACTGGGAGTTTGAAGGCCCAGAGGCTAGTCTCAACTCCGCCATGAACTGGCTGTGTGGGACATTGGGTAGATCTCTTTACCTTTTTAGGCATCAGTGTCTTCATCTCTAAAATGATGGGCCTGAAATTGAATGATTTCTAGGGTTACTTCCAGATTTAAGATTCTGTTTTGTGATCTGTGGCCTAGAGGTATTGTTAGATTCCTATGGAAATGACAGTTTTTCCAGACTTTTTTTTTTTTTGCTTATCGCAATTTTTTGATTTTTTTTGTGTCACCTTTATTTACAAATATGTCCCTTTCCTGTTCCCTGCCTAGTGAGCCATTCCTTACAATGAAGAATAAGAACGAGGGAAAAAAAAGAAGTTCTGCAAGAATATAATGCCTAAATCTTGTCCCATGTCCCATACCAGTAGTCCCCTACTTAGTGAAGAAGAGAGGGAAGTACATGATTTTAGTTTTTTTTTCAGGGTGAGGTTTGGTCACTATATAACCTTTATCTATTATTCATTTCTGTCATCTTCATATTATTAAATAAATATTATATTCTTTCCTTTTACATTGTTGGAGTCTAGTTGTTTATTGTTTTCCTGCTTTTGCTTATTTCGTTGTGCAGTAGTTCATTTGCATTTCCCTTGCACGCTTCCCTGAGTTTTTCATATTTAGTGTTTCTTACAGCATGGTAACATTTCAGTAGTCATAGACCACAATTTGTGTAGCCCTTTTTCCAGTGGAGGGATCTAGTTTGTTTCCAGCTATTTTCTACAACAAAAAGTGCTGCTATGAATATTTTGGAGTATTTGGGCCCTTTCTTTGTGCCTGTGACATCCATGAGTTATAATTTGCCTTGTTCTGAGCTCTCTTGCTCAAAGGATTTAGTCATTTTAAAAAGCCTAATTCCAAATTGTTTTCCACAATGCCTGGACCAATTTACTGCTGCACCAACTGTCTATTAGTATACCAGTCTTTCCAAAGTGCCTCCAACATTAACTATTTCCATCTTCTGTCATATTTGTCAGCTTTCTGGTTGTGAAGTGAAACCTCAGAGTTACTTTGATTTGCATGTCCCTTGCACAACCCCAAACTCTATTTTTTACCCTAACCTGATAGGATCATTGAGCAGCTCATTTCACCTTTTTGTACTTGAGTTTCCCCACATTTTATATGTTGTTCATAGTTTGCAGTTCTTTGGAGAATTGTTTGTGTGCTCTATGCCTAGCACATAGTAAGCACTTAACAAATGCTCGTTGATTGACTGACTGACCATTTTTTTCTTTGGGAGTAACTCTTGGTCATATGTTTGTGTTTTAAGTCCCCGTATGTATATCTTGGATATTGGAGCTGTATCAGAGATAACTGTTGAAAAGGGATTACCCCTGACCACCAAAATTAGAATTTCCCTTCTTGTCCTAAGTGCATTGATTTTGTTCATGCAAAATGTTATGTTTCATGTAGTTAAAATATGTTTTATTTTTTATGATTACCTTTATCACTGGTCAAGTCAACAAGTATTTGTGAAATGCTTTCTATATGCCAGGCACTGTGCTAAATCCTGGGAATACAAACCAAGGTAAAAACAATTCCTGCTTTCAGAAAGCTCACAATCTAATGTGAGAGACAGCATGCAAACAGGATATGACTAGCTAATCTGGAGGTAATCTCAGAGGAAAGCCTAGCATTGGGGGTGGGGCTGAGGGAGGAGGCTTGGTAAAGACTTCTTGTAAAAGGTGGGATTTAGCAGAGATTTGAAGGAAGCCAAGGAAGCCAGTAGGCAGAAATAGGAGAGAGAACATTCTGGGAATGAGGGACAGTCAGTGAGAATGTCCAGGGTCTGTAAGTAGAATGTTCTATGTAAGGAACAGGCAGGAGGTCATGTCACCGAATCTCAGAGTATGTAAAGGGGAGCAAGGTGTAAGAAGACTGGAAAAGTAGGAAGGAGCCAGGTTAAGAAGGGCTTTAAAAGACAAACAGGATTTTATGTTTGATCCTGGAAGTAACAGGGAACCACTGAAGTTTCTTGAATATGTATGTAATATGGTCAGCCCTGCAGTTTAGAAAGATCAATTTGACATCTGAATGGAGGATGGACTGGCATGGGGAAGAGACTTGGCAGGCAGACTCAGCAGCAGACTATTGCAATAGTCTGGGTGTGAGGTCATGAGAGCCTGCATCAGGGTGGTGACAGTGTTCTAGGAGAAGAAGGCACGTATACTTGTTTGGTTAAGAGCTCTCCCCTCTAGTTATAGCTGATCTAGTTCTTTTCTAATATTTTTAATGGTGTGACTTTTATTATTCAAGAGTCAGGAATTGTTGTTCAGATGTGTCTGACTTTGTGACTCCATTTGGGGTTTTCTTGGCAGAGATACTGGTGTGATTTGCCATTTCCTTCTCCAGCTCATTTTACAGATGAGGAAACTGAGGCAAATAGGGGTAAGTGACTTGTCTACGGTCACAGAGTTAGGAGGTGTCTGAGGCTGGATTTGAACTCAGGTCTTTCTGACTGTAGGCCTGGCACTCACCTCAAGCATACTTGGGTCGAAGTCTTGTTTCTGGCCACATTGATTCTGGGCAAGTCACTTAAGTACTCTGTACTGAGACTATGCATTTCAGAGAAGGTACTCACCTGTAATAACAGACTGAGTTATCTTATCTGAGAGTTCCTTAAACTAATGAAATTACAAGTCTTTTTCCTGTCACTATATCCATTTTCAGTTCATTTTGATATATAGTTTAATTTCTTTCAAATTGCGTTTTGGATTTCCCAGCAGTTATTCTCTAATAGGGAGTTCTCCAAGGAATTGATAATGTTGGGTTTATTGAATACTGGGTTATCTAATTCTTTTTTGAAGTCTGAACATTCCTAAAGTAGTTTCATTGAATACACTCAGTCGGGAGAAAATTAATAATAATAATTATGACAGCAACAGCAACGATAGCCTTTATATGCACTTTTTGAGACTTGCAAAGTGCATTCTGAGTGTTATCTCATTTGATCTTCACTATAACAGTGGGATGTAGGGGATATTCCCATAAGCATATTGAGGAAGAGAGGAGAAGCTCTCCCTAATGTCTGATGCATACACTCTCCATATTGCCAGCTACTGAAATTCTTCATTTTCTCCAAGGTCCAGCTGTGCTACTTTTCTGAAATTTTCCCAGTGTGGTGCAATGGAAGGAACCCTGACTTTAGTTTTAGAGTGTTTAGGTTCAGTCCCTGCTTTTCAGCTCACTCTGTCACTTATTTTGGGTATAACCTAAGGCAAATCACTCAGCCTCTGGGGCCGCAGATTCTTTGTACATAAAGGGAGAGGGTTGCATTGACCTTAGGGGGTTCCTAACCTTTTTGTGTCATGGACTCCTTTGGTAGTCTGGTGAAGCCTCTGAACCCCTTCTCAGAATAATGTTTTTTACAATTCATTTTTGAGGAAAGTATAATTTCAGTTAGTTTAGTGAAAATAAAGATGAAATTTTTTTTCCCATTCAAGTTTACAAACCCTCTGAAATCTATCCATGACACTGGACAGGGTGTCTATCGACCCCAAATTAAGAACCCCTGGGCTACATGACCTCTGAGGCCCCTTCCATCCTAAAGTTATAAATCTATGAACTTAGCTAGAAGTGGTCCCTTCCTTCCTGAGTTTGTCATTCTTCTGTTTAATCTCACCTATACACTTACATTCTAACTTATAATTATTTTTGTGCAAGTATTATCCTTCTTCTAGACTGTTAATTCCTTGGTTCAGAGGTTGTCGTCTTTTAATCTTTCTATCACTAGTCCAGCACAGTGCCCAGTATATATAGTAGGAGCTTAATAATTGTTAGAATTTAATTGAATTGAGAAGCCAATCTGATATTAGACAATTGATAATTCACAGTATTGTTTCGTGTGTAATGTTTGCTTTCTCTACCTTGGGCAGTCCTTTGTCTAAGTGTAGATTCTTGGGACCTTCTTGTTGCTGTTGTGGATGCCAGAATTGTTCCTTGTTAGTGAACTTTGTAGTTACCAAAGCAAAACCAGACATAATTTCTCCATGTTGTGTTTTAAGATTCTGATCTATTAAAGACAAACTTATTAATATGTCAAGAAATTGTCAGGAAGATCATGGATGATCACTGTGGACTCCCCATCCAGCCAAGAATCCAAACTAACAAAGTCTGGGTGCTTAGATACTCTGCCAAGAGCATTCTAAGCAATTATATATGACTCCATGTATTACATTAAAATTGTACATCAAGAACAGATACTTATCTAAAGGAAAGGTAAAACAATTCCAGGATACATTTGTAATGTTAAACTTGAACAAATCACTAACTTTGAATATCAAAGCTCCTAAGATAAAATTAAAGTATTGCAACTCACAGAGATACAAACAAATGGAAGTTACTAAAACAGTTATTATCTTGATACATTCTAAAAATAGTGTCTTCTGGAATCTTCCAGTATTAACATGTTGACAATTAATCTTCAACCACTGTTAAGGGCTTAAATTGGAGGCCTAGTTCTTTTAGCTGTAGCATTAAGGCCATTAAATTCTACTCTAGCTATAAATTTGAGACTATAATATCTGGTTTCTTCGTTGCCATAGCTATCTTTTTCACTTGTTGCTATGACCACATGGCAACTTTGTATTTGTATTCTTACACTTTATTTTTATTCTGTAAGTGACCATATGTCCTTCTTGTCTACCCCATTAAAATTTAAGCTCCTTCTGAGTAGAGATTAATTTATTATATTTGTATCCCCAGCACCTGGCACATAGAAAGTAGTTTATATATGCTTGTTGATGAATTGATTGAAGTTTGTTATAAGTCAAACTTGCCTTATAAATATATGCTAATGGACTGATTATGTGTCATTTTCATTTTTTTCAGATTGTTCTCTTTGTATAAGGAAATTTTTGTCTTACAAAACACAGTGTCCAACCTGTTGTGTGGTGAGTTTTATGTGAAAACTTTTCTTAACATGTTTGATCATAGGTATTGACCTTTCAAAACTATGAAGAGTCACATGGGGGCTGTGTGCTTGCTGATTGAAACTGCATTGAAGACATTTTAGTGGAGTGGTGTGAAAAGTATCTCTAGAAACTTCTCGGAGTGTCTGGCTTTGTTAAATTTGGATGATACTTTTATGTTAATGTTTCTTATCAATTAAGCCTGAGTTGGGAAGTAAAAACTTTAAGGTCAGGAGAACTATGCTCCCTTTAATGTCTTGTTCTTAGACTCCTTTTCTTGGATTATTGAATTCTGGTAGAAAATGTGATGGTGCATTTGTGCATAGTCTCACTGTCTATGCAGTGGTACCAGGGGCTTATGGCACAGAAAACAAAGGAGTACATAGCATGTGTCCAGGATAATGAACCTTATTCATCTAGCACCTCTCTTTCACAGGCCATATACTTCTTCTCAGAAAGAACTCTGGGACATAGCTTTGTTAGTTCTATGACACCGGGGGTAAGAGAAAGAATTGTAAAGAGAAGGCATGAATTAAGAAAGGGAGAAAAAAGGGATGAAAGGAAGGAAGAAAAAGATCAAATAGTCTAGTGAAAAGAGGGCTATTTGTAAAAGTCTGGATTTCTTGTTTCTCTTCCAAAAAAAGAGCCAATCCCATTTGACTTCAAGGTGAACCCTTTAACTTTTCTGAGCCTCAATAAAATGGGATTATCATAAGGGTCATCTGGAAAGTGCTTTTCAAAACTTCAAAGTGTTATATAAACAGATATTATTTTTGTCAGGTTATGCAACTTCCTGTGCTTAGTTCTTCATCTTTGAAATAAAGGTGATAGTACTTAATTTACTTCTTAAGATTATTATAAGACTGGAATCATTTAATATATGAAACAGTACTGCCTTTTTTTCTTAGTGCTCTATAAATAAATTGTATTATGATCCTACTTGGGAGCCAGTGTGGTATAGTAGATGAGGCCCTAGATTTGGAATCAGAGGACCTGAATTTGAATCTCAGCTCTGCCACTTACTTTGTGAATTTGTGAAACTTATCTGTAAAAGAAGAGGATTAGACTACGTGATCTCTAAGGTCCCTGTCAGCCTTAAATCTTATTATTTTTTTTTCCTTTCAAAAAAGTACCTCTCTACCACCACCAATCTTCCTAGGTGGCCTCAAACTCTGCTTCTCACTGACTGATATGTTTGTGGATATCATATTATCATGTAATGATATGCCATCCTGTTCATAGCTAACTTATTGCAAATTCCACTAAACTAGTCTTAAGCAACAATAAAAAAGACTTATAGGAGACTCTTCTTTAAACTGCTACATTAATCTTTTCATGAGCTCATTGCTCAAAAGATGGTATCTTTTAGCAGCCACTCCTCTCAGTCAACATGTTTGTTACCACTCGGTGGAAGCATAGGTAAGCCTCTTAAATTGGAGGATTTGAAGAAGTCTTGCCCATAATAGGATTTGTCTGTAGACAATAGAGATCTTTAGTGTTTTTACCAAATGCCTTGGAGGCCTTTCATCAGACCTTTAGTTAGATACTGATTCACTGTTTTGAAAGGAATATAGTGGTATAGGTTACATAAAATTTATTTTTGAACCCTTCCTGGAAGTTTTAATGGGATGAGGTAGCAATGGGGTAGTAGAGAAGGATGAGGGGTAGCAGAAAATGTCATGCATTTTGTAAAAACAAGATTCTGACAGGTTAATTATTGCCTATTTGAGCATTTTCCATCTGTTGTTTTTCTTTTCTAGACAGTCACAGAGCCTGACCTGAAAAATAACCGGGTATTAGATGAACTGGTAAAAAGTTTTAGTTCAGCACGGTATGGCCTAATTTTATGTTTAATTCCCACCTTCCTTTTCTTGCTCATTATAATAATTTACATTGGAATATATCCTCCCTATACACACTTTTTGTTTAGGATACCTGAGATTGCATGTATATTATGTTTCAGAAACTTTCCTGTTTTGAAAAATAATTCTTACTAAAGTACTAATACTGAAAACATAAGACACTGGTTTTTAGCCTAGTTTACGACTATCTTAATGATTTTATTGCCTTGCTACTTGCAAGATCCTTTGGAATATGTTGATGGAATAAGCTAATAAGTACTTTACTTACTACTTGTATAGATTTTTGCATAATTTTTTTTCCATTAAAAGTTCTTATTTAGCCTCTCCTGAAGTGGCCAATTTGTCGTTTTTTTCTCATATCATAGCCATTTGGTAATCACATGGTATTTGTTCTTGGTATATTATTCCCTTCAGATATTTAATGTTTTATAGTAGATGGTTTAGTAGATGGTTCAGAGTTTGTATGATTCTGGCACAGTGGTTAGATCTCTGGGCCTAGAGTTAGAAAGACTTGAGTTCAAATCTGGCCTTAGACACTAACCAGCTATGTGACCCTGGGCAAGTCACTTAACTGCTGTTTGCCTCAGTTTCCTCAACTATAAAATAGTTTCACAGGGTTGTTATGAAGATCCAATGAGATAATATTTGTAAATGCTTAGCATAGTGCCTTGCACATTGTAGGTGCTTAAATAACTATGGTTTTTTCCTTTCTTCTGATGATTCTTCCATTATCACTATAAAAGCAAAAGAAATTGTCACAGGCCTGGGGACCATTTTGTATTTTTCATTTTTATGGATCATCATAGCCAAAGAATTCATCATTGAATGGCTAGGTTCCTTACTGGCCGTAAAGCTCTCCATAGTTGGTGAAGCTGGCCCTCATTTTGTTGCTGAGATCACTCAGCCTTTTCTAGCTAGTCATAGAGGGAAGGTCCTGGCATTGAGAGGGACTGGGAAAGTCTTTTCGGAGGTGGGATTTTAGCTCTAACTTGAAGGAAGCCTGGAAAGCCAGTAGGCAGAGATGAGGAGGGAGAGAATTCTAGGCTTGGGAGACAGCCAGAGAAAGGTTTAGTCATGGAGTGTGTTGTGTGAGGAATATTGAGAGGCCATTTTCTTTTTTTTCTCTCTTTTTTTATATAATTAATTTATTTTTAGTTTTTCAACATTCACTTCCATAAGATTTTGAGTTTTAAATTTTCTCCCCTTCCTTCTCCTTCCCCTTACCCATGATGGTGTGCAATCTGATATAGGCTCATACTTATACTTTTTATTTTTCTATACATATATATGTGTATATATATGTATATATATACATATATGTGTATATATACATATATATTATATATAAAACACATTTTCACATTAGTCATGATGTAAAGAAGAATTAGCACCAGTGGGAGGACCCATGACAAAGAAGAAACAAAACAAAACAACAAAAGAAAAGGAGAACAAATAGTCTGCTTCTATCTGCATTCAGACTCCAAAGTTCTTTTTCTGGATGTGGATAGCATTTTCCATTGTGAGTCTTTTGGAGTTGTCTTAGATCCTTGCATTGCTGAGAAGAGCTGAGTCTCTCAAAGTCTGTCAACACACAATGAGCCTGTTACTGTGTACAGTGTTCTTCTGGTTCCATTCATTTCACTCAGCATCAATTCATGTAAGTCTTTCCAGGTTTTTCTGAAGTCTGCCTGCGTATCGTTTCTTAAAGCACAGTAGTATTTCATTATATTCATTTGCCACAACTTGTTCAGCCATTCCCCAAATGATGGGCATCCCCTCAATTTCCAATTCTTTGCCACTAGAAAAAGAGCTGCTATAAATATTTTTGTACATGTGGGTCCTTTTCCCATTTTTATGATTTCTTTGAGATACAGACCTAGAAGTGGTATTGCTGGGTCAAAGGGTATGCACAATTTTATAGCCCTTTGGGCATAGTTCTGAATTGCTTTCCAGAATGGTTGGATCAGTTCACAACTCCACCAGCAATACATTAGCTTTCCAATTTTGCCACATTTTCTCCAGCGTTTATCATTTTCCTATTTTGTCGTGTTAGCCAATCTGATAGGTATGATGTGGTACCTCAGAATCATTTTGATTTGCATTTCTCTAAGCAATAGTGATTTAGAACATTTTTTCATATGACTATAGATAGTTTTAATTTCTTCCTTTGAAAACTGCCTGTTTGTCAATTGGGGAATAACTTGTGTTCTTATACACTCAACTCAGTTCTCTATATATTTTAGAAACAAGGCCTATATCAGAGACACTGGCTACAAAAATGATTTCCCTGCTTTCTGCTTCCCTTCTAATCCTGGTTGCATTGGCTTTGCTTCTTCAAAAACTTTTCAATTTAATATAAAATTATCCATTTTGTGTTTCATAATGTTCTCTATCTCTTGTTTGGTCATAAATTCTTCCCTTCTCCATAGATCTGACAGGTAAACTATTCCTTGCTCTCCTACTTTGCTTATAGTATCAGTCTTTAAATCATGTACCCATTTTGATTTTATCTTGGGTATGGGGTATAAGATGTTGGTCTATACCTAGTTTTTGCCAACCTTCCTATTTTCCCCCCTCTTTATACTTTTTTCTCTCCTTTCTCCCTTTCCCTCCTCACTAGAATTTTGTTTTTGACCATTACCTCCCTCGGTCCGCCCTCCCTTCTATTAGCCCCTTCCTTTTTCTTCCCCTTTACCCTTACTACTTCTTCTCTCCCTTCTATCTGTCCCCTCACTTTTCTTTCCCCTTTTCCCTCTTACTTCCTGTAGGGTAAGTTAGATTTCCATAAGTAACTGGTTATGTTATCTCCTCTTTAAGTCAAATCTGATCAGAGTAAGATTCAAACAATGCTCATCTCCCTCCCTTCTTTTCCTCTACTATAAGGGGTTTTTGTGCTTTTTCATGTGATGTAATTTACCCTTGTCTGCCTCCTCTTTTGCTCTTCTCCGAGTACAATCCCTTTTTATCACTTAATTATCATCACATCAAAGTCAAGTTACACCCATGCCCTCTGTCTATGTATACCCCTTTTAAACGTTGTAATAACAATATGGTTCTCAAGAGTTATGAGTGTCATCTTCCCTTGCAGGGATGTAAACAGTTTGTCCTTATTAATAACATGTTGTTGTTTTTTCTTTCCTGTTTACCTTTTTATGCCTCTCTTGTGTCTTGTATTTGAAGATTAAATTTTCTGTAGAGCTCTGGTCTTTTCAACAGGAAGGTTTGGAGTTTTCCTGTTTTGTTGAATGTCCATCTCCTCCACTGAAAGATTGTGCTCAATTTCACTGGGTAGTTGATCCTTGGTTGTAATCTAAGCTCCTTTGCCTTATGGAATATTATATTCTCAGCCCTCTGATCTTTTAAGGTACAAGCTACAAGGTCCTGTGTAATTCTCACTATGGTTCCATGATATTTAAATTGTTTCTTTTTGGCTACTTGCAGTATTTTCTCTTTGACATGGTGATTTTAGAATTTGGCTATAATATTCCTTGGTGTTTTCAATTTGGAATCTCTTTCAGGAGGTTGTTGGTGGATTCTTTCGATGACTATTTTTCCCCCTGGTTCTAGGATGTCAGGGCAGTTTTCCTTGATGGTTTCCTGAAAAATGCTATCCAGGCTTTTTTTTTCATCTTGGTTTTCAAGTAAACCAGTAATTTTTAAAAATTTTATTTATTTTTAATTTACAACATTCAGTTCCACAAGCTTTTTAGTTCCACATTTTCTCCTCTTCTTTTCCCTCTCCGCTTCCCAAAATGGCATGCAATCTGATATAGGCTCTACATATACATTCACATTAAACATATTTTCACATTAGTCACGTTGCAAAGAAGAATTATAACCAGTGGAATGAATCATGAGAAAGAAGAAACAAAACAAAAAAGAGAGAGCAAATAGTCTGCTTTGATTTGCTTTCAGACTCTGTAATTCTTTCTCTGGATATAGATAGCATTCTCCATCATGGCCTTTTGGAGTTGTCTTAGAACCTTGCATTACTGAGAAGAGCCAAGTCTGTCAAAGTCAGTCATCACACAATGTGGCTGTAACTGTTAGACCAACAATTTTTAAATTGTCTCTCCTGAATCTGTATTCCAGGTCAATTGTTTTACCAATGAGGTATTTTACATTTTCTTCTATTTTTTCATTCTTTTGACTGATTCTTGGTATCTCATAGAGTCATTAGCTTCTACTTGCCCAATTCTAATTTTTAATGAATTATTTTCCTTTAGATTATGTACTTCCTTTTCCATTTGGCCAGTTCCACTTTTAAAGAAGTTGTTTTCTTCAGTGTGCTTTTTTTCCATTTGGCTGATTGTATTTTTTAAGGACTTTCTACAGTCAATTTTTCTCCTTTTTCCAAGCTATTGGTTCTCTCTTGCATACCCTCTCATTCATTTTCTCAACTTTTCTTCTATCTCTCTTATTTGACTTTTAAAATCCTTCTTGAGCTCTTCCAAGAAAGCTTTTTGGGCTTGCGACTGGGTCATATTTGCCTTTGAGATTTCAGATGTGGGTATATTGACAGTGTTGTCCTCTTTTAAATTTGTGCCTTGATCTTCTCTGTCTCCATAATAAGAATCTATGGTCATTGTCCATTTCTCCTTTTTGCTTATGGTGTTTGCCTATTTACTGGCTTTTAAAGTTGAGCTCTCCTGCTGGAGCACAGGGGGAACTGACCCAAGCTTGTTGTGCTGGGACCCTGGGACCTGGTCACTGGCTTTGTGTGCTGGGGCCTCAGGTGCTGGCACCTGGAGGCTGTAGGGTTGTGGCAGCTTACCTGGTGCTGAGGTGGGGTCAGCAATACTGGAGCTCTGGGGGTGTGGGTGGGGAATCTGGCCCCTGGGGATGCCTGCTCACCTGGGCTTTGCCCTTGAATGTTTGGCTGTTGCAGGATGTCTGCCAGCCTGGAGCTATGCCTCCTGGAGTTGTGCTTCCTGGAGTTGTGCTGAAGCACCAGGAGATTTGGCTGCTGGAGAATGCTGGCACATGTGGTGGTTTTCTACTGGTTTCCTGCCTGTGCTGAGGCACTCAGGGGGTCCTGGTGTTGGTGCTTGCCTGCTCCACCACCCTGGGGTCCAGGATCTTCCCCCGGTTTGCTGAGGTGGGGCTTGCTGCTGGCTTGTTCGGATGCCTCCAATCCTATACTGTTCCACCTCTCCCAGAGTATGAGGGGCCTTTCCTGTTAATCTCTCAAGCTTCCTAGGCTACAAGACTGCTGCATCCCATCTTTCTGCTGGCTCAACTGTTCCAGGTTTTTTTCCTGGGGCCATATTTTCTGGACTTTCAGAGGTCAATAAAGTAGTATGAGAGCGACTTCCTTCTTACTCCTCCATCTTGGCTCTCAGAAACCTGAGAGGCCATTTTCATTGTGTTGCAGAGTATGTAGGGGTGAGTAAGGCATAAGAATACTAGAAAGCTAGAAAAATGCAAGGTGGGCTTCGAAACCAAACAGAAGATTTGATATTTGATCCTGGAGGGAATAGGGAGTCACTGGAGTTTATTGAATAGGGAAATGATATGGTCAGACTTATGCTTTAGGAAAAATACTTTGATAGCTGAGTATGAGATGGACTGGAGGAGGGAGACTCACCGGCAGGCTATTGCAGTAGTCCAGCCATGAGGTGATGAGGTCCTGCACCAAGATGATGGCACTGTCAGAAAAGAGAAGGGGGTTATGAGAAATGCTATGAAAGTAGAAATGGCAGAACATGATGACTGATTGGATATGGCAGGTAGGAGAGTGAGAAGTTGAAGATGATACCTGGTTTGGGAGCCTGGAAGGATGGTAGTGTCCTTGACAGTAATAGGGAAGTTAGGAAAGGGAGGACTTTTGGGGAATGATAATGAGCTCAATTTTGGACATGTTGAGTTTAAGATGTCTATAGGAATCCACTTTGAGATGTCCAATAGGCATTTGGAAATGTGAGTCTGGAGGTCAGTGGAGGGGTTAGGGCTAGATAAGTAGATCCAAGAATCATCAGTATTGGTGATAGTTGAATCCATAGGGGTTGATGAGAGCACCAAGAGAAATAGTGTAGAGGGAGAAGAGAAAGTGGCCCAGGACAGAGCCTTGGGGACCCCCTGTTTGTAGATATGACTTGGATGAAGATCCAGCAAAGTAGACTGAGAAGTAGCAGTTAGACAGGTAGAGGAGAGAGCAGTGACATGGACATGGGGCAGGGAGCGGGGGCTGGAGAATGGATTCGAAGCTGAGATTTCAGAATCACTGGGATGGGGATGGTATGACCTGTGGGAGTTTTTAATCATTGAGGAGTAAGTTCAAGTAGGTTATCACCATTCCTAGGGGTTTGGTTTTCAGGGTGGAGTCTTTTGAAGACCTTTGGCAGCTCAGGTGAGGGTCTCCAGTGGAAAATGCTGAAGGAGTAGTGTTTCTTCTTTTTGCCTGGGCATGATAGAATGGCATTTCTTAGTTTACTCTCATCATCTACCTCTGCTCCTCTTCACACCCTGTTGAGGGCAGTGCCAATTATTATTATTATTATTATTTTTTTTACCTTTCTTTGCATCCCCAGCACTTAGCACAGTGCCTGACACATAGTAGATGCTTAATAAATGCTTGTCTGCTTGACTTTATTCAGCTCAAAGTATGTGATCATAAGCTACTACCACACTAGTGGTATCTAATAAGAGCTAGCATTTGTGTAGACATAAGTTTTGCAGAGTGTTTTACAAACATTGCCCTAATTTATCCTTACAGCAGCTCTGGGAGGGAAGTACTGTTATTCCATTTTCCAGATGAGGCAATTGAGACAGATTGAGGTTAAGTGACTTGCCCATGGTCACACAGTTTGTAAGTATCCAAGGCTGGATTTGACCCAGGTCCAGCATTCTATCCATTGTACCATCTTGCTGCCTAATGTGAGGCAAGAAAGACAAGGACAACTGAAAACCACAAATCAGTCAACCAGTAAACATTTATTAAGGACTTTCTGTCTGTCAGGAGATTTTCTAAGCAGTGGGGATATGAAGAAAAATGTGAAATATTTCCTGCCAACAAGGTCCTTAAATTGTAATGGAGGCGACAGCATATGCCTATAGGTACATATAAAATACCTACAAAGCAGATATAAATACTTCAAATATTATCCAGAAGTTTAAAATCTCTTATTTATCTTTGTATCTTCCATAGTGGCCAATATAAGGCCTTAGTAGATAAGTAATAGATGTTTGTTAAATTAAACAATCCTTTATCTGCTTTACTAACTAGTAGCAAACAGCAGCTGGCTTGAATCATCTTTTATTTCCCTCACTCACTTCAAAGTGAAGAGCTGTGACAGCGAGAAACAAGTAAACAAAAAAAGTTTTTTAATTTATTGATAAAAATATTACTAATTAGCAGCAAAATGGCCAAAAGATAGGCAGCTGGTAAGCTAATCAGCTCTTGGATAGTTAATGGTTGAGTGTAATCTTGTTGGAAATAGTGGTACACAATTTCTTGAGCTGTTTTTCACTGGATGTACTTCACATGGATGTCTTCCTTTGGTACTACAAAAAAGCATTGCTATAAATAATTTGATGTATATGGGATGCATTGGGGTATGTGCCTAACAGCAAGAGCTTTGGATCATAGATATTTTATTCACTTTTTTTGAAAAATTGCAAATTGCTTTCCAGAATGATTAGAATACTTCATAGCTTTACCAACAGTGCCTGACTATGCCCATTTTTCTATAGCTGTTCCAACATTAGTTTTTCCTCTTTTACTTACGGAAGGTATATTTTTGTTTTGTTGTCATTATAAAACTTAAGATTTTAAAACAAAAAACAGTGGGTAGTGGAGGGAGGGGCAGATAAATACTCTAGACCACTTAATACGTTCATTGTTTGATGTCCTAATTGAGTTTGTTTCTTGTCCTCCAAGGAATCATCTGTTGCAATTCACCCTAGATTCACCACCAATATCTCCTCTGCCTTCCTGCACAAAGAATATTTCTGGCAAAATCCAAGTTTCTAAAGTTCACATGAGTTCTTCCTTAAGACAAGAAAACAGAATGATGGATTCTTACTTGGTAAAAGAAATTCATTCTTCTATAAAAACACCAGAAAAGCCAAAGAGAGTCAAAGCAAGCAAAATCAATCCTATAGGAAAAAAGCACTGCAGCTTTACAGAGATAAAGGGGGCATCAAGTGAAGCAATAAAGGGGGCATCAAGTGAAGCAAGCGAGGCTCAAAGATCCCCCTCTGTTAATGGCCTTGAGAAACCCTCTACATCTGCTTTTAAAGAAGTTACTAAAGGTAGGAGACTGTTTTCTTGTATTTCTCCTTTGTAAAAAAACTCACTAAGTCTAAGCTGTGAAAGTTCTTGCTCTAGACTTAGGTCTTAGCAATGTACCTGTATTCTTGCTCCAGTTAGATTTCCAGTAGACTGCTGCTGGACTCAGCCACTCTCAGACAGCTGGTAAGTTCTACAGCTTTGGAGTGACAGAATTGTTGACTCTCCTTTGGTCTGCTGTGGGATTCCTGTGCTGGTTATTCCACTGCAGTCTTCAGACTGGGCTTGAGTCCATAACTGAGACTGTCATCTGCTCTTGGAGTCAGAGCCACACTGCTGCTGGCTTCTGATATGCTTATAGTACATAGCCTAGGGTTTGTGGCCTCTTTGTTTGTTTTAAAAATTATTTAACATTTTATTTTTTCCCCAATTACATGCAAAAACAAATTTTAACATTTTTTAAAAAAATTTTGAGTTTGAAAATGTGAGTTCCAAATTCCCCCACTTCCCCCCCAGTGAGAAGGCAAGCAATTTAATATAGGTTATACATGTGTGGTCAGGTAAAACATTTTCATGTTAGTCATGTTGTGGAAGAAAACACAGACAAAAAAAAACCTCAAGAAAAATAGAGTAAAAAAAAAGTATGCTTCAATCTGCATTGAGATTCCATCTGGTTTTTGGAGATAGATAGCATTTTTATCATAAGTCCTTTGGAATTGTCTTGGATCATTGCATTGCTGAGAATAGTTAAGTCATTCACAGCTGATCATTGTAAAATATTGCTGTTACTATGTACAGTGTTCTCTGAGTTCTTCTCATTTCACTTTTTATCAGTTCATAAGTCTTTCCAGGTTTTTCTGAGAGCATCCTGCTAGTCCTTTCTCACGTCTCTCATAGCGCAATAGCATTATACCACAATCATATATCACAGCTTGTTCAGCCATTCCCCAATTGATGGACATCCTCTTGATTTCAAATTGTGACCTCTCTGAAAGGTACCCCTAGGCTTGGTTTGCCCTGGATATATGACCCAGAACAGGGTAGTTAGTGATAAAGCTGTTGTTTTTGTACCCTACACAAAGTCAAGCACTTCTCTGCTGAATAGGGCACCTCTTCTTGCCCTGGTACCCTGCCTCTCCAGCACTAGAATGCTCAGTGTTGCTGGTCCCCAGACTTCTCTGTCCATTCCCCTTTTCTGACATGGGATGGAAAAATGACTGAGGAGTTGTGGGGTGGAGCTTGGTTGCACTTCTCCCTGATGCTCTACCTTCTTAGCTGTACCTCAAATTGCCCGTAGTCTGACATATGCTTATTACTGTGGATTAGGGATGGAAGAATTGGATAATAATAAAGTTCAATAATAGTGTTGTCTAGTCTAACAGAAATTTCTGAGAATTAGTTTGTTATTATATAATTTACTTCTGGCATATGTGAATTTTTAATGGAGTCTTCACAAAATGGTTATGCAAACCTTAGATAAAGGAGGTCTCCCCAAAGGATTTAACTAATAGGTGAAAGCCCCCGGCGAATTTTCAGTCTTTTACTTCATGCTTGGTATTCTTAACTCATGATCCTCCAAATGTCCAGCCATCTTTTCTCGTCTTGTTCTTCTTACATTCCACTGACTTTCTACTTTGTGTTTCTAAGAGTATTTAATGACATACCTTAAAGTGTGCTTTATAAATGCTACTGTTACTGCTATTGTTGTTGTTAGGACTTTTGATTTAGCTTTTTATGTACTGAAAATTGGTAAATTGATTTTTTCCTTCTCTACAAATAACGTGTATATTTTTAAATGCAGTGGAATGTCCTGTTTGCAGTGTGAGCATCCCTGAGGCCTACATAAATAAGCACTTAGATAGCTGCTTGTCATGGGAGGACAAGAAGGAAAGCCTTAGAAGGTGAGTAATTTAAACATAACTTATGGATAGATTAAACTTTTTGGCTCTCTTGTTTTATACATTGATTAAATTGAATTCACCTTTCATATTGCCCTGTCAATATTGTCTCATTTTTCTTTATTTCTCATTTTTTCTTAACTCTAAATCTGCTATTAGAACAGTTAACAGGATTTGGCCTAACTAGCAAATCTATAGTTTTGAAAATAGATTATTTCTTACAAAATTTTTTTCTTCATTAGTTTCAAAATTGCAGTTAAGTCCCAACTCTCCTAGATGTTTCCTAATAGCAGTATTGTTTCTATTGTGTACTGAGAGCTTCAAAAGTGTTTAATGTGCTGATTTTTAGCAAGACCTTTAAATCTTTTTGTCTTGTAAGGCATTAGGTAAATGGGTGTCTTAGGCAATGATTTTAATTTTAAAGAATTACTTGTTTTTTATTTCTACCTGTTAACCAAATACTAAAGAAATGCAAGTCTAATTGCTTAGTTTCAGCTGATATGCCAACTTGCTAAATATTCACCATGTCTGTGCTCACTGGATCCAGTTTTGTATTGTATTTGTCTTCACTGAGGATGTTCCAGATTAAGCAGTCATTTGACTACTGTTGACATACCTGTTGATAAGTGAAGTGTTAAAGTTAACATCATTTTCTTTTCCTTTTTTTTTTTTTAACCCCACTTGCTACCTAAATCTTTAATCTCTCGGTCACATTTTTTAGGTGCTTGGGGCTTTAGGTGCCACCACTAGTAAAGACTTTTATAGACCAATAGTTTTGAGAAGATCAAATGAGATAATGTATGTGGAACATTTTATAAACCTAAATAAAACTTTATATAAATGCCCATTACTATTTATTCTGTAAGAAACATAGGCCTATTTTTAGAGTTCCTGAAATCAGACTTAGGAATATCACACATTATATCTGAAAGTTAAGCCACGTACTTATCCTTTGATTTATTATATGTTTATTTTGAAGATGTAATTTTAATCTCAAGTGTGGTTTTTCTTTAATGGTTTGTTAGACTGTTTCTATTGGTTGGTTTAATAGTCTGTTTAATAGTCTCTATTTCATCTAAGTAACAACCAAGTACAATGGTTAGGGAGCCAACTTTGCATATTTTGTATGTGTGTAGTTATTTACTTTCTGTTCCCTGCATTAGATTGTGAGCTCTTTGAGGACAGAGATAATATGTTTGTCTTTCTTTGTATTCCCAGTGCTTACTTAGCACAGTGCCTGGCACATAAATACTTAGTAAATGCTTGTTGACTGAGTGACTGACTTTGGAGACAGGAAGACCTTGCTTTAAGGCTCACCTCTAATATAAATTGGTTGTATGACCCTGGTCTAATTATTTAACCACTCAGTACCTCAGGTAATTCTGTAAGATAGGGGTTCTTAAGCTTTTTTTGTGTCACGAAACCCTATGGCAGTATGGTGAAACGTATGAGACCTTTCTCAGAATAATTTTTTTAAAATTCATTTTTTATTTTTAGTTTACAAAACTCAGTTCCACAAGTTTTTGAGTTCCAAATTTTCTCCTCTTCCCTCTCCTCCCCTCTGCCCCTCAAGAAGGCATGTAATCCAATATAGGTTCTGCATATACCTTCACATTAAACTTATTTACACAATAGTCAAGTTGTAAAGAAGAATTATAACCAATAGAATGAATCATGAGAGAGAAGAAACAAAACCAAAAAAGAAAGGGAAAAAAAGAGAGCAAATAGTTTGCTTCAATCTGCATTCAGACTCCACAGTTCTTTCTCTGGATGTAGCTCGCTTTTTCCATCATGAGTCTTTTGGAGCTGTCTTTGAACCTTGTATTGCTGAGAAGAGCCAAGTCTATTAAAGTTAGTCATCACAGACACCATGTGTCTGTGGTTGTGTATAATGTTCTCCTGGCTCTGCTCCACTCACTCAGCATCATATCATGTAGGTCTTTCCAGGTTATTATGAGTTCTGTATCTTTCCCATTTTGTATAGCATAATAGTATTCTATTACCTTCATTTACCACAACTTGTTCAGCCATTCCCCAATTGATGGACATCCTCTTGATTTCCAGTTCTTTGCCACCACAAAAAGAGCTGCTATAAATATTTTCATACGTATGTGTCTCTTTCCCACTTTTATGATATCTTTGGGATACACCCCTAGAAGTTGTATTGCTGGGTCAAAGGAAGAATAATTTTTTAAAATAAATTTTTATTGAGATATTTTATTTTATAACACCAGAATTTCTCCCAGAATTCCTGCCCTCTCCAAGAATCATCTCATATAGCGAATAATTTTCTTTAGAGAAAAAAAGAGAAAAAGGAAAAAGAATCAGCAAAAGGGATAAATGCACAGAAGAAAATCTGAAAATATGTGCAATTTACCATGCCCATGGACCTCCCATCTCTGCAAAAGAATGTGGCAGCAGTGTCTTCTCATTTTTTTTTAGAGCTGTGCTTGTTCTTTGTAATTTTGCAACGTTCATTTTTGATTATTTGATGGTTCTTTCCATTTACATCGTTGTCACTGTGCATATTATTTTCTTGGTTCCACCTACTTCACTTTGCATCAGGTCATGCAAATCTTTTCCCCCTCTCTCTATTCATCATATTTGTCATTTCTTATAGCACAGTCAATGACTAAGCATTTATTAAGAGTCTTCTATGTTCCAGGCACAGTAATAGTCCACTACATTCATGCATCATAATTTACTTAGCCATTCCCCGCTTGATGTGTATCTACTTTGTTTCTAAGTCTTTGCTACCACAAAAAATGTTACTATAAATATCATGGAATATTTGAGAACTTTCTTATCAATGACCTCCTTGGAGAGTAAAATAGGATCTCTGGATCAAAGGTCAGTCAGTAAACATTTATTAAACACCTGCTATATGCCAGGCACTGTGCTAAGGGCTGGGCATACAAAGAAAGGTGAAAGACAGTCTCTGCTCTCAAGGAGTTCTGAGTCTAATGTGGGAGTACAAATGGTATATACTAGGTAATTGGGAAGAGTCTCAGAGGGACGGTACTGGCATTAAGAAGGACTATGAAAGATTTCTTGCAGAAAGTGAGAACTTTAGCTGAGACTTGAAGGAAGCCAGGAAAGCTAGTTCTAATTCTGAGCATTTTCGGCATGAAGGACAGCCAACGAAAATGCTTAGAGTTAGTAGATAGAAAGAATGTTGTTTGTGAGGAATAACAGCAAGAAGGCCAGTGGCACCAAATAGCATAGTATGAGGATAAGAGTAAGGTGTAAGATGACTAGAAAGGTAGGAAGAGGTCAGATTATGAAAGGCTTTAAAAGTCAAGCAGATTTTTAAAAAATCATTATTTATTTATTTAATATTTTTAGTTTTCAGCATTGATTTCCACAAGAGTTTGAATTACAAATTTTCTCCCCATTTCTATCCTCCCCCCCACTCCAAGATGGCATATATTCTGATTGCCCCATTCCCCAGTCAGCCCTCCTTTCTGTCACCCCACTCTCCCCCATCTCCTTTTCCCTTACTTTCTTATAGGGCAAGATAGATTTCAATGCCCCATTGTCTGTGTATCTTATTTCCTAGTTGCATGTAAAAACTTTTTTTTGAACATCTTCTTTTAAAACTGTGAGTTCCAAATTCTCTCCCCTCTTCCCTTCCCACCCACCCTCCCTAAGAAGGCAAGCTATTCAACATAGGCCACATGTGTATCATTATGCAAAACCCTTCCACAATACTCATGTTGTGAAAGACTAACTATATTTTGCTCCTTCCTATCCTATCCCCCTTTATCCAATTTTCTCCCTTGACCCTGTCTCTTTTCAAAAGTGTTTGCTTTTGATTACCTCCTCCCTCTATCTGCCCTGTCTTCTATCATCCCCCCCTGTATTTTTATCTCCTTCCTCCTTCTTTCCCGTGGGGTAAGATACCCAATTGAGTGTGTATGTTATTCCCTTCTCAGGTCAAATGCAATGAGAGCAAGATTCACTCATTCCCTGCCCCCTCTTCCCTTCCAAAGAACTCCTTTTTCTTGCCACTTTTGTGCAAGATAATTTACCCTATTCTATCTTTCCCTTTCTCCCTCTCTCAATATATTACTCTCTCATCCCTTAATTGATTTTTTTTTAGATATCATCCCTTCATATTCAACTCACCCTGTGCCCTCTGTCTATATATATCTATATATATTCCCTTCAGCTACCCTAATACTGAGGTCTCATGAATTATACACATCATCTTTCCAAGTAGGAATGTAAACAAAACAGTTCAACTTTAGTAAGTCCCTTATCATTTCTCTTTCTTGTTTACCTTTTCATGCTTCTCTTGTTTCTGTGTTTGAAAGTCAGATTTTCTATTCAGCTCTGGTCTTTTCACTGAGAAAGCTTGAAAGTCTTCTATTTTATTGAAAATCCATATTTTTCCTTGGAGCATTTTACTCAGTTTTGCTGGGTAGGTGATTCTTGGTTTTAATCCTAGCTCCATTGATCTCCGGAATATCATATTCCAAGCCCTTTGATCCTTAATATAGAGGCTGCTAGATCTTGTGTTATCCTGATTGTGTTTCCGCAATATTCAAATTGTTTCTTTCTGGCTGCTTGCAGTATTTTCTCCTTGATCTGGGAGCTCTGGAATTTGGTGACAATATTCCTAGGAGTTTTCTTTTGGGGATCTTTTTGAGGAGGTGATCTGTGGATTCTTTCAATTTTTATTTTACCCTCTGGCTCTAGAATATCAGGGCAGTTTTCCCTGATAATTTCTTGAAAGATGATATCTAGGTTCTTTTTTTGATCGTGGCTTTCAAGGTAGTCCAATAATTTTTAAATTATCTCTTCTGGATCTATTTTTCAGGTCAGTGGTTTTTCCAATGAGATATTTCATGTTGTCTTCCATTTTTTCATTCCTTTGGTTGTTTTATAATATCTTGATTTCTCATAAAGTCACTAGCTTCCACTTGCTCCAATCTCATTTTTAAGGTAGTATTTTCTTTAGTGGTCTTTTGGACCTCTTTTTCCATTTGGGTAATTCTGCCTTTCAAGGCATTCTTCTCCTCATTGGTTTTTTGGAGCTCTTTGAATTAGTCTATTTTTTAAGGTGTTATTTTCTTCAGTATTTTTTTGGGCCTGCTTTAGCATCTCTCTCATTTCTCTTCCCAATTTTTCCTCTACTTCTCTAACTTGCTTTTCCAAATCCTTTTTGAGCTCTTTCATGGCCTGAGACCAGTTCATGTTTTTCTTGGAGGCTTATGATGTAGGCTCTTTGACTGTGTTGACTTCTTCTGGCTGTATGTTTGCACTTCTTTGTCACCAAAGAAAAATTCCAAAGTCTGAGTCTGAATCTGAGTCTGTTTTCACTGCCTGGCCATATTCCCAGCCAACTACTTGAACCTTGAGTTTTTCATCATGGTATGACTGCTTGTAGAGTAGAGAGTACTTTTGTCCCAAGCTTGAGGGGCTGCATTGTTGTTTTCAGAGCTACTTCTACACAGCAAGCTCTTCCACACCAGCACTCCTCCCCCCTCAAGAACTGCCAACTCAGATTGGACTCAGATCTAAGCAGGCCCTGCAGTCCTGCTCTGATCTGCCACTTAATTTCTCCCACCAGGTGGGCCTGGAGCCTGAAGCAACTGCAGCTGGAGCTCTGGAAGCAGCCTCAGAGCTGCACCACCTCCGCTGCCCATGGGGTGGTAGCCAAACTGTGAACTCCTTTCACTCTGTCCCCGCAGTTATTCCCACTAACCTTCTCTGTTGTCTTTGGTGTTTGTGGGTTTAGAATTCTGGTAACTGCCACAGCTCACTGATTCAGGGCACTATAGTCTGTTCTGCCCGGCTCCCAGTCTGGTTGGTCTGGGCGTGGCCCATGCTGGGCTCTCCTCTGCTCCCAGCACGGTGCGATAGATGTTACCCAATGACCATCCAGGCTGTCCTGGGCTGTAGCCCTGCTTCCCTCTGCTATTTCATGGGTTCTGCAGTTATAGAATTTGCTCAGAGACATTTTTTATAGATGTTTGGAGGGTCCTGGGGGAGAGCTTTGGGCAAGTCCCTGCTTTCCAGCCTCCATCTTCCTTCTCTTTGAGATTTTATTTTTAATTGTGGAGATAATAGGGAATCACTGGAATTTATTGAACGGGATGGGAGATGATATCATCAGACCTTGGTTTTAGGATGATCAATCTGACAGCTGAGTTTGGGATGGATTAGAGTGGGGAGAGATAGTAGGCTACTGTAACAGTCCGGGCTAGAGGCGAAGAGGGAGTGGTGCTATCAGAGGAGAGAATGGGACATATACAGGTAGAAACTTGACAATTGATTGGATATGTGTGGGAGTGTGTGTGTGAGAGAGTGAATAGTTGAGGATGGTACTTACGTTTTGTAAGTCTGGTTGATTGGGAGGATGGCAGTTCCCTCAACAGTAATAGGGAGTTTAGGATGGGATGAGCACTTAGGGGGAAAAGATATTGAGTTCAGTTTTGGAGATATTGACTTTAAGATATTTATGGGACATTCAGTTCAGGATACTAGACTACAGTTTAGCAGTTGGAAATGTTAAACTGGAAGTTGGAAAAAAGGTTAATAATGTTAGACAGGTATATCTTAGAATCATCTGCATAGATAATGGAAATCGTGGGAATTGATGAGGTCACAAAGCAAAATAATAGAGAGAGAGAAGAGAAGGGTGCCCTGGATAGAGTCTTGGGGGTGACCTAGAAGACCCAGCAAAGGAGATTGAGAAGCAGTCAGATAGGTAAGAGGAGAACCAGGATAGAGCAGTGTCATGAAAACCCTAGAGAGAAGAGTATCAAGGAGAAGAAGGTGACTGATAATGCACAAGGCTGTAGAGAGGTCAAAAAGAATGAAGATTGAGAAAAAAATCATTAAGTGTTGCACTTAAAAGATCATTAATAACTTTGCAGAGAGCAGTTTCAGTGGCATGATGAGGTCAGAGGCCAGACTGTAGGAAGTTAAGAGGGTGACAGAAAAGGAAGTGCAAGCATAGATTGTAGACACCTTTCTAGTGGGGAAGAGAGCACCAGTGAGGGCTTTTTGAAGTTAGAGGAGATGTGGACATATAGGTAGTAGGGAAGCAGCCAGTAGATGGGAGAGACAGAAGATGTGTGAGAGAGTGAGGATGATGAAGAGAGAAGTCTGTTGGAGGTGATGGGGTAGAATGGGGTCACTTTTGCATGGAGAGAGGTTTACTTGGCAAGAAGAAGGGCCGCCTCTTCATGTGAGACAGAGGCGAAGGAGGAGATAGTGGCAGAAGTTATCTGGGTGATGTAAGATGAGGAGAAGTGAAGAAGGATCTCTTGGTGAATGTCCCAACATTTTTTTAAGTGAAATATGAGGCAAAGTTCTCAGCTGAGGGGCTGGGAGATGGAGAACTCTAAGAGGAATAAAGAGGTTTGGAAAAGCTGCTATGGTTAATGGGATACTGAATTAATTAGAGACATATAAAAGGATTGTCTTGCCATGCTGAGGGCCCACTTGAAATTATGTAACATAGACTTTTAGAGGACCA
Source organism: Trichosurus vulpecula (assembly GCF_011100635.1). Lineage (NCBI taxonomy): Eukaryota > Metazoa > Chordata > Mammalia > Diprotodontia > Phalangeridae > Trichosurus > Trichosurus vulpecula. Next base: position 155,041,774 of record NC_050581.1, read on the forward strand.
CATCAGCATAGTTTTGTGTTTTTGTCCAGCTCCATTCTGCAATAGGAGCAGAGGCAGTGGAGGCCAGAGGAATACAAGGCAGATGCTTGGAAAGATAAGCTCTTCGATAAGATAAAGGGGCAAAGGACATAAGAAAAGAGGACATTGTAAAGTGGAACCGTAGGGTCAAAGTGAAGCAGGGAAGAGATGGGGCCAGTGAGTTGTGGGTGTTTTGGAACAAAATGAGGGGTAGAAGGGATTAGATATTGTAGTGAGGAGGAACAGGGTTTGGAGTTGCCAGGCAAAAAGAGGTGGAATGACAACAGATTATGATCAGATAAAGGAATAACAGAATTTATGAACACGGATGTAGAATACTTGTGAACACTGAGCTTATTGAGAAAGTGTCCTTAAAGTCTGGACATTTTTCTTATTTTATTTGCATAATTCCATAATGATGGTAGTGATTCATGGCCCCCACTGATGTGCCTATCTTCCCATAAGAACTCTTCTTTTGACTCTGGTCACTTGTTGTCATCTTTGCCACTTTGCTGGGTGTCAGGTAAAATCTCAGAGTTTTTTTGATTTAAATTTCTGTTATTCTTTTTCATCTGGTTGTTAGTAGTGTGCAGTTTTTCCTTTGAGAACTGTTTGTTCATATCTTTTGGTCATATATATATGTGTGTGTATATATATATATATATATATATATATATACATATTTACATATGCATCAGTTGTCTATGTCAGGACATTTTCTAAAATATTAGTAGTTGAAGAGTTTGCTAAATGACAGTGAGTGATAATGAAGATGTAATTTTTTTTCCTATCTAAGTTCACAGACCCCCTGAAATTTATCCACAGTGGGAAGTCTGTGGAGCTCAGATTAAGGATCCATGCTCTAATCCTGTAATAGTTTCCTCGTGAAGAGTGCTATACACCAATGAAATCTAGTTCTGGATTCTCCTCCCTCCTTGTGACTATATCTGGTCATATCTATTGGTGAAAATAGTTTTTTTGGATTATATGAGAACTGCTAGCACGTTGACTTGGCGGTGTTACTGTTTTGATCTCCATAATTACTACCAGCCTTCTTTGTCATCTGTTGTAGATATTTTTACATGTAACTGTTTTCAGGTATACAATTTAATTTGTCATTATAGGATATTTGGGGAAGGAATGGACAAAAATATGTTTTGCTTTCCTTAAATATCAGATAACAACTTAAACCTTGAATTCTTCCAACATCCTGCTCTCTGTAGTAGGTGCTTAATAAATGATTGTTAAAATCTAGTCTTGAGCCTCTTCGAGCTCCAGCCCCGCGACTGGTAACATGGCTAAACGCACCAAGAAGGTTGGAATTGTTGGTAAATATGGAACACGTTATGGTGCATCCCTCAGAAAAATGGTGAAGAAAATTGAAATTAGCCAGCATGCCAAGTATACCTGCTCCTTCTGTGGCAAGACCAAAATGAAGAGACGGGCCGTGGGTATCTGGCATTGTGGATCCTGTATGAAAACTGTAGCTGGTGGTGCATGGACCTACAATACCACCTCTGCAGTCACAGTCAAATCTGCCATCAGAAGACTGAAGGAATTGAAAGACCAGTAAAATCTTCTTATCAAATACCTGTAGCCCATAGTCCAACAATAAATGGGTTAATTTATGGAATAAAAAAAAAATCTAGTCTTGAATAAGTGATTAATTTGAATTAAAAAAGTAGTTCTTTTCCTGAATTTTCTTTCCAGATCATAGACTTTAGAGCAGGAAGGTCCCTTAGAGATCAACGGGTACTATCCTTACCTTTTATATATGAGGAAACTAAGACCAGAGCTAGGTTAAGTGACTTGGTCAAAGTTTCACAGGCAGAATGCACAGTGAGAATCTTGAGCTTCAACTTACTTTTTGGTTCTATAGCTTACTAATACTAACTATGCATTTTTCACAAGTTTAGATTTAAAACAATGTTAGATGAAAAAAGCTTTCTGAAAAAAAATGATATGGAGTTATGAAAAACCTTTAAGAAGGAGGTAACACTATGATCCTGGTTCACTTTTATTCCCTCTGAAGCATCAAGAGATAGTATAAGGGTTCAGAAGGAGGATGTTTTCATCTTATCTCTCACTCCTCTAGATACCCACAAATATTCCAAGACTAAAATGAAAAAAAACAGGTAGCCAAGAATGGAGTGGGTAAAAGAGTCTTGGTCTAGGCAAACATTTTGGTTTTTTTATTTCAAGTATATTGGTGCAGTAGTATGTAAGTTGTGTAAAAGTATACCATGGATCAGAAATTCTTAAGCTGAGAAAGTCCTGTAACTTCAGTTATCCATATTCCTGTTAAGTATGTTTGGAATATAATCTATGCTTCTCTTAACTTAGAGTAGCTTTATGCTAAAATTGATCAGAATTTCTGAGTAGATCTGACATTTGACATTAAGGAACTGCTTTGTAACTGGGCCTTCTTTTGGAAGGACCTGGAATAAAGAATCTTTTCTGAAAACCGCATTAGTAAGTACTGAGCTATCTTATTTTCCACTTTTTCAAATCAGTATCATGCTTTTGGGAAATATTATCTTAGGGCTTGTATTTTGAAATTTTTGAAAGAACTTTTGAACTCTGATAATGCTTATTTTCTTTTAAGAACCACAAGAACCACACATTTCCATTAGGATTTTACAGTCATAAACTAAGTTTTTTTCAGAAAAGAACTTGATAATTTGTCCATTACCTGTATTTTTCTAGGTTCCTGAGAAGTTATTCTGCCTATTATATGGTATTATTTTATTTTCCCAAAATTTTGTAAACACTGTAAGAGACAGTTATATTTAAAGACAAACACACACCCTCTAAAACCTAGAAATACATTATTTTAGAAGTATAGTACAAATATTCCCGTGTTTCAATGGTTATCTTTGGCTTTAGGGTTTCACTGCTTTAGCACTAAAGAAAATAATTTAGCCAGTTGGTGGTGGTGTAAGACAATCGAGGCTTTTTGGGTAGCTTAGTTGCTAGTTTTTAACTAATGAACACATAATGAATGATTGTTGATGCGCAAAAGTACATTGATAATGGAGACCTTTTTGGTAGCTTGGTTACTCATTTTTAACTAATGAACACATAATGAGTGATTTTTAATGTCAAAAGTACATTCTAAAATAAGGTTTTCATGGGTATACAGGTTGGAATAATAAGAATTAGTATTTATATAGTCTTTAAGGTATACAAAAGCTTTTTTTGTACATTAGCTTATTTGGTCCACATAATATTCTTTGGCCCCATTTAATTTATACTTGAACCTTTAACACACTCTTTTTTGGGGAGAGGGGGTTTCCAACTATAATAGTTATGTTTAGCAAGCATTATTAATCATATAATTCTTCACTAATCTGTTAAGTGCTTATAAAGGCAGTTATGATGCTATGACTAAGTTGTTTAAAATACCTTTTAGAAGTTGTTCCTAATAAAGGTCTGATTTTTATGTCATCTGTATGTTCCATTTTTTTTTCCCTAGGAATTTTTCTTGTTAAGAACCTTGGGGCTTGATCCCTTAGGATAATTTAAAAAAAAAGTTGGGAAATGCTTTTAAATGGTTTTAGGACACTTTGAAATTTGCTCAGGTGGATATTAGTAGATTGATTAATGGTTTTTTTTTTTTTTGAGTAATAGGGTAAAAGGTAAGTAATACGGTGAAAGTATCAAGGTAAAAGTTTATGGAGTGATGTGAATCATTCAGATGGGCTGGTTTTGGGCCCTAGAAGCCTCCACACACAAGGAAGTGACAATAGACCTAGAGCTTGGATTAAGTAAAAATGATGAAATGCTTGATATTATTTGTGAGGGTGTGCATAGCATAGGATCATAGGAGATCAGACTATATACCACTTATTAATCTGGTGACTTTGTGGGAATCACTTAATTTCTCCAGCCTTAATTTCCCTTATAAATGGGGATTTCTCCTTAAATCCTCTCATATTGTACTATGCTTGGTGATGATCCTAGCTTCTAGAAAGCTCTAGCAGTAGATTACAAGCTCTTAGGAATTTATTCCTCTGTTGATTTTTCTAATGAATTCTCTTACCTGTTGACAACTTGTAGTACTAAGAGTTGAAAGTGAAGAGTTTGGAAACAAAAAGCCTGATATCCCCTTTAGTAATAACCAGCATTTACATAGTACTTTAAGGTTTGAAGAATGGTTTATTAAATATTATCTCATTTCATCTTCACAACAACCCTGAGAGGTAGATGCTGTTGAGATCTCTATTTTGCAGATGAAGAAACTGAAGCAGATTAGATGTGAAGTGACTTGCCACCCTTATTCAGAGATGGAGACCAGATTTGAATTCAGGTCTCTCTGACTCCACACCCAACACCACTTTTAATAGTAGGTGTTATTTTTGTTAGCTTTCTTCTCTGCAATTATTAATGATTAATCTTAGATTTATTGTGGAATCTGTGGCTCTACCCTCATGATGATCTCATTTTCTTGATTACCTAACTGTTCTCCCCTTCTCCTAATGAGGTCAAAACCTTTAAACTTTTGTGGCCATTTATGCAACCTGGGCTTCCTGTTCTTGCTGCTTTTCAGTTAGCCCTTTCTGGAGTCTCTTGAGAGCTGGCAAAAAAGAAGACCTTATTTTAGTCCCTGAAAAGTGAAAAGTCTCTAGATCTGTCTTTTTGCTATTGGGATAATCAGAAATTGGGCCACTGCTCTGGACTCTTGATCAGTTAATATCTGCTGTGTCCTTAGTTGCACTTTAAACATTTTCTTATTCTTCTTTGTCATTATTATATTTATTTTAGTGTCAAGAACATTTCTGTACAGTTCTTACTATCTTTTAATTAATGGACTTCAAGATTAAACCAGGCAAATTCAATTATCTTTTAATTCTTTTACTCCTTTTTTTCTACTTCCTCTGTATGACTAACTCAAACTGATTTTGTTACAAGTCACAAAATTGCATTTATCTATGTCCTAATTTGGCATCATGCATTCTTGTTAATATAGTCTTGTTAATTTCTAAACCTTAATCTTCTCTGCTCTGAATCTTGTTTAATATTCTAATTGGGTTATTTATTTTTTCATTTTTTTCACTTGCTGGATCTATCTCTTGCAAATTGTTGTTTGTTTCAGTTGTGTCTGACTCTTCATGACCCTATTGGGGGGTTTTCTTGGCAAAGATACTGGAGTGGTTTGACATCTCTTTCTCCAGCTCATTTTACAGATGAGGAAAATGAGGCAAACAAGTGACTTGCCCAGGGTCACACAGCTAGTAAGTGTCTGAGGCCAGATTTGGACTCAGGGAGATGAGTTTTCCTGATTCCAGGCCCTGGCACTCTATCCACTGTGCCACCTGGCTGCAAATTAGGACAGTATTTTAGGTATTATGCTTTTTTTCATATCTAACTCCATGGCCATGTAATGTTCAAACTATACGAATTTCCTTTTTGCTTCCATGTGGTTTACTTATATTTTTTTGCAATGTTTCTTGAATTTTTCTCCTAATTTTGCTATTGGGTGATTAGAGGTGAAACTTCCAGATTAAGAGGCACAGTTTCTCTTTTTCCCACATAAACTATTTTCCAGTTTGGTTTCTTACTTAAAAACTTCATATTTTCTTCTTATTTGTGTAGCTCCTTTTAGGTGAATTTGCTTCTAACTTGCTAGATAATTAAGTATTACAAAATCATTTCAATTAGTTCACTGTAATCAAGTAAATCAAACTCACATTTGGCTTGCTTTTTCCATGAGGAACCTCCTTTTCTCAAGGCTTTTTAAAAATTTAGCTTTTTTGATTAAACATTTATTCTCTCTTTCTTCTTTATCCCACTCCTCCCACTGAGAAAAAAATAGAAAAAAACTTTCCCAACAAATATGCATAGTCAAGCAAAATAACTTCCCAAATGAAGAATGTTAAAAAAGTATGTGTCTCATTCTGCATCTTGAGTGTAAGCTCTCATTATTCTTCATTATCAGTCCCTTTAGAATCATGATTAATTGTTGTCCTTATCAGTCTTTTGAAGTCTTAAATACTTAAGTCTTTCACAGTTGTTCATTTTTTTACAATGCTATTGTAATTGTCTAAATTATTCTTTTGCCCTACTCATTTTACTCTTTTCTGTGTTTCTTTAGAACTGTCCCATTTGCCTTTTTTATGGAACAATAAATAGTATGCCATCACATTCATATACCGTATTTTGTTTAGCTCTTCCCCAATTGATTGGCATCCCCTTAGTTTCCAATTCTTTGTCACCATAAAAAGAGCTTCTCTAAATGTTTGTACATACATTTCCTTTTTCTTTGACCTCTTCGGATTATTGACTTAGTAGTGATGGTATGCTGAGTCAAAGAGTACGTGCTGTTTAATAACTTTTTAGGTATAGTTACAAATTGCTTTCTAAAACGGCTGGACCAATTCATAGCTCCACCAAAAGTTCACTAGCATGACTATTTCCCCATAGCCCCATCCAACAACTATCAGTTTCCATTTTTGGGGGGACCAATATGATGGGGTTAAGGTGGAGTGTCAGAATTGTTCTAATTTACCATTCTATAATTATTAGTAATTTTCAACATTTTTTCATATGATTATTGATGGTTTGTACTTCTTCCTTTGAAAAGCGTCTATTCAATCCTTTGGCCTTTTTTTTTTGGTTGGGGAATAAAGTAAATATAAATTTGAATGAATTTCTTACATATATTGGATATAAGACCTCCGTCAGAAAAACTTGCTCCAAAGTTTTCCCCAGTTACCTGTTTCCCTTCTAACTTTAACTGCATTAATTTTGTTCAAATTTTAAAAAATTCCGTCAAAACTGTCCCTCCCCCCCATAGGAGGATCATTCATTTGGCCAATAACTCTTTCCCTATCCATAGACCCCAAAGATAATTTCATCCTTGCTCCTCTCATTTGTTTATGATTTCACCTTTTACGTCTATGTCATATTCATTTGGTGCTTATCTTGTTGTGTGGTGTGAAATGTTGGTCTGTACCTAATTTCTTCCAAACTCGTAAGTGAGATCCTGCTTTGCCTCTGAAGTCTGAGCCTTACCAGCTGCTGCTGCTGCTGCTCCTGTTGCTGACTTCTGAGCTTCCTTCTTTATTCAGGGACTTCTTACCTGGAACACCACTGCCATGTATAGGTCCCCTTCTTGCTCTGCCCTGGACCTGCCACCTGGGACTAGGTCATGGGCACCAAAGCTGCCAGGAGGCACCTATCCCTGTTGCAATATTCGAGTGTGGATCGGGGGTACCCTGGAATGAGTCAGAGACCTCTTTTTGCCCTGTTGCACAGCATCTCCATGGGCATTGAGGTGCTCTGAGCTCACCATGCTACAGGCCCAACCCTGGGGTCTCTAGTGTCCACAGACTTCCCTGTCAGAACTGGACAAAGGATTCACTGTGATTTTTTTTCTGGGATTTCCCCATCAGGATTTGGTCTGGTGATTTTTTTAAGTCTGTAGGGAAAAGCTCAAAGCATTGCTTTCTTTTACTTTGCCATCTTTCCTCTGTCTCCTTTCATTTCTGTTTTGAAAGAGTACTTCTTTGCTGGCAACTACTCACCCATCTAACCTAATCTTTTGAGTTAATATTCAGATCAAATGATCCTTCTTTTGAAATTGTTTAGCTGATCATCTCTAGGATGCCCATTCAGTTAGTTGTCTTAAGAATTTGTAAGTTTCATTCCTATAGTGGATGAAATATAAAATGCTAGTCTTTCTTAAGACAGTCTTTAAAAAAAAAAGCAAAAAAAAATTCTCATAGGTTCTGTATCCCATTCCAGCACCTCTTCCAACCTTTTTCTGTTGTACTTTCAGTTCTGACTTCAATTGAATAGCAGAAATCCAGTCTCTAAGCTCATCGACCCATAGGAGTCTGACTTGATCCTCCCCCATTGGGGGAATCTAGACTTTCATCTGAATTACCGAAGGAGCTGGGTTCTAGACTTCCCTGTCTTTCACCATCCTCGTCTAAACCTCGCCCTTATAACAAGGAACCACTGCATTTATTACTGTTTCACTGTATTCCTTTCTGTCCTCTTTGTCTAGAAAATTTTATGTCCACCACCATTCTATATCTAAACAGAGTTAGTCCATATACATTAAACAAGCCATGAACAAACAAGGTGGGGATGAAACTAAACTTGCCACTTGTAGTCCAGTTGGGAAACTCTGGGAAGATAACCACAAGGTTCATGAGATGCACTGAGAGTATTTAAATGCCTTCTCTCCAGGGAAGGTCTTCATCTAGTTTTAAAGAACAGAATAAAGAGAAAGTTCCTGTCACTAAGTCATGGTGTTAATTAGGCTAATCTCCCTTGCTTTCAGGAACATATTTCGATCCTTTCCCTAACAGGATCACAGTCCAGATGGGCAGATGTTGGCTAAGTTTAAGCATGGTGAAGATTTATCCTAGTGTGGTTTAGCCCTTAACATGTGCTATGTATAAGGCAACTATGGACATGAACCTAGAAAGGTGTATAGGCATACATACCTCTCAATGTGTCTGGCAGACTTGGCCTTTTTTCTTAAACCATCAGATTCTGAGCCTAAATGAGGGGTCGGCAAGACTTTATTCCAAAAAACCTCCTTAGGTATTTCAAAAAGTCCCTTATTTCTAGTCAGTTGACCATGAAAGTTTTAGAAGAGAAGCTTTCCAGGGCCAATCTAGCTTCTGTTAGGTATTGGAATCCAAGTCTTTACAGTACTATTTAACTGGAAGAAAAACTGTTTTCTTTTTTGTAGCCAAAATCTATCAGAGATAATTTATTAAGATACAAACATTCATGCTTAGATACTATGCCAGCAGTTTCCCATGCCAATTCTAATTTTCTCTTAATCCTAACATTTTCTAGAAAAAAGATAGTATAGTGCCTGGCACATAGTAGGCATTATCTAAATTCTTATTCCCTTTCCCTTTCCCTTCCTCTAATCATGAAACAAGATGCAATTCCAGAGCAAGTGGATTTAGGTTTAGGTTTATATATATATGTTAGTACTATAGTAATGTTAATGCTCGTGCACCTTTGAAAAAATTATCTTCCTGAAATAATTACTCCTCTGGTCAAAGGCTAATAAATGGATACTCCTTTTAATTTTAAGAATTAAAGTGTACTTTCGCTCTTGAGTCTGGTTAGCAAGACCAAGTCTCACTAAGTCTCTTAGTTTCTGATAGTCAATATCCCTTCCTGACTTTGAATGAATTTTCTATTTAAATTAAAAACAAAAACAACTGATTAGATGTTTGCTTTCAAGTAAAACTGAGGACTGTTTAGGGTAGAATATTGTCTCCTTGGCAATGATTAAGTCTTTATAGTTAAGAAAAACTGATACACATTTTTTCATTTAGATGAGATCAAGGATTTTAGACTTACAATACTGACAAAATATTTTTTCTTAATATTTCATAAAACAAAGAGGCCTTCGTTCTATAGGCTTTTATATCCTTGAACCTATACATGCAAACATTTGCTAAATCTTGTTAGTTCAATCTCTACAACATCTTTTAAACATGTGTGTGTGTGTGTATAATGTGTGTGTACATATATATATATACATATGTATGTATGTATATATATATATATATATATGTACACACACATTTTTAGTCCTGTCCATTATGAAGCCATCATTGTAATTTCACCTCTTGCTTAGACAATTATAATAGTCTCCTGTTTGGTCTCCCTGTCTTCAGTCTGTCCTCACTCCAATACATCTTCCACCTGCCTTCCAAAATGATTTTAAAGTGAAGATCTGCTTGTATCCCACACACCTCAACCCACACAAAATAAACCCTAGTGGCTTCCTAGGATCCTTAGGATAAACTCCTCCATTTGCAATTCAAATATTTTCATAACCTGACTCCTTCCTACTTCTCCAGTGTTCTTACACATGACTCCCGTCCATGTACTCTTCAGTCCAGCCATACTAACCTATTCACTGTTCCACACACAGAATGCTCACCCTCCTATTTCTTTGTTTGTGCACTGACTGTCCCCCTGCTTGAAATGCATGCCTCACTTTCGTGTCTTGGAATCAAGACTCAGCTCAGGCATCATCTTCTCCACGAAGCCTCTCCTAATTCACTCCTTTCCAAAATCATATTGTATTCATATCATATATGTTATGTACAGGCCAAGGACTGTTTCCCTTTTGTCTTTGTCTCTCCAGGGAATATTTCAGTGCTTGGCTCATAGCAAATGCTCATATTGATTGATTGATGCTGGTCATCTGAAAAATGTGCTCAAGAGAGCAACCAAAAGAGTAAAAGGGCCTCGAGTTCATGTCATGAAGATATAGGGATGTTTGAAAAGAGAAGCTGTAAGGAGTTATGCTAGTGTCTTCTGGGCAAGATAAGGTGAAAATACGCCAGTCAGAACTCAGGGTGGCAGAGACAGGGTGAAACTCTGTCTGGCATTTCAACACTTTTCATCACCTGTCTCCAGCCTCATCACACATTAATAATTTTCCCTAGCTGCTAATCCTTCCCCTCTTCTGTGTGTGTGTGTGTGTGTGTGTGTGTGTGTGTGTGTGTGTGTGTCGCATTGAATGTAAGCTCCTTGAGCACAATGCTTTGGTTGTGTATTCCCTGTACCTACCAGAGTGCCTGGACCTTTAAGGAATGGTTATTGATTGATTGATAGTCCTCAGGTGCCTACCATAAGGCAAGCATTGGAGTTGGGCTTTGTGGAGCAAGTAAATTGTTTATTCTAGGAAAAAATGTATAGGTATTATGCTACCATAAACATTAACCATTTCCATTATTACTTAACAGCCTCTGTTACAGTTACACTCTTCTTATTATCATTTCCAATCTCACTCATTTTGCCCTTTTCCATGAAGCTTTCACCAATTTGTCCAACCCACACTACTTTCTCTCTTCTCTGAAATTCTATCACTTTTATATTCTATTCTCTGCAGTTTAGCACTAATAGAAGGATGATTTAGTAACTAAAGTAAATTTTAGTGTCTTTAACGCAGTGTATTTCAGAAACATGAACAGTAAAGTTGTCACCTTTATTGAAGAGCTAAGAGTTCCATGTATTGTGCCATGTTTAGTAAGAAGGATTTGTAGTACTGTATGGATCATAGGTGATATTTCTGAGAAAAAAAATTACGTAAGTTGCTGATTCTTCCTTATACATACTATAATTAAAGTTTTATGTATCTAGGTCTTTTCTTTCCAAGCAAGTTTTAAGGCCAGGATCTTTGAAGGCTGGGTTTGTATGTTAAATTTCTTTTATATTCCCAGTAGTACCTGGCAAATTCTTGAACTTGAGGTAGGTAGTTGTTAATGATGTGTCTGCCCAATTAATATAATAGGAGAGAACTGGTCCTAAATATCTAGATATGGAGACAAAGGGATTAAGTTAAATTCTTACTTATATTACCTTGTATCCTTTGAAAAGTGATCACTAGTGCTCTTATACCACTCTGACTCTGGACGTCCCATTGGTATCAAACTCAACAAATCTAAAATTTTATTCAATAATACTCCCATTTCAATTAGCTGCCTCTTCCCCTCTTTCTTTATTTCTGTTAATGGGCCCACCATCCTTCCAGTTACCTAGATTTATAACTGTATAATCATAGTAGACTCATTTTCGCCCCTCAGCCCCTGTAACCAAACCAGACCAGTTACTAGGTCTTATGGATCCTACTTCCTATTATCTTTCAAATCTATACCCTTCTCTCTAATCACATAGATGTCACTGCATTTCAGGCTCTAATCAGTTGTTGGATGTTTGTAATAAACTCCTAACTGTATTCCAACTTCTAGTCTTTTCCCTTTCCATTCCATCTTCTACACCAGTGGAGTCAAACTTAAATAGAAATGGATCCCTACAGGCCACATATTGACTTAGAAGAACCACAAATCAACATTATTTAATGTTGTATTACATATTTTTTGTTACATTTTCCAATTACATTTTAATCTGGTTCTTGCCCACGCTGGAGTTTGATGCTTCTGCTCTATACAACTAGCAACTTCTTTAGGAATAGGTTTGACTAAATATCCTTCACTGGTTCCCTCTTGTATTTTATTCTTGAGGCAAATTCTTTAGTTTAGCATCTTAAAGCCCCACCACAATCTGGTACCAACCATTGTTTTCTCAACTGCACATCTCCATTACTATTTTTTTTTTCAGTGTGAAGCGATTTTATTTACAAGAATACAGAATGTTTTTTGCCATGCACATTTGGAATATGTGACATGTCTAATTTTTCTTTTTAAAAAAGTTTGCATTTATTGGAAACTAATATGTGTAAAAACTTAAGTATAAACTCTGATCTTCATTGTAGTGCCTATTGAGTATATAGTATGTAGTATTATTTTGTGGAAAGGGAGAAGGGAAGCTCTTTATGGCAGGTACTAATTAAATTATAATTTCATTTTTATCTTTAGCTAGATGAGAGCAAGGTTTTGTTTCCATTTTGAAGGTGAGTCAGTAGAGGATGCTTTACCACTAAACGTTCACTGTCGTCAAAGTGCTTTAGAAAATTAAGAACAGCAGCACAAATGATTGTACTCAACTGTATAGGTTATTGTGATCTGCATAAGAAGTGGAAAGCTGATACATGTTTGTATAGTGAGAAGTGATTAAAAAATATACTAATGAAAACATGTCTTTTACCTAAAAAACTAAAGTATAGCCGTATGTTCTTTTCTGTAATTTATGAAAAACTTAAAAATATCCTAATATTAGGCTTTATTGTACAACTGTCAGCTTTGGTCTGACTTTTTATAGAGGGACACAGCAACATTTAGTAGAAGTTGTGGATTCATTGTTTTGCAGATATGATATCTTTAAAAAGTAAAATCTTGAGAAACTATTCTATATCCAAATAGCTACAATATCTAAAGAAGTGAGACTGCTTTTTCAATCCCAAAATACAACCAAAGCAAGGCCTATTATAGTGGTCAAGAGGACCTCTTACAAGCCTCGGAAGCTAAAGGCATCTAAGTATATTACATTTGGCATGTTTCACTCTTGCCCTCATATCATAATAACAAGCCTTGCTTTTTAACTACAAAGATTTTCCATCTGTAGTATATACAAGGTACAGTTTTATTCTCTACTGAGATAGTTAATCAACCCATTTAAACTGGTTCTGAAAAGAACCACTCTCTGAAATGCCTGCCCAGCCAGCTCTGTTTATTATACCTGAGATTCCTTTTCCAGAACATCATTTAAAATTGAATATACCCCTTTTTTTCTCCTCTGGCTCTCAGAAGTCATAGCTTCCTTCAAGGGTGAGCTCAAGGACCACTTGTGAAGCCTTTCCTGATTACTTCTCAGGCCCAATGTTTTCTCCTTCCTCAAATTTGAGCTTACTTATTTATATGATAAATAGAATGTAATATAAGCTCCTTCAAAATGGGAAATATTTGGTTGTTTTTATATCCCAGAACCCCACAGTGTGTCTTGTATATGACATGACAGTGCGTGTTGAATTGAACTGAATTATTCTCCTAATGACTCCTCCCTTTATAGTGTACAGCGTATTTTGATGCTTCAGACCTCCTTACTTTATCGGGCTTTCATATTGTTTTCTTTATTATTATTTTTATTTGGTATTTTATTCTGCATTTCCATGTCCAGTAATATTCCTTTAATATATTGATTCCGAATCGATCAGATTATTGCTGACTACATTTCAGTCTTTGAGAAGAGCAGGTAATCTGAAAACTAAAGCCGCAGGAAAGGAAGTGAGTTCTCTTGATTGCTTCTCTTACTGGTATGACTGTGGTTATTATTATTTGTGTTTTCCATTTACTATCTCTCAAGCTTTGAAGTATGTTTTGAAATTTTTTTTTAAAGCTCTGGCAAGGAAATATTTACTTTAAAAATATGAAACAAATATACAAACAGCTTAGCTTGATTATTCCCTATAAATAAAGCATAGTCCTAGTTGCAAGATCCAAAAATGTCCTCAGGCTTCAATCCTACATCCTGGCTTCTCAGGGCTCCCCTCAGGGTTAGTTGGCTGCAACATCTTGTTTGGAATCCTGGTTCCAAGCTTACTATGGATCCAACTTCCATGTTGGCCACCAAGTAAAGGGGACATGATAGGAGATTCAGGGGAGCAGGGTGCTTCCAGGTTAGGCCATCCGAGAGTGCTCCAAAGTCCCCGTTGTACATTTCCCCTATTTCAAAATTGGTGTCCCTAGCAAATACACATTAATGCATTTTTTAGTTAACATAGTCCTTGACCCAAATTAAGAACAGTCCCCTTGTGATCTCTGGGGAGGCATAAGCAGTCTCCATTCACTTGCTTCCCCAGTGTCATATGCTGAAGTTTCAAACTGGCCAATGTTGTATGATCATCTAATCAACCTTACATGTACAAATAGAAATCATAATTATCCTCCAATACAGAGTTTTTCAGATTCAAATAACAAGGAATATTTCACAAAGTTTGCATAGCCTTAGCTGTGCAGTGCCTTTCTTAACCTCCAAGTGAAAGAGCAAAAAGGGGCAAAGAAAACTGATTTCCCATCTTGTGGGGAAGCCTGGTTCACAATGAGCTTTCCAAATTACTTGGAACTCTACCCCTAGGGATTTGGGACCTGCAGCCAACTAAGGACTTACCTCTTTCTCAGATGACAAAATTGTCCTAGGTGGAAACTCTTCCACGATTCAGTGTATAATGTCATTCAGCTGGAGTCTAGAGAAAAAAAAATGTACCTTTATATACAGAGTACACCCAAATTCTCTAGTGGTCCCTCTGTACCCATAGAGGTCCAAGCAATTTGTCCTTGTTCCAAAGGGTGCCCTAAATTCCTCGCTTGTCTCCCACCCCTTTTCCCCATGGATCCATACTACTACTAGGGTAAGCAAAATGGAATTGCAAAGTCATCCTTCAGGACAAGAAGGCAAGTAGGATCAGCTAGAGAACTAGCAAAGGAAGTCAGCTGCTTATGGATTTTAGACACAGGTATCTCATCCTCAGAGGCTGTAGGGCATTTTGCTTTCACAAAAGTCAAGTAGTCTAGGTTGGTTTAAGTGCCAAAGAACAAGATGAACATTTTTACTAGACAGTAGAAACTTAGTGATGTTCACATAAAATTTAATATTAATATTTACATGCAGGACTCTTAATACAGAATGTTTCAGTATATCAGTATTTATATAAATAATTCAGTAATATGAAGAGTATCAATACAGCCAACATATGAAAGATTGGCAAAATCACACCAATGCAACTCACTTGTGGTGTTCCCTCAAGTGTAACAGAGGCTTACCAGCATCCCACTTCATTTAACCACTAGCTTTTAAGGATTAAGGATTTAGAGGATTACCTTTTAAAAAGAAATATTTACTTCCAACGTACAAAACAAATATACAAACAGCTTAGCTTGTTTCCTATAGAGTGCAGTCCCAGTTCTAAATCCAAAACCCACCTCGGGCTTAAGTCCCAGGACACCCTGGCTCCTCAGGATTTCCCTGCTGGGCAGGCTGCCTGCAACATTCCACCTGGAATCCTGGCTGGAAGGTCACTGTAGTTCCACCTCTCTTGTAAACTTGGGATCACCACTGGCATCTGAAATTGAGAAGGATAAAATGAAGCAGAACAAGACAAATATCCAGAGTATTGGAATGCGAAGAGAGAAGGTGCTTTCTCTCCCTCCCATCAATCCCCTTCCTTCCCCAGTTCATTTCATGGCTCCTGTGTGGTGGCTGGACTGAAATCTTCACTCTCTGGACACAGCAGGAAAGAGATCTTGTGAGGTTCTTAAATTAAAGTTCTGCTAAAATGACGATGTTTTAACATCCAAGATAATCATCACTAAACTCCCTTTTTATCTTTTTTAGTTCTGTTAATAAAAGGAAGACAATGCCCAAAGTTGTTTACAACTTACTTTCTGAACGGGACTTAAGGAAGAAGCTCAAGGAACATGGACTCTCTAGTCATGGGAACAAACAGCAGCTTATTAGACGGCACCAAGAATTTGTGCACATGTACAATGCCCAGTGTGATTCTTTACATCCCAAGTCAGGTACGATTGTAAATATGTTGCTTTCAGATTGAAGTTGTGTTGGCCAGAGGTGGAGAAACACAACTTAAGTTTATCACGTTCCCAACAGGTTTTTCAAAATAGTTTGTTTACTGCCCCTTGTTTCCTCAAGGTCAGTCAGTTCATTTGGCTGTATGTTAAAAAGGTTCCCGAAATGCCATGTTGGGATTGAGATGACAGTCTAAAATAGAACAACTTCACTTTCAGTGTTTCTTTACTTTTTCATGCGTTTCATTCATTGCCCAAGGGAAAAGTTTGTTAAAGTGATAGTTCCCAGTAAAATACAAAAATAGATATAAAATAGTGTTTAAAATAGATTTAGGCCAAAATTGAGAGCTGTTAAAAATTCAAATTTGTGTTTCTCTACGTAGAGAAACTCATTAAAGCATCATTTGACAGAAAGTAACCCCCCTGTCTCTTTGAACCTACAGATGGACTAAATAAATTGGTCCATCTTTTAAGGAGTTAACTTGAGTCCTATCCCAAACAGCCCAAACATAACATTTTAGTTATCATACAGATAAATTTTTATGATAGACCAAAAGAGATATTTAATTACAGTATGGCAGCATTATTGTTTTCTCATGTAGTGTTTTTTCTTTTGATGCATATAATATGTGCATAATTATATATATTCTATAACAGGTACACTAATTGTGCCCCTTATTGTGCTTTCTTCCAGAAAACTCACTAAAACCAACCATGAGGTCCCAATTAGTGTGAATAAGCCGTCCCATGGAGTGGTGGCATTATTCAAATTTGCCCTGCATGTTTCCATTGGGCTGGAAGCAGCGCTCATAGTTTAGATAATAATAACTTCAAATAGTGCCAGTTGGAATTTATTGCCCTCTTCCTGGGATTTATTCTTTATGCTCTTCAGGAGCTAAGTAGTTTTCTTTAGTTAAGTAAAAAAACAGTGAAATGGAATCTGTACTCATTTATTTCCCCTTGTAATTATCCACAAAGTATAATGTGGGGCTTCCTTTATTTGTGGTCTGGATTGCTGAGATTATTCTTGTTTCTCATATCTGGTTGTCAAAGGATTTGAGGACCATTGCCACCCAATTCATAAGATTCTCAATGAAGAATTAGAAACTATTTTCAATATTACTTAAAACTATCTATAGATTGTAGTTATAATATAGCTTGAAGACTATAATGTCTTTGAAAATTGTTCTGTTTGAAAACTGCTCTTACAAAACTAAAAAATATGTTGGGATATATGTTTATCTATGTGTACAAAAGAAGTACAGTTTAGAGTAAAGATTTCTTCCCTAAATCTTTCGCCTTCTAAATTTGCTGAAGTTTAATAACAAATCACTTTTGGTTTTATTTTGAGCTTTTAAACTTGACATTGAGTAATAGTAAACCATATCTTTGATGCTTTCCAACTTAAAGTCCTAGAATTTATTTTTTCAGAGTTTCTGAAGTGAGGGAGTCAGGGAGCTGGACCACTGATAATTTTGATTTGTCTCACTTCAAAAAAAACTTTACTGACTGTCCTTTGCCAATACAATATAGTGCAGACTCCTTATCCAGGTGCTCATTTTTCTTTACAGTCTGTTCCCAACATACCTTCCCAGACCTTATCTTCAATTATTTCCTGTCATATATTTTCTATTCTAACCAAACTGGTCTACTTTTTCTCCCAAATATTCCTTGTATATTTCTGTCCACATTGTTTCCTCATGATGTTACCCTTTCCTGGAATATTTCTATCTTCACCTAAGCTCTGCCTATTCTTACAACCTCATTTCCCATCTCAAGATCTCCAGGAAGCCTTCCCTGGTCAGTGTAACTCACAATTATCTCTCCATAGTCTGAGCTCTTAAAGAGCTTATTGCCTGTTGCCATTCAGTTGGGACTTGTTGTCTCCTATTACCTTTTTATGTATACACCCCCAGGTAGAGTGTAAGGTCCTTGAGAGTAGGAGCTTGGTCTAGTACTCTTTGTTTCCCCCACACAGCCTAGAACAGTGCCTTGCTGCACATGATAAGTTGATAAGTATCTGTGGATGGATTTGGCATCTTGATTCTGAGAATATCTTGACTTCCCACCTGGAATCTGAGTGCTGAGGAGGTTGGGGCGGCAGACAAATGGGGAATGGTGAAGAATATAGTGGGTTGGCTGTCAACTCAACATGGAAGATTAGCATAGGATAAAATATGATGAGGCAAGTGGCTAGTTGACCTTTGCAGAATTCTGCCTGAGACCCATCTAGCCTTGGGGGTGTAGGTTCCAGTCATTTGTCAAATTAAAATAAATCATTATGGTCATATCTTCAAGTTAACTAAAAGGATAGATTTACGATGGTATGCTTTCCTCTTGGAATAGTTGAACTCAAACTGTGATTAAGATTAAATCTGATATTAACTATTTTGATGATCTTAGTTTACTTCTCAGGGATTGTCTGATGATCTTAGTTTAATTCTCAGGGATTGTCTGTTCATCTTCTAAGACTCCTAACAGTACAGTAGAAAGAGGAGAGTTTAGGAATATGACTTCTCAATTTTTAGATTATATATGTCAACAAAATCACTGGTGTTATATTTATTTTAACAGTTGCTGAAATAGTTAAAGAAATCGAAAATATGGAGAAGACTCGTCTACATCTTGAATCAAATAAACTGAATGAAAATGTAAGTTTATGGTGTCTGTTTCAGTAACTTTTGGGAAGAAAGTGAAGTCTAAAATTGTTACTAAAACAGTAGGAAAACATAAAGAGATCCCTTCAATAGGAGACATACTGGAACACATTTTAGCATAATATATTGTGTTCTTATATTGTGGATATTAACTTGGGGTGGAGTCCAAAGCAGAGGCACTTATTAACTTGTTTTTAGCATATCATCAATGTCAAGGATGGTGGAAAGAGCACTTGATTGGGAGTTAGAAGCCATGGAGGTCTAGTCCTGGCATCAGCCAGTTAATCGTGTTATTTTGGTTAGATGCTCTTGGCCTCAGTTTCCCCATCTGTAAGATAGTGTTGGACCAGTGAATTTTTCAGGTTTCTTTTAGCTCTAAAACTCTTAATATTTTATGACCTTTAGAAAGGCAGTGTGTTAAAGAAGAAGAAGCATGTCTCTGAAATCAGAATCTTGTATTGAGGCCCTGGCTCTACCACTTTCTAGTCCTGTGATCTTGAGCAAGTCCCTCAGCCTGTCTATGTCTTAGTTTCTTCATTTGTAAAAGGAGAATAACAACACCTCTAGTGTCCAACTCACAGGATTGTTGCGAGGATCTAGTGAGATAACATATGTAAAGGACTTTGTAAACCTTAAAACACCATCTAAATGCTCTTTTTTTATCATTAGGAGAGATGAGTTAGCATTAAAAATCAATTTGAATTTTGTGTTCCAGTGAGATTATAAGGAAAGATGAAACATCAAGCTTCTCACTGTTGTCTGTATCTAGTTTACTTGAAGGGAAAGAAACATTGAAAAAAACCACTGACATACTGCCCTCTCATGTAGGTCTGCTTTTTGCTTGCAAATCATACTTCAGGGCAAGTTTTCATGTCTTCCCATATAGACTTTGTTTTCTCGACTCTTCATGATATGGAAAGCTGCTGCTGGAGGCGAACAGTTGGCTGGAAATGAAATAGTCACTTTCATTTTTTTTTAAACCTGTTTACTATAGAGGTGGCCAGGAGTGCCGTAGTACATAGAGCTCTGGATTTGGATAGCATTTTCCATCATAAGTCTTTTGGAATTGTCTAAGATCATTATATTGTTGAGAAGAGCTAAATCTATCAAAGTTGATCATCAGACAGTGTTGCTGTTACTGTGTACGATGTTCTGGTTCTGTTCACTTCACTTAGCATTGGTTCATGTAGGTCTTTCCAGATTTTTCTGAAATCTACCTGCTCATCATGTTTTTCACTTAATAGTATTTTATTTTTTCCAATTACATGTAAAGATAATTTTCAACATTTACTTTTATAAGATTTTGAGTTCCAAATTTTTTTCTCCCTCCCCAAGATAGCATGCAACCTGATATAGGCTATACATGTACAATCCTATTAGACATATTTCCACTTTAGTCGTGTTGTGAAGGAAGAATCAGAACAAAAGGAAAAAACCATGAGAGGAAAAATAGAAAACATTATGCTTTGATCTGCATTCAGACTCCATAGATCTTTCTCTGGATGTGGATAGCATTTTCCATCATGAGTCTTTTGGAGTTGTCTTAGATCATTGTATTGCTGAGAAGAGCTAAGTCTATCAAAGTTGGTCATCACATAGTGTTGCTGTTACTATGTACAGCCTTTTCTTGATTCTGCTCACTTTACTCAACATCAGTTCATGTTAGTCTTTTACTATTTTAGTGTTTCACTAGTTATAGTAACTGTTTCTCTTTTGGCCAGGAACCCTAAGGTCTTTCCCTCCCAGTTTGATTTTTTTTCGAGTTTTGATTAAAGGGGCCATGCCTTGATTAACTTCTTAAAGAGGCCTGTTCACTGAATGGGCATTACCTCACTCAGAGTGAGAATCTGAAAAGACCTTAGCCTGAAAGGGCCAGGGTCTCCCAATGCATCCTGGACCATATCAGGTAGTCCTGGTGAATATCAGGCCACTGGACCCAGATGGCTCTGGAGGAGAAAGTGAGGCTGGTGACCTTGCACAGCTGTCCCCCATTAAAATCAGTCAACTGCAAGTCATGTTATCATTTCCCTGATGTCATGGTTCTCTTTGAGAACGAAGGACAACACACACAAGAGCTCTGGTCCTAGAGTCAGGAAGACCTTAGTTCAAATCTGGCCTCAAACATTTACTAGCTGTGTGACCCTGGACAAGTCACTTAACCTCTACCTGCTTCAGTTTCTTCTTCTGTAAAATAATACTAGCACCTCTACTTCCCAAGGTTCTTGTGAGGAGAAAAATGAGATAATATTTATAAAGATAATATGAGATTATATTTATAAAGAGCTTAGCATAGTGCCTGGAACATAGGTTCTACATAAATGCTAGCTATTCGTAGTAGGTCTGTTGGCTCTTCTCAACCTGGTTTGGTCTGTCTGCTGAGACTGTTTTACCATAGTATGGCTGCTGCACATGCTACAGCTGTTTAGAGCCACAGGTGAGATTTCAGCGACAGGATGACACGGCAGCCCTAAAAAGGCTCAGCAAACCCCTCACCAGATGTACTGGTCCTCCCTGAACACCCAGGAGATGCTTATGTAAAAAGGCTTCTTCTGGCAGAATGCGTGGAGGAGAACGATTTTGTTCCAATGGCCACAAAGGTGACTAAAGCAAGTGCTGTGGAATGTCAGAGCTGTGTCAGACATAGAAGATGCCAAGGTCATCCATTGCATCCTGAGCCATTGCCAGTCATCTTGACTTCTGTCTTGCCACTGGACTTTAATGACTCTGGAAGAAACAATGAGGCTTGCAGCTCTGCCTCACTGAAATCCAGTTCACATGCAAATCAAGACCCCACTCATCATCCACTACTTCCTTCTTCGAAACTTGTATTGGACTGATCATCCACAGCCAAACATACCTTACTCTGATTCCAGTATTGTGATGTCATTGGTCTTCTTCAAAAATGAGGGACAAACAACAACATTAGTAGTAGTAGTAGTAGCAGTAGTAGTAGTAGTAGTAGTAGTAGTAGTAGTAGTAGTAGTAGTAGTATAATTTCTTCCTACTTTCATTAGTCACTTTTTGATCTTTTATAACCCTGAAATCTAGTTTCTTCATTGAGGTAACCTTAGTTTTTTTTTTCTTTTCCCTTTTCTCTTTTTAAAATTACATTAATACATACTTAAAGAATAAAACAAGCATTTCCATAACATAGTGCAATTAAAAAAGATAATTGTATATGAAACTGCAAATCTGCTATGCACACCTTGCTATTCCTTTCAAATATACGACAAAATTATCATGTAAATTTCTTTTTTTTCTCCTTTTTATTCCTACTCTCTCTCTTTTTTTTCTGCCCACACTAATGAAATCATAGATACTCGAAGTAGATCAAGGAGTGGACAGTGGAAAGAAAGTTTGTTTGGAGTTTGTAGCTTGCTTTAAAAGGGTGGCCTGTGCTATACTATTTAAGAGGAAGAATCAGTGTTGTTTTTCTATGGCCGTGATTTGGTGAAAGGGTTGGAAGTGGGGGACGAAGAGAAACGAGCTATCTTCCTTAAGAAAATAAAGTTTGTTAACTTTGTAGGTGTAAGTGTTTCTTAAGTGTCTATGGGTATAGAACCGAAAAGTACTATTTCACAGAACAGAAAATTTGGTATATTTAAGAATATTCATTTGTAAAGGAATGCTGTAAGAGAGTCATATCCAAAATGACATCCATTAGTAGTGTGGTCTTTATTTGTTTTGGTCACTAACACTTTATTTTGATGGAATTACTTTTCCTAAGTCTGAGTATGGTAGAAAGAATTTATTGTTGTTGTTTTAAAACACTGCATTTGAGATTTTATAATGTATAGCAATCATTTTGGTTTTCTGTCATTCTGTTTGCCTTTGCTAAGTTTTATTTAATGGTTTCAGGTCATGGTATTTACAAAGAACCAGACAGAAAAAGAAATAGATGATATTCACAGTAAATATCGTAAGTAATCTAATTTTATTTGTGTACAGTATGAACTTGGGTTACTTATTACTTTTTGGTGTAATTTTCATTATTCATTTTAGCATAATTTCAAAATGAGTGTTTAATTATAGACCTTCAATTTTTAAAAATGATATTATATAGCTTTTTGTGAATCTTAGTCTTATGCTGAATTGGATTTGGTTCATTTAAGGTATTTACTTAGTCAAAGTCATCCTACTTCTCTTGTGGGTCTCTTTGACCTTCTGTTCTATTAATGATGGCACTTTCCACTTTATGCTTATACCAAAGCACTTTGTAAATAATAGTGTTCAAAGAATTTCTGTGAGAGAGAATTGGATTGTTCTCAATTTTTTTAAATAGAAAGAGATGAGATGCCAGGAAATTTATATACAACATGAACCTGAAGTAGTATATATTATAATATAATGAACATTTATTAGGGATAAGGCACTGAACTGTCTATTGGGCATACTGAGCCAAAAATGAAACTTATATTCTTGAGGGTTGGAGAAGTGTGAGTGGGGGATATAAAAAGCACATAGATAAGTAAATACAAGTAGAGACAAAGTAAGTGCAAAGGGATTTCTGGAGGAAGAGAGCACCAAGGGAATAGGGGTAGGGATCGGGGGAAGGAAGGGAGTATAGAGATTTCCAAGAGGTGGAGATTAGGAGAAAATGCATTCTAGGACTGTAAGAAGATAGCATCTGCCAAGACATGGAGGCAGGAAATAGAATGCTGTATATGAGATTAGTCATTATTCCGTTTGGATTGGAACAGAGAACACTTGCAACTTTGAATTTCGTCCTTAGGCCATTCGATGACACTGTTTCTTAGACTAATTTCATTGTTACTATGTATTGCTTGCAGATGTATTTAAAAAGTATTTCTCATTTTATTTATATAATCACTAAGCTCATTTTTATTTTCTATTTGTCAACTTTAGAATTTTTTTTTCCTTCACGGTCTTTGTCAGTATGTAGCCGTACCAGGGCTACCTCCTCAACTGTTCTGTTACCAACAGACTATCACATCTTACTTTGTGTTTTAGCTTCACTTTAATTACAAATTTCTGCCTTCTGACTTGTAACTCATTTTAATATTGCCTGCTTGCTAAAAGATGTTTTGGTCTATTTTATTTTCTAGTTCTTAAAATTCAGTAGGGATAAATAGTAAAAGGGTCTCTTTGAGAGAGGAAATAAGATACCCAAATAGTAAATACTGAGGGTGGGGTGAGGTGGGGGTGGGAGGCATCAGGATAGTTACGTGCCTTGGCTAAATATAGCAGAAAAGAGTTTCAGTGAATCACAGGTTGAACAAAAGTGAGCAGTGTTGCACTGTTGCTAAGAAGCTGAGTATAATGTATAATCCTGGGGTCTCTAAAAGCTTATATAAACCACAAGGTAATCTAGGCATTTACTAGAATACTGTGTCCTATTTTTCTTCTTTTATTGCTTATGAGAAATGTGGAGGCCTTGATCAATGGGTTAGAAAACAATGTTTATAAGGAATTTAAAAGAACTAGGATTTTTTTTTAAATTTAGGGAATAGATGATTTAGAAATGACTTAAATAACTGCAAATAATTGTTTTTAGAGAATAATACTC
This sequence comes from Trichosurus vulpecula, assembly GCF_011100635.1. Taxonomy (NCBI): domain Eukaryota; kingdom Metazoa; phylum Chordata; class Mammalia; order Diprotodontia; family Phalangeridae; genus Trichosurus; species Trichosurus vulpecula. The sequence continues at coordinate 155,065,947 of NC_050581.1, forward strand.
AGTTTCAACAAGGAAATTCACATGTTGCTGTGCTATTATGCTGTGGAGCCTAGTTAGGTTCTAAGGCTGCCCTAGACTTAGGGAGTAAATCAGTTTCTGCCCCATATTTAGAGGGACCTTTGTAAAGAGAGCTATGGACTCCTTGCCACAGCTTTGAGGAGGCCAAACTTAATCCCTTCTCCAAAGTTGATCAGTATGTGTTCTTTCTCAGGAGACATTAACCTTAGTCATCACTTAGAAAGTCTTTTAGTAAATGACTTCATAAGGGGGTTGACTTAAAAAAGTCTAACATGCACACTCACATTCTCCACAGCCTATAATCCTAATCCTTATGGCTTGTGCCAGCAATGATAGAAAACACAGATTTGGCTTGTGAGTTGGCCCTATCTATGGTAGAACAAAGGAAAGAGGATAGATTTGACTTTTTTACCTTCTGTTCTTTTGGCTACCTTTGGGGAGTTCTTGGAGAAATCTGAACTCAACCCCATTAATGTTATTTTTTTAATCCTTTACATATCGAAGTCATTTTTAAAAAATCAAGTCATTTTTGAATTGGAAAGAATGTTTTGTCATTGATAGGGAATTGGTTTTGAGAAAGGCTCCTTCTTGTCTCTAGGATAAAATACAGATTCTTGTGCTTTACTTTTAAAGTCCTTCACAATCCTTAGGAATAGCCAAGGATATAAAGGATAAATTGTATATTTTATAAGCCATAGAAAACTGTAGAATCTGTGATTTAAATTGGTGGAAGGAAATTCCCTATATTGAGCTATTATGCATTAGGAGGTATGGCCTAGGAAGTTGCCTAAGGTACATAGAGGGTAAATGACTTGTCCATGTCACACAGCTAGTAAATGTCAGAGGATTCAAACCCAAAGCTTACTGACTCCAAACTCAGCACTTTGTTCACTATTTCATACTGTTTTGGTCAGATGATTCCTTGTCAAATCAGCATTATAAAAAAAAATTAGAAATTAATTCCTTAATATAATTTATTAATGCCTTTTGTCTTTACATCACAGTCATTTTTGGGAATAGGTGATGGTATAGAAGGACTTTCAGTGTAGAATACATAAGAGAACTCAGGAGCGACAGTTTCAATTTTCAGTAAAATATCTTCATCCACTGAAAGAAGAGAACCAAAGGGATGGTAGTAGGGGCTTAACCTCATCTAGACCAACATCTTTATTTTACAGATGGGTATGCGGAGGTTCAGGGGCTTCCCAGCAGTCACACTGTTAGTGAGAATCGTGCTTAGGAAAATAGGGTGCCTTGGCTTCTGATGTGTTTCTAGGAGGTGGGATTGTTTATTGGAAAGAGCTGGCTTTTGAGCCAGGGGATCTAGCTTCAAATCTTGACCCTCTCATTCTCCATGTGACCTTTGGTACATCACTTAACCTCTCTGGGTTTCAGTTTCTTAATTTGTAGTGGGATGATCTCTAAGGTCACTTCCCAGTCTCTGAAATTCTCTTCAGCTTCACTCTTCATGCCCCACACTTCAGAGACATTCTAGTCTTTTGGAATTCTAATCTTCTTTTCACTTCTAATTCAAGGTCTATGCCTTATAGAAATCAGAAGAGAGAAAGGGGAGGAAGAAGTAATGGATAATGGATAGATCCTTCAGAATGCCATTGCCCAAATGTTCTCTATCCTCTGAGAATTTGTTGGAAGTGATTCTTAAGTCTCTGACCAAATTATCCTCTTTGCCTGCTATGGTTTGAAGTAGCAAAGTATAGTAGTAGAGAAAGAACATTGCTCTTGGAGTTAGTAGGCCTGGGTTCAAATGCTGGCTTTAACACTTACCAACTTTGTGACCTAGGGCAATTCATTTTACCTCTTTACATATACTAAATAGTAACTGTTTCTGTTTTGGCCAGGAACCCTAAGGTCTTTCCCTCCCAGTTTGATTTTTCTTTTGAGTTTTGATTAAAGGGGCCATCCCTTGATTAACTTCTTAAAAGAGGCCTATTCACTGAATGGGCCTTACCTCACTCAAAGTGAGAACCTGAAAAGACCTTAGCCTGAAAGGGCCAGGGTCTCCTAATTCATCCTGGGCCATCTCTAGTTGTCCTGGTGAATATCAGGCCACTGGATCCAGATGGCTCTGGAGGAGAAAGTGAGGCTGGTGACCTTGCACAGCCTTCCCTCACTCAAATCAAAGTCAACTGCAAGTCATGTTATCATTTCCCTGATGTCATGGTCCTCTTTGAGAATGAAGGACAAGCACGACCTATACCTATCTGTCAAGTGGGCAAAGTAACGCTTGTACTTTCTAGCTTAGAGAGATAGTGGAACATGGTGGGGTAGAGTACTGGACTTCAGTTCATGGAAACTCGGGGCCGTTGTTGCTTCTAACACTTCCAAGCCAGGCATTGAAACCTGGACCAGCCCTTTCAGCCTGCTGGGCCTCAGCCAACTCAGACACTAAGATGTTTTTATTAAGTTGTGGGTGGTTGCTATTTGTGGTGGTGGAGGTAATTTCCAGTTACAATCACAGATGCTTGATTACTGACAGCCCAAATTATGGGGTTGTTGTGAGAAAAGTGCTTTGCAGACCATAATGTACCATAAAGATGTGTTGTTAATGTAATAAATGTACTTTTGGATACATAGTGTGTGAATAGTGGGTAGTTGATTTTTTTTTTTTTACTTTTTGCTTTAAGAAGATCTTTATCTTTCAGGTAAAGAACATCAAAATGAATTTAAACTTCTAGTGGATGAAATAAAAAACCGGTACAAGAAAGCTGGCAAACTGCTGACCAAAGAAATAAAGCAGGAGGTAGAGGGATCCAGGGAAGAGTTATTGCCAGTAACTATGGGTAAGAAACTTTCAAAGCAAAAAAAAACAAGTGGGAATAAATACTACATTGCCATTTATATGTAGCATAAAAAGCTTAATTTGTAGAACATATGATTTGTTGCTAAAGGTACTAGTATAGCTTGCATTAAAAATAAATTCTTTTATTATTATAAAATAATAATGTAATTATTGTGGGGAGGGAATATACTGCTGAAAAATCCCAAACTTCTAATATTTAATATGCTGACAAGAAACACATTCTTTCATTTTTAAAAATTTACTCATTTTATAGTTCCAGATTAGTATCTTCATTCTATTACCGTGGCTTTGGCTAATGAACCAGACCAGATGAGAAGATGATTTTATCTGAGAGTATCAAACTTGGAGCATACTGAGCAGGAGGATCTTTGTTCAAATCTTACCTCTGTCAATACCTCTATGATTGTGGGCAAGGCACTTAACCTCTCTCCACACAGATGTCCTTATTTCTAAAATGAAGGGATTAGATCAGAGCCTTTGAGATCCTTTCCAGATGTGAGACAGTCTGATCTATAATAATGGGGTTCTGTGACTTTTCTAGCAAGTTAAAGATACTTGTTTTCTCTGCATGTTTGTTAAGTTTCTTTGTAGCCCAGATCTGGGCTTAGGAATAGTTTGGGAGTGTGTAAAACTATGTATGACATGATTTAAGTACAGGCACAAAGCTTTAGTTCCTATTAGTCTTTGACCATTCTTTTGTCCCCAGAAGACTTCATCAACATCGAAGTACTCAAATTCTCTTATACCATAGTGTTTGAAGTTGAATTTCTGTGTTTGGCTGGAATAAGTCTGTCAGTTCATTTGCATTTACCTGTTTAATTGACTTCTGAGATTCAATCTTATTTGTAGATTTTCCAAAAACCAAAACCAAATCATTTGGATTGGCAGTCTTTTAAATGCTGGACTTAGAGTCCAGAAGACCTGAGTTCTAATATGGCCTCAAATACTCATTAGCTGTAAGACCCAGGGCAAGTCACTAAACCTTGCCTTAATTTACTTATCTGTAAAATGGAGATAATAGCACCTACCTCCCAGAGTTGTTAGGGAGGTAAAATGAATAATATTGTAAAGTGCTTGATAAACCTTAAAGCACTAGATAAATATTATTATTAGCTGTTATTTTATTTCATGAAACATCAGGCTGGATAAGACCTTAGAAATCATCTAGTCTATTACCATTGTTTTACAGCGCAAGGAACTGAGGCTGAGTCAGCTAAAATGACTTAATTCAGAACAGAGAACTAAAAACTGTTAAAACCAGAACTAACCTTTGGCGTCCTGACTCCAGGTTAATTGCTTTTGTCATTACCCCATGCTGCTTCCCACTTTGCCATCTTTTTACTGGGTGCCTTATCTGCCTTATGCTTCACTTGGTACTGGTTATACCTGATATGTTTCTCTTTTAAAATAGAAGCACTGGGAAGAAGGGCTTTATCCATTGGCATGGTCCCTTTTCCAGTATACATTAAGGGACTCAGTTAATTTTATATTAGTAGTGATGGATGTTTCAGAGCCATTGAGGCAGTATCAGTTAGTGCTTTTCTTAGTTGAAATTGTAGGTTTTTTTGGTGTTTGATGTTCTCTCAGTATAATAAACTTTCATTATTTCTAAAGAGCTTTGAGTTTGTGGACTCTGGCTGGAGTTTTTAGGAGTGATTTTTCTTGACCAGATGTAATATCAATTAAGTTGTGTGTCTTTGATTGAGTCTTATTAGGTGCTATTAGGTGCTAAACCCAAGACTCAAACCCCTATCTATTAGGTGCTAAGCCTTTGTGGGTGTGAATTGGTAACTAAGGTGGGGCTCCAGGTGGGGCCAATGAAGGGAGGTCTGATTATATCTTTGCTTCCCAAGTAGGCCCAAAACCCCTAACTACTAGGTGCTAAGCCGATGTCGGCGTGAAGCCCTCAAGGTCCTAGGGGGAGGTGCTAACTCCAGAGCCAATAGTAAGAGCCTAAGTTCTGTTCGCTCAGATGACGTTTGATGATGGCTAAAGAGTGCATAAAAAGGGAAGACAGAGCTATTTGCTTAGGGCTCTCACTCTTGGTGGCTCACTGATGTGAAGACTCAGAGCAGCTGTAGAGCCCTCCAGCTTGTAAACCCAGATGTTGGGACTTTGTTAAACTCTGGTAACTATGCATTGAGATTTGAATCAGACAAGGTTTGTCTGTTGATGTTTATAATTTGTTTATGTTTGCTTTGAAGCTCAGGGTGCTGACTTTTTCCCCTGAACTAAGTGAGTGATATAAAGTTTGTTAACCCCTAAATGTTGCTTTCCTTAGTAAAGCAGATCAAAAGAACTTGGGCTTGCAGCGTTCTGTGAGCTGGTTGTTGTTGGTTTTACACCATCACAGCAGCTACTAGCCGGATTGCTGAAACACCAGATCGATAATTACTTTCTTTCATAAGCTTTCCCATCTCAACAAATACTTGAAAATCTATGTCATGGTGCTCTTTATTAAAGTTTGTGAAAACTTAATTTTTTTTTGTGATGAAAATGTCCTTAAAGATGAACTCCATGCCACATTAGCAATATGGAAACTTCAAAAAACAGTATATAAACTTCCATGTATAGTGTTTAAACTTTTTGTAGTTAGCTGATAAGAAATCTTGTGTTGAGATAGTACATGAACTACCATTTTGTTTAAACTCAGGTTCTTTTAGCTTCATTGGAGAAGCTGTAGCTGTTGGAGACATAGGTTATCCTTAGATTTCTAGGATTACCACTCTTTGTTTCTTTCTTTTCCATTCTTTCTCTTCAGCTAATGTCTGCCTTGATTTTTGCCCAGTTTTTTATTAAGTTTTTCTTTTGGATCATAAGGACAACTTCTTTCCTTTTGGGGAAACTTCTTCACTGAATACTTAGCAAAGGGATTTAGGGTCATTTTTTTTCTCACTCTTTTTGAGTGGAGGAGTCCTCCAAAGCTTCTATTTTTGGAGTCTTCATTCTGCCTAGTTGAGAGTATATCTCAAAATTGGTTACTTCTGAGAGTACCAGCTGAATTCTGAGTTATATTCTTAGAGAGAGAGGTGTAAAGAAGAATCTTACCTGGATACTTTTCTTTAATCATGTTTTCAGACTTTCTTCCACACTATTAGCTGTTAATTAATATGGTGGCTATATCTATGTTTATGAGATCTAGAAAACTTGGGATGTGACAAAGGTCATGGGGAGTTGGACCCAGTTATTAGGTGTGCCATACTGTTAGTCAAGTTTTCATCAGTGACAGCTATCATGGTTTTTTAGCTAAGGGGTTTGAATCCCTGCTCATTTGATCTATTTATTAATTATATTTTTTCTTTTGTCTGTTGAATGTATTTTTTAAAAAGCAATCCTCAAATATTTAAGAATTCTTTAGGAATGTTATTATTCCAGAAGCTTTATTTTAAGAATAAGATCTTTTTGATGGGTTGTAATTAATTTTTCAGTAATTCTTCTTATGCTAAGAGTCAGGCTTTATAAATGATAGCATTGTAGTACCTTCTTTTTTTCCACATAATAAACAAAGAGAAGATTGGAGTGGAGGTGAAAAAAATGACATCTCGTTTACAGACTAGGAGGCCCCTGAGACATAAGAGAAGCAGTGTGGCATGATGGGAAAAAGTGCCAGGGGTAGCCTGATTAAAATTCTCCCTCTTATACTTAACTATGGGAAAGTCCTATAAGCTTTCAGGGTAGATGGAGCAGACCATACCTTGTAGCACCTTCCTCCAAGGCTTCTTATAAGGTTCCATTGGAGGTCTGTCTGAGGTGAGGTCTGAAAAACACTTTCCACACTTTAAGGTTTTATATAAAATGTCATCAGTTAGTATATGTAAATATAAAGTTAGGGTTGACATCATCTCACCTGTTTAGCACAGCTACCTTTGTCATATGAGAATACATCTTAGTTGGTCAATCAAAAACTTTAGATTAAGTGCAAAATGTCCTTGAAAATCATGGGAGGAATTGCCCAGGAAATCTGTTTGGATTGCGTGAGGGATGTAGTAATGCCCCATGGTTGATTTTTGACTGCTCAGAAATAGTGTTAGAGACAATGGAGACCTGAGCTGAAAAGAGGGAACAGCAGAGGGACAAAAGCAGAAAGAGAGTAGAATTGAGCTGTGACAGGGATGGAGAGACTGAGAAGGGCCACAGGCTCTACATTCAGCTCACAGCAGAGCTGAGGCTGCCTGTTTTATGTACCTGTTCAGGACTGGTGGCCATTTTGGTAAAAGATATACTTATTACCAGCATCTCCTCCTGGTTCCTGGAAGTCAAGGAACACTGGAATGTATTTTATTTCTTTTTTGCCCAGGTGTTTCTGATGACTTGCATTTTGCCTCAGTCATAAAGAGGCCAGTGGTTAGAGAGAAATATAAATGTAAATTAAGTCAGAGAGCCAAACCTCTGCCTAAATCTCAGTGATTTTCTTAACTGGAAGCTCGAGCAATTGTGAGTGTACCCTTCACTTTTTGTTTAATATAAACTCCCTAAATGAGTAGAGGAGAGAACCATATGAACTCAGAGAGCCATTATATTGCCTCTAAGCTTAAAAGGAGCTAATTTTTTTTCAAAGTATTACATTAAGAAAGAGTTTAATTTTTCTTTTAAAAAAACGTAGCATTCATGGTTTTTAACTTTTCTTTTTAGGAGAAGAGGATAGTAAACCAATACTCACAGATCTGAGCTCACCTACAGTCCTGGTGGAATCCCAGATAGAGATGGAACAAGTTGCAATAGATGACTCTTCTAATTTATCTGAAGTTCAGGAAACTCCTCTATTCACTACATCAGATTCAGGAAGCAGGTAATTGCAATATATATTAGGATTTTCTTGTAAATTTCTATCATCATTTCTTTTCATGGGATAGCTGTTTAGGAAAGGGTTTGAGAAATAGTTTTGAGATGAAATCCAGCTCTCTGCTACTAGTAGTTCCTCAATAACTTATTGTTTTTGATGACATTCTAGTCTCCTTGTGTGACATTTCCATGTGTGATATTTATTTAAGATTAAGGCAGAAATTGGGTGATTGCAATCAGTGATTCCAGAAGGTGACCCTGGTTTCCCACCTAACTCCTTACTGAGGACCTTTTGTACATTTCCTAAAGCTAGAGGAAGGCAAGGGGACAATGGTGTAGGGAGTGGTGATGACAGCTATTTGGCTCAAGGAGGGTTTGTGAGGAAGTACAAATTTACCTTATACAAGGGTTTATGTTTTGTTTTGATAGATCCATTATTTTATCATGTGGATTGTCTCTTCAGCAAATAGTCAACAAGCATTTGGAGCATGCCTGCACAACCTGCGGCCCACTGGCTGTTTGCAGTACACCAAAAAATTTCGGGCAGCCTGCAAAAAATGTTGTTTTCTTCTACATTTTTTGTGGACTGCCTGAAATCTTTTGGCGTGTCCACAGGCCGTAAGTGACCCACGGGCCACAGGTTGTGCAGGCCTGATTTAGAGCTTCGTAGACCTTTAAAAAGGATTGTGCCTTCTCAATTTGTGTGATTTTTCTCCATGTCTTTCTTAAAATTGTCCATGGAAGATCCATCCACTGTTTTGGGGGCTTCATTCTGTTTCTTTTATTATCTTAGAACTACCAGAAGACCATTCAGACTGTCCATATGTGTCTGATAGTGAACAGCTTTGATCATTTTCCATTCAGACATCTCCTTGATAATGTTTTCAGGCTATTTCTTTCTTTTAAATATATATATATTTATATTATATATTATATTTTATATAATATTATAATTATACTATGTTTAGTATATTATATTAATATATTTAATTTTTTCCCTAATTTTTCCCCAATTACATGTTAGAACAATTTTTTAAAATTCTTTTTAAAGTTTTGAATTCCAAATTCTATCCCTTCCTCCTTCCTTCTCCTCCCCCCTCCCTGAGACAGTAAGCAAACAGATGTAGATTATACATGTACAATCGTGTAAAATATTTCCATATTTGTCATTTTGTATAAGAATTCTCAAATAACAGAAAAAGAATGAAAGAAAGAAAGTGAAAAATAGCATGCTTCTCATGCTATTTCTTTTACCCAGGTCATTACTGGTAACATACTAGTACGTACTTATCCCTTTGTAATTTTGAGTCTTCATCGGTATTAGTATTCCATGCTTCTCAGCCATGCATCATCATTAGGGGGGAATATTAATGCTATAAGGATAAGCTTTGTGAAAAGGAGCTGATGAGATCCATGACAGTTCTGCATAATTTCCCAAATGAAATCCAGCCTAATATCTTACTTCCTAATTAATTCTCTGAGTAGCTTATTGTTCATCTGCAGTGCCTATCTAGGATTTATATTGATGGGACTACTCATCTAACTGTATGTCATTTTCTTGACAATATGTATTTTGTATTTGACTTGTCTTTTCACTGTGGATGGCTAAACCAGTGTCTTTCACATTCCTATGGGTTTCATTGGAAAGGATTTGTAATGCTCCAAGACTTTAGTTCACTGAGTACAATTGTCAGACTGTTAATAAGAACATTTAGAGAGTCTCACCATCAGTAGGGAATGCTTTTATTCGGACTCTACATAAGACATCTCTGATGCTGGCAAACACCTTAAATGAGTGGTTGTCCCTCTTTTATACGTTGCTCATAATCACTAGATTGTTGACCAGTTACCTCTTTGTGTGTGTGTGTGTGTGTGTGTAATTTTTTTTTTTGCATCCTTATATAATTTTTATTCTTACAGGATTCCTGTCTGAGGAGAACCTTCAAGGACACATTTCATTTTACCAAATCATTAAAATAAAATCAGTAAATAGAGTGGGATTTTATACTCTATATGTTTCTTAGTTGCTTAGTTGTATGATCAAAGATGTGTCTGTTATAGACAACCATCTGTAAAAATTCTGCTTGTTCCCTTTTTATATTTTCTCTGGAGATACTATCAATGCGTTTCATTCTTTTAGAGTCTTTTTTTAAATAAAGATGAGAAAATAGGGATATGGGTTGGTAGGTGCTGGTATATTGTTGGTCGAATTCTTTTTTTGGTAGAAAGCATGCTTCATGATCTTTTCTATTGTTTGGGAATCTTCCCCTATTTGAAATACCTTGAAAATCTTTTTTCGTGTTTTGCTTTTAAAATTGTCTTGCTCCGGGTGGATTTCATCTATTTGGTCAGTTCCTCATTCAGACTACAGATACTACAAAGCAGAAGTCATTAAGAAGTAATCAGATGTGTAAAGCTGAAAGGAAGAGTTTTTGAGGAAAGTGAGGAAAATTGAAGATGAGGCAGAAACTGGAATATTCATGGGAACCATGTAATCTTTATTTAAAATAGATAAAATTAATTTTAATAGATGCCTTAGAATAATATACCATGCATCAAATTGAGAAAAAATACTTTTAGTTTAGGGGTGTATGCTCACTAGCTTGCTACTTTCTCAAGGCTCTTGACATACTCAGGATGAAAGACTCATAAAAAAATAAATTTTAGGGAGTAAAATCATGGGGAGCATTACCTAATTTGTCTAAAATTCAGCAAACAGAAAGAATATTATATCTTATATTTTCTCAGGGAATGTCACTTGGTAATACTAGATTTCTTGAAGAATTTGGGGCTATTGTATAGTTGCTATAGTTTTCACTCAGACTGCAATCTATTCTTGTAGCCCCTTCTTCTTAAAAAATTATTATGTGAGTGTGGTTATTCTCTCCACAGTATGGTACAGTGGAAAGACTAGGGACTATTGAATCAGAGGCCTTGGGTTCGAATCCTGGCTTACCTACTCACTACCTTTGGGACCTTGGACAACTCTCTTAACTTCCCTGGGCCTCAATTTCCTCATCTGTGAAGTGAGGTGCTTGGAGTAGATACCTGTCTTCGCAAACCAGAAACAAGGCTGTGGAAGACTTAACACTTTCTGTTTAATGCCTGGAACATTTTATCTCTCTTTCCTACTTATCCCACTGTACTGACTTGTACTGGTGGTTTTCTCTGTCTTCCACTACACCTGGGCCCTGGACTCCAGCTATCCTCCACTTTACTATCTGACTATTTTTTCTCCAGATACTATGCTGCTCACTCATAGCCTTGTTCTTGTCCCTTCCAGCTCTGGAAACTGGAAAGGGTATGTTGGTTTATTCCCTTATTACACTACTTACTGTACTATTCAAAATCAAAATATCCCTTCTTGCTCACCTTTCCCCATGTGTGTTATCATTCCACATTAAAATTTTAACAAGTACCCTGTGGGCAGCAGTTATCTTGCTTTGGTATTTGTTGAGCATTTATCAAGCGCTTACAATGGAGGTTGTGCTTTCATTCTAGATGACTCTGGATGTCTCTTCCAGTTCTCGATCATGAATCTGTGATATCACCAACATTGTAACCCCTCAGTAGCCTAGTAGATGATCTTTGAGGATTACCATAGTTGAAAAATGCACTGCCCTGTGCTCAGTCTATGATGAGCCTTTCTGTTCTTAGCCAGGCTGGACCCTTTCTGTTGGAGCTCGCTCTGCCAACATAGCTATGGTGACCTTAGTTACTTCCACACCACTGTAGATCTTTCCTGGAGGATCTCTGCCTGGCTTAATGCCTGGTCTTGGGCAAATTACTTTGCCTCTAAAGACTTTTAGTTTGTTCATCTGTAAAATGAGGAGCCTGAACTAGATGATCTCTAAGCTTCCTTCAGCTGTAAGCACACTTGGATACAAAAGAAAATTCTCCATTTTGTTTTAGTAGCCACAGTTAGCTTTTTCAACATAATGTAACATGCACGCAGCTTGAAGAGTGAACCTTTTATCATCACATGACCCAATAAAGTATATCCATTCCTAATTGTTGCTCTTGTGAAGTTGTATTTCTTCTTTCCTTTCTTTTAGATAAATGCCTGTTTTAGGATTTAAATTGTTAAAGTATTTGCTATCCTTTAAAGCATAAATACTGAGATGATTAACAAACTGATAAGAATATTATTTATTGCTGAAACAGCTGGCCACATGATAGATGATTCCCTGGAGTTGGAGGCACTTGCCTAAACTTCAATAAATGACTTTATTGTTCTATTTAAATAGGAGAAGAGAACTTTTGTTTTCCAATTTTGGCAAGCAAGACACTTCTCCTTATTTATTGACAGCTGAACAGTTGAAAAAAAAAGTGCTTTTTATTGTGACTGTGTAGGGAAAGCATTTGGGCCATCCACCTATAGACAGGAGGGTTTAAAAAGTAACTGTTTGTAAGGATGGAAATTTTATTATGAAAAGAGAGTGAAGCCATTGTCTGAAGAGAAGTAGTTGAACTATGAATCTGGCATATTTTAAAAGATAAGATTGATATATGCACATTGACTTAAGGTCTCTATTGCATAAGGACAAAAGTTTGTCAAGAGAGAGATAAGACAGGGGCATTAATGGAATGAAAAATTTTAATTAAAATTGCATTGTTGCTATTTACTCTTTGTGACTTGAGGTAGCTCAGAACACTACGCTAATTGAGGTCAAATAAGTAAGTACAATCTCCATGTAGGACAGGTATTTAACTTCATTCTGCTACATGAATATAAATTATACCTCTAACTTCTACCAGTTATGCTACAAGTATAAAGAAATTGGTCACAGGGAAGAACTACATAACAAAGTGTAGATTGTTATTCTCCCAAATTAGGAAAAAGCCATCCAAATGCACATTTTACCAATGATTTAGCAATACACTCTTTGTATGTGAATGACATCATTTACATACATAGTTCAAGGAAACAGATTGTGACAATCATAGAAGGGCGATTTTTCATTGCTCTTAGTCATTGCTGGAGAGATTCTTGCCAGAGTCCTCTTTAATTGGGTGATCTGAGAGCCAGTGTGGCTCCAGAAAGGGCTGAGAAATTTGACATGATGTTTGCTGCCTGACAACTGTAGGAGAAATGCCAGGAGCAGAACGGAACACGTATACAATGTGCATTGACCTGACCAAGGCTTGTGGAAGATCGTGGTGAAATTTAATTGCCCAGAGAAGTTCATTAGTATTGTATACTGGTTTCACGATGGTATACTTACATGGGTTCTGGATAAAGGATGTTGTTCTCTCACTTTCAAAGTTACCAGTGGAGTAAAGTAAGGCTGTGTGCTTGCTCTCATATTTTGATGCTCTCATGCATGATGTTTTCTGTAATGTCAGATGCCTTCAATGAGGACAAAAATGGTATCAGGGTCAGCTATCACATTGATGGTAAACTGTCTTGAAAAGGCTATAAGTCAACTAAAATGAAGGGAGAGTTGGTACTTGACTTTTTGTTTGCAGATGATTGTGCATGCAGTGCAGCCTCTGAGACTGAGATGCAATAGAATACAGACTGCCTTTCTGCTGCTTGTTCTAATTTTGGCCTGACAACTCTAGAAAAAGCAGAGATTCTCCACCAGCTAGCACCACACCATCCATATGTAGAACCATTGTTTACGTCAAATGGAAAAAATTTTAAATGCCGTGGATAAGTTCAGTTACCCTGGCAGTATACTTTCCAGGGATGTATATATAGATGATGAGATGGATGCATGCATTGACAGAGCTGGGTCAATGTTTGTGAGGCTCCAAAGGAAAGTGTGGGAGAGAAGAGGTGTCTACCAAACTGAAGGTCTAGAGAGCCATTTTGCTGACTTCGTTATTGTATGCCTGTGAAATCTAGAGAGTCTACCAGTACCATGTCAGAAAATTGAACCACTTCCATTTGAATTGTCTTAGGAAGACTCTGATGAGTACTGGATGCTGAGGTCCTCTCTTGAGCTAAACTTCCAAGCATTCAAACTCTGTTGTAGAGAACACAATTCTGATGGGCTGGCCCCATTGTCTGAATGCCAAACCTACGTTTACCATAAAAGACTTTTTTTTTTTTTTTTACAGAGAACTCACACAAGGTAAGCATTCATGTGGAGGGCAGAAGGAGTGACACAGGACATTTTTTTTGAGGGGGGAAGGCAAGGCAACTGGAGTTAAGTGACTTGCCCAAGGTCATACAGCTAATAAGTCTCAAGTGTCAAGAGGCTGGATTTGAACTCAGGTCCTGAGCTCCTCCTGCTCTATTCACTACACCACCTAGCTGCCCCCACAAGGACATTTTCAAGGTCTTTGAAGAACTTTATTATAGATTGTGAGACATGGGAGATGCTGGCACAGGATTGCCCAGGAGGCATGCCCATATCAAAGAAGGAGCTGTGTTCTGTGAACAAAGCAGAATTGCAATAGCTCAAAAGAAATGTGAGATGAGCAAATCTAAAGACATCCTAAATGTTCAAACAGATTATCTGTGCCCGATCTATGGCGGATCCTTCTGATCTCATATTGATCTGTTCAGCCACAGTTGAACTCACCATACTTTGACCCCAACATCATGATGTCATTTTAGTCCTCTTCAAGTATGAAGAATGAATGACAACATGAATGGCAGTATTTACATGCATGGTGTTGGAGAAGGCACTCTGACAGGAAGGATAAGTCTGTCTGGTAGCTATGTGGTTAACGTGTGCTGGCTTTCCTTCAAAAAAAAGAGTGTTTGAAAGAAAAATTTGTGATTACCATGAGAGAAGAGATATAGATGGAAATTAGGAATGCCACATAGAGAAATTGGACAATTTGAGTAGCTAATGTTGGGGGGATATTGTGATCTTTCCCTAACTTTTTGGGAAACTAAGGAAGGATAGAATAGAAATATTAAGTAAACATATGCTATGTAGCTCTCCTAAGGAAACAATAGATGATACCTAAACATGATCAGACTTGCAATTTAGGAAAATCACTTTAGTGGCCAAATGGAGGATAGATTGGAGTAGGAAGAGACTTGAAGCAAAGAGACCCACAAACAGATTATCTGTGCCCGATCTATGCAGTAGTTCAGGTGTGAGGTGACAAGGGTCTGCACCAAGAGTGGTGGCAGTGTTAGAGGAGAGAAGGGGGCATTTTCAAGAGATGTTGCAAAGGTAAAATTGGCAGGCCTTGACAACAGATTGGTTATAAGTGAGAGATAGTGATTAGTGAGAGATAGCCAGGATGACTACTGGGTTTAAGCCTGAGGGATTGGGAGGATGTTGCCCTTTATAGTAATTGGGAAGATAGGAAAGGAACAGAGTTTAGGGGGAAAGATGATGAGTTTGATTATGCAAATGTTGAATTTAAGATGTCTACTGGATATCTAGTTGGAGATGTGTGAAAGGCAGTTGGAGATGCAAATTCCAAAAATGTACGAGAGGTTAGCTGATTTGAGATTTTTCCTGAAAAGGAGAGAGATAGATGGTTTGGAGAGGATCCCAAGAATGCTATATTGGAGCCACAAAAGCCGTCAGGTGAAAGGTTATCCAGGGAGAGAGGAAGATGAGAACAGAGCTACTTGATTCCCTACTCAAGGTTACTGTGGCAGCTATTTATTGACCTGGAAACAATAATAGAGAAATCATTTATCATCCTGGGATATCTATCCAAGACATAATAGAACTTTCCAAGACTTAATCATACAAATAACAACTACTCACTTCCGGTAATTCATGTGGGCACAAATGACTCTTTTAAGAGAAATCCAAAAGTATTGCCAATGTTATAAGGACTTGGGCAAGATACTGATGATCATGGGTCCACGGTTGTATTTTCCTTATTGTTGCCCATTAAAGACAAGGGATTCAGAAAAGAAAAAATAATTTGGGAAGTGAATAGCTGGTTAAGAAGGTGGGATTATAGATTTAGCCCAATGCCTTAGATTTTCAAGATCTTTTGGATCTGGGAATTATATTCAGATTTCTTGATTACCTTTATAATACAAAGTAGATAAAGGGTGGTAAATATGTATTTGCCATATTTCTGCAAATCAAATAAAAGGTTTTTGAGCTAAAAAAGGATGGGAAAGGGGAAAAAGTGCTTATCTGTATCTTAAGTTAAAAACTACAGAGAGTAGTAAGAATGCTGTTGATAAAATCCAGAAATCATAAGAGATAGAATCCTAGAAAAGATCCATTAGTAAAATCAGAGGCCTCAAAGGTCTATACCCCAGTACACAAAGTTTAGGCAACAAATCAGAAACAGGAGATGCTAACAAGGCAGGGCAAAGTTGATGTTGTTGGTTTCCCTGAGATTTAGTGAGATAAAACTTAATGTTGCACTCTGGCTCTAATGAGTATGTATTATTCAAAGAAACAGGATAGATAAAAATAGGGTCGTTGTAGTCCCAGTGGATATTAAGAAGGAATACTTATGTGAGGAAATAGAAGAACTAGAGGGTGGAAATATCATAGAGAGTATTTGGTAAAGGTCAAAGGAGAGAGGAAAACAAAATAATATTTTTCGTAGAATGTACTAAAGACCACTTGGACAAAAAGAGTAAATATATGAGGAGCTGGGAAACAAATAACAAACCCTAGCCTAGAGGTATGACATTGTAGTGATAGGAGACTTCAATTATCCAGACATCTGCTGGGTTCTTTGTGAGGATTGACCTATTGCTAGGCCCCAGCTGACAGAAGTGACTCATGTTTGACCACTAATTGATCCATCTATGTACTGGGAAGTTTCTATGTATATCCCAACAACTGACCTTGTCAACTACACTTAGAGTTAGGAATGCAAAGTTAGCAAACTATCAGCTTAGCAAATTCCATCTAATATAATATGTAAGATTAGCAAACTTTATTCATCAGTGTCTTTGTAATTGATAAGCGGATCTTAGTCCTGAGAGCCTGCTAATCAATGCCATTAAGATCCACCTCCCACTCAGTCCCTGTGAATCTGCCCAGCAATAGCAATCAGACAGAGACCCAGAAAATCTGGGCTCTGGATTGGGATACACATCCTTCTGTATATAAGCTGAGGTTACTGTATGCTTGTGAGTAATAAATTGCCTGACTAGTGATCCCCTGAATGCTTACGTTGCTTCTCAATACCACCTCTCCCATACATGATCCCCTCACACTGTCAGAAGCAGAGCAGTGAATAATTTCTTGCAGGCCTTACTAGTAACTTGGTCCTTTAGAAGGTAGAAGAACCAACAAGAGGAAATTCAATTCTAGATTTGATTCTTACTAGCTGGTTGCTAGAGTGTAAATGATCAGAGCCTTGGAGGAGTTATAGGGGAATAACCTAGAGTTTTTGGTAGAGAAGAAGAGGAAATATTAGCATAAGTTTATATGCACCAGAGATTTTAGGAAAACAGATTTCATAGAGTTTAGAGGAAAAATGGGTAGGATCCTATGCTCTAAGATGCTTCAGGGGAAGTGAGCCCAGGAGAGGTTGAAGATATTTTAGAAAAATTTTGAGGACAAGAAAGGTAAATAATTCCAATGAGGGGGAAAATGGGAATTGTCTGAAGAAATCAATGTGAACCTACAGGGAAATCAGCAGCTAACTTAGATTTTAAAAAGAAATGTACAGAAAATAGAGCTAAGGTCAGGTAATAGAAGATTAATAGCATAGCTCATTCTTTAAAAATAGTCATTTTAAAGTCTAGAATGAGCTGAGGCTAGTGAGAATCTAAGGACAACCAAAGTTAATTTTTTTTCTTTTGTTTTGTTTTTAGCTTCATTGATAGAAAAAAGAAAACTCAAAGAAGAGTAGGACCTTTGTTTGGGGCTGGGTGGGGTGGTGATAACTGACGAGAGAGGAAAGCAGAGATTCTCAAGTATTATTTTCTTTGTTTCCCTCTGCAAAGGAGAATGATTAATTTCATCCCAGACATCTGTTATTTCCAGATGTTACAAGAAGCAAAAGCTGTGTATATTAACTTAAATCAAGGTAGTAACAGACATCCTATGTATTTAACCTCAATTGTATTATTGATTAATATTTTCTTTACTTACATAGTTGTAAAAGTATTGCCTGGAAGAGTTAAAGAAAGAGATGAGAGTAGTAGGGGCAAAATTGGGAAATGATAGCGATGCAATAAAATTATGAAAAGTGAATTAATAGCTTGATTAAAAAAATGGAAAGGGGGGGCAGAGCCAAGATGGTGGCTGGAAAGCAAGGACTTAAGCTCTCCCCCAGGTCCCTCCAAACACCTATAAAAAATGGCTCTGAACAAATTCTAGTGCTGCAGAACTCATGAAATAGCAGAGGAAAGCAAGGCTCCAGCCCAGGAAAGCTTGGATGGTCACTGGGGAGGGTCTATCAAAAGGAGCTGGGAGCGGAGTGGAGCACAGCCCAATGTGGGCCACCGCCAGGACCAACCAGACCAGGAGCCAGGCGGAATAGGTGGTAGGGTCCTGAGTCATTGAGCTGGGGCAGTTACCAGACTTCTCAACCCACAAACACCAAAGACAATAGAGAAGGTTAGTGGAAAAACTGCTGAAGTGAAAGGGAGTGCATGGTCGGCCCTAGCCCAGGGGCACAGAAGTGGTGCAGCTCTAGGGCTGCTTCCAGAGCTCCAGCTGCAGTTGCTTCTGGCCCCAGGCCCACCCTGTGGGAGGAATTAAATGGCAGATCAGAGCAGGAGTGCAGAGCTTGCTTGGATCTGGGTCGAGGTCTGGGTTGGTGGTTCTTGGGGGAGGAGGAGCACTGGTGTGGAAGAGCTTGCTATGTAGAAGTAGGTCTGAAAACAGTAGCACAGCCCCTTAAGCTTGGGACAAAGTACTACAAGCAGTCATATGCTGGCAAAAAGCTCAAGGGTAAGTAGTTGGCTGGGAACATGGCCAGGCAGTGAAAACGGACTCAGATTCAGACTCAGACTTTGGAATCTTTCTTTGGTGACAAAGAAGACCAAAGCTACAGCCAGAAGAAGTGAACAAAGTCAAAGAGCCTACTCATAAGCCTCCAAGAAAAATATGAACTGGTCCCAGGCCATGGAAGAGCTCAAAAAGGATTTGGAAAGCAAGTAAGAGAAGTAGAGAAAAACTGGGAAGAGAAATGAGAGTGATGCAAGAAAATCATGAAAATAAGTCAGTGACTTGCTAAAGGAGACCCAAAAAAATACTGAAGAAAATAACACCTTAAAAAATAGACTAACTCAAATGGCAAAGAGCTCCAAAAGCAATGAGGAGAAGAATAACTTGAAAGGCAGAATTAGCCAAATGGAAAAGGAGGTCCAAATACTACTTTAAAATTAGATTGGAGCAAGTGAAGCTAGTGACTTTATGAGAAATCAAGATATTACAAACAGAACCAAAGGAATGAAAAAATGGAAGACAATGTGAAATATCTCATTAGAAAAACCATTGACCTGGAAAATAGATCAGGAGAGATAATTTAAAAATTATGGACTACCTGAAAACCATGATCAAAAAAAGAGTCTAGATGTCATCTTTCAAGAGATTATCAAGGAGAACTGCCCTGATATTCTAGAGCCAGAGGTAAAATAGAAATTGAAAGGATTCACAGATCACCCTCCTCAAAAAGATCCCAAAAAGAAAACTTCTAGGAATATGTCGCCAAATTCCAGAGTTCCAGGTCAAGGAGAAAAATATTGCAAGCAGCCAGAAAGATACAATTGAGTATTGTGGAAACACAATCAGGATAACACAAGATCTAGCAGCTTCTACATTAAGGGATCAAAAGGTTTGGAATATGATATTCTGGAGGTCTAAGGAGTTAGGATTAAAACCAAGAATCACCTACTCAGCAAAACTGAGTATCATGCTCCAAGGCAAAATATAGATTTTCAATAAAATAGAAGACTTTCAATCTTTCTCAGTGAAAAGACCAAAGCTGAATAGAAAACTTGACTTTCAAACACAAGAATCAAGAGAAGCATGAAAAGGTAAACATGAAAGAGAAGTCATAAGGGACTTACTAAAGTTGAGCTGGTTTGTTTACATTCCTACGTGGAAAGGTGATGTGTGTAATTCATCATGAGATGTTTCTCAATATTAGGGTAGTCGAAGAGAATATACATGTATATATATAGACAGAGGGCACAGGGTGAGTTGAATATGAAGGCATGATATCTAAAAAAAAAAATTAAATTAAGGGATGAGAGAGTAATATATTGAGAGAGGGAGGGAAGAGAGAGATAGAATGGGGTAAAATTTTCTCACATAAGAGTGGCAAGAAAAAGCAGTTCTGTTGGAAGGGAAGAGGGGGCAAGTGAGGGGGAATGAGTGAATCTTGCTCTCATCGGATTTTACTTGAGGAGGGAATAACATACACACTCAATTGCATATTTTACCCCACAGGAAAGTAGGGGGGAGGGGATGAAAAAGGGGGCATGATAAAAGGGAGGGCAGAGAGGGGGAGTAATCAAAAGCAAACACTTTCGAAAAGGGACAGGGTCAAGGGAGGGTGAGTGGGGAGGGAAGAGGGGAGAGAATTTGGAATTCAAGTTTTAAAAGAAGATGCTCAAAAAAAGAGTTGGTTTTGCATGCAGCTGGGAAATAAGATATACAGGCAATGGGCATAGAAATCTATCTTGCCCTACAAGAAAGTAAAAGGAAAAGGGATGGGGGGGTAGGGAGAGTGGAGTGACAGAAGGGAGGGCTGACTGGGGAATGGGCAATCAGAATCTGCCATCTTGGAGTGGGGGGGAGGGTAGAAATGGGGAGAAATTTGTAACTCAAATCTTGTGGACATCAATGCTGAAAACTAAAATATTAAATAATAAAATATGGAATAAAAAATAAAAGTACCTCCTCACCCTAAAATCAAAATAACCCAGAATAATGCCTTAAAAGCAGACTTGGCCTTGTGGTAAAAGCACAAAAATCACTGAAGAAAAGAACTTAAAAAGCATAATTGGCCAAATGGAAAAAGCTCACTGAAGAAAACAATTCTTTAAAAATTAAAATTTAAAATTAATTGCCCATGTCAATTATAAAATAACAAAAAATCACGTCATTGTCTAGATGCAGAAAAGGCTTTTAACAAAATACAGGACTCATTCCTATTAAAACATTAGAAAACATAGGAAGAATTAGGACTTTCCTTAAAATGATAAGTAGTTCCTGTCTAAAATTATCACCAAGCATTATCTGTAATGGGAATAGCTAGAAGCTTTTCTGTTAAGATCAGGGGTGAAACAGGGATACCCATTATTACCACTATTATTCCATATTGTACTAGAAATGCAGATTTCAGAGTTTAGCAGTAAGAGAAGAAAAAGAAATTAAAGGAATTAGAATAGAAAACGAGGAAGCAAAACTATTACTATTTGAAGAAGATGTAATGGTATACTTAAAGAATCCTAGAGAATCAACTAAAAACTACTTGAAATAATTAACAACTTTAGTGAAGTTGCAGGATATAAAATACGCCCACATAAATCATTAGCACTTAAATTAACTGCAGAAAATATAAAATAGTTGGGAGTCTTCCTGCCAAGACAATCCAGGAACTATATGAACACAATTACAAAACACTTTAAGAAATACTGGATTTAAACAGTTGAAGAAATAATAATTGGTCATGCGTAAGCTGAGCCAATATAATAAAAATGACAATTCTACCTAAATTAATTTACTTATATAGTGTATACCAATCAAACTACCAAAGATCTATTTTATAGAGCGAGGAAAAAATAGTAACAATTCATCTAGAAGAACAAAACATTAAGAATACAAAGGGAATCAAGTGAGAGAAGGAAATGTTAAGAAATGTTAATCTAGCCATCCTAATTTCAAATTGTATTATAAAGTGGTAATCTTCAAAACAATATGGTACTGGCTATTAAATAGAGTGATAGATCAGTGGAATAGATTATGTACACAATACACAGTAATAAATGACAATAGCAAACTAGAGTTGATAACCCAAAGGTCCAAGCTTTTGAGGCAAGAACTCAGTATTTGAGAAAAATTGCTTGTAACACAGAAAGCACTTTGGCAGGAACTAGGGTATAAACCAACATCTCTTACTGTGTAACAAGATAAGGTCAAATGAGTACATGATTTAGACATATAGGGTAATACCATAAATAAATTAGTGGAGCATGGAAAATTTTACATTTCAGATCTATGGATAAGGGAAGTATTTACAACCCAACAAAAGTTGGAGAGCATTATAGGTTATAAAATGGATTATTTTAATTACATCAAATTAAAAATTTTTGCACAAACAAAACCATGCAGCCAAGAATAGAAGGAAAGGAGGAAACTGTGGGGAAATTTTCTAGCAAGTTTCTTGGATAAAGGCCTCATTTCTCAATATATGGAGAACTGAGTCAAATTATCAGAATATGAGTCATTCCCAAATTGATAAATGGTCAAAAGTTATTTTTTTTCAGTTTAAGATTAAGTTTTCAGATTAAGAAATCAAAGCTATCTATAGTCATTTAAAAATGCTCTAAATCACTGTTAATTAGAGAAATGCAAATTAAAATAACTCTGAGGTACCACTCATGCTTATTAATATGACAGAAGCGGATAACAACAAATGTTGGAGGGAATGTGGAAAAATTGAGACTAATGCACTGTTGGTAGAGTGTAAGCCGATCCAACAATTCTGGAGAACAATTTAGAGCTATGCCCAAAGGGCTATAAAATGTACATATCCTTTGACCCAGCAATACCAGTACTACCTACTAATACTTCAAGAGATCAAAGACAAGGAAAGAATCTGTATGCACAAAAATATAGCAGCTCTTTTTGTGGTGGCAAAGAATTGGAAATTGATGGGATGCCCCTCAATTGGGAAATGGCCCAACAAGTTGTAGTATATGATTATGATGTAATATTATTGTGCTATAAGAAATTATGATCAGGATGATTTCAAGAAACCTAGGAAGATGTAATGAGCTGATACAAAGTGAAGTGAACAGAACCAGGAGAACATTGTACACAGTAACAATAATATTGTACAATAATCAACCGTGAATGACTTATCCTCAGCAATACAGTGATTCAAGGACAATTCCAAAAGACTTGTGTTAAGCAATGCTCTCCACCTCCAGAGAAAGAACTGATGGAGTTTGAATGCAGATTAAGCATACTTTTTAAACTTAAGTTTTTTTTGGTGTTTTTTTTTGCAACGTGGCTAATTCAGAATATATTTGCATGACTATACATGTGTAATCTGTATCAAATTGCTTGCCTTCTCAAAGAGGGGGGAGAAGAGGAGAGAAAGAATTTCACACTAAAATTTTTAAAAAGGTTAAAAAAATTTTGTACATGTATTTGAGAGAAACAATAAGAAATTGAATAAGAAAATTGTAAAAATTTAATTGGGAACTTAACAAAACAAAATATAATATTACATTTAAAACTAATTCAGTATGTGAACCACAGGCATTTTATATACAGATTAATGATCCTATTTTATTTGACATTCCTGCTATAAGGATACAATTCTGAGGGCATTGAGAGACTAGTATACATGGTATCTGAAGGGGGGAAGATGTTAAAGACATGAAAAAATTTCTTATTAATGCTGAGAAAAGATAATTAAGAGAGCTTGAATAATTAAGTACCTATTCTCCCATCTGTTCAAATCTCTATCATTGATATACAAATAGAGAGCATCCTTAATGAGGATATTAGTAGATTACTAGAAGGTTTCTACAAACAATATTCAACAATCCACATCTTTAACATTCCACAAATAAAATAAGTAGAATGAGAGGCCAGGTAAGATGGCAGAGTCACAGGAAGAAGTACAGGCAAACTTTCCCCATAACTACAACATAGAAATCTAGAAAAAATGCCAGAATGAATGCTTATTGGAGATCCAAGGAAAAAAAAAATCACAGTAAGTTATTCCAGCCCAGGTTGACAGAGGGAGACAGGAGGTTTGCAGACACTAGGGACAGAGTCTGCCTAGGAAAGGGAGCATGAAACATTCCAGCAATGAGAGTGCTCATAGCAGTCAAGAAGGCAAGAGGAAGTCCAAGATCTGATTCAAAGGGTCCTGGTACTCTGCAGGAAGCAGGAACCAGGTGCACATTGGCAGCCTGTTACTCACTAGCCAGTTTGGATGGATCTTTGGACCACCTCTCTACCTAGGAGTGATGATCCAGGACAAAGAGTGGTTGTAAGCCCTAGTCTGTGAACTGAGGCAAGTACAGAACCAAGCAATAGCTGTGTGCTCTGACTCTAGCCTAACACAGTCAGGAAGTAAGGCTGGAAGAATGAGCAAAAAAAAAAAAAAAAGAAAAAAAGAATTCTACCATAAAGAACTATTAATAGTCACAAGGATACTGAACGACACAAATTCAGAAGAGAATTATTTGAAAACATCTACAAGTAAACCCTCAAATGAAAACATAGCTTGGCCATAAGTTCAACTAGAATCTCCGGAAGAGAAGAAGAATTTTCAAAAAGAGCTAAAATGGTTTCATAAGTGAAATGTGCCAGAGGAAACTTGGGGAAGTAGTAGGGGAAAATGTTCTGGGGGAAACAGTTTGAAAAGAAATGAGAGTGCTATGGGAAAAAAATTGGAAATATAACTATGGAAAAAAAGAACAGAGAATTAACAAATTCTGCTCTATGAGATCAGTTGATGAAGGTGTGGGATATTTATGAAGCTTGGAAAAGAAAATACTTGGGGGTAGAAGACACAGCTGCCTATTTGAGGGCTTATTATGTCAATCATAATTTTTCTTTGTTCCAGAGCACAGAACTGTAGAAGTAGATAGAAGTTGTAGAGAGGTAGACTTAGGTTCTTTAAAAGGGGAAAACAAACTTCCATTGATCTTAAGTATGATGTATTTTCTGAAGGTCTTTAAGTGCAGGCTAACAATAACTTTTTTAGGAGATTCCTGCCTCTCTAATGAATTAGGCTACGAGACCTCTGATTTTTGTTGTTGTTATTTCTGCCAGTAAAATAGAATTCATTCCATTTACCTTAACAATGGATCTCACTTATATCTATCAAAGATTTGTGTAACATGTCAATTCTTGTTCTTCCTATTGAGAAGAGCAACCTTTAGTTTTTAGGATAGGGTCTTGTGCATAATTAGCACTTTACTAATTTGACTTGATTCATGGAATTGAAGTATAATTTCTATTATATTTACAACTCAATCATATTTTCAGATAACGTTAACCATAAGGTCCCCCCGCCTTGCTTTTTCTAATGAGTTATGATTAAAGTGGATAACAGGTCCTTGAAGGAATGCCCTTTTACCTAAGTGTTAGACCATTAATCAGTAATCAGCAGTAGACTAAACCCTGGTTCTCTAGTTGAATTATCTTTTTTTTTTATTACATTCCTGATGGCTGTAGCCTGGTGAATTAAATAGAAGGGTTTAAGATATTTCTAAATGATTTGTATATCAGTCTTTATCTTTATGCATTGACGAAGCTTTATAATATTCATTTTCAAGTCTATATTATGTAAATAATTGTTGTGGAACAATATTTTTCTACAATTTCTGAGATCTTATTCTGAGATTTCTTATTTCTTCATCATCTCTGATACTGATCTTCCAAATTAGGACAGTGTGGTGTAAGGAAATGCACAAGTCATAGCAATGCTAAGTACGGATAAATAATCAAATTATAGGCCTGGGAGATGGATCTTAAAGGTCTAGTTTAACTCTTGCATTTTGTGGATGAGAGAAACTGAGGCACAAAAGTAGTTGTATGCCAGAACTAGATCTGGTACTGCCAGTCTAATTTTGTTTTCATTATACCACAAGTGGCAAGGCTTCCTGAAAACTTGGCTTAGCCCAGAGCTGTGAGACTATTATTCATTTTGTTTCTAGTGTTTTAAAGAGGTTTTGACCATGTATCAGTTAGAAGAGAATGCTAGGAGTTTTTACATGTCTTCTCTGATCTCTTTCCCACACAAATATTTAAGGTTAAATTGTGTTCTTGGGCAAGGGTGCATAGCAGATTGCTGACTCTGCTCTAGACTTGTTGATTTTTCCAGATCAGTGATGTTTCATGTTCATGTTATTTCAGATGCACTTGAGTGTCAAAGTAGGGTTATTTCCAAATTCAGGCATTTTCCTGTTTTTTATTGTTGTAGTACTTCAGTAACTCAGCATAAAGCCCATTACAGAAGTAATTAATTTGTGGTCTTTAGTGAGCAAATGTCATCTAGGTCAACGCGTGGCTATTAATGGTGGGAAAAGCATACCTTTTGCATAGAAGAATATGAATTAGAGATCCAAAGTTGAAGAAGACATTTTCAAATGTAGGATCATAGATGAAAGAAAGAGGGGCCCTATAAGTACAACTGCCCTCATTTGCCACATGAGAAAACTGAAGCCCAGAACAGTTGTTAGTTGCTTCAGGTCACTCAAGCATAAGTGGCAGAACGGGATTTGAACATAAATTTTCTGCTCCAATCAAGGACTCTCCTACTTTACTATACTTCAGTCACAATTCTGTGCTTTTTTTAAGAAGGGAAAAATGCTTTCTACAGACTTATAGAATGTTAGAGCTAGAAGAGACCTTGGTAATCTAGTCCTCTCATTCACAAATGCAGAACCTGAGTCTTAGAAAAATGAAATGACATGTCCCTTGTCACATAGCTTCTTGCTACCAGAGCTAAGGTCATAATTCAGTTCTGTCTCCCAGCCCAGTTTTCAAAGTATCAGTAACTTGTTTGTTTTTGTCCATGTCCTATCTAAGACATTAAACTAGGTGTTGTGGAATTTGATTAGCTGAGCATCATCAAAGATATTATGTTGATGAATTCCTCAGTGTCTAGGACTTCCAGTACGAATTTCTTTTTTGTATACTGGGTCTAATCTAGGTGCATTCCTTACATTTCTTTAGTTTCATTCCTCTTCTGCAGAACATCCAAGATTATAATGTAAGAGTACAACTTCTACTACTACTACTACTACTACTACTACTACTACTACTACTACTATTACCTTGATGGTGAGAAGAATTTGTTATAAAAACAAAAACTCCTTACAGATCCTTTTAATATTTCATCTTCTGTTGTCCTCTTTCCAGTTTCATCCTGAAAAACCCATGAGATGACTTTGCTTGGCTGGATATCGTGACACACTTTCTTTAAAATTATTTTTAAAGTCCACTTCTTCTGGATATTTTTGGAGGCAGTACTGTTCATAATATCCCACCACCCTTCTCCATAATATTTTGTGATTTTATAGTTTTTGTGGTGTTAACCTTGGCTGATATCAGGTGTTTACCATAAGACACTTTTAGGCTCGTTATGGTGGTGACTTATATTGATTTGACTTCTATGTGTTATTATAATAGATGTCTTTGAAATTGTTCTTATCAGTGTAAATGTCCTTTTTTTCCATCTATTTCCCAACAACTTGTTAAAATAATTTAAATGGAACTTGTTCAATCATCTGCCATTTATTTTTCCCACTTTTATTCTTCTAGTTTTATATTAATTTTGATCTTTGTTCTAACCAATTCATGAAATAAGTGTGCATAGATGATTGATTAAGGATAAGTCCTAACATAAGTATGAGACATCTACTAAAATGTTAAGATATAATCAGTTTTCATTTTTGTGATGTTATATGGTGCTAGCTTTATTCAATGCCTCCTGATTCTTTTCTCAAAAATGTTTTGGGATGTTTAGGATGTGAGGCTTCTGTTTATTGTCAACATTTTTTTCCCACTGTTTTCCTCTTATGCTCATCTTTGCTCGAAGGCATTGAGTATCAGAGTGTATGATGATGTAATTTGGAGATTTGCAGAATTTTGGTACTTCCTGTCCTGTGATAGGTGGTGGTCTAGAAGCTACAAATATATTTATGGTAGATTTTTTTGCAAATATTTATCATGAATACTATCCTAGATGACCAAGTACCCATGAAATGATATTACTTGGTCTCTTTGTATATGTGACAGAACAATTCTGCCAAATTCTTACCACTCTGAGTAGCATTGGTGAGTCATCATTCATTCTGTTTTAACAGCAACCTCACAAAATCACTACCATTTTTGTATATTACTAACAAAAAAACCAAAAAGAAAAGCTAGAATGGGAACAACCATTTAGGACAAGATCAAAATACATGAAATATATGCATGCTTAACAAGACACAGAATCTGTTAAATGGGAATAATTGTGGCAACTACCTCCTTGGGTTAGTGTGAGATAACTGAGATAATAAAAGTACTTAGCAAACTGTAAAGCACTATATAATTCTAGCTCTGCTATTACTACTAGATTTGAAGTCAGGCATCTTGGTGTGCAACATTTCGGCTAGCAGCTGTTGTGGGGGTGAAAGACCAACATGAGCCCAACAGCAAGAATGCTGCCAGCACAGGTTCTTATGATCTACTTGCTAAGGAAAAAAAAACATTAAGTGGTTAACAATCTTACTTTAATTCAACATATACATATAAACTCACTTAGTTCAGGAGGAAAAGCCAGCAACCTGAACTTCAGAGCAAATACAAACAAGTTACAGACATACACAATATAAACCAGACCAGATCACAATTCATAGTTACCAAGGAATCATCAACATCTGGGTTGACAAGGCAGGGAGCTCTTAAAAACAGCTGGCCCAGAGTCACAAGCCAGTCCTCCTGTGGCTCAGAGCCCCAAGCAAACGACTCTATTCTCTCTTTTTATACAGTCTTTAGATGTCATCAAACATCATCTGAGTGACCACAACTTAGGTGCCTACTATTGGCTCTCGTCTTAGCAATTCCCCTTAGGACCCTGACGGCTTCATGCCCACATCGGCTTAATACCTAATAATTAGGGGTTTGGGACTGGGGCTTTGCACCTAGTAAGGCTCAATAAAAGATACTTAATTAATATAACATTCTAAAACAGTAAGAAAGTCTCACCTTAATTACCAGTACACTTGGGTTCAGATCCCAGCTCTTTTATTTCCTGCTCAGGTATCCTTGGGCAAATCCCTAAACCTTTTTAGGCCTCAGATTCCTTATCTGTAAAATGAAGGTGGTGCACTTCATGACCTTTAAGGTCCCTTCTCAGTCTAGATCTGTAATTGTATGAATTACAGTTTTTTTTTTACAGAAGTTGAAGAGTTCCCAAATAAGTGGCTATGCTCAGTGTTTATCATTTGATCATGCCAACATGTAAAAATAAAGCTATCCACATTAATGTGCAATATTAATGTTATATCTGTCAAATTATCAAGGGGGATACTTTATGGGATTTGACAAAATAAAATCATACATAAGAACAAAAGGTGGTGGATATTTGAGGCAAGTATAAAAAAATGTGGATTTGACAGTAGATCTCCAATTATATAGCAAAGAGCAGTAATTATTGAACTATGTGATACTGGAAACGTTCTAAAGTTGATCAGTGGAATATATTAGATAAACATGACTGCCAGAGTAATGCATATAGTCTTGTCCCAGATAAAGTCAAGAATATAAAGTTCGGAGAAATGAACTCTTTATTCAAGAGCTATTAAGAAAACAGTAATATTTTAGCAGAAAATTGGTTAGACCAGCGTCTTACGTCATTATACACAGTAAATTCTAAATGGATAAATGAGCTCAATGTGAAAAAACCTTACCATTCAAAAATGAGAGAACTGAAGGTCAAATCTCTTACAACACTAGAAGATGAATTTGTAACCAGGTCTGACCAGGTATCTCCTTTATTCAATAAACTTCATAAGCTCCCTATTGCCTAGAGGATTAAATATAAAATCCTTTGTTTAGCTTTTAAAGTCCTTGTAATCTTACCTCTTTCCACCTTTCCAGTCTTCTTACACCTTACTTTCCTCCATATACCTCTATGATATTCAGTAACTCTGGCCTCCTTGCTCTTCCTGACACAAGACAAATTTGTGCATTTCCACTGGTTTCCTCTCTGCCTGGAATTTTTCCCTCCTGACATCCACCTTTAGGCTTCTCTGACTTCCTTTAAGTCTCAACTAAAATCCCCACCTTCTGCAAAAAAGTTTACTCAGTCCACTTTAATTGAGTTGGTTTCTTTCTTCGGAACTTATCTCCAGTTTATCCTCAATATTTCTTGTTTGAACTGAGTTTATTGTTCTCTCCCCCTCCTCTATTAAATAGATTTTAAGCTCCTTCAGAGCAGAGGTTGTTTTTGCTTTTCTTTATATCCCCGGTACTTAGCAAACTGCTTGGCACATAGTAGGTGCTTAATAAATGCTTATTGATTTAACATGTAACTAGCCACAATATACAGCATATTATTTAAGACAAATTAGGCTATTTTTGTTATGTACAAATAAAGATCCTTTGCTTTTAGAACAATAAGGAAAGATATAGACTGGTGTAAACTTATATAAACTATTTGAATAAAACATTTCTGAAAAATCTAACATTGCAAATTTATGGTGAATTAGTACAGATCTTAAAAGATTATACAATAGAGGAATGCATAAATAATACAAACATTCATAAAAAAACTATCAGTAATCATCTAGGAAAAGTGCTCAAAATCATTAATTATGCAAATTAAAACAATTCATATCTCCCAGCATAAAATTTCAAAAATGGTAAAAGATAGAAAAATTAAATGTTATGAAGATGTGAGAAAATCAGCTAAAGTAATTCTGTATTGGAACCATATTTGCTCAACTACTTGGAAAACAACTTGGAATCACACAAGAAAAATTACCCAACTTTTATCCTTTTTGACCCAGTGATCCCACTATTGGGCCTGTAACTCAGAAGCTTATTCGCAACAAGAAAAGATTTATCTGCATGTAAATATTAATAGCACAATTTTAATGCTAAAATAGTTAACACCAGCCTTGCTCTCAGTGACTGGGGCATGGCAGGAAACATCATGATATGTGAATGCAATGGAATGTTGCCATGCCTTGAGGAATGACATTAAAAATTGAAAAACATTATAAGAAGACTCGTATGAAGCTATTCAGGATGAACAAAAGTCAAGAGAAGAAAGAAAACTCAAATCAACAATGTCATATAGTGTTGGTATTCATTATGAAGTGTATGTCCACCCTTTTAACAAATGGAATACCACAGAAAGGTACATGTACTATCACCCCGATCATTCTTTTACCACTTTATATAGATATTTTGGAAATGTTACATTGTGTGGACTTTATTATGAGTATTTTGAGGTTGTTGTATGTTGCATTGAAACAAAATTTATAAAAAATTTTAAATTAAGGATTTTAGTGTTAAAAAGAGAGACTATCATTAGCATTAAATACACAAATCACAATTTACTCAGCCATTCCCTATTTAGTGGGTACTTATTTTACGTACATTATTTTGCTGCTACAAAAAGTTCTGTGAATGTTTTGCTATATATAGGGATTGCCACATTAAGGGGTATAATCAGTTTAATAATTTTTTTCACAGTTTCAAATTGATTTCTAGAATGGTTGGACCAAATCACAGCCCTACCAGTAGTGAATTAGTGTGCCCTTATGATGATTTGGTTATTTCTTTCCCTGTGATGGTCACCCTCCAGTTTGACAAATTTCCTCTTAAAATGTGCCCAACAAAGAACACAACATAGCAAACATGGTCCTGATCAACACAAAATAGAAGTGATTATCATTGCCTTTCATCTGGGCCCTTTTAAAAATAACTTTTCTCTTTTTATTTATTTTTTTTCCCAAACAGTTTATGTAATATTGGAATTAATTGTTCTTTAAATGTGAAGTAGAATTCACTTGTCATTATATCTGGTCCTGAGTTTCTTTTTCTTTTGGACTTCATTTATGGATTGATCTTTTTCTATGATAAATTATCTAAGGACTCTGTTAACCTGGGCAATTTATATTTTCAAAGATATTCATCCATTTCATTTAGACTGTCAATTTTATTGGCATATAGTTGCACCAAACATCTCCTAATACTTTACTTCATTTCTTTTCATTGCTTATGAATTCACCATTTTCACTTTTGATAGTAGTAATTTGGTGTTTCTTCTTTCTTTTTTAAAAATTAAGTTAGCTAATTGCCAATCTATTGTATTGTCCTCCCTTCCCCCCAAACCAGCTCCTAGTTATATTTAATTCAATTTTTAAAAAATCAGTTTTGTAAACCTGTCCTTTGATATTTAGAATTTCTATTTTGGTGTTTAATTGGGAGTTTTTAATTTGCTAGTTTTCTATGGCTTTTTAAAAAATATTTTTTCATGCTCATTTCATTGATCTGCAATTTCTCCCTTTTATTGATGAAAGCATTAGAGGTATATTTCCCCTAAGTACCGCTTTGAATGTTTCCCACAAATTTTGGTATGTTATCTCATTGTTGTTATTCTCTTTAATGAAATTATTTGTTTTTATGATTTGTTCTTTGACCCACCCATTCTTTAGGATTAAGTTATTTACTTTCCAATTTACTTTTGATCTTTGCTTCAAAAGTCCTTTATTGAATGTAATTTTATTGCATTGTGGTCAGTAGGAGAGTTTCTTAATATTTCTGGTTTTCTGTATTTGTTTGTGAAGTTTTTATACCCCAGTACATGGCTGATTTTTATGAAAGTGCCATGCACATTTGAGAAATAAATATGCTCTTTTCCATTCCCGTTCAATGTCAGCTAGAGGTCTAGCATTTTCTAAAATTCTGTTCAGCTCCCTAACTTCTTGTTTATTTTTTGGCTCAATTTATTTAGGTTTGAAGTAGTAAATTATTGTAGTTCTACTGTCTGTTTCTCCCTGTAACTCATTTAACTTTTTCTTTTTTATATGCTATACCTTTTGGTGTATATGAATATTAATATTAACTCATTGTCTATTCTACCATTTAATAAATTTAGTTTTGTGTTTATCTCTCTTAATTATATAGCTTTTTGCTGTTGTTTTCTCTCCCAAGTATTTTATACATTCATCAGTTATTTCAAGAGGATTTCCTCTATCTTTTCCTGCTAACTTTTTTTTTGGTAATATATAGAAATATTGACAATTTATGTTGATTTATTTTATATCCTGCAACGTTGCTGAAATTATTGTTTCAATTATTTTTTAAAAGTTGACTCTATGCTATATACTCTTAAAAAAGGTATTCCAAGTGGTCAGTTTTTAAAAAGATGAAACTACTTGAAACAGCCATGAAAAATAAATTATAACTCTTTCGTGTCTTTTTCTTTTTTCCCTGGTCAAGGCTTAAATTTTTAATGTCTGGGAAATATACGCTTACCTGGGATCTTAGGATCATAGATATAGAGTTTGAATGATCCTTAAAGGTCATATAGTCTAATCCCCTAATTTTATAGTTGGGGAAACTAAAACCCAGAGACATTCACAATATTTCTGAGTTGAAAGGGACCTCACTAGTTTTATAGTCCAATAACCTCCCCTCTCCTGCCCAATCCCCAACCAACCACAAGAAATATATCTTACTGCTTGATGTTGAATGCTTCACCTGTTAAATCCCTTAAGCTTTTGTTCCTCAGATGAGCTCTGTTCAGATTGTCTGGCTTGTTTTCCATTTTTTTGTGGCACAAAGTCCCCTCATTTTCCTACTTTTTCAGTCCTGGTTTCATAAGATACAAGAGCTGAATGGGAAATTAGAGATGACCTAGTTCAGCTTCACAACCTGATAGCAGAAGGTGAGAGAGGAAGTGGCACAGGTAGCAAGTGTTTGACTCTAAACCCACCACCCTGAGAAGCAAAACCCTTTGCTTTTTCTTCCCTGCATTGAGAAATGCAGGAAAGATAGTAGTAATTTTTGTCTGATAACAGTCATTATTTGAGAGTATGTAAGAAGGAATACAGATTAGTTTTCTATCACATGAGAGGGCTGGATTAGATTAGTTCAGATAAGTTAGGTAAGTCCTTTTCAGCTCTAAACTTTTAATGTTTTGTGATTCTGGGAAAGACTGGGGTACAGGGAGAATTGACTGAGGAATTGATTGTTGTAGATTAGTAGGCAAGTTTTTCTATTTCGTCTTAGTGTTCATTCACTTTCACTTTATGTGAATTATTATTTTTTTCATTTCTTTTCTTTTAGGATGTATATAGTTCCCCTGTTTCATTGTTTTTTGTTGGTGCTATTGTTTTTACAAAAGAATATAAGTACAAAAGAAAACATAAGTAAATACCTAGGACTGAAAAATGTTGATCAGTACTAATGTTAAATTCCTGTTAGGGGTTTGAGAAGGATCCAAGAAAGATTATATGGTTTGTTATTGTTCAGTTGTTCAATCATGCTGGAATCTTTGTGACCCTGTGGACCATAGCTTGCCAGGTCTTTCTATCCTCCACTATCTTTTGAAGTCTGTACAAGCTCATGTTTGTTGCTTCTATGACACCATCTATTGACCTCATCCTCTGTTGTTCCCTTCTCCTTCAGGCTTTCCCAATGTCAGCATGTTTTCCAACGAGTCCTGACTTCTCATTATGTGGCCAACATATTTATAAACTTCAGCTTTAGTATTTGACCTTCCAGTGAATAGCCTGAATTAATTTCTTTAAGTATTGATTGATTTGACCTCCTTATTGCCCAAGGGATTCTCAAAAATCTTCTCCAGCACCACAATTCAAAAGTGTTGATTCTGCAGTGTTCAGCTTTCCTTATAGTCCAACTCTCACAGCCATGCATTGCTCCTGCAAAACCATAGCTTTGACAATGTGGGCCTTTGTCGGCAAGGTGATATCTCTGCTTTTTAGTTTGCTGTGCAGATTTGTCATAGCTTTCTTTCCCAGAAGCAAGTGCCTTAATTTCATGGCTGCAGTCATCATCTGCAGTGATCTTTGAGCCCAAGAATATAAAATCTGACTCTGATTCCATTTCTTTTCCCACTATTTGCCAGGAACTAATGGAACCAGTTGCCATGATCTTAGTTTTATTTAATGTTAAACTTCAAGCCAACTTTTACACTCTTTTCTTTCACCCTAACCAAGAAGGCTTCTCAATTCTTTGCTTTTTGCTATCAGAGTGATATCATCTACATATCTAAGATTGTTGATATTTGTCTCAGCAACCTTAATTCTGGATTTTGATTCATCCAGCCTCGCATGATGTACTCTGTATATAAGTTAAGTAAAGAAGGTGACAGTATATAGCCTTGTCATCCTCCTTTTCCAATCTTAAACTGAGAAGCTGTTCCATGTTTGGTTCTACCTGTTGCTTTTTAACCTGGATACTACAGGTTCCTAAAAAAACAAGTTAGATGATCTGATACTCCCATCTCTTTGAAGATGTGTGATATTTTGTTGTGATCCACACTGTCAAAGACTTTAGTGTAATCAGTGAAGCAGAAATAGATGTCTTTTTGGAACTCCCTTGTTCTTCCATAATCCAATGAATGTTGGCAATTTGGTCTCTAGTTCCTCTGTCTCTTCAAAAACCTGCCTACACTTCTGGTAATTCTTGATTCACATATATTGCTGAAGCCTAGGTTGCAGAATCTTAAGCATAGTCTTGCTGGCATGGAAATGAGTGCAATTGTTTGGTAATTTGAATATTCCTTGGCATTGCCCTTCTTTAGGATTGGGACATAAACTGATCTTTTCCAATTCAGTGGCTACTGTTTAGTTTTTCAAATTTGCTAACATATTGAGTGCAGCACTTTAATAGTATCATCTTTTAGGATTTTATAGCCCAGGGGAATTCCATCACTTTATTGTTAGCAATGCTTCCTCCTTGAATTCATTCTGCAAGAATTCTGGCTCTAGATCATGTTGTTACTGGTGATATTAAGATCATTCTTGTATAGTTCTTCTCCATATTCTTGCCACCTCTTCTTAATCTCTTCTGCTTCTGTTAAGTCCTTACCATTTTTTGCTCTTAAAGAGATCTCTTGTCTTTCCTATTCTATTGTTTTCTTTGCTTTATTGTTGTTGTTGTTTCAGTCATGTCTGACTCTTTGTGACCCCATTTGGGGCTTTATTGGCAAAGATACTGGAATGGTTTGTCATTTTCTTCTCAAGCTCATTTTATAGATGAGGAAACTGAGGCAAGCAAGGTTAAGTGACTTGTGCAGGATTACACAGCTAGTATCTGAGGCTTGATTTGAACTCAGGAAGAAGAGTCTTCTAGACTCTAGACCCAGCACTATTATCTACTGTACCACCCACCACCTGCCCTATTTTTTGCATTGCTCATTTAAGAGAACCTTCTTATCTCTCCTTGCTATTCCCTGAAATTCTGTATTCCATTGGGTATGTCTTTCCCTTTCTTCTTTCCCTTTTGTTTTCCTTCTTTCGTCAGCTATTTGTAAAGCCTCATCAGATATCCATTTTGCTTTCTTGCTCTTCTTCTTTGGAATGTTTTTTGTTGCTGCTCCCTGTACAATATTGTGAACCTCTGTCCATAGTCCTTCAGACACTCTCTCTACCAGATGTAATCCTTTAAATCTATTCATCACTTCCACTTCATTTCATAAGGGATATTATTTAGGTCATACCTATATGGTCTGATGGTTTTCCCTACTTTCTTCAGTTTAAGTTTGAATTTTGTAATAAGAAGCTCATGATCTGAGTCAGAGTTAGCTCCAGGTCTAGTTTTAACTGACTATATAGAGCTTCTCTACCTTTGGCTACAAGTATATAATCAATCAAATATCAATTTTGACCATCTGGTGGTGTCCATGTATAGAGTTGCCTTTTGGGTTGTTGAAAAAGAGTGTTTGTTATGACCAAGCAAGTTATCTTTTTTTTTTCCTTCCTCCCCCACTTAATGGTATTTTATTTTTTGAATCACATATAAAAATAGTTTTCAACATTCATTTCTATAAGATTTTGAGTTCCAAATTTTTTTCTTCCTCCCTCCTTCCCCTCCCCCCTCCCTAAGATGGCAAGCAATCGATATAGATTATATATATAGAATCATATTAAACATTTCCACATTAGTCATGTTGTGAAAGAAGAATCAGAACAAAAAAGAAACACCATAAGAAAGAAAAAAAAAAACAAAAAAAGTGAAAATAGAATGCTTTGATCTGCATTCAGATTCCATAGTTCTTTGTCTGTGGATAGCATTTTCCATCATGAATTTTTTGGAATTGTCTTAGATCATTGTATTACTGAGAAGAGCCAGGTCCGTTAAAGTTGATCATTGTACAATGTTGCTGTTACTGTGTACAGTGTTCTGCTGGTTCTGCTCACTTCATTCAGCATCAGTTCACGTAAGTCTTTCAGGTTTTTCTGAAATTTGCCTGCTCATCATTTCTTATAGCAAAATAGTATTCTATTACATTCATATAGCAGAATTTGTTCAGCCATCTCCCAATTGATGGGCATCCCCTCAATTTCCAATTCTTTGCCACCACAAAAAGAGCTGCTATAAATATTTTTGTACATCTGGGTCCTTTTCCATTTTTAAAGATCTGTTTGGGATATAGACCTAGTAGCTGTATTGCTGGATCAAAGAGTATGCACAGTTTTGTAGCCCTTTGGGTATAGTTTGAAATTGCTCTCCAGAATGGTTGGATTAGTTCACAACACCAGTGAATTATCTCAACAAAACTCTATTAGCCTCTACCATGCTTCCTTTTGTACTCTGGGACCAAATTTGTCTGTTATTCCAATTAACTTTTGATTTCCTACTTTAGCATTCCAGTCCCCTATGATGAATGTGATATCTTTATAGTGGAGGGGGAAATGGGGGTACCATGTGTGGCAGGCAATGCTTGAACCTCTTATTAGAATTAGTTCAAAGAGGGAAGAGTATCTATACATATTCATTTGGGTATAGAAATCTATCTTACCCAATAGGGAAAGAGGATAAGAGATATGGGGTTAGAGGTGGGGCAGAGGATGATTAAAGGGAGACAGGCACTGGTCAGAAGGAAAACAGATTTGTGAGGAGGGCCAGGATAAAAAAAAGAGGGAGAAGGATAAATAAAATGAGATGGTGGGAAATATGGTAATAATCATAACAGTAAAGGTGAATGGGATGAGCTCATTCATAAAGTAGAAGTAGATAGTAGAATGGATTAGAAACTAGAGTCTAACAATATATTGTTTACAAGAGACACACTTGAAATAGAAAGACACACACAGGGAAAAAATAAAGGTCTGAAGAAGAATCTAATATGCTTCAGTTGAAGTAAAAAAGGCAGGGATAGCAATCATGATCTTAGACAAAACAAAAGCAAAAATAGACCTAATTAAAAGAGATAGTCAGTGAAATTATATTTTGCTAAAAAGGTACCATAGACTATGAAGTGATGTCAAAGTTTTTTACAGCAAATTTCTCTGATAAAGACCTTATTTCTCCAAATATATAGGGAACCGAATCAAATTTATAAGAAAACAAGTCATTCTGCAGTTAATAAATAGTCATAGGATATGAGCAGGCAGTTTCCAGGAGAGATCAAAATTATTTATATCATATGAGTAGTGTTCTGAATCACTATTCCTTCGAGAAATTCAAATTAAAACAGCTCTGAGTTACTACCTCACACCTGTCAGAAATGACAAATCTTGGAGGGGATGAGGAAAAATATACAATAATGAACTGTTGGTGGAGTAATGAACTGGCCCAACCATTCTGCAGAACAATTTGGAACCATGCCCAAAGGGCTATAAAAGTTTATACCTTTTGACTCAGCAATACCACTTCTGGGTCTGTACCACAAAGAGATCAAAGAAAAAGGAAAAGGACCCATATGTACAAAAATATGTATAGCTACTCTTTTTATGGTGGCAAAGAATTGGAAATTGAAGGGATGCTCATCAGTTGGGGAATGACTGAACAAGTCATGGCATATGATTGTTATAGAATACTGTTATGCTATAAGAAATGCTCAAGGGGTGGTTTCAGAAAAAAATGACAAAGATGTATATGAACTGATGCAAAGTGAAATGAGAATAACTGGAAGATCATTGTGCATAGTAACAACAGTGTAATGAGGGTCAATTGCAAAAGACTTGGCTACTCTGATCAATACAGTGATCTGAGACAATTCCAAAGGAGTCATTATGAAAAAATGCTGTCCACTCCCAGAGAGAGTACTGATGAAATCTGAGTGCAAACTAAGTATAACTTCCTCTCTTCCTTTATTTCCTTTTGCTTTTTTGTTGCATTATGCCTAAAAATAGATTTTACATGATTTCACATATATAATTAATTGATACCATTTTGCTTGCCTTCTCAGTAGGTGGGGGGAGGGAGGGAGAGAGGGAGAGGGAGAGAATTTGGAACTCAAAATTTAAAAAAGAAAATAATGATAAAAATAAACAATAAATTTTAAAAATAATCCCAGTAAAGTGGAAAGAGCAATAGATTTTTTCAGTCTTCTCATGTAGAAAATGAGGGGGTTAAACCAAGAGAGGTTGCTGAGTTCCCTGTAATTCTGAATCTATGATTCTAATTCAATAGCTGAGAAAGATAGAGGTAAAATCAAGGCAATTGTCAATTTTGCATTAAAAAACCCTTTGTAACTAATCCTTAAATTGAGTTATTTTTGTGTCATGGGCTTGCTTTTTACCTTCTCTAAAGTACTGTGTGTACCAGCAGCACTAGATAAATAACACGTCCTGATGATTTTGCACCCTGGTGATAGAAGAAAAGTTGAGTTCAGAGGTGGCAACGGCATGTGTAGTAATCAAATTCCTGCCATTAGCAAAGTGAAGCAGAATCTAGAGACCAAGATATACAGGTAAGCCAAGATCTTGCTTTTTTCCACATTTCTGAGTTTACCTCATTTCTCTTGAATTTGACAGTAAGATCTTGGCTAGAAAAAAGAAACACTGCCAGATATGTTTCTATATGCCTTCAGATTCACCCACAGATAGGGGTCATGACAATGATGGTGATTTGGTAAAGGATTCTGAGAAACAGACAGGAAGGAAGAAAAGCAGGAGGAGACCAGTGTCTTGAAAACCCTGAGACAGAAGTATATCCAGGAGGAAAGGCTGATCAACAGTGGCATGTGCTTTAAGGAGGTCAAGAATGAGGAGAATTGAGAAAAAAGCCAATAGTTTTTGACAGTTATTGTGGTTATTAGTAACATTGGAAAGAATAGTTTTAGTTGATTGATGAAATAGGAATCAAGATGACAAGTCACTGAAGCAATTTTCAGCATTTTTTACACAATGGATAATACTTAAAAAATAAACACAAAGAAAATAGAAGCAAGGCTAGAATAAAGTATAGACAAGCAGGACAGTTTTGAAAGACAAGTTGAATTTATTATATACTTGGAAAGGAAAGTAAGCTGTATAGGGTAGAGATCCTACAATTTTATGTACAATTTTCTATTCTACTAGGTTTATGGAAATGCCCATTTTATTTGGTGTTAAGTTTAGAATGTTAAAAGGTAAAGAAAAAAGAAAAAAATATATTATTAGCAGGGAAAAATATAAAATAACAACAATACCTTAATAGACATTCTTTGGGAATTGATGTGGCTATAAAATTCTCATTTTATTTTCAATTTACAAGCATTTACTGTTTTTCTCTCCCACCCCCTTCCACCCCAATTGAAAAAAAGAAAGGCAAAACCTTTATAAGAGATATGTAATGTCAAGTCAAAAAAAATCCCCATATTCACCGTGTCCAACAATAGAGGTCTTATTCAACATCTTGAGTCCATTACCTCTCTCTCCGGAAGTTAATAACATTCTTTGTTATCTCTTTCCCAGAATGATGGTTGGTCATTTCATTGATTAGAGTTC
Organism: Trichosurus vulpecula; assembly: GCF_011100635.1. Classification (NCBI taxonomy): domain Eukaryota; kingdom Metazoa; phylum Chordata; class Mammalia; order Diprotodontia; family Phalangeridae; genus Trichosurus; species Trichosurus vulpecula. The sequence continues at coordinate 155,106,083 of NC_050581.1, forward strand.
TTAAGTGTTTCAAAGTTTATCTTAAGTGTTCTTGTCAAGTCAACAAGCATTTAAATTCTTATTGTTGACTTGTTATTATAAAAATTGTTCTCTGCTCACTTCTCTCTGCATCAATTCATACAAGTCTCATGGTTCTCTTTCATGATTTCTTATGGCATAATAATATTCCATACTATGCCATAATTTCTTCCGCCATTCCCAAGTAGATGGGCACCTGTTTAGAAAAATTCAGCCTGGGTCAGCAGTCCTGCACCAGACACCTAAGCAGGCCTCTTCAGAGGGATCTACCAGAGATTGTGCTTCACTGGCACAGCCTTGTAGAACTTATGAAATACCTGTACAGAATATAGAAGAAACATCTATGAGGGAAGAGAATCAGGATAATTCAGTGCCACACAATCAAGGAAGGGCAGAGAGTTTTAAGAAGGGGTGGTCAAAGATAATACCTGATTACTGGCCATTGTGGTGGATGGCTGAAGCAGTGAAAATGAGAGTCATTGGAGGTTAAGTTAAGGAACTGTTAGAGCTAAGTTGTTAGATGACTCAACCTGGAAGTCGATGTCATTTATGGTAAAAGGAATAGGCAACTTTCAGAGGTTTTGTAGATTTTTAAAATTTCCTCTTCTACCATCTGTTTTCATTGATGTGGCATCACATCACTAAGAAACCTTTTAGGTTTGTGTCCTTAATGCACCGCAAATATTTTCCTTTAACAAGCCATTGGCTTTAGCTGGTACTCTGAAAGCTCCAGTGTAAATTGATCATACAACATACTGAGTTAGTTGACAGGGTTGACTATTCTGCTTACTTATCTGGAATGGGTTGAATGCTTTGTAACCATTGTGTTAAAAAAGAAAGGAAACCTGCTCTCTCAATTTCCATATTCCATCTTTTGACAGTGGGGAGATGCTGGGTCCTGGGCCATGTGGCCCCAGCTTCTCCCAACTTGTTATTGCTACTTGACTCAGATCTAACTGGATCAAAGTTGGACAGGTAAATGTGACAAGCAGTACAAAGTATTACCTCTCCACTCCACTTTCACAACTTGCATTTGGTGTTTAATTTATCTTAAGTACCATGTAAAATTTCCATCTAGATGTCTTAGGAAGAGTGGAGAAGGGACTATTCTATATAATTACTTATGATCTACAATCTCACCCAAGAAGAGTCTCTAATTTTTGCAGGATTGTAGTCAAGGATATTATCTGCATCATTATTATTATTGTTGTTGTTATAATCTGTATCCGTCTAACCAGAGCTGAACCTCAGCAAAATTGTGAAGTAGGGGGGAATTTATTCTTGGTGCTTTCCCACCTCCCTATTTATTACCCTCTGCCTCTTCCCATTAGAATACCCAATACTCTGCTCTATTTCTCTTCTCTATCAAAATCTTCCCATGAGTCGCTGCCATGCTGTAAAGGATGTGAACTAGTTCACACAAGTATAAGTGACTGATAAGGACTTACTATGTTTGCCCCTCAGACTTATTTTAGTTTAATAGAAGACAATCATTTAACTCATAGGAACAAACTTTTAGTGAAGTTTATTTATGTGTCTGTGGCAGACCGAGGACTGTCCATGAATTATTTCATATAAAGATGTAAAGCCTCCCCTGCACCCAACTACTATTAATGATAACAACTGGTGTTTATATAGTGCTTTGAGGTTTGCAAAACATTTCTGATACATAATCTCATTTCAACCTCACAACAAGTTGTGAAGTAGGTACTGCAGGTATTGTAATTCCAGTTTTACAGATGAGAAAACTTTAACCTGGAAAGAATAAGTGACTTGCCCATAGTCACATAGTAAGTGGAATGTCAAACTCCTGAAAGTCATGATTTTTTTTTCATCTTTGTCTTTTTACCCACAATGCCTAGCACAGTATCATGGAAATCATAGAGGCTTAATAAATGTTTCTTGAATTGCATTGAATTGCTTCTCAGGTCTTCCTGACTTCTAGGTCTACTACTCTTCCCACTCTTCCATCCTGCCTTTCCTATTTAGGAAACTCATTTTCTGTCATTGATTCATATTGCAGACAAATCCATCCAGCACCTCCATTTCTTGCTTACTTTGTCTATTCTGATCACATTAGGAAAAGCTTCAGTTAGGTGAAGGTGAGTAGGGTTGAGGATAGCTTAGGTCCCTGTCACTAAAAGTTAGAATCATAGATTTATGGAACTGGAAGAGATCATAGGAACATAGATTTAGAGCTGGAAAGGACCCAGAAGTCACCTCATTTAACCCCTTCATATTATAGATGAGAAACTGAGGGCCAGAGAGGTTAACTAAATGTCTTAGCCAAAGTCTTCCAGGCAGTGAGTGGCAGAATTGGAATTGAATATGTCCTCTGGCTCTAAATCCAACTTTTGCTGCTCCATTACTTTGGTTCTCCTTATAGGTCATCTAGTCTGATTTTCTCATTTAATCTCATTTCAGAGGTAAGGAAAATGAAGCCAGTTTAAGTAAACTGATTTATGTTTAAACAGATGCTAGTTAATCCAACTGTTAAGGATGTTGCAGAGAGGATTCCTGTATGCGGTAGAAGGTTACACACTTCTATCACCTTGATCCTAAGCTATAGCACCCAGATTCAAAACCTGGTCCTGCTACTTACTACCTGTGTGATCTTGAGCAAATCATTTTCTGTAAAAAGAGAGTATTCAGTTAGTTCATCTATGAGGTATTTTCACATCAGCCCTATCTTTTTCTTTTTCAACATTTCATAGAATGAGAATCACTGAGTTTAGAGTTGGAAGGGCCCTTTCAGAGACCATTTATTCCAACCCTTGCCTGGAAAAGTACCTCCTGTGCTATCTAACAAGTGGTCACCCAGCCTTTTCTTGAAAAGCTGAGGTGAAAGGGAACTCATGACTTCCCCAGGTAGACTATCCTCCCCCACCTTTTTTTGTTTTTCGTCTCTCTCCCTCTCTCTCTTTCCCTCTCTTCTCTCTCTCCTTCTCTTCTTCTTTTTCTTCTTCTTTTTCTCTCTCTCCCTCTCCCTTTCCCCCCTTCTCTCTCTCTCTGTCTCTCTGTTTCTCTGTCTCTCTCTCTCTCTCCCTGTAAAATAAAATGTGACTCTTTGTAGCTTCCAGCTATTGCTTCAGGTTCTGCCTTCTGGAGCCAAGCAGGACAAATTTATTCCTTAGTTCATGTGGTAGTCCCTCAGGTACTTGAAAACAGCCACTATACCTTCTTCCTCTCTGTTCAGGCCTCCTCCTCCCCAGTCTTCTCTTCTCAGTGCTAAACATTCATAATTTCTCTAGTCAATCGTTATTCACTCAAGGTACTTTAATGGATTTGTGATCCTATCAGTGTGTGTAATCTTCCATTAGTACAGAACACAAACCACCCACCCATTTCCTTTCTTTGTTCTTTATACTCTCCACAAATGTTTAACTTAACTGGCTGAAGGACTTCCTTAAGAGTGCCAGTGATGCCCTCTTAGACTATGCTGCTCCTGACTCAAACATCAGGCCAGGCACATCTCCTTATCTAGTTATACATTTCACCAAATGAATTTGCTCCTTTCTTGGGCCTATGTCATCACTGGAGACACCTGCAGTTTACTTGTGCCCATTGCCATTTGGGCTGTCTGCAACTTTTAATTCCTCACAGGTTGTGATATCTGAAGATGGGCAACTGTAGAGCACCATGTTGAAAAGATAGGCTTTTGGACTGGGAAGCAACCTGGGATTATCAAAAGCACCATGTAATTGTATATTGTCATCCTATTAAAATGCTTTTTTAAGTGGATAAGGCTAATATCTACAAAGGTTTTCTCCATTATATTGAGAGGGATAGATTCTTTGTCACTATGTGCACTATGACCAGTCTGTGGAACTGTGAAGTACTTTATAGGGGCAGTGACTCAGTCATTGTACATTGCTTTGTGCCTTGCCAATCAAAGTGCAGCTTGCAAATAGCTTAAGAAATGCCCTATGATAATGCTCTCATGTCCTTTTAGCTCCAGCTCAGACATCATAAGAGACCTCATAGAGGAAAAGGAGTTTTTGGAAGCAAGGTAAGGATGCATAATCATTTATCTGGATAGTTCAATGGCTCCATGATCTCATTGATATGGGTATTCTTTTTATCAATGCATATCACACCCTCTCTTGCTCTCTCATCCTGTGCATCTTTTGTTCACTTTCTACTTTTAATCTTCTGCTCTATGTACTGAGCTCCTTCCTCTACTTCTCTTGCCTTCCAATGGGTACAAGAGAATATTCAGCTATTATTGTTTATTCTTCACTTTCAGTATGTGACTGGCTCACCTTTTCTAGTCATTTATGTTTCTGATGACATTTTACAAAGGAATTGATTAGGGTTCTAGCAGCAGACTATGTCTGTTTTCCCAGAACAAACTTAGCTTAATACATAGAAGCTCATTGCCAGTAGGCCAGCTACTTGGTGATAAATTCTTTGACCATGGCAACCAACGAAACATAATCACAGCTTTCAAAATTAATGTATACCATGAACTATTTAAATTATTATAACTATTCAACCAATTTGTTAGATCAAGTAATGTTTATGCATGATCTTATTTAAACAAATCATACCCATAAGGGCTAGGATTGTTTTTATCTTTTTAATCTATGACACTTAGCACAGGGCTCTATATAGTTAGAGACTTCAAATTAAATATAATGTTACCAGTTTACATTCATTTTGTGTGTTTTGGCCCAGAAATGGGATCACAGAACTAGGATAGCCTGATTAATGAAGGAGTGCAGGTTCTAGCTCAGGCTCCAGTCAGATGATCAAGTGTACACTACCATGAACTATTCAGAGACAAGGAATTCAATATACTTTTCTTACATTTTCATAAAACCTCTTTCTCTGTCTTGCTCCTGTCTTTTTACTTTAGTGAGGAGATAGCAGAGCAGCTGAGGACTGTCTTTGGAGAGTAAAGAGACAATTCAAGTGATATATATTGTACATCTACTGTGTACTAGGTGCTGGGAGGGTTCAGAGTTTAAGAGTCAGCAAGGCACTTACAGCCTAGTGGAGACTGGATGGCACATGTTTTGTAATTGGCTTATGAAAGAGCTGCCATAATTCTGACCATTCTGTAGAACTGATCATGTGGTGTGATTATTCATGCTAGTTATAAGACTAGTCACATTGATAGATTTACCATTCCTCAGACAGTCCTTATATTTTGCCTTTGCTTATGTCATTCTCTCAGCTGATAATGACTTCTCTGGCCTCTTGTCCATGTGTTCAAATTATGCCCTCCTCTAAAGGTCAGACATCCTTCCTGTTCTCCATAAAATCTTTCCAGTTTTGTACAACCTACATTGATTGCTCTCTTCTCTAAACTCATATCATTCATTGTCTGGCTCACTTATTTGGCAACTAACCATGTACTGCCTAGTATTCCTACTTAAATTATTTTCTTTTTTGTCGTTTTTCCAGTGTTAACTTTTTTGTTTTTATATATTGTCCCTGCTAGACAGTAGTTTTCTTAACTGCAGGGACCATGTCTTTCACTGCTTTGTATTTGGTTGGTACCATTCCTTGCTCGGGTTAGCCATACAGCCCTACTCCTTAGTAAACACTTGTTTGTTTATTTTGCTTTTGTAATAACATAGGCTTTTGAGAGTCATAATTATTCAAAACTACTTCACATATCCTGGAGTATTGTCTAGGCAGCTACAACCCTGGTCTCCAAAGGGCTCACACTCTGATATAGCTTAAATGGAAATAGGAAAAATCTGAATGGCTCAGATTCATCTGAAAAAAAAAGCAGCTCACAAATGTCCATCTCAAATTTATGGGGACATTTGAAGGGAACCTAAATCACATTTTAAATAGTACTCCTAGAGCATACTAAAGTCTCTCCTTTCTACCACATTCTCCTAATTCCTTAGCTATCTAGCTTTCACAGCCACACATTGTCCCAAATAAGGTAACATTTCCACAAGCAGAAAAGAAGTTTGGCTCCCACAGTACAAATGTTTATTCTCAGGGCAGTATTTTTTGGTTTGGCTCAGGATTTCTTGGGTATGAAGTAGGTTTACTTGCATTTTGAAAAGAACAAGAAGTAAAATGAAAAAAATTATCAAAGTTAAATAAGAAGATGAAAAGATCTCCGTTTTACTATACTGTCAACTGCAATGCTTTCCGGTCCCACTGGGGAGCATAGGTCAGGGTGTCTGGAAATTGTACTTTATACTATAGACAACTTCAGGAACTATATAAGGAATGAAAATCACTATTTGTCTTTTAAAATGTTACCTTTGCAGTTGGTTGCCATTTTGTCTTAGAAGTCCACTGGGCATCAAATTAGAAAAGATATTTCATTGGTCTCCCTACAAAATCTGAAAATGCAGGCCTATCTTCTTTTTTTATAACCTAATTTTCATTTCATTTGTCAAATAATTTGTCCATTACCTATGAGCATTTCGTATGTTTAAAGAAGGCATGTTTATAATTTTGATATCTTTAAACTCGATCATTGAGGGGTGGAGCCAAGATGGCAGCTGGAAAGCAGGGACTTGCATGAGGTCCCTGCCAGGTCCCTCCAAAAACCTATAAAAATGGCTCTGAACAAATTCTAGAACTGCAGAACCCACAAAATAGCAGAGGGAAGCAGGGCTCTAGCCCAGGACAGCCTGGATGGTTGCTGGGTGAGGTCTATTGCACATGTTGCTGGGAGTGGAGGGGAGCGGACCCGATCAACCAGACCAGGAGCTGGGCGGAGTGGGCCCTAGTGCCCTGAATCAGTGAGCTGTGGCAGTTACCAGACTTCTCAACCCACAAACACCAAAGACAACAGAGAAGAACTGCAGAACCATGAAATAGTGGAGGGAAGCAGGGCTCCAGCCTAGGACAGCCTGGATGATCTCTGGGTAAGGTCTATCACGCACGGAGCTTGGAGCGTGGTGGAGCAGAGTCCAGCATGGGCGGCGGCAGGACCAACCAGACCAGGAGCCGGGTGGAGCGGGCCCTAGCGCCCTGAATCAGTGAGCTGTGGCAGTTACCAGACTTCTCAACCCACAAACACCAAAGACAACAGAGAAGGTTAGTGGGAAAAGCTGTGGGGGACAGAGTGATAGGAGTTCATGGTTAGGCCAACTGCCCCGGGGGTAGCAGGGATGGTGCAGCTACAGAACTACAGCTGCAGTTGCTTCTGGCCCCAGGCCCACGCTGTGGGAGGAATTAAGTGGCAGATCAGAGCAGGAGTGCACAGCCTGCTTAAGATCTGAGTCAGGTCCAGGTTGGTGGCTCTTGGGGAAGGAGGAGTGCTGGTGTGGCTGAGCTGGCTGTATAGAAATAGCTCTGAAAACGACAACGCATCCCCTCAAGCTTGGAACAAAGTACTCTTTACTCTACAAGCAGTCATACCCCGACAAAAAACTCAAGTCAAGTAAGTTGGCTGGGAACATGGCCAGGCAGCGAAAACACACTCAGATTCAGTCTCAGACTTTGGAATCTTTCTTTGGTGACAAAGAAGACCAAAACATACAACCAGAAGAAGTCAACAAAGTCAAAGAGCCTACAACAAAAGCCTCCAAGAAAAACATGAACTGGTGTCAGGCCATGGAAGAGCTCAAAAAGGATTTGGAAAAGCAAGTTAGAGAAGTAGAGGAAAAATTGGAAAGAGAAATGAGAATGATATGAGAAAATCATGAAAAACAAGTCAATGACTTGCTAAAGGAGACCCCAAAAAATACTGAAAAAAAATACTGAAGAAAACAACACCTTAAAAAATAGACTAACTCAAATGGCAAAAGAGCTCCAAAAAGCCAATGAGGAGAAGAATGCCTTGAAAGGCAGAATTAGCCAAATGGAAAAAGGAGGTCCAAAAGACCACTGAAGAAAACACTACCTTAAAAATTAGATTGGAGCAAGTGGAAGCTAGTGACTTTCTGAGAAATCAAGATATTTTAAAACAGAACCAAAGGAATGAAAAAGTGGAAGACAATATGAAATATCTCATTAGAAAAACCACTGACCTAGAAAATAGATCCAGGAGAGATAATTTAAAAATTATTGGACTACCTGAAAGCCATGATCAAAAAAATAGCCTAGATATCATCTTTCAAGAAATTATCGAGGAGAACTGCCCTGATATTCTAGAGCCAAAGGGTAAAATAGAGTATATTGCTCCAAGAAAAAATATGGATTTTCAATAATATAGAGGACTTTCAAGCTTTCTCAGTGAAAAGACCAGAGCTGAATAGAAAATTTGACTTTCAAACGCAAGAATCAAGAGAAGCATGAAAAGGTAAACAAGAAAGAGAAATGATAAGGGACTTACTAAAGTTGAACTGTTTTGTTTACATTCCTACATGGAAAGATGATGTGTATAATTTATGAGACCTCAGTATTAGGGTAGCTGAAGGGAATATGCTTATATATGTGTGTGTGTGTGTGTGTGTGTGTGTGTGTGTGTGTGTATGTATATATGTATGTGTATATATATATATATATATACATACATATATATATATACATATATATATATAGACAGAGGGCACAGGGTGAGTTGAATATGAAGGGATGATATCTAAAAAAATAAAATCAAATTAAGGGATGAGAGAGGAATATATTGAGAGAGGGAGAAAGGGAGAGATAGAATGGGGTAAATTATCTCGCATAAAAGTGGCAAGAAAAAGTGGTTCTGTAGGAGGAGGGGAGAGGGCAGGTGAGGAAGAATGAGTAAATCTTGCTCTCATCTGATTTGACTGGAGGAGGGAATACCATACACACTCTATCACTCTATTGGGTATCTTACCCCACAGGAAAGAAGGAGGAAGAAGATAAAAAAGGGGGGATGATAGAAGGGAGGGCAGATAGGAGGAGGAGGTAATAAAAAACAAACACTTTCGAAAAGGGACAGGGTCAAGGGAGAAAATTGAATAAAGGGGGATAGGTTAGGAAGGAGCAAAATATAGTTAGTCTTTCACAACATGAGTATTGTGGACGGGTTTTACATAATGATATGCATGTGTCCTATGTTGAATTGCTTGCCTTCTTAGGAAGGGTGGGTGGGGAGGGAAGAGGGGAGAGAATTTGGAACTCAAAGTTTTAAAAACAGTTGTTCAAAAACAAAAAATAAAAGTTTTTACATGCAACTAGGAAATCAGATAGAAAAAAAACTCCACCATTAGTCATGTAAAGTGATCTGGGTATAATATTTGTAACTTTTACGACTAAGAATATTCACCTAGTATTTCTTTAGAAATGAAATGTCTGTCTGTCTATGTATCTATCTATCTACACCTTGGAAAAGCTGTCTACACTCACTGATGCCACTTCCTTTGCTTTTACCCCTTCGCAAACACTTGCAACATGGTTTCTGACCTCATCGTTCTACTGAAACCCCTTCCTCTAAAGTTACCAGTGATCTCAGCTTTGCTAAATCCATTGGCTTTTTTTTCTCAATCCTCATTTTTCTTGACCTCTCTGTAGTATTTAATAAAGCAAGCCTTCTAGATTCTCCTTCCAAAACATCCCACCCCTCTTGGATACTCTCTCCTCTTTGGGTTTTCATGGCACTGATTTTTGTTGGTTCTCCTCATACTTATTTGCTCATTGTCAGCCTACTTTGCTGAATCTGCATCCTTTCTTTGCCTGCTAATTTTAGGAGTACTTCTAGGCTCTGTCCAGAATTCTCTTTTCTTTCTGTACTATCTCACTTGGTGACCTCACATCATTTCCCAACAGTTCAATTATCATTGCTACACAGATGATTACTAGATGTGCACATCTAATGGTGTTCTCTCTCTTTCTCACCTGAACTTCAATCCCAAATTACCAACTGCTTAGTGGACATTTTGAACTAGATGCCATATGGACATCTCAAACTTAACAACGTCCATGACAGAACTCACTGTTTCCCCCCTAAAACTTACCCTTCTTCCTAACTTCCCTGTTTCTGTCTAGGAGTCCACTGTCTTTCTGGTCATCCATGTTTGCAACCTCTGAATCATCCTTAACTCCTTACTTTCCTTTACTCCACATATCCAGTCAGTTGGCAAGCCTTGTAGATTCTCCTTCCAAAACATCTCACATCAGTCACCTTCCCTCCACTCACAAAGCCACCATCCTAATTCTGGCCCTTATTACCTCTTAACTAATGATGTTGCTCTAAACTCCTGTTTTCCTTGCCACATGTATCTCCTCTCTTGAATCCATTCTCAACACAGCTACAGAGATGATATTCCTGAAGCAGGTCAGACTAGCTCACTCCCCTGCTAAATAAACTTTAGTAGCTCCCCTTTGCCTTTAGAAACAAGTGAAGCCTTCTGTTTGGCATATAATACCACTTACAACCTGGCTGCAGTCTCATCACACACACACACACACACACACACACACACACACACACTCCTTCCCCCCACCCCCTTAATGTTTCTTAGCACTCTTTGGTTCTGCCTACCTGACCTTTTTGTTATTCTTCTCATAGGACATTCTATCTCCTTTCTCCAAGCCTGTGCCCTAGCCTGGAATGTACTTCCTCTCTACCTCCACATCTTATAATCCTGAGTTTCTTTCAACGTTCATCTCTAAAACTACCTACTACATGAGCCCTTTCCTTAATTCCCCCCAGCTGCCGGTTCCCCTACCCCTTTGTGCTGTATTTATTTGCACTGAATTACCTTGTACTGTATATATTTTGTATATACTTAAACATGTACATGTTGTCTACTTCAGTAAAATGTAAGCTCCTTGTGGACAGGGATTTGTTCATCTTTGTCCTTCTGTCCCCTGCTTACTTATGATTTTGATTCTTCACGGATTATGTTGTTCAAAGACTTGTAGCCATATAACATCACTGAAAGAATATTGGCATTGAGAGGCTTTTTTTAGATCATTGAAAGTGTTGCAGAATTTCCTAAATACAAAATAGCCTAATCTCTTCCTTATATTCAGTGTTGTGCCAAGCCCTGTTGATAAGATTGCAAGCCTTCCATCCACCTCATTCATCCAAGATCTATATAATGGTGGATTAATTTGAGAGACCACCGCTCTTCCCAATTATATGTAGGTAATATGCATTTTTAATCTACTCTGTTTTAGCATTGTGGGTGGTTAGATCAGCCTTTTGGTAAGAAGAGTGTTCATTTGTAGTGTGCAAAGGCTAGTTGTACTTTGTACACTTTAGAAATATTAAGTGATTTTTAATTCCATTTCTCCACAAATGGGAGCATTTTGAGAACCTTGTTGCATTCCATGGAACATTAATGTATTTTGAAAAAACTTCACTGCAAATGTATTGTAGGATGTTCTCCTTTTACTTAGGTAGCTAAAAGTAAGCCAAGACCCAGAGAAGCTCATTGAATTGTCTGAGGCCACATACTTAGTGAATGGGAGAGTCAGCACTGAAAACCAAGTTTAATGAACAGACAAGGGTTCTTTCTACTATGTTAAGTTGCCTAATGTAAATTGGAAGGCTGTGTGGTTTAGTAGAAAGATCACTGGGCTTGAAGCCGTAAGACCTGGGTTCTAGTCCTTGGCTTTTTTTACTTATTAATTTTTATTAATGTGTTTCTGAATGAGTTCCTCAATATTCCCTTCTAACTCTAAATGGATGGTCCTATGAACAAAATACAGGTCTACTGATGCAGATTGGCAATTATTCTGCTGTTCGTAGAACAGGGAATTGTCTGAGATGCTGAGAGATTAAATGACTTGCTTAGGATTATATCATAATAATTAATAAAAATAATTAGCATTTATAAAGCACCTACTGTGTGCTAGCATTGGGCTAAGGACTTTTATAATTATTGTTTCATTTGATTCTCACAACAACCCTGGAAGGAAGGTGCTATTGTTGCCTCCATTTTACAGTTGAGGAAACTGAGGCAGACAGAGGTTAAGTGACTCCCAAGACCATGTGGCAGGTAAGTGTCTCAGGCCAGATTTGAATTTAGCACTATTCACTGTGCCTCCCGTCTGCCAGTAAATATCAGAAACAGAACTTTAAAACAAGTCTTCCTGGGTTCTTACTACACACCATGCTGCCTCTCTTTCTTAGTTACTTTAGTGGAAAATGAAATATACTTCTCTAGACAAAGGGACCTTTTAGAGAAGGTGACTTTTTAGTTTATACCATCATTTCATTAAGGAATCCACAGACTGCTTTTTCTAAGTTTGGGAATAGAATTGTTTGTCTTTAAATAGATGATATCAAATGTATAATTGAACCAATTGGTTGGAATGACACAAATGGAATTGAATACAAGGAAGCTGACATGTAATAGCATATTGGCATTTTCATTCACAATGAGCCAATTTGAAGGACTCTGGTTTAAAGTTTATAATGTATTTTAGAAGTATTGTGACTTTAAATTGCCTTTTCCTAAGTGCTTTTTCATTGGCATGGTGCCCTAATATAAATCACAATACTTCTAGACAGACTGAGACAGTTTTTCATTTTACTTCTCTTAGCTTGTGATTTATTGGTGAAACCTATTAAGAAATTGGACCAAAAAAAAATCCCCTCTTGCTTTCCAAGTTGTTCTGGCATTCTTTTGCCCAAGTTGTCGCATTTGTGTCCCCAATATACTTTTGTTGGCTTCACATTTCTTATTCAAGAGCTATGGAAGAAAGTCTGCTTTGCTTCTGTGCCCCAGACTCATTATTAGGCAGTGCCGGAAGCTTCAGTTCTCCCTCCCTGAACCAGGGTGACATCACTGAGAAATCTCAGCCAAACTCCTGAATTAATGTTCCTTTTTGGTGTAGAGTAGATTGCTTTTTCTTGGCTGGTAGGGCATGGGAATCTCTACTTCTCATGTTATGGAGTAATTTTATGAGAAAGGAAACAGTCATCTTTATGTGAGAAATAACTTCTTTATTGTGGACAAGAATGTATTAGACTTGATTTTGTAAATAGTATAATTAGGTCAAGAAGTGTTAGCTTAATAGCTCCATCAGATCATACTAAAACAAATTTGTAGTATATTAGCAAAGGACACAGGTGATGTTACGTGGATTGACACTTCTTCCCTGTGTCCCCCCAATTGATTGTTGAAAAGAATTCGAATCTTTATCCTTTATGTCATTTTAATGACAGAATTAAAAAAAAATCCTCATACTTTTTTAAAGACTTTTATCAAAAGGAAGAAATAGTCTTACTTCCAAGAAAACCGTAAATTGGCAGATTTTTACTTGTATTTTGAGCTGCTAGTTTCCTTAAATATTAATATATTCAATGAGAATTATAACTGGGAATTTGTGAGGAAAAGTATGAATTAACATGACATCAACAATCCAATTTAAAAAAATTAGTCAAGCTCTTAATGAGCTTGTTTTCTTAACCATTACTGAATTTTCTTGAAGTTTTTATGACTTTTTTAAGGATCAATTTGATTCTCCCTCTGCCCATGCCCCTCCCCTGCCATTTTGTAGTGTTCCTAAGTTTTTGTAATTTATTATAGTTCAGTGGTCATAGGGGGGATTTTTCCATTCCATATATCACCAGGATACTAAATATAGCTTGCTTTCTGCCTCATCCTGTAAAATATCTCAGATGTTCATTTCCTAACAAAAGTAAGCATTTATAATTACCACATGATAAGAGAACACCTAACTGCCACTGACGAATTCAAGATTCTTGGCCCACATGAACTATATCCTGGGATACTAAAAGAACTGGTGGATGTGATGATATCATTGATATTTGAAAGATCATGGAACTTGGGAATGGCTTTGAATCATGGGATCAGAGAAAAGTAAACATAATTCTCATTTTCAAAAGAGAGTAGTCTCCAAATCATAGGCCAGTAAGCTTGATGTTGATTCTTTGCAGAATTCTGGGTAGGAAATGGGGGACTCAGGAGACACCTGTGTTCAAGCCTCTGAAGGGCTATTATGAGGAAGGTAGATTAGATTTGTTTTTTTTTTTATCCCAGAGGACAGAACCAGGAACAATGCATGGAAGACAAATTTAAGCTTCATGTTCTTCCTAATAATTGATGCTGTCCAAAAGTAGAAAGGGCTATTTCAATAGATAGTGTAGTCCTCCTTGGAGTTCTTTTAGTAGAAATTGGATAACCAAGACTTTTAGAGTATATTTTGTTGGATATTTCTTTCAGGTATGGGTTAGACTAGATTACTACCAAAGTCCTTCATAACTATAAAATTCTGTGATTACTGAATATCTAGAAAAGGAACTGGTGATCTTAGAGACTTCCTTAAGAACAGGTCATGCTAGGGGGCAGCTAGGTGTTGCAGTGAGTAGAGTACCAGCCCTGGAATCAGGAGGACCTGAGTTCAAATTCTGCCTCAGACACTTGACACACTTACTATCTGTGTGACCTTGGGCAAATCACTTAACCCCAATTGCCCTGCCTCCTTCCCCCCCACCCCCCCAATAAAAGAACAGGTCATGCCAAACTGAATTTATTTACTTTTTTGACATGATTCCTAAAGTGATAGTTCAGAAGAATATCCTTGATGTAGTTAAGTAAAATTTTTAGCAAAACGTTTGGTAAAGTGTATCATTCTATTCTTGTAGACAGAAATAGAGAGGTGTGGCTTAGGTAAGAGTACAGTTAGATGGATTCAGAACTGTATGAATGGCCAGATTGAAAAATTAGTCATGAATGGTTTGACATCAACTGGAAGGAGGTCTCTGGTAGAAGTCCTTAGGTATATAAGCTTGGCCCTGGACTGTTTAGTATTTCATCAATGACTTGGATAAAAGAAAGATGATAAAAAAGTCTAGAAGGTTGGTGGTAACCTCAGCAGCAATAAGGAATTTTGTAAGGTGGTGGATTTGTGGAGAAAGATGATGAGTTCTTTTAGACATGTTGAATTTGAGATGCCTATGGAAATCTAGTTCTAAGTATCCGATAGGAAGTTGATAATATGGGATTGGAACAAAGGAGAGTATCTAGAGCTAGAATCATTTGCATAAACATGGTAATTGAATCCTTGGAAAGTGATGAAGATCACTAAGTAAGTGGGTATAAAGAGAATAGAGAAGACAGCCTAGGACAAAACCTTAAGGAACACCCACACTTAGTGAGCATGGCACATATGGATAAAGATTCAGCAAAGGTGATTAAGGAGTGGTCAGACAGATAGGAAAGAGCAGTCACAAAAATCCAGAGAGGAAGGAGTATTCAGGACAAGAAGGTTGCTGACTGTGCCAAATGGGGTGTAGAGGTCAAGAATGATGAGCTTTAAGAAATTGCCGTTGGATTTGGCAATTGAGAGATCATTGGTAACTTTGGAGAGATCAATTTCATTTGAATAATGGGATCCAAAGACAGATTGCAGAGGATTTAGAAGAGAAAGGGAAGACACATTGACTGATAGGATCTTAAGTATCTTGACAGGCTAAAAGATTGGACTGCGTCTAAGTAGGTGACATTTAATAGAGATAAATAGGTTGCATTGCTGGTGGATTCAAAAGTTGACTTCACGAGTAAGAGATAAGGCAGTCATGGCTTGATATGTTTGTAGGGAAAAGATCTGGGTGGGGGGGGTTGTTTTTGTACTTCAAGCTCAGGAATAGTGTGATATGGCAACCAAAACATCTGATGCAATATTGGGGTGCATTAAGAGATGAACAGCTTTCAGGAATAAGCCAATGATAATCTTACTGTGGAGTCCTATTCTCCCCCTAGAACATACCTCCCTCCTTTCTCCCATTGGTGTTTTCTCCCAAACCTCCATTTTGTGGAAGGGTCCAGGCCAGTCATGCTGCTGCTGCCTCTCTGGACTTCACCAACCCCATGTGGATACCTTCCCCCACCATCCAACCATCCATTTTTAAACTTCCTTATATATGTTGTCTTCTCCCATTAGAGTATAAACTCCTTGAAGCTAGGAACTAGTTTTTTTTTGGCTTATATTTATATTCCCATCACTTAGCACAGTGCCTGGCATGTAGTTAAGAACTTAATAAATGCTTGTTGACTGACCGAGACTCTTATACAGGGTGTTCTTAAAGTCTGGACACATAGGCAAAAATGCATATTTTCAAGAAATGAAATGAATGAAATTTTCAACAACATTTTATTTAATTAGAATATTAACAAATAACATCTTCAATATGATTTCCATCATTTGTGATGCAAAGGTTGATGCACTTTGCAAGATTCACGTGAACTTGATGCAATGTCAATTTTAGCACATTCACTCTTTATGTGTTCAATCAAGTGTGTAGCATCTGTGATTTTCAGTAAGTACATCTTCTCCTTTAGCATACCCCAGAAAAAGAAGTTGCTGAACAACACAGTCTTTGGTGAAATGGTTAATGAGATGTTAATGAAATTTCCTGTGTGTCCACACTTTAGGGACACCCTGTACTCTGCCCTTATCTCCAGACTACACCTGGAGTATTGTGTTCATTTCTCAGCACTGTAGATTAAGAAGTACTGAGATAAATAGGAGATTAGCCGGAGGTATACAACCAACATGGTGACAGGCTTTGACTCCTTTCCATATGAGAATCAATTGAAAGAACAAGTGATGTTTAATTTGGAGAGGAAAAGGAAGACCAAAGGGAAGAGGGGTGATAACTAAAAAGTCATCATGTGGAAGAGGGATGAGACCTGTTCTGTTTGGTTTCAGAAGGCAGAAACTGGAGTAATTGGTGGAAGTGGCAAAGAAGCAGGTTTAGGTTTGATGTTAAGGAAAATTTCCTATTGATTAGAGCTACTTCCAAGTGAAGTGAGTTATTTGGGGTGGTAATAAGTTTAGCTTTGGGCATCTTCAAAAAGAGGCTAGAGGGTAAAGTGTTAAGTATATTACTAGGGGGATTCTTTTTCTGGTATGAATTGGACTTGAATAGCCATGGAGGTGCCTTCCAATTCTCAAATTTAGTGATTTTGTGAAATTAAGAAAACATAGAATGTGTTTTTTGCTTAGTTTTCAGAAATGCTATTAGGATTCTTTCTGAGATGCAACTTTTTTTCTTTATTTCCAGAAGCAGAAATAAAAGCAAGAAGATGAGCACTAGAAAAGCATGTCGTTCCAGAACACCAGAAAGCGACTGTAGTAATAGAAGAAGTAAGCGTATCAAAAATTAGACTTCCTGCTGACTTTTCGAAGTACAGAGATCAAAGTATGATACATTTTGTTATCCTAAGGACTTCATATTCTTTGTCTTGTCTGTCCATGGGGAAAGTTAAAATTCTCAAATTGGTTGTTTAAGATGCTGATAATACATTTATGCTGACTTTTGTTTAACGCAGCCTTGCACAAACCAAACAAATCTTAAACCCTGCTTATTTGATCTTCCATTTCTTCCCCCATCACTAAACACCGTCATACGCAGCCATATCTCACTCCCCTCAGGGTTGGAATGCTATTGGCACAGTGGCAAACTCTTGGGTTTTGTTTCTTAATCATTAAATATCCCTGGGGTTATCATAAAATTAATATCATATAATTTAATAAAATATCATAAAATCATAAAATACCCATGGGCCAGTTATTCTACTAGTCCAGGGGCTTCTGCTTCTTTCCCACCCCAATGAGACTAGAAGTAGGAAAACTTGGTAGTGGGAGAAGACAGTAGGGTATCTGTGGAAAGTGGGGTACAGGCCACTGAAGTGAGCATTCATTTATGTTTCTGATTTAGGAACATACAGTAAATTACAGTGATTTTATGTGTTAAATCCTGGTAGATATAATTTAGCAGAATGTTATCATGCACCTAGCTTGACAGCCTGTTACTTTTGCATAAAAGACTAATTAATATTTTCATTTAAAAAGTCATCAATGTTTTAAAATAATTATAAAATGTATTACAACTCTCGAAAAGGCACTTAAAGATTTAAATGACTCCACTGATTAGTATTTGTACCTAATAATTCCTAAACCATAGTCTTGATATTTTATATTTCTGACAATTAAAATTTATGAATAAATAAATTGAGTACTTCATATGTCAATCTAAATATGCCTTTATTTACATTAAAAATAAGATTGGATATATTATGTATTGGCACAACAGATGCTTCCCCAACAAGCATTCAAACAAATCCCTTTTAAAAATACATTCTCAGAGAAAATAGCTTGATTATAAGTTGTTTGGAAAGGAGATGTGTGCTTTAACTTTGCAGTATAATGCTAATTGTTGGCTGTTGTGTTTGGCCATAGTTTTTTTGCTTCTCTATGTTGACTCAGTTTATATTGTTGTAGTCATTATGTATAAAATGTGCCTTTAAAAGAATATGCACTATGAATACTTTAGCCATTAAATGGGCCAGGAGGAATTCTTACCTACCTGCAGAATGACGCCTGATGTCTAATAAATGCTTGTTGAAATATTATCTGGTGTCCCCCCCTCCCCCAGATTTCTCAGGGCCACTCTTTGTACTACAAAGCCCCAAATTTCTACCTCTCCACTTAGCATACTAAGAGTTCATTAAAGGACAGGAGCAAGCACTAGTAATATGACGACAACACATTTCTAAATTTGCTAGTGACAACATTAATTTCTGCCTATTTCCAAAGTCTGTCCCCATTGACCTTTCCTCTCCATTATATGTTTGGGAACTGAAGTTAAAAAGTGGAGTCTTAGTATGTCTGAGGGTTGAGTTAATTTCCTAATCAAAATGACATTTTGTCTTTTTTATGACTACCCTGTATCATATAGTTACATAAGAATGTCTCATTTTGATAAGTATGGACTGGAGCCCAGAATAGGAGGCAAAGGTGAACAATTTTAACAAAATAGTGCTTAAGACTGAAGGATTTTCATACCTGCGCTACAATTTATGTTAAAATGAGGCATCATATATAATTATGTAACACAGTCTGTTATGAATTGTTTTCTGAACTCAACATAGTTTTTTTTTCTCTATGACTTTATGCAAGTTGTCTCCTGTGTCTGGGAGGTACTCTCTCCTCACCTCCAACTGGTAGAATCCATAGCTTTCTCTATATTGAGGTATTCTCTTAATCCTCAGTCTTCTTTGTGAAGCCTTTCCTGACCTCGAATTGTGAATGCTCTCTTCCTTCTGAAATTACTTTGTATTTACTTCTCTGTATTCATTTTGTATCCCTCAAAACAACTCCCTGAAGGTAGGGACTGCTTTGTTTTTGTCTCTGTATTCCCAGCACTCAGTGCATAGTCAATGCCTAATAAATTTTTGTGAATTAAGTCAGTAGCTTCTTTTTAGTTGAAAGATTTGAAAGCACCCCTTTCGTCTCAGCGCCATCAAGGTGAAACATTAAGTTAAATTATTTTTCTACAAATAAGTTAAGGCCTGCTTTCAGAAGCTTCTCTAACAAATGTAGCTGTTCTTTGCTATTATAAAAAGCTCTATCAGTACCTTGATAATTTAGTCTCCTGCTCTGGGATTATTTCGTTTGCCATGTGGCAATTTAGAACTGTTACAATGATACTGGTGTGACAAGTGCATATTTAAATATCCTAAATAAAGATAATATGTTACCTATATGTGAATGTGAATATTTTGTCCCATCATTAGAGGAGAACATACCTGGTATGATAGAGACTTTTTCTTTTTCAGTAGCAGAGGATTTTTGTTGAGTCACCTGTATTCTCACCTAGTTCCCTTTATTGAGAGAAGTATGAAGTTAGAAGATGACTGTCCAGGGTTAGGACTACCATCTGTGAGCAGTTTTTGTCTGTGGTGCTGGTTGGCCTGAAGGAAGATGAATTCATGACCAGAGCATCATTATTAATATTTTCTAATTAGCTGAATTATTATGAGGAACAGATATTGCTCCTCAGTTCTAACCTCTGAGAAATTACATTTGAACAAGCATCTAAAGTTGATAATGATCTGGAGAATATCTTGAAGCTGACTTCATTCTGGACATTGACTTCTACTCTAACTGGCTTGGGGAATACTAAGCTATCCAGATCTTTGCTTTCATTCTGGAGCACATACAAACCCCTAGAATGGCTCACTTTGGACATTAGTCTCTTAAGACTAATTCAGCACAGACTTATCTAAATTTGTGTATCTGAACCCTCCCCCAAACCAGCCTAGCCATACTACTCTCTTTACCCATGAATATCTATCTATTTTGGCCTAACTTTTGTTGTGATGTTCCATCAGCATAACGCTAAAAGAAATCAAAGAGTTAAGTGAAACAACCCATTCTATACATTACTATGCAAAAGCTATTCCAGCAGATACTTAACTTCTGGAAATAGTAGCTTTTCCTTGTAATTCCCTCTGGCAGGTTATTGAAAATACTCTAATAGACATGCAAGAATCTGGAAACTCATAAAAACTATTTGATCAATTCAATCCCAACACAGACTGGCTCTTTTAGTTAGCTAAATGATCAAATATTCAAAATCCTTAGGAAAGAAATAATGAGTGATTTCTTATCCTTTGGAGAGTTGGTAAATCAAGTGCAAAAAAAAACCCTACCTTTGGGCTGAATCTAAGAAGACAAAATGTAATAAATGTGAAATACTACACTTGGGTTCACAAAATGACTAGTAAGTATAAGGTAAGGGAAGCATGTCAGCAATTTGAAAAGATTTGGGGGTTTTTGTAGACAGGCTCAGTATGAGTCAACGATATGATGTGACAAATAAAAAAAAAAGCTAAAGTGATCTTAGGTTCTATTAAGAGATATACATATAACTTCTGGGAATAAAGAGTTGTTGGTAGTCCTGCAATCTACCCTGATCAGATCACACACATATGGATTAATGGATTCTATTAGATTATTCACGTCCAAAGTACTACTGGTTTGGTAAAAGGTCATGTAAAGAGTGAATGACTGGATTGATGGACAAATGAGTGAAAAGGCATTACTGAGTCCTTCCTATATGCCAAGCACTGTGTTAAGTACTAGAGACATAAATAGAAAAGATAGCCCCTACTTTCAAGTCGTTCACATTCTAATAGGAAGAAAAAACCACATATGTGGTAGTGAAACTATGGGGCAGATAGAAACACCCAGTGGGCTTAGGATACCACAAGCAAGGAAGATGGCAATGAATGTTCTTTAGTGTCATGTTCCTTGATAAAAACCATATCTATTTCTGAAATTGAACTATTTTTCAGTGCTAAAGACTTTGGTGACAATCATCAATAGCTGTGGCTGCTGAAGGAAGGGAGTTCCAGCATCTGTGGAGACAGTTACAAGGTTCCATCTCCACAAGAATTGCTTCCCTGGGGTCTGGGCTAGAAGCAAGGCTTGTGGGGAGTGGGCTCACTTCACTTCATCAATTGTAATTCCTTACAGTACAATAATAATTATTACACTCATATGCCACATTTTATTTACCCATTCCCAAATTGTCAAACAGGCAATCTAAAAGATACCTTTAGACTCTAGTTCATTTTTTAATTTTACTCTCTTTTAATCCTTCCTTCAGGATCAGGGAGTTTGTTTCTCTTTTAACTCTTCTCAGTATTATCCTCCCTCTTAACTCCCTTTTCCTATGCCTGGTTGCTTCCTGGTTGAGTTTGACTAATGTCTATGCCAATTTTTGCTCTCTCTCCCTCTTTTGTCTACTTCAGGTAAGGGTGAAGTTCACCTGATACCCACTCTCCCCAACCTTTTCTTCTTGTTTGTATATTTTCTCATATACCCCAATAATGAGAAATAGCAAGTTCCACCACCTCTTATTCCTTTCTATGTGATTGTATTCTTCATTTTACGCTCACTTCCTTTTCTCCTCTTTAGACCCTCTGAGCAGAAACAACTCACCCCTCAAGACCTCTTTAAAAAAAATTAACTTCCTCAATACCCTTTGAAGACACTGAATTTCTGAATAGCTTTTTCTTCTCCAAAATGAGAACGTTAGCACTATATAATCATACAACTCCTTTCAGTTGTTCAAATTAATGTATCTGTCTAGCTTTCTTTGGACTCTTGTGTTTGTATTTAGAAGTTCATACTCAGCTCTGGTCTTTTCATCAGAAAAGCTCAAAAGTCCTTTATTCTGTTAAAGGTTAATTTTTTGGATTTTACTTATCTTTTGGGGCAAATTATTCTTGGTTGTAAGCTGTTGTCTTCTACTTTTTGGAATATTGTATTCCAAGATCTTTTGTTTTTAGTAGAAGGTGTCAGTTCTTGTGTAATCTTGACTGTAGTTCCTTGAAACTTGAACTCCTTTCTGAATGCTTGCAGTATTTTTTTTTCTTGGGTGTGAGACTTATACATTTTGGCCGTGATAGTCCTAGGGCTGTTCCTTTTAAATGGTGATCAGTGGATTCTTTCTGTCTTTATTGTTTTCATTTGTGCTTTCTTGAAATATAGTTTCCAGGGTTTTTATTTTAATTATGTTTTTAGGAAGTCCAGTGATTCTTAAATAATTTCTTTTGTTTTCCTAGTTATTTTGATATCAAATATCTTACACTGTATTTTTTTCAATCTTTTGTTATGGTTCAAATATATCTTGCTGTCTCATGGAATCATTGGTTTCTGCTTGGTCTATTCTTGTTTTCAGAGATTCTGTTTCTTGGATAATGTTTACCACTTTCTCTTCTAAGCTATTTATTCTATTTCCAATTATTTCTTTTTTTTATAATTAAGATTTTTTATTTTTAGTTTACAATACTCAGTTCCATATAACTTTGAGTTCCAGATTCTCCCCTCCCCCCAAGATGGCATGGAATCCGATATATCTTCTGCATATAACTTCACATTGAACTTGTTTACGCAATAGTCAAGTTGTAAAGAAGAATTATGAACAGTGGAATGAATCATGAGAAAGAAGAAACAAAACCAAAAAAAACAAAGACAAAAACAAAAGAGAAAAAAAAAGGGGGAAAGAAAAGGGGGAGCATAAAGTGTGCCTCAATTGCTATTCAGACTCCATAGTTCTTTCTCTGGATGTAGATAGCTCTCTCCATCATGAGTCCTTTGGAGTTGTCTTTACGTCTTGTATTGCTGAGAAGAGCGAAGTCTATCAGGGTTAGTCATCACAGAATCCATGTATCTGTGGTTGTGTATAATGTTCTCCTGGTTCTGCTCCTCTAGCTCAGCATTATTTCGTGTAGGTTTTTCCAGGTTATTATGAAGTCCGTATGATCCCCGTTTCTTATAGCACAGTAGTATTCCATTACCTTCATATACCACAACTTGTTCAGCCATTCTCCAGTTGATGGGCATCCCCTTGATTTCCAATGCTTTACTACTACAAAAAGAGCCACTATAAATATTTTTGTACATATGGGTCCTTTTCCCACTTGTGTGATCTCTTTGGAATACAGCCCTAGAAGTGGTATTGCTTGGGTCAAAGGGTATGAACGTTATTATAGCCTTTTGGGCATAGTTCCAAACTGCTGTGCAGAGTGGCTGAATCAGTTCGCAACTCCACCAGCAATGTAACAATGTTCCAATTTTCCCACATCCTCTCCAGCATTTGTCATTTTCCTGTTTTGTCATTTTAGCCAATCTGACAGGAGCCATGTGGTATCTAAGAGTTGTTTTGATATGCATTTCTCTAATCAGTAGTGATTTCGAGCAATTTTTCATATGTCTATAGATATCTTTAATTTCTTCCTCTGAAAACTGCCTCTTTATATCCTTTGACCATTTTTCAATTGGGGAATGACTTGTATTCCTATATATTTGGCTCAGTTCCCTGTATGTTTTAGAGATGAGGCCTTTATCAGAGACACTAGTTGTAAAGATTTTCTCCCAATTTTCTACTTCCCTCCTAATCTTTGTTGCATTGGCTTTTTTTTTACAAAAACATTTCAATTTAACATAATCAAAATTATCTATTTCGCATTTTGTAGTGCTCTCTAACTCTTGTTGTGTCATGAATTCTTTGCTTTTCCATAAATCTCATAGGTAAACTATTCTTTGCTCTCCCAAATTGCTTATAGTATCAGCCTTCATTCCTAAATCTTGAACCCATTTTGACTTTATTCTGGTATATGGTGTAAGATATTGGTCTATGCCCAATTTCTCCCCTACCATCTTCCAATTTTCCCAGCAGTTTTTGTGAAATAGTGAATTCTTAGCCCAGAAGCTGGATTCTTTGGGTTTATCGAAGAGTAGATTGCTATAGTTGTTGACTGCTGCGTCTTGTGTACCTATCCTATTCCACTGATCTACCACTCTGTTTCTTAGCCAGTACCAGGTAGTTTTGATGACTGCTGCTTTGTAGTACAGTGTATGAGCTTTTAAAAAAAATCTCTTGCTTAATTTCTTTTAGTATTCATGTGATTTCGATGGAAAATCCATTTTTCCTTTGAGTCTGGGCTTACAATTCTTATGGAATTAGATTTTCAATAATTTTGATACTAGTTGATGTTTTGATTTATTCATTTCTCCAGCTTAAGTTCCTGCATTAAGTAGCTTTGACCCAGGTCCAGGCTGTGACTCACACATACTTTTGAGTGAGGTGGCCATCCTTTCTTGGTCTTGCTCCTAGTCCCCTGGGTTCTCGTGGTGACCTCCACCTTGTAGGGTTAGGTTGGGCCCTCCTGGATATTTGAAGTTCAGCATGTTGGAATATCAGGGCCCTCTATGACATCTCAGGACTGTCAGGGACTTCAGAGATGCTGAGCTTTGGTTTTCCTGGTCTGAAGACTGTGGTATGGCACCATGCTAGTCAGTACCATGTTGGTTGTTATCTGCTTCCACTCCTGGGGGCTTCCAAGGTTCTCATCCTGGGGCTTTCTAATCACCTTCAGAAAGGATGAGCTCTCCCCTCATGGTGCCTCTGGACACAAAGCATTAAAAGTTACATATCTGCCATCCCATTGGCCTTGGGCTTCTGGCTGACTTCTTATGCAGTTCTGGGATGAAACATATTACTGTAGTTTTTCCACTGGATTTCTTGATCATTATTCAGTCTGGTGCTATGGTAGGAGCAATATTCTAACATTCGTGCTCTCCCTCCCTCATTGGGATGGTTTTTCCTTAAAAGATATTGAGACATTCCTTAAGACTCGGTTGGCCCAAGGGATTAAGGGCTCAAACTGTTGACATCATATTCTAATTACTTAGGTCCAAAGTAGCCATGACAGCTGGAAGAACTCTTAGATGCTTGACTGGTGGATCACAATAGGGGCTCCACTCAGCTGAATCAACTGGAGGTCTCCTCAGTGCTTATCCTTGAATATCTTTCTCCTGCTACAACTTTTCTTAACAGTCAAATGACTGGGTGTCTCATTTTGTTCCAATATCAAACCTAAACTACCAGGTGGCTGGCCTGAGTTAAGCTCAGCCCAGAACGGATATAAACTCAAAGGTTTTGCTGCAGTGGGTATGTGAGAGCTAGATATGGTGACTCCCATTAAGGCAATCGTTTTGGCCAGAAGTCTCCATTTAAGAAAAATCCAGTGGCATATTAGGTCTACAACATTCTCTTGATATAGCAACCTTGTGGCCTTATTTTTTTTTAAATTTAATTTATTTATTTAACATATTTAGTTTTCAGCATTGGTTTTCACAAGAGTTTGAATTACAAATTTTCTCCCCATTTCTACCCTCCCCCCCACTCCAAGATGGCATATATTCTGGTTGCCCTGTTCCCCAGTCAGCCCTCCCTTCTGTCATCCCACTCCCCTCCCATCCCCTTCCCTGCCTGTGTATCTTATTTTCTAGTTGCATGCAACAACTTTTTTTTTTTTGTTTCTGAACATCTGTTTTTAAAACTTTGAGTTCCAAATTCTCTCCCCTCTTCCCTTCCCACCCACCCTCCCTAAGAAGTCAAGCGATTCAACATAGGCCACATGCGTATCATTATGTATAACCCTTCCACAATACTCATGTTGTGAAAGACTAACTATATTTTGCTCCTTCCCAACCCCTCCCCCTTTATTGAGTTTTCTCCCTTGACCCTGTCCCCTTTTGAAAGTGTTTGTTTTTGATTACCTCCACCCCCATCTGCCCTCCCTTCTATCATCCCTCCTTTTTTATCTTCTTCCTCCTTCTTTCCTGTGGGGTAAGATACCCAACTGGGTATGTATGGTATTCCCTCCTCAGGCCAAATCTGATGAGAGCAAGATTCACTCATTCCTCCGTCACCTGCCCTTTCCCCTCCTCCCACGTAACTGCTTCCTCTTGCCACCTTTATGTGAGATAATCCATCCCATTCTATCTCTCCCTATCTCCCTCTCTCAATATGTTCCTCTCTCATCCCTTAATTTGATTTTATTTCTTTTAGATATCTTCCCTTCATCTTCAACTTACCCTATGTCCTCTCTCTCTCTCTCTCTCTCTCTCTCTCTCTCTCCATATATATATATATACATATATATACACACACACACACACACATATATATACACATAGATATATACATACATACACATTCACTTATATATATACATAAACGTATATACATATATGCATATTCCCTTTAGCTACCCTAATACTGAGGTCTCATGAATCATACATGTTATCTTTCCATGTAGGAATGTAAACAAAACAGTTCAACTTTAGTAAATCCCTTGCAATTTCTTTTTCTTGTTCTTTTTCTTGATTACCTTTTCATGCTTCTCTTGATTCTTGTGTTTGAAAGTCAAATTTTCTATTCAGTTCTGGTCTTTTCACTGAGAAAGCTTGAAAGTCCTCTATTTTATTAAAAGTCAATATTTTGCCTTGGAGCATGATACTCAGTTTTGCTGGGTAGGTGATTCTTGGTTTTAATCCTAGCTCCATTGACCTCCGGAATATCATATTCCAAGCCCTTTGATCTCTTAATGTAGAAGCTGCCAGATCTGGGATTATTCTGATTATGTTTCCACAATACTCAAATTGTTTCTTTCTGGCTGCTTGCAGTATTTTCTCCTTGACCTGGGAGCTCTGGAATTTGGCGACAATATTCCTGGGAGATTTCTTTTTGGGATCTATTTGAGGAGGCGATCGATGGATTCTTTCAATTTCTATTTTGCCCTGTGGCTCTAGAATATCAGGGCAGTTCTCCTTGATAATTTCTTGAAAGATGATATCTAGGCTCTTTTTTTGATCATGGCTTTCAGGTAGTCCAATAATTTTTAAATTCTCTCTCCTGGATCTATTTTCCAGGTCAGTGGTTTTTCCAATGAGATATTTCACATTGTCTTCCATTTTCTCATTCCTTTGTTTCTATTTTATAATATCTTGATTTCTCATAAAGTCATTAGCTTCCACTTGCTCCAATCTCATTTTTAAAGTAGTATTTTCTTCAGTGGTCTTTTGGACCTCCTTTTCCATTTGGCTAATTCTGCCTTTCAAGGCATTCTTCTCCTCATTGGCTTTTTGGAGCTCTTTTGCCATTTGAGTTAGTCTGTTTTTTAAGGTGTTGTTTTCTTCAGTGTATTTTTCAGTATTTTTTTGGGTCTCCTTTAGCAAGTCATTGACTTGTTTTTCATGGTTTTCTCGCATCCTTCTCATTTCTCTTCCCAATTTTTCCTCTACTTCTCTAACTTGCTTTTCCAAATCCTTTTTGAGCTCTTCCATGGCCTGGGACCAGTTCATGTTTTTCTTGGAGGTTTCTGTTGTAGGCTCTTTGACTTTGTTAACTTCTGTCTGTATGTTTTGGTCTTCTTTGTCACCAAAGAAAGAATGCAAAGTCTGAGACTGAATCTCGGTGTGTTTTCGCTGCCTGGCTATATTCCCAACCAACTAACTTGACCCTTGAGTTTTTCAGTGGGGTATGACTGCTTGTAGACTAAAGAGTTCTATGTTCCACATTTGGGGGGGATGTGCCAGCTCTGCCACACCAGCACTACTCCTTCCCCAAGAACCCCCAACCCGGACTGGACTTAGATCTTCAGCAGGCTGTGCACTCCTGCTCTGATCCGCCACTTAATTCCTCCCACCAGGTGGGCCTGGGGCCGGATGCAACAACAGCTGTAGCTGCCCCACCTCTGCTGCCCTCGGCAGCTGGAAGCCGAACTGGGAACTCCTTCCACTCCCGCAGCTTTTCCCACTAACCTTCTCCAGTCTTTGGTGTTTGTGGGTTGAGAAGTCTGGTAACTGCCGCAGCTCACTGATTCAGGGCGCTAGGGCCCGCTCCGCCCAGCTCCTGGTCTGGTTGGTCCGCGCCACTCAGGCTGGGCTCTGCTCCACTCAGTTACCAGCTCCCAGCTCCCAGCTACGTGTGGGATAGACCTCACCCAGAGACCATCCAGGCTGTCCTGGGCTGGAGCCCTCCTTCCCTCTGCTGTTTTGTGGGTTCTGCAGTTCTAGAATGGGTTCTGAGCCATTTTTTATAGGTTTTTGGAGGGACTCGGCAGGGAGGTCATGCTAGTCCCTGCTTTCCAGCTGCCATCTTGGCTCTGCCCCTGTGGCCTTATTTTTTTTAAAAAAAGAACATTAATGTCTGGAAAGACCTGTTAAAAGAATTCATACTGGGGGTCCTGGCATTTTGAACTTATTGAGGGCGATTATTTTCTCTTTTACTATCTCCTTAATTTTCTTGGGAGTCAACTCTGTTGGATATTTCATATTATTGTAGGCCAAAGATTAGTATTTTTGGCAGAGAATATAGGCCACATAGAGTCAAGTGGAGATTCATAGGATCATAGATCTAGAACTGGTTATATATATAGTTCAACTTTATCATTTTACAGAGGAGGTTCAGTACTTACCTAAGGTCACATAAGGAGTTCTGTCTTCATTCCATTATCCGCTGTTAACAGTCCTAGTCAGCCTGAGTGAAGGTATTCCTTCATTGATCTCTCTTTTGCTTCCAAAATAGCTTTTTTTTTAAAGTTGTTTTTATTGTGCTCAGCATACATCTTAAGCCTCAGTTTACTCTTAATGTTAACATTTCTCAAACTATGAGATATTGATTGATGAATTTTCTTTGCAGTCACTTTGGTCTCTTTAGATAGCTTTTTATTCTTTTCAAGACAATTTGCCATTGAAATTTAAGAAAAATGCTTTGCAAGTTGTAGATATTTAATAAACATCTTAGAATTTAGATTTATTAAATTCTTGAAAGTCCATATCTTTTGAACTTCCCCAACTTCCCTCTTGAATTTTAGGCCAGGTGATCCTACCCATCCTTTTTTTCCCGAACTCTTTGAGTTCTATTTTCCCCAAATCTAGGAGAACTTAAATGCATTCCTGTCTTCTCCTTCCTTATCTATCATGAGCTCTTAAGATAGACTGCTCATTTAGTGTCAAAATTATTAACATTTCAACTTTTTCCAAGAAGTTCTTCCTTATTTGCCAGTACTCAGCTGCAGGATAGCAAATCCCTTCCTTTTTCTCTGCTTTTTTGTGTTAGAATATGGAACTGAAAGGGACTTTAGAAATTATCTATTTCATTTCCTTTCATTTTATAGAAGAAACTGAAAGTTGTAAAGGGGAGATGATAAACTGCTTCCCAGAGTACTGAAAGCTCTAGAGAATGTGATTACTATTAGTTGTCATTGTCCTTCATTTTCTAAGAGGACTAATCACACCACAAGGTGATGTCTTAACTCACACATGACTTGGATTTAAGTGAGGCAGAGTTGCATAAAGTCATCAGCCTCACTCTCTCTTCCAGAGTCATGGAAGTCCAGTGGCAAGACAAAAGTCAGGACTACTAGAGGTGGCCCAGGATGAATGGATGACCTTGGCATCTTTGGTGTCTGACCAAAGTGCTCCACAGCTCCTGTTTCAACCACCTTAATGGCCATTGGAAAAAATTGTTCTCATCTTCCCATTACACCAGAGGAAGTCTTCACATGCTTGGGGTAGACACCCTCCAAACTCATTGATGGGTTTGTGGCCCATCTGTTGCCCTCAACCTGGATTAGCCATCTGCTGAATTGGTTTATTGGGGGTGTGGCTGATGTGCAAGTTACAGTTTCTTGGAGTCACAAGTGAGAGTCGAGTGCCAAGTGGACACCAAAGGTGGACAAGCAGTCTTGAAAATGGCACTGCAAGCCCTCAAAGCAGAGGTGCTAGTCCTCCTTGAATGCCCATATACCCATTCACAGTAGCGGACGAAGCAATAATCACAAAGATCTACTAACTCGTCTTCAAGAACAGGTCCTACCAGACCAACCTCACTTCCCTTTTTGGCAAGTTTGCCTGTAAATCAGGAGATGTCACAGATATATTTTAACTAGATTTTAGCAAAGCATTTGACAAAGTCTCTTAATTCTATCCTTATGGAACAGATGGAGAATACAATAATGCAAACAGATCAGTTTGGAGCCTAGTTCCATTGTCAACTTGGAAGGAGATTTTTAGTATCGCAATCTTCATAATGGGGGTTGCCACTTTTGGGGGATCATGACCTTACTCCAAGGTGTATGTGATAAACCAATGGAAGAGTAGAAGAGTGATTACATATCACCCTCCCTATGATAGGTAATTATAGATATCTCCAACCCAACTACATCGCTCCCTATTGTCACTCAATATTCCCCTCAACTCTGTCCCTGCTGGTCTGCTATGGCTGTGCTTGGGGTGGTGGCATATTGAGGCAATTAAAGCTTAAGCAAAATTTCTTCTTTAGGCCTCCAGTGTTCCCATGTCCTGCCTCCTAGATGAATCTTTGTCAATGGCAGGAGCCAGTTTCAGTGCTCTGGGGTAGTAACCATTGAATATGATCCCCTTCTACCTCTCCTCTTCATTTTCTGTGGAACAGATGTGTGGCATAGGTTGAACAGTCATTGATGTATTATGATTAGTATCACTGATTTTATTACATTACCCCCTTCATGCAAATTCCAAAATTTCCTATTACTAGTGAGGGCACCATAATTCTTCTAGTGAAGCATGTTCACAAACCTTGGACTCTTTACTCTCACCACATGTATCCAAAAGGTTGTCAAATCTTGTCATATCTGCCTTCACAACATCTCTAACATATGTCTACTTCTCTCTATTCACATAGTCACCACCTTAGTTGGGGCCCTCGGTCAACTATATACTATTGCAATAGTCCAGTAATTCATCTTCCTATTTCAACTCTGTCCCCTCTAATCCATCCTCTTCACTATTGCCAAACTGATTTTCCTAAAGCACAGGTATGACTGTTTCTCTCTCCTACTCAGTAAATTCCAGTGGTTCTTTATCAACTTTATCAAATATCGTTTCATCTTCATTTCATCCTTTAAAAAATGTTTATTTTCTGCAAAAGTTTTGTGGGAGATAAGGATAGGGCTGGCCATATGATTTAATTTATGTAGGGAACTGCCAGACGAGAGACCTTCTTTTACCAGTGTCTACTGATACCATCTTTGCAACTTACAGTGACCCGGGGTACTGAAAAGTTAATGAGTTGCTTAAGGTCACAAAGCCAGTTTGTATCAGAGATGGGAATTGAACCCAAGTCTGCCTCCTCTTACAAGTTTTATAATGTACATAATTATTAAAACATTGACACTGTACATAATTTTTACTTTTTTGGTTTTTCTGAAAGTTTTATTTGTTAATTAATAAGAATCTATTTTCTCTTCCACACTCCACCCCACTGGAAATTAAAAAGAAAAACAAATTCCTTTTAACAAATTTGGATAGTAAAGCAAAACAAATTTTTTCATTGGTTATATTAAAATAAAAACCTGTACCCTGAAGCCATCACCTCTCTGTCAGGAGTGGGTAGTATATTTTATCATTGATCCTCTGGAATCATGGATGACCATTGCATTGATAAAAGTTCTTACACCTTTCAAAGTCATTTGTCTTTACACTGTTGCTGTTATTGTGTAAACTTTTTCTGGTTCTTCCTTTTTTCATTCTTTGTCAGTTTATAAAAGCCTTCATAATTGTTCATTTTTATAATCTTGATTTTATAGTCAAAATTGTTCTTTTGGTTCTGCTCACTTCCCTCTGCATCAGTTTCTACAAGTCTTTCCTTGTTTCTTTAATAATAATAATAATTAATAGTAATAACGTTTATGTAGTACTATGTGCCAGGCACTGTAATAAGCACTTTTGAAATATCTCGTTTGATCCTCACAACAACCCTGGGAGGGAAGTGCTTTTATTATTGCCATTTTACATATGAGGAAACTGAGGTTAGTGACTTGCTCACAATCACATAGCTAGTGAGTATTTGAGCCTGGTTTTGAAGTCAGGTCTTTCTGACTCCAGGCCACCTGTTTGAGGTAATGTATTTCTTAGTTTCATAAAGCACAACGGTATTTCATCACACCAGAATTTGTGGTCATTCCCCAATTGATGGGCATCCCATAAATTTCCAGTTTTTTTGTCACTAAAAACAGGTGCTATAAATATTTTTGTACACATAAGACCTTTTCCTCTTTCTTTGATCTCTTTTGGGTAGAAGCTTAGAAGTAAAGTAAATATCCCCACATTGGGAGTTGTTGCATGCTCAAAGCTGTTTAGAGATCACAGCTGTAGTAGATTGCCCCACTCTTGTCTCCACAGCCCTTTGTTGTTCAATATTTCAATTACTTGCATGAAGACATAGATAATGTGCTTACTAGAACAATAGATGAAACGAGCTTGGAAAGGACAGATGACAGCCCCAGTGACGGTCAGGATCCAGAAAGATCTTGCTGGGTTAGAATATTGGGCTGAAGATAAAATTGAATAGGGATGATATGTTGACTTAAAAATGGAGTAGCCTACATTCAAGAAGGGGCAGGGATGGTAAGAGTAGTTCCTCTGAGAAAGACCTGGGGGATTTAGTAATCTGCAAGTTCAATCGAAGTGATCTTGGGTTGCTGTTAGAGAGGCATAAAGTCTAAACAGACAAGGCGATAACTCTGCTGCATGCACCCTGCCTTGGTAGGTCCCCACCAGTAGCACCATGTTAGGTTCTAGGCAGCACATTTTAGGAAGGACATGATAAGCTGAGGAACATCCAGAGAAGCTCAATCAGACGTTGTGAAGAGCCTTCAGTTCATGCAATAAACACACTGCTTAAAGGAACTGGGGATATTTAAAAACCTGGACAAGAGAAGAGGACTTTGGAGAACATGGTAACTTGCTTCATATATTGGAAGGCTTGTCATGTGGAAGAGAAATCTGTTCTTCTTAACTTCAGAGGATGGAGCTGAGAACAACAGATAGAAAGTGAAGAGAGGCATATTTTAGCTCAATGTCAAGAAGAACTTCCTTTGAAATCAACTTTCTTGAGGGAACATGGGTTGCCCCTCACTAGAAGTCCTACATCAAAAGCTAGATGACCAGTTGATGGGGATATTGTAGAAGGGATGGGCTCATGGACAAGCTGGACAGCCTCTAAGGCCTTTCCAGCTCTGAGATTGTTATTTGCCCATGGTTGATACAATTTGATGAACAATTATTAAGCACCAACTATGTATGAATGATGAGGCATGTAAACTTGATTGTTCCTGATCTCGGGGAGAGGGGGCAAAAGGATATTAACAAAGATAAATGTACAACAGGAGCACATACCAAGATAGTGAAAGAGCTCAAACTAGAGTCTGGTCTCCTGATTATGTTTAATTTCTGGTTTGCAATGAAGTAAAGAGCCACTTTGAGCATCTGGAGTCTCAGCTATTGAGCAACCTGGAATTTCTTCTTAAGGAACTATTAAAATTGCTATTAGTAGTTAACTGTGTGACCTCGGGGTAAGCCTCTTAACCTCTCTGTGTGCTTCAGTTCCTCATATGTAAAATGTTTACACTCATTCCTGCCCCCCTGTAGGTGTTGAGAATAAGCTATTATTACCATCCCAAAATTGTTTATTAAATACCCAGTGGTTCATGACACTGTGGAAAACACTTTACAGAGAAAGTAGCGATGTAATAAATAACACTGCCTTGAATTTTAAAATTGTTTTTGCCCTTTTTTGGCAAGCATTTTAGATCTTCCTAGGCTGAGGCCTCTTGGTACATAAAACTTAAAATCTAAGAAAATAACATTGACCTACAGACATCATGGGAAAAGCACATTAGTTCATGAATGGACAGAAATGCATCTATATCATGGAGTTGAAGTGAAATGCAGCATGGTGTGGTGGTTAGAGAGCCAAGCTTTAAACCAGGAAGACTTGGGTTCAAATTCTACCTCTACCATGGAAATGTCTTCCATGGATGCAGGTATTGGCTTTGCAACCTTGGGGAAATCACTTAAGCTTTCAGACTTCTAGGCAGTTTTTTTAAGACTATAAATTTCGGGGAAAGAGCCAAATGCTGCATTGATAGTTGAAGTTTCCTGATCCAGGAATTCCCTGTATCAGTTAAGTCATAGTTCCAGCCCCTAACCCTAATGAGTTAGAATGTACTTTAGGAGTAAAGATATTGTGGCGGGAATACAGTTGAAATGATGGTTGGAAGAGCTAATCCAGAAAATGTACAGTATTGTCCTCATAAGGGCAGAGGATTGAGGCAGAACAACATCAGGAGTTGAGATTTTGTGGGCCAAGTCCTATGTTAGCTTTGTATTTCTCACAGCAATTAGCACAATGCCTTACACACTGTAACCACTTGATAAATTGATGATCAAATATATGCCTTCTGGGAGCCTATTATCAGAATTGCTAAGTTTCCTTTATCTGTCTACCTCCTTATCTGTCCATCTGTATTTGTCTATCTGTATTTAGTCTGGACCCATAGTTTCATCCTTGTGAATAGCTCTGAGAATTTGAGAATTAGAAAGGACCTCAGTGGCCATCTAGTCCCAACTGATACCTTTCCTTGACCCCCAAATCCGCACTGTAACAAACCTGACGTGGAGTCCCCACAGTGGTTGGGGGGAATCCACTACCTCCTAAAGCGGCACCTTGAGCTTTTCAACAGCTCCTAAATCTAAATGGCTATGGAGTACGTTTTGACGTCAAGCCCACATTGGCTTCTTTGCAACTTCCACCCACTGCTTGTGGTTCTGTCCTGTGGGGCCAAAGAGAACAAGTCTAATCTTTCTTCTACGGGATAGCCCTTCAGATACTTAAGAACAGCTATCATCGTGGAAATGTCCTCCAGGGATGCAGGTCAGCAACTCCCCAACAACTAATAGTTTTTGAGTGTTGCCTGGGAACCTGAGAGGTTGTGACATACCCAGAGTCACAGAGTATGTGTCAGATGTAGTGATTGAACCCAAGTTAGAGGCAGTTGCTGGCATGGTGGATAGAGAGTTGGGCCTAGAGTCAGGAAGACTTGCATTCAAATGTGGCCTCAGACACTATCTGTATCATCTTGGGCAAGTCATTCAGCCTCTGTCTCAGTTTCTTTATCTGTAAAATGGGGATAATAATAGCACCTACCTTGCAGGGTTGTTGTGAAGGTCAAATGAGATAAGTGTAAAGTGCTTAGCACTGACAGATAGGAGGCACTGTATAAATGCTTATCCCCTTCCCTTCCCAAGTCTTCCTGACTAGTTATTAGACCATCCTGGCTGCCTAGTAAGTAGCTGAAACAATCCAGATTGATCTTTGACTTCTCTGTAGATAGTCTTACTCTGGTCTGTCCAGCTCTGTATTTTGTCATCAGCAGATAAAATAATTAGACAGCAGGTGTGTGTTCTTTCTTTGTCAGGAAACATGTAGAAGTGTGATGGGATGTGCCTGAATGAACTTCCTTTAGAGATGGTTCCTAGAGAGGGTCCAGGCTTGTCAGCAGCCTCTTTGGGGCCCTGGGTGTCCACATTGCTATTCCCAGAGCTCTGTTGCTGCTTAATTGAAGGCTTCTTCAGTATGGACCTACTTCTCTTCCCTCCCTCCCCTCCACCTGGGGCATCTGATGCCAGCGCAGAATGCCCTAGGGTTCTTCTTAGTTAGCCTGGAAAATATAGGAGCTGGATCCTGGGCAGGAAGAAAACTTCATGGGGATATGCCATCAAATAGCCTGAGATTGTCTACAGGAGTTAAGTGAAAGGGAAGTAGAATTGTTCTAGGAGTTTGATCTGAATAATTCAAAGCCTGTAACAGCTAGCCACACCAAGCTTTTTCCCTCAGGTCTCAAGCCCAGATTGTCCACTTAATTACCTCCACACTCTGTCGTTTCTCTGTTGCTTCACATTTGAAGGAGATGTGGTTTTCCCAGGTGTTAGTTACTGCTGTCATGGAAATGGACTTTGTGTAACTAATTTATTTTTCCTGCTTGGGGTTTATAAAGAGAGAGGCAGGTGGTAATGTACTCTCAAGATAACTTTGGGTTCTGCAGAAAATCCATCTAGGGATATGGGCCCTGTCTTCCCCTGACAGAATGGTGCCTACAAGTATCACAGAATGACTCTTTGGGGTGCATAAGAATGGTGCACAGCTGTGTGTTCCAATCAAGGGCTTCCCTGTTCTGGGTGTTTTTTAAGTGGCTGCCTGAGTATAGGGATGCATTAACAACGAAATAAAAACAATCAGCAAACATTTCCTACATGTTTCTGATATGTTAAGGCAAATGTGTACTTATAATAAAACTTCTCCCTGTACATATACACTTTCTCTCTTTTGCTCGGATCTCAAAAGAGGTGGTTAAGAGGGCTATATGATAGGTCACACTGGAGCCCTCTCCTACATTTACTTAAATACACACCTCTCCTATTTTTACTTAAATAATGACCTACAAAGACTGCCAGATGGAACAATTATAAAAAAATCCAAAGAGAAACTTTATTAAACTCCTTCATCCTGAAGCAGGATTAAAAGGAAGGAAATAAAAGGCAAAATCTTGTGACAATGGACTGGGCAAGGTGAAGAGAAAAGGAGTCTTAGAATGGAATAAAATTGCATAAAATATATATCACTAATGTTGAGCACACTCCTCTCTCAACACCTTTTTCTTTATTTTAAAGAGGGGGACAGGGGCAGAGGGAAAAGTACAGAAAGATAGAATGAAGGAAAATAATGCAGTTAACAATCATATCTGAATGTGAATGGGATGAATTTACTCATAAAAAGGAAGAAGTTAGCAGAATGGATTAGAAGGCTGAATCCAATAATCTGTTGTTTGCAAGGATCAATCTTGAAATCTCAAGATTCAAACAGAGTTAAAGAGCTGGAGAAAAATCTTTTATGTTTCAGGTGAACTCAAAAAAGCAGGGCCAGCAATCATGATTTCAGACAAAGCAATGGGAAAAGACTAGATTTAAAAAGATAAATTGGTAAACTACATTATGATTAAATGTAAATATATATGTGTGTACTGAATGACACAGCATCTAAATAATTACAGGAAAATTAGTTAATATATAGGAAGAAACAGTAAAACTTCAATAGTTTAGGATCTCAATGCACCTCTCTCATTCCTAGATAATCAAAAGACAATAAAATAGTAAAGAAACATAAATAGAATTTTAGAAAAGTTAGATGTAATAGAGCACTGATGATTATTGAATTGCATCAGAAAGCAGTATGTATTTTTCAGTTGTGCTGAAAAATACATATTTCCCCTCCCTTTTTTTTATTAAAACCACACAAACAAGTATGTGATAATAGAAACATTAAGCACATTATTTTCAAACCACAATGAGTTAAGGTCCTTTGAAGAAAGGATTAAAACTTAATTTCAGAGCAAATAACCAGACCCTAAAACAAACAACTAAACTATGGCTCAAAGAACAAATCATAGAAATAGCAGAAATGTTCATAAAAGAAAATGACCAGACAACATAACAAAACTTTTGGAATATGACCTAAGCAGTTATGAGATGAAATCTGATCCTTAAATATATCAACAAAAAGAATATTTTAAAAGGCAAATTAATTAATTGGCCATACAACTAAAAAACAAACAAGAAACTACAAAGTCCATAAATGTAAAGACCTCAACTAAATACGATAGAAATTCTGAAAATCAAAGAATATATTCACAAAACAAAGCAAAAAAAAAACCCCACATGTTGAATTGTCAAAAAAAAAAGCTTATTATGTTTTAAAAACTAATCAAATAGCCAATTAGCTAGTCTGGTTAAAAAAGGGAAGAAAGCTAAATTACCGATATTAAAGATGAAAAAGAAGAAATCGCAACACAATAAAGACAAAATAAAGCAAAGTATTAGAGACTGTTTTGCTCTCAGGAGCGGAGGGCTACCCCAGGCTATGGAAGTAGGGGCAAACTGGCCAAGGTCAGAAAAAAAATAAAATTGGAACAGTTTAAAGGTTCTTTGTGAATTAGTATTGGGGCTCGAGCCCATGAGTGGCCACTGAACTTCTAGCTTGGGCAAGATAGAGAGATGAGAAAGAGAAAGGAAGGAAGAAAGAGAAAGAAAAGAAGAGGAAGGAAAAAGGGAGAGAAAAAAGAAAGGAAAGAAATAAAACAGTGCTAGAAATGTCTATAGCAATAAAACAAGAAAACTTAATTGTGGGAATAAACATAGTCAAAGAGAAAATTAAATTATCCTAGCAGGTGATATGATAGTGAGCTAAAAATTAATTGAAATAATAATTTCAGCAATGTAGAAGGTTATAAAACAACCCCCAACAAATAATCAGTCTTTCTATATATTACCAACAAATCCTAATAGGAACAGATAGAGAAGTTCCATTCAAAATAGTTAACAGAATACAAACATTTAATAGTTTATCTACCAAGACACACACTGAATTTTATGAATACATTTACAAAACACTCTCTAGAGATAAAAACAAACTAAAATGTGCTCATGGTTGGGCTATGCTAATGTAATAGAAATGACAATTGTACCTTAATTAATTTATTCAGTATCATACCAATTAAAGACCAAAGGATTACTTTAGAAAGCTAGAAAAAAGATAGAATTCATATGAGGAGAAGTTCTCAAAAGAAATCATAAAAATGTGGGAAGGAAAGGTACCTCATAGTACTAGATTTCAAACTGTTCTGCACAGCAATAATCATCAAAACTATTTGGTACTGGCTAAAAGATAGGAAAGTAAATCAGTGGAACAGATTAGATATTCATCATACAGAAGCAACCAAACATAGTAATCTAATGTTCAATAAATCCCAAGGCTGAAATTATTGGGGTAAGAATTCATTATTTGACAAAAAAATACTTTCTGGGGAAACTGGAAAATAGTCCAGCAGAAATTAAGTTTAGACCCAAGATTTCATGCTATATGCCACAATAAACTCCAAATGGATATATAACCTTAACATAAAAAGTCAAATGATAGAGAAGTTAGAGAAACAAGGGAAAAAAATACTTTTGCAACCATGGATAGGGGAAGAGTTCATGACCAGGCAAGGGATAGAGAGAATCAGAAGATAAAATGGACAATTTAAAATACATAAAATTAAAAAGGTTTTGCAAAAACTAGGATGGTTAAAATTAGAGGGGAAACAAGTAGGGAAAAAAAAAATCTTTGCAGTGAATTCTGATCCAGGCGTGATATCCAAAATGTATAAGGTACTGATTATAATATATAAAAATAACAGCTATTCCCCTATACCTAAAAGGCCAAAGGATATACCTGTTGGCAGTTCTCAAATCCAAGTGATCAACAGCCATATGAAAAAAATGCTCTAAATTACTATTAGAGAAACTAAAATTAAAACCATTCTGAAATTCCATTTTACACCCATCAGACTAACGAAGATGACAAAAAAAGGAAAGTGGCAACTAAAACAGAGTGAAAGTGTCATAGTCTATAATTTAATTACATGTCTTAATTACACTACACAGCTCTCTGGAAGTAGTCTCCAAACTGTAAAATATGCCATCAGGTAAGGTAACCAGTAGAATTCATAAGGGGTTTTTACGCAATACTTCATATCTTGGGGAATCAGGCATATGTGATATGGGCCTAAGTAAACATGTAACAGAGAGCCAGACAGAGCACCCACTAGAGTCAGAAAATATTGAAAACCTTTCCTTGGGAAAAGTAGAACTTTGTTGCAAAATTAGGGATTCATCCATCCCAAGATTGCTTAGCTAAGCTCTCACATCAAAAGACCTGGTCTTCTGAGCTTGTTGAAACTGGAAGGTTTGATGATTACAGACCAATGGGTGCATCATTGTTTATCACCAAGTATGTTACCTGTACTAAGAGAGCTAAAATTAGAAATCGACCGGATTCATAAATGGGGGTAGAGACAGCTGTGTCTACATCTTAACCTCAAACCCAGATTGCCAAGATGACTCTAAAAAAAGCATTCACAGAGACCAAAGAACTTCCAACCCATTGTGTGTGGGAAGTATCCCTCCTCCAAATTACTGGTTAAAGTTGGCCTGTTTCCCCAAAAGGGGTTACTGTCTGAGAATGTATAGAATTGTAGCAGAGGTGGGAAAGACTGTGAACTAGGTCTTCTAGTCCTAGTTTTAAGAAGGAAAGGGGAACATTCATGGATGATAACACCATAGCAAAGTATGAAGGGAAGCTAGGGTTCTTTGGATTATTTCATTTTTAAGCTAACACGAGGAAGCCTAACTCTGCCTTAAAATAAATTGTCTCTTGGTGCCACATTGTCAAGAATAAAAAGCCAGATTCATTAGCCCTATGTCACTTTGTCATCAGGTACCTGCTTTGTATTATCATTATTTTATACTCTTTACTTTTGGACTCTTAAGAAAATAAAAGCTTTTTGAGGGAAGGGAACGCATCTTATTGGTCTTTATATCCACTAAATTCCTAGTCTAGTGTCTTGCACACTGTAGTCATTTGTTAATAATTTGCCTAATTAAATTATTAACCCCAAGTATAATTACCAGTGGTAGAAATGGACATTCCTGGTGGGTCAAAGAGAGGGGAAGAGGTGATCGATAATCAGCCACTACTCAGTCATGGTGAAGGTCATATTCTAGGGCTCATAGTCTTGTTCTTTTTTTAAAAAAACGTTTTATTGGTGCCTACAGTTTTTTTTTATACCATAATGGTTTTCTGCTATTTACCCTGCCCCCATTGAACTGTGTATTATAACAAAGAAAAGCAGTTCACCAAAACAAGCCAGCCTAGCAACCGCATCTGCTGCCATACCTGTAGTCCTTCATGTTGTGACAGAAAGAAGGGAGAGGTGTTTAATCATTAACCTGTGTAGTATGTGTCAGAGGCAGGACTTGAACCCAAGGCTTTCTGGCTCTGGGGCCATCTCTTTATCTACTACACCAAGCTGTCCTTCAACTGATATAATACAAGGTAGGACATGAGGGCAAAGGCAAGATCCAGACTAAGTCTTCTCTGCCACACAAAGTTCACTTTCAGCTGGAGGGATAGCTAAGGCTTCGTAAAGTTGATGGCACTCAGTGTTAAGCAGGTGGTGGAAGAGGATTTTAGCAGGTGGGGATGAGCAGGGAGGACATTTGAGGTGTGGAACAGAGCCTGTATAAATGTGCAGTTATCAGAGATTTGTCATGAGGTTGTAGAATAATTATATTCAATTTGACTGAGATATAGACTTGGTGAAGAGAGACAAATAAGGTTTGAGATTGGAGGTGGGAGTGGATGGCAGAGGGCCTTAAATGCCAGTCTAAGGAGTTTGTATCTTATCCCAAAGGCAATGCATAGCCACCAAAAAGTTTTTTGGGGGTGGGGTGGTGGGGTAAGGGACTGGGTTAGAGCTTTCACTAGGGCCATTCTCTGAAAGTTGTGGGAAGGGTGGTGAGGGAGGAGCCAGAGCTGGGAAGATCCTGGAGGCTATTACAAAAGTCCAAGTGGGAAGTGAAAGTTTTCTCTTTTTAGTTCCTCCCCCAGTTATGACCTCTATAACAAGCATTTATTAGGCACCGGCTATGTGCTAGACCCAGGGGATACAAAAACAAAATTGAAACAATTGCTGACCTTAAGGGGCTTACATTCTTTTGGGAGAAACAGCACAAATACAGAAACATAATTGAAAAAATATATTTGTAGCTCCTGACTACATGAAGAGAGACTTCACATTCAACAAAGACACAGTTAAATTTGGGGGGAGGGGCAAGACACTAGCAGTAGGCATGGGTGGGGTGGGGTGTCAGGAAAGGCCTCATGGGGGAGGTAGGTTGGAGCTCAGCCTGAGAGGAAGTCAGGGGTTCAAGGTGAGGAGGAAGCAATGAGTTCTAGACATGGAGGGGGTAAGGGCAGCCTTTGGAAAGGCAATGAGATGGGAGATGGAAGGAAGACAGTTGGTCTGGAACATAGAGTGCATAAAAGGAGTGAAATGTAATAAACTCGCAGGGGTCAGCTGGAGCCAGATGGGGAGAGTTTTAAAAGCCAACACAAGTTTGTATTTTAGCCTAGAAGCAGTAGGGAACCAGTGGAGTTTTTTGAGCAAGGGAATGACATGGTCAGTGAGATTTATGTGTTCAGAATGTTTTCCCAGTTCCTGCTTAGGGGTGTGAGTGAGCGTGATGTCCCAGAGGGACCATTCCCAAAGAAGCAGGGCATGTAGTTCCTCTTTAGGCCTTAGTTATCACATCTAATAATAATAGTCCCTGACATTGATAATTGTGCTCGGAAGTTTTCACAGTTCTTTGCAGACATTAGCTCATTTCAGCCCCAATGAGAGAGTAGGTACAATAGATATTAGCTCTATTTGAAAGGAAACTGAAACTCAGAGAAGTTAAGTGACTTGGACAGGGTCACACAGCAAGCAGATGTTAGGTAAGAGATTTGATCCCTGGTCATAATAATAATAATGATGATAACTAGCATTTATCTAGTACTTAAAGGTTTGCAAAGCCCTTTACACATGTCATTTCATTTACATTTATTATCTTATAATTCTCCTGTATTCTTCCTCCCACTCTACACTGCCTTGGTAAAATAGATAATAATTCCTTATCTGCCTGAAAGCAGAAGGCTATACCAAATGTTCTCTTAAACTTGTTTTTGTCTCTAGGATCTAGATGTTGTAAATTCCTAACTGTTCTTAAAATCCATCATTAAGAGGCTTCATGGCTCTTGTCTTGACCACCTTCTGGCATCCTACCTCTTCTGATCTCTGGAACCAACACTGTTTTAACCCTCAGCTTCCCTCTTGCCATAGCCCTGATCCCCTGAAGTCACCACACACCACCATGTCACCGAGGGTTTTTTTTTGGGGGGAGGAAGGACATGGGAAGAGAGTAATCTTCATTATGGTATGATTGATAAAGCACTGGGCTTGGAGTCAGGAAGAAGTGCATTTGAAATCTGCCTCTGACACAGGCCGTGTGACTATGGGCAAATTCCTTAATCTCTCTGAGACTCAGTTTCCTCATGTATAAAATGGGACTAATGATACCTGTAAGGTCCCCTCCCCCCAACACATGCAGGGTTATGAGAAGTGAGATAATGCAGGAAAGGGGCTTTTCAAACCTTAAATTGTACTGCGCCTACAATACTGGTGTTGATGGTTTTAAACACACACACACACACACACACACACACACACACACACACACAGAGATCGGAACTGTTTTGTCTCACAGCCTCAGTCCAGCTGGAGTATTTTTTAAAACTTCCTTTTTATTTTAAGCTTAAGAAATAAAACAAGCATTTCCATAACAAAGTGGACTAGAAAAACAGAGGATTGTACGTGAAACTGCACATCCAGTATGTACAATTTCCTATTCCTTTCAAATATACAGCAAAGTTAGCATGTGACTTTCTTTTTTTTTCTCCCTCCTGACTGGAGTATTTTTCATCTGTTCTGTGATCCTGTTATTTCCCTAGATTGGTCTGTGTTTTTTTTTTTTGATGCAGATCTCTAAAGCAGAGTGTTCCTTAGATGGGCCTGGCATCAGCTAGTAATTTACAGGCATGTGTGGGGGTGGGTGGGAGTGGGCAGTGTGCTTGGACACTGTCTAGGCTTGTGGATGCTCTGCTTGTTCTATCTCCCTCCCTCCCTTGATTTATTCTAAAGGAATGTATAAGACTCCCGAACCATAAATGGATGAAGGCAAGAGTGTAGGAGGGCTCTTCTTTCCCTAGCTATGGCCATAGGAGGTGCAAATCCCAAGCGCTGGGCTTTCCCAACTCTTGTTGGCATCAGTTCAACAGCTTGAGGTCTAGAGGGTTGGGAGAGGAGACCCTTGGATGGAGGGGGTATTGGCAGATGGGCTCTCATGGATGCTAATGATTGGCCAAGGTAGGGAAAGCTGAGGAGATGGTGTCTGAGGCATGCCCCACATTTAGGGGGACAGGAGGGTGTCCACAAAATCTAGCTTTGATTGAGACAGTAGAAATTCTTCTGGGTATTGTTGACCTGAAAGTTTGGTTAAAGGAGGCAAACAAGCTAGGTGATATGTAAATTAATATTGT
This sequence comes from Trichosurus vulpecula, assembly GCF_011100635.1. Taxonomy (NCBI): domain Eukaryota; kingdom Metazoa; phylum Chordata; class Mammalia; order Diprotodontia; family Phalangeridae; genus Trichosurus; species Trichosurus vulpecula. The sequence goes on from NC_050581.1 coordinate 155,149,962, forward strand.
TTATTCCCTTAAAGCTAGTGGGGCTAGCTTACTTGTACATATAAGGAGCCAGAGCACAAGTTCTGACTGTCTGAACAATAGAGTGAGAAGGCTTAAATGCATTTCAGGACAGCCCCAACTCAGCATGTCTGTGTCACTCAAAATTTATGATCTCCATGTATGTTTATCACAGGATAAGAAAGGAATTCCTTAATTGGATAGGTTGTAAATACAATAAGAGAGTTGACAAAATGTCCATTGAAATATGATCCAGGACATCTGTATTTTCTTTACCATTAACATACCATAACAGAGTATATGTCCATAAAATACTGAGATAAGGAAAAGTCCCATTATTCAAAATAGTGTTTCAGGTTAAGGGTCTCATCCTTAAGTGCCATAGACAGAGGAAAGAATGCTCTTAAGACAGCCCCATCTGGGCTTGTTGACATAAGAAGAGGACAAAGAAGCTGTTAGGGTCCAGGCTTTGCTTCTGGTTGATTAGTTCAGGCTCTGGCCCTTATTGAAGTTACTAAATTGATATTAAATGATTATCAGTATGCACTCCAAATACTCTTGATAAGCCAAATATAGCTTCTGCTATTTCTGCTTTTTTCAGGATCCAAGCTATGCCATTCTCCAATTTGAAACAAGGACCACTGAGACTGGCACCTGGAAAGGGTAGTAACACACTGGTTGGCTTTTCATTATTAAAATGTTTCTGTTGGTTCTAAACAAGCAGTAGGTGACTCCAGCCTTCTCTTGATGCTGAGGTGCATTTCCCCTTGACCTAAGGCTTCTCTCCTTCCAGGAAAACAGGGCAGAGAAAATAAAAAAAAAATAAAAATCACTGACATTTACATAGTTCTCTAATGTTTTCAAAGTGTGTTACATTCATTAGCATTGCATTTTGAGTCAACCTTAAGGACAGGTACTGTCAATATTAGTATCCTTCCCATTTTATAGATGAGGAAAGTTGAGCTTAGAAAGGTTGGAATACCTTGCCTATGGTCACACAGCTAGCAAGTATCCGAGGTGGGTTTTGAACCTGGGTCTTTTGGGCTCCAACACTCTTTGTTTTGAAGATAATTTCATGAATATGTCATGATGCAAGGGGAGTTTGGATGAGTCCTTTTCTTCAACAGTGGGAACCTATAATTCCCAAAGCAGTAATTTCTTACAGTATAGGGCTTATACAGCATAAGAAGTATAGAACTGAATGGGATTGTAGTGGTCATCTCCTCTCATTTTCTTCATTTTAGCCAGGCCCTAAGGGGTGAATAACCCTCTTAAGAGGTACAGTAGGTACTTGCATAGCTATTAAATCTTAAAACCAGGATTTGAACCCAGGTCCTCTGACTCCAAATCCAATGCTCTTTCCTCTATATACACTGCTTCCGCGTGATGAAGAATTCCCTTTTCGCCCATGTTGTTTATTTTGTCCCTTTTGTTTGGAGATGAATGGAGTAACCGCTTTCGATGCTTAGGAAACCAAAGCTAAGCAACCTCAAGACCTATTTGACCTTGGAAAAGTTCTTTTTCTTCTTTTGGTTTCAATTTCCTTAATTGAAAAATCAAGGATATCTTCAAGATGACTTCTAGATGCCTAGATGTAGTGACTTGAGGCCAGAAGCAGCTTCAAGGAGCATGACCCCTGGCAGCAGAGAAGAGAGCTGGCCCTGGCAATCATCGAGGGGCCAAGAAGAGTGGACCCTGGGAGCCCAGCTGAGTAACCTATCCAGACTTAGGATTTGAACCTAACCACTATCTTTGAACTTTAAATCTTTTGATCTTTCATTTGCATTTTCTCCCACTTATCTTCCAAAAGGATTTGGTAAAATCCCTCAAATAATGAAATTTATTTAAAACAGTCATGTTCTCCAGTTTTCTATTTGTCTCAAATGGATAATCCTCTGACTGGAATGTGTAATGAGAAAGACAAATATGTGAAGTTTGGACTTCACAAAAAAAGTCAGTCACTACATTCTGGTCCCTGGGAATGCCCCTTTTCCCAGAAATTATCACTTCCCCTGTTTACCTACCTTCTTGGTATTTAAGCCCCCTGGGCAGGCATTGTCCTTCCTGTGAGCTCTCTCGTCTCTCACTAGATTCCTGCCCAAGCCTGACTATAAGAAACTGATGTATTAATTGGTCTTGCGAAATCCTCTCTATTTGACATAAAGGACACCTTCCTAACTCCTGGGGTAGTCATATTCAAAGGTTGGGATGACTTGTCTGTGGTCACACAGCTAGTGAGTGTCATAGGTGGGATTTGAAGCTGGGTCTTTTGGACTCCAACACTGCCTCAGGAGGTAGTGAATACTTACTGAAGGGCTTCAAGCAATGGCTGAGACCACTTCTTGTATGAGTTGTTGTGTGGGTGCTTTTCTGGGATTGGTTTGGACTAGTGGGTCAGTAATGTTTCTTCCAGCTCTAAAATTCTGTGATTCTGAGGAAGTTGGTCTAGATGACCAACTGAAGGGCCTTTCAGCTCTAAATCTATGATCCAATGAATGAATGAAAAACATTTATTATATGCAAAACTCTGTGCCAAACTCTGGGGATAGACATAGAAAATACAGTCCCTGCCTTCAAGGGCATATATAGCTTACAGTTCGAGGTCCCATCATCCTTAGAGTACACTGTGTTTTTTATGTTGAACTATACGACAATGGCAACAACTTTCGTTGTTGATGTAGGGGGTATTGAGGAAACTGAATTGCCCTCCTCCATGATAGCTGGAAACAAGGTCTGGCCAGAAATAGGACCCATGGTCTGGAGGGCATGCCATTGCCTGGGGCCTGGGGTTTAGGGCCCTAATCTAGTCTCCATCCAGGTATGAGTGGAAGTAGGGGTTGGCATTAGTTTGACTTACCTCGCACATGCCCCCTCTTGTCTGTTTCCCAGGGTGCCTTGCTGTTTTGGCTGGGCTTGGCTTGCCTGCTCTTATGAAGCCCCTCAGGATTCACTGTCTCAGCCACCTCCTCCTGGATCCTCAAATTTAGGCCAGGTGTTGAGATTGGATGATGTGAAAAATGCCATGTCAGTTTGATATGATTTTAAATTCTAAACATCCTTTGCTTGAGACACTGACTTTCCCCCAAATTGTTCCCCTAGCCTTTCTGCTTCCCATTTCCCATCAAAGTAAAACAATCCTGGTGTAACAGAATTCATTGAGGGTCAGGCAAGCGTCTCAAGACTGTACTGAAAGAAATCAAGGAGACAGGAGCTGGGACAGTTTGCTGATGCACCAGAACAAGGGGATGCAGCAAAGCTGGGGGAGAGCTGACCTTGGTTCAGACAAGGCACAGGGTAGGCTGCTGTAATAGCCATGGTAAATGCAGTCTCAGGGGACATGAAGAATGGCAGTGGAGTGCTCCTCAGCCTCCTGGAGAAATACAATGGGAAAAGGGTTAGGGAAGAACAGTTACTGTCAGAATCGTACGTGGTGGGAGAGGGCAGGCCTGTGGGGGAGAGAAGGCACTGCCCACATTGGTCTCATGTTTGGTTATGTTTGGCATCAGTTCTTCTCTGGTCTATTTCCAAATGCCCCAGAGTATCCATTGCTGAAAAGTTAGCCTCCTTCATATGCAAAGCCCTTCAGGCCTGGCTTATTTCCAGCATTTATCCTTACCCTTCAAGTTGAGTGACACTGGGATCTAGGGAACAAGAGAAGGCTTTCCAAGTACAGATCAACTTGTTATGCTTGGCTCCTTTCCTACATGTAAATACAACATGGTTGTCTGTCATTGAGGCAACTCAAGGAACTTAAAGAATAACAAAAGTGTTCAAAGGAGCTTCTGGTTAGTATAGCCTTTCCTGCCAACCATCGTGATGGATTGAGCCTTGGCCATGTCACTTTCTGTCCCTGGGACTCAGTTTCCTCATCTGTCAGAGGAGGGAGTTGGACTAAAGAGAAGGACTAGTTTGGAAGGTCCCTTCTGAACTTCTGAATGTCTGCCCACATAACCACCACTTTAGTTCAAATAGATTATAGATGGAAAGACAGACAGACAGTCAGGTAGATAGAAAGATAGATGTAGAAAGACAGATGGATAGATAGACAGACAGACAGAGACAGACAGATGGATAGATAGATAGATAGATAGACAGATAGATAGATAGATAGATAATTGATTAAGCCTTTACTCTTTTCCAGGAACTATGCTATCTGCTGGGGATACATTTATAAGCAAAAAAGAAAAAAAAGACATTCTCCATCCTCAAAGAATTTGGAATCTTTAGAGAGGGAAGACAGTATCTAAAAGAGTTTAAATTGCTGTAGTTGGGGGAGGGAAAGAGAAAATGACAGGGGGTGGGGAGGAGGCTGCTTGAAAGGAGATAGAAATGTCCAGAGAAGAAGGCCTGGCATCAGGTGGGAGGTGAGCACTCTTTGGGCACCTTAGAAAATAGCAGTGTGGTACAGAGTATCACCAGTCAAAAGAGGGCCAAAGCATAGATGCATCTCCAGGGTAAAAAGACTTCTGGTGAGGAGGTGGACATATCCTGAGAGTGATGAGTTGATCCATGAGTGAAATTAGCAAGGCCTGGGTCCCTCTAGAAATAGTAGTCTGGGACAGGGACTTACCAATCAGAAGAGAGGGCCAGAGTATGAGGCATCACCAGGGTGAGAAGGCTATTATAGAGGATAGCCAAGGGGATTGACTCCCCACTCCCACTCCCACCCCCACCCCACCCAGGGCCAGAGCTTAGCATGGTTAAGGACTAGGGTCCTAAGAGAGGGAATTGAGACAAATTTCTGTTTCTCCAATTATCATCCTGACTTGGCTGTCTCCTGCCAGGTTAGAGTGACTCATTGGTATCCCTGTTGGCTGGGCAGTGAGGTATCCATGTTGCTGATGCTGCTTTTCTTTCCTTCTGTTCCCTTTGCTTAGGTCCACTTTTGCTACTTTGATCATTCCCAAGTACTTCCCATTTCTTGCCAGATGGTGTTTCCTGAAATCACTGTTCTCTTTGATCTCACACCCTCAGGGTGAGCTCTTGGGTGGGCATAAAGATGGATTTGCAATGCAGAGTTTAGCAAATAGGCCAGTTTGGGCAGAAGCTGGATTGCATGAAGGGAAGACAAGGGAAGTCTAGAAAGGTAGACCTGAGACAGTTTGCTTGGGGATTTAAGTGCCCAGGAGGCAGTTTGCATTTTATCCTACAGGCAAAAATGTGTGCTTTTTTCCCAGTTGATTCTTAGTTTTGTCTTCTCGGTTAGATCATAAACTCTTTCTTGTGAGGCTGGTGTTCTTAACATGTGTGATGGGTCCTTTTGTCAGTCTGGTGAAAGGAAATTAATTATGTTGAAAATATAGTTGTCAAAATATATATATATTTTTTTATTAATAAATTTCTTTATTTATTTTTAGTTTACCACGCACGGTTCTACATAGTTTTGAGTTCCAGTTTTTCTCCCCTCCCTCCCCCCTCCCTCCCCAAGACGGCATGAAGTCTCATATAACTGTCATGTATAACTTCGCATTGAATTAATTTATGCACTAGTCAAGTCGTGGAGAAGAATTTTGACCAATGGAATGAATCATGAGAAAGAAGAAACAGAACCAAAAAAAAAAAACCCAAAAAACAAAAACAAAAGAGAAGCAGAAAAGGCGAGCATGTAGTGTGCCTCAGTCTGTATTCAAACTTCGCAGTTCTTTGTCTCGATGAAGGTAGCATTCTCCATCGTGAGTCCCCTGGAGTTGTCCTTGCCCCTTCAAAATATATTTTTTAAAAAATAAGTTTTCAGACTATAGGTTGAGAACCCCTGTTCTGTGGATAGATACCTCATCGCCACTCCTTCCCTCTCAAACCTCCCACCCCCAGAACCTAATGCAGGCTCTGAGGCTTCTCCAATTAAGTTGTTGAGTAGGGAAAATACAAAATAGACCACAGGCGATGGCCATCCATGAAGCCAAGCGTTAAATTGGATGATTCAGCCTGCAGGGGTGGGTGAGAATAGAGCAGCACAGGTGTCTGTCTCTGACTTCTAGCCCCACTGATGCTGTACAGCTGTGACCTGGAGCAAGCTTCTTGTCTTCTTTGGGCCTCAGTTTCCTCCTCAGTAAAATGACAGGATTGGACTAGAATCACCTCTCTTCCACCACTAACAAGGTCTTCCCTCACCTAATAAGAATGTCACGAGGACACAATGAGATAATGGGGGTGAAAAAGCACTTTGTAGAGTTAAAAGTGCTCCCCAGAGAGGTGAGGTGTTATTTCTACTAATAGCTTGCCATCGTGATGAACATGCCTAAACCCTGCCCCAGGAGGATAGCAAAATAAATAATTTATTTTCCCTTCTGCAAAGAATTATTCAGGTGTTTCTGAAGACCAGGAAAGCATTTTTGATCTTTGGGAACTATTAAGATGACTAACACTTCAAAGATGCCAATTACCTGTAGCCACATGGAAGGGATCAGAGAGTTTTCTTTTTGTAACCTTGGCTTCTTGGTAATTACACCCTACAATGGCTGCAGCCCAGCCTGCCCTGTAGAGGGTCTCTCCTCACTGTGGGGGTGCGGGGCTCAGCTCTGCATGGTGGTGGTGGTGGGGTCAATGCAGGGTGTCAATGGTGAATGATTAAGATGTAGGAGCGGAAAACTGAGTTTGGCTGTTAAAGGAGAGTGACCTTTACTCATCTGAGTATTTGTCCTGTTGGAGCTGGCTTCAAATGAAGAGAGAAGGTGCCTAAAAGGCTGGCAAATAATTGACAATTGACTCCAAAAACCAGAAAAAAAATGTAGGCACAACACCCTTTTAAATTTAATCTGCACCGTTAACATTTTGTCCAACCCTTTCTTAAGTCTTAATAATCTACCAATCAATACATAAAGCCCTGCTTTAATTGGACTATTTCTGAGGTGTAAATGTTCACCTGAAAATTTAACAATTGGCTCAGCTGCAGCCCTTACCGCTGCAAAAGATATTATTTCAGAGATACCTCTCAGGCTGTCCCAAACTATCTTCCTATGTCCCTAATTCTACCATTAGAACTTCATTGCTTTGGCTTGATACTTGTTAAAAGGGAAGGGAGCTCAAAGATCATCTAGTCCAATGCCTTTATTTGACAGAAGAGGCTCAAAAGAAATAAATTGTTCAAGGTCATGTAGGTAGCAAGGGCTGGGCTTTGAACCCAGGTTCTGTCTCTAAAGTCTTCACTGCATCTTTCTGAATTTTGAGCCCTTCAAAAGTGTTGTCACCTGGGCAGGAGGCTCAGCTGCTTCTGCCTCAGTATGACAAAAGAGGGAGGGCAAGTGTTGACATGGGGCAGAAGGGGAGTGGGCCTGGGAAAAGACCAATGGGTAGAGTTTGACAGGCAGGTCAGGGAAACAAAGTGGCCATTCCAAAGACAAGCTCACCCCTGCACAGCACAGCACACGGAGAGGTCAGGAAACCCTGGGTGCAAAGCCTGCCATCATCGATCACTGATGCACCATTTTGACCAAGTTGCTTCACCTGTCCAAGACTCAGTGTCCTCATCTGTAAAATAAGACTGATAATAATATTGGTGATAGTGACCTCACTGGGCTTCTGTGAGCTCCAAATGATAGAGCAGTAGGTAGAGTACTTTTAAAGTCTTAAAGCCCCATAAAAGTGCCATGGAATCATTGACTTAGAACTGCAGTGGACCCAGTGTCATCTAGTCTGTCTGCAATTTTACAGATCAGGAAACTGAGGTCCAGAGAGGTTAGATGACTGGCCCAATGTTACATGGTAAGGGCCAGAGTCCCTTTCCACAGGTATAGTCACAATGGTAGTAACTGGCAAAGCCTGGATTTGAAGCCAGGTCCTCTGACTCTAAATCCAGTGTTCTTTTCAGCATACACACACACACACATACACACACACACACACGCACACTTATGCATATTTAGGGTTCATATAATAAAAATAACAATACTACCTAAATTAATTTGCAAAACACTCCTCACACAGATAAAGACAAATTCAAATAATTGGAGAAATGCTAATTGTTCATGGGTAGGCCGAGCCAATGTAGTAAAAATGACAATATTAACTAATGTCATCTAATAAGCAAAACATTCTTCACATATACAGGGTGTCGAAAAGTCTTAGTGCCATTTTAAGCTTTAATAGTTTCAAGATTAAGCTTAATTCTAAGCTTTAATAGCTTAAATGTCACCAAATCTTTTGGGACACACTATATTCATATATTAAACATATATATATGCATATATCTCTATGTATACATACTCCAGAAAAACTATAAAGAGTTAGATAAGAACTTGAAAGGAAAACAATCTAAGGCCACTAATCTTGTCAATCATCCTAACTGGGGCCTCAGTTAACCCTAAAAATGGTAATAATTGTTCATAATAATGACCTTAAGTTACCAAGATAAAGTTAAATTGTGTTAAGTAGTAAAGTGGCAGGGATATGTTATACCTACATACATATACATACACATATATTTAATATTTTTAAAATTTTAAAGTTAAACACAAAGTGAGAAAAGAAAAAAGTGCCATGTACACAGCAGACCATAAGAGAGACAATTCAATATAAAACAATTAATTTCCATTTCAAGAAAACCTATATAATAAATACTACACATTGTTTTCAAAACTGCCTAGCTTTTTTTTGTTTTCTTGTTGGTTTTCTTTTGTTCTCTGCTGTACACTTTTTGCTTTATTTTTCCCTCCCCCAGAAGGCTACAATTAAGTGTGGATATATATATATATATATATATATATATATATATATACACACACAGACACATATATACATATATATATTATCTATAAACATACATGTATACACTCGTACACCAGAGCTAGCTCAGTGTTTGGGAGGCTCTGAAGGAAAGTGTGGGAGAGAAGTATTAGACTGATTACCAAACTGAAGGTTTTTGAGCCCTTATGCTGACCTCATTGTTTTATGTGCATGAAACCAGGACAGTATGCCCAGTACCATGCCCGGAAACTGAATTGTTTCCATTTGAATTGTCTTAGGAAGGTTCTGAAGATCACCTGTCAGGATAAGGTACCAGACACCAAGGTCCTTTCTTGAACTAAACTGCCAAGCCTTCAAACTCTGCTTCAGAGAGTGCAATTCTGATGGGCTGGCTACATTGTTTGAATGCCAAAAAGACTATTTTATGAAAACACACAAGGCAAGTGCTAACATGGTGCTCAGAAGAAGCGATACAAGGCACTCTCAAGGTCTCTCTTAAGAACTTTGGAATTGATTGTGTGGCCTGGGTGACACTGGCGCAGGATCACTCAGCATGGTGTGCTCACATCAGAGAAGGTGCTGTGCTCTGTGAGCAAAGCAGAATTGAGACAGCTCAAAGGAAACGCAGGATGTGCAAATTTAGAGTATTCACCCCAAATGTTCACACAGACTATTTGTGCCCAACCTGTGGTAGAGCATTTCGAGCTCATATTGGTCTGATCAGCCACAGTCGGACACTTTGAAACTTGACTCTAGCATAGTGATGTCATTTTGGTCCTCTTTGAGAACGAAGGACAACAACCATCTTTAAACATACACATATACACTCATACGCATATATGTAAGACAGTACTATGCTTATTCCTACCTGTCATCTGTTTGTTTCTCTGAAGGTGGATGGCATCTTTCTTCATAGGTTCAGGTCTTTCCATGTTTTTCTAAAACAGCCAGCTCATCATTTCCTACACCACAGCAGCATTCCAACCCAATCACATCCTGAGAGATTGTCTATGAAAGTTTCCCCCCAATTTTCTGCATTCCTTCTATCCTTGGCTACATAATTGTTATTTACACAAGAAAATTTTAATTTAAAATAATTGAAATCATCCTTTTTACACTTCAACAATACTCACCTTATAATATAGTTTAAGGTCTGATACTGCTGACTCTACTTCATTTACGTCTTTTTTCCTGGTTTCTTTTGAAGTTCCTGACCTTTTGCTCTTTCAAATGAACTTTATTATTATTTTTTCTAACTCAGTAATTTGGTAATTTATTTTTTTATAACTCAGTAATGTAGTAATTTAAATGGAATGACATTGAATAAATTAGGTAAAAATTGTCATTTTAAAAATTATATTGGCTTTACCTCCTCATGAACAATAAATATTACTTTATTTAGATCTGAATTTATTTGTATAAAAGTGTTTTATGTTTATGTTCCTATGTCTGTTTTGGCAGGTATATGCTCTGGTATTTTATATTGTCTAGGTATAAGACCTAAGTCAGGGTTGTCCAACCTTAGGTTTTTATTGAAACAATAGACAGTAGATTTTGATTTGCCATTTTAGTGAGAGCTCTGCTGTAGCTCAGCTTCCTTTACTAAAACATTAATGTAAATTTCTATGCTTGTAAGTGGGCCACATAAATCACACTGCAGGGCACATTTTGGACAGCCCTGGTCTAAGACAATATTGAATAATATAGCTGACACATAGTGTAGTTTCTCTATTTTTCACTTCTGATTAAATCTATTTTAACTTTAACATTGTCTGAGATCATGATTATTATCCCTTTTTTATACATAATAAATTCTTCTCCTGCCCTTTATTTTATCTTTGTGTATCTCTCATTTTTATAATGTTTCCTGAAAGTAACATATTATTAAATTCAAAATTTTAATCTGCTGTTTCTGTTTTATGGGTAAATTTGTCCCATTCACATTCTAAGCTACAATTACTTGTGTATTTTCCTTCTTCCTTCTCACCCTATTTACTTTATCTCTCCCCACTCTTCTGCCCTCCTATTCTTTAACCTGCCCATCCCTCTAAAATTTCTTCCCTTATGCTGTTCTCCACTCTATCCCCTTGCTCTCTTATTTCTTTCTCAATTTAGATGTTTATCCTCTTCTAGATATCTATATCTATATCTATCTATCTATCTATCTATCTATCTATCTATCTATCTATCTATCTGTCTATCTCCCTCCTTAACCCATTTCCAATGACAGTAAGGTTCCAACACTACCTGCCCTCCCTCCTACTAGCTTACTCTGTATCAATTTTTCCTTTTATGCCTTATTTGTATGAGACAATTACTTTTTTATTTCTCCCTACACAGTTTTATTTTTTTAGAATCACCCCATCATACGCAGCTCAGCTCAAACCTTTCTTGCACACTACCCAAATAATGATGACAATCATAAAAGTACTGCTAATATTTTCACATATATGAAGTAAACAATTTGATCTTATTGAGTCCCTTATAATTGGTCTTTAATGTTTACCTTACATTTCTCATGAATGTTATATGTTAAATTTCCCCTTAGGTTCTGGGGGTTTTGTTACAAAAAACTTAAAGTCTTTCAGTTCACTAAATGTCTATTTTTTTTTCATTCAGGATTATACTTAACTTTGTTGGGTAAGTTACCCTTAGTCATAACCAGCTCTTTTTGCTCTATGGAGTATGGTATCCTGAGACCTACAGTCCTTCCATGTAGTAGCTGCTAGGTCTTGTGTAAATCCTTTTTGTAGCTCTATGATATTTAAATTGTTTTTTTCTTGTTGCTTCCAGTATTTTCTCCTTAACCTGGGAACTTTGAAACTTGGTTACAATTTTCCTGTAAGTTTTCCTCCTGGGATCTCTTTCAAGTGGTTATTGGCAGTTTTTTTTTCTATTTCTGCTTTTTCTTATTGTTCTAGAACTTCAGGGCAATTTTCCTTGATAATTTCTTGTAATATTGTATCAAGATTCCTTTTTTTAGTCATTATTTTCAGGTAGTCTGACTATTCTCATATTATTTCTCCTCAATCTGTTGTCCAGATCAGTTGTTTTTCTGATGAGATGTTTCACTTTCACTTCTATTTTTTCATTATTTTGATTTCTTTTTATGATTTCTTGGTGTTTTAGACTGTCATTCTCTTCCCCTTGCCCAGTTCTAGTTTGAAGGAATTATTTTCTTCCTTAAGTTTTTCATTCTCTATTTCAAGTTGGTTGACTTTCTTTTCATAATTTTCTTGATATTTTGAATTGCTCTTAATTTTTTTTCTAATTTTTCCTCAATCACTCTTATTTGATTTTTAAAGTCCTTTTAAGTTTTTCCAAGAACTCTTTTTGTGTTTGGACCATTTGATGTTTCTCATTGAAAAAAGAGTGGCTTTTTTTTTCTTAGCTCTATTATCTTCCTCTGAATATGAACCCAGATCTTCTCTATCCCCATAGTAATTATCTATGGTTGGGTTCTTTCTCCTTTGCTTACTCATTTTTATTTACTTATTTTTGTTTTATTTTGTTTTTAGCAGCTATTAGTATAATCAAGTTGTAGTCCCTAGGTATGCAGAATGATGGCCCAGGCCTCAAGTCCTTCTTACTGTTATTTTCTGAGGTCTGCCTGCGGACCCAACCTTGGGTTCTCCTCTTCACTCCTAAGCCACTGCTAGGGCCCCCAGGCGCACTGTCCCGAAAATGATGTTGCCCTCTGTGGTTCCTCTGCTCTTCTCTGCCCTGGAACTGAAACCAGGGACTCTGCTCTCCTGCAAGTGCCCAGAGCCAAAAGGGTCCCCACCCCTCAGCTGCTACACTCACCAGGTGTGTGCTAGCTCCTTCTCCCTGCAGCCAGAGCCTAGGATGTATCTGGTCAGCACAGTTGTGTTTGGCATCCCTTTACAGTGGAAGGTCCTTCAATATTCTCTTACTCAGTGGTCAGACCCCCATACTGTCTGCAAAATGAAAAGTTTCTAAGGCTGAGGCTGCCTCTCTACCCATTTGCCCCTAGGGCTTGTTGTTTGTTGAGTCCGCAGAGTTGGCCTGGAGGTGTTTGCACTTCACTCAGGCCAAACCTCTACCGTGGAGTTCAAGTCTTTCTGGGGTCTTTTCAAATTGTCCTAGGAGGACAACTGCTTTACCTCGTGTTTATTTCTGCTGCTCTGAGGCTATTTTTTTTTTTTTTGTGGAGGAAACTTGGAGAGGCAAAAGTTTTCTGATCTAGTCCACCATCTTCCCAGAATCTTGTCATAATATATTTTAGAAAGATATTCATACAAAATAGTAAATTTTTTGTTTGGGAATTTAACAAGGGTTAACTCAGTTTTCTGAAACATGCAGCTATCTAAAACAACTCTCTGACGAAATGATTGTAAGAGAGGAGAAAGGAAGAAGTATAGCATTGAAATCTCTTTTGCAACAAAAACCCACCTCCAACAGCAATTATCGTTCATGTTTTTCTTCAGGCTCTCTGGAGCTAACAGTGGATGGGAACCTGGTCTGGGAAATGCCATTACTTGTGTCTCCCACAAAAGATCAGCTCAGGTGCCCCCAAGAATCTGGCAGAGAAGCTGGGAAAATGATGAGCCACTTCCCAGGTGCCAGTGTCCAAGGAGGCCTAGGGGCTGCCCAGAGCCTTCTCTGGTTTCCTCTGACTTCGGGCTGCTCTCTGTGTAGGCAGGGGCCTGCGTACAGTGATTGGAATGTTAATAGGGTTTATAAATAGGCACTGGACTGTGGAGCGGCTGCCGGGACTGAATCTGGAGAAGACTGGGGCATACAGTTGTTATTCTGGTCAGCTCTAGGTTCAGAAAAGCTCTCCACGGAGTGAGAAGGTACTGGTTTAAAAAGAGAAAAAGGGGACTGGATTGGTTTGATGAATGGAGGGACTTCTGTCCAGAGGATCGTGCCCCCAAAATGCAGATGCTGTTCTATTCCCTCATAGTGAAGCAGCATTTATTGGGGGATTGTTGAATTCAATAATCTCCACTTCTGTTGACTGGAATGCCCTTCTAATTCTAATTCAATCCAATTCAATAAACCATCATTAGGTGTCTACTATGTGCCAGGTGCCTTGCTAGGCTTGGTATGAAGACAAAAGTGAAAGAAAGAGCCTGCCCTCAGGCAGCTTGCAGTCTAGGGTAGATGCAACATGTCAAGAGTTAAATTAATTATTAAATTATATTATGAAAAGGTGGGGAGAGCAAGAACAACAAGGGGTTCAGCAAAGGCTTCTTTCTCGTAGGGAAATGGTATTTGAGTTGTGATTTGAAGAAAGCCATGAAGTCTTTTTATTGACACATTTGTCTTTAAATCGCAATCATTTCGATTCTACCCTCTCTAGAGTGAAGCCTCCCTTGTGATAAGAACAATTCTGTACAAACATTGATTGTGTGACATCTTCTGGCAGTGGAGACATTGTGTGGTCCTAGGAACCCCCACCTCTCTGTCATAAGGTAGGAAGCCAATATTATCTGTTCTTTAGGACTGTCTTTGGTTTTTCCATTACTCTGAGTTTGCCTTCCTTTTCATGATCCTTTCATTTACATGGTTGGTCATTGTAAAACAGGAGAACAATTCCTAATTGAAATCTAGAAGAGTTGGATCACTTCACAGGTCCACCAACAACATCTCATCAGTGTCAGATCTGGTAAAGGCAGCTTGGTGGTGCAATGGATAGAGCACTTAGCACAGTGCCTGGCACATAGTAGGTGCTTTATAAATGCTTGTTTGCTCCCCCCTTCCTCTAACTTGTTAAAGCTCATTTTTCCAAACATGCGTAGGAGACACAGAGAGCTGGGATAAAGAACCTGGAGTACTGTATTGAGTAGGCTTGTTTGGCTGGGAGGCAGAATTCATGAAGGAGGAATAATGTGGAATATCTGGAGAGAGAGGCTAGAGTCAAACTGTGAAGAGCTTCCAGTGTCAAGGAGAGAAGCTTGCGTTTATCCTAGAGGAAAAGGGAACTTCTGGATAATTTTGAGCAAGGGAGTGACATGGTCACACCTGTTTTAAGAAGATTAATTTGGCAGCTGTGTAGAGGATAGATTGGAGAGGAGGCAGGGCCTGCGAGGTGCAGGGGAGCCTGGAATCTATAATGAGAGGCAGTGAGATGCAGTGGAAATAATTAGGAGATTTTTGCCATAGCCCACTCAAGAGGCAATGAGGTCCCGAATTGGGGTGAAGGTTGTGTGAATGTGAGAGATAATGCATAGGCAGAATCGTCAGGACCTGGACACTGATTAGGTACAGACAGTGCAGAGGAGGAAAGCAAAGGATGACTCTAAGATTGAGAACTTGGGTGACCAGGAGGTGGTAGAACCTTCTCTGACTGCTCAAGATAAAAATGAATCTTCTCCTTTTCATGGACACCTGAGAAGTGGAAAGAGTTCAAGCCCCTGAAGCTTAGCCCTGGCTCAGCTGATGTCAGCTCTGCTGTCCAGGGAAGACCACTTGAATTCTTTGGGCTTCATTTTTCTGGGGTTGATCGGACTTGTGCCTCAGACCCTTATTAGCTGGGTGACCCTGGCCTGATCACTTAACCTCTGTCAGCCTTAGTTTCCTCATCTGTAAAATGTAGGTAATAGTGGCACTTTTGTCCCAGGGTTGTTATAAGATTCCAATGAATTGATGTTTATAAAGTGCTTGGCAAACTTTAGAGCATTATATAAATTCTAGATATAATTATTATCATTATTATATTTCATTCTCTAAGAATACGGATAGGACCTGTGATTTCATTGACATCAGGAATGCCCAGATGAGGAAACTGTCTGTACCAATGCAGGTCAACAAGTTTTTGGCAACTTAGAGATCTGGGGACTTTGCATAGTTCACAACATGACTAAGGGACTTGTCCAGGGTCACATGGACATGACAGTTAGAAGCAGACCTTGATTCCAGGTCTTCCTACCTTCAAGGCAAGGAGTTTTAACCTGGTGTAGGGGGGTGTCCATGACATCTAGAAAAAATTTTTTCATAATTATTTATACATTATAATAAAATTTTTGTAATTTATTACAATTGTCATTACTACTACTACTAACTACAACCACTAAAATAATAGTAATAGCAATAGCTAGTATTTATACAAGGTTTTAAAGTCTAAAAAGTACTTCTACAAATTTTATCTCATTTTGATCCTTGGTGATACAATATATTTTATTTTATGCGTTTATGAACATTCTGAGAAGAGGGACCGTAGGCTTTATCAGACTGGTAAAGAGGCCCTTGACTTACAAAAAAGGGGTTAGGAACCCCTGATTTAGAATTTGGAGAGACTGGCCTCAGAAGTATTAGTTAAATAAGAAGTTCAGGCCACACAGAAACCAGGTATAGACCAATCAATGTCTTATGCCATCTGCCAAGATAAGGTCAAAATGAGTACATGACTTAGACATAAAGAGTGATATCATAAGCAAATTAAGGATCAAGGAAAACTTTGCCTGTCAGATCCACAGATTAAGGAAGGATTTGTGGCCAAACAAGGGACAGAGAGGATTATGAGATGTAAAATGGATGATTTTGATTACATTACATTTTAATTACATTGTGCAAAGTTTTTGCCCAAACAAAGCTAATTCAGCCAAGATTCTAAGGAAAGCAAGAAACTGGGAAAAACATTTTTATAGCAAGTTTCCCCTTTAAAGGCCTCATTTCCCAAATATATTGAGAACTAAGTCAAATTTATAAGACTATGAGTCATTCTCCAATCGATAGTCAAAGGATATGAACAGGCAGTTTTCAGAAGAAGAAATCAAAGCTATCTATAGTTATATGAAAAAAAATGCTCTAAATCACTCTTAGAGAAATGCAAATTAAAAGAAACCTGAGGTACCACCTCACACCTATCAGACTGGATAATATGACAGAAAAGGAAAATGACAAATGTTGAAGAGGATGTGGAAAAATTGGGATACTAATGCATTGTTGGTGGAGTTGTGAACTGATCCAACCATTCTAGAGAAGAATTTGGACATATGCCCAAAGAGCTACAAAACTCTGCATACCCTTTGACCCAGCAATACCATTAGGTTTGTATCCCAAAGAGGTCAAAGAAAAAGGAAAAGGATAAAAGGATATATGTATAAAAATATTTATAGCAGCTCTTTTGTGGTGGCAGAAAAGACTTGGACATTGAGGGAGTGCTCATCAAAGACTTGGAAATTGAGGGAGTGGCTGAACAAGTTGTGGCATATGATTATGATGGAGTACTACTGTATTGTAAGAAAATGATGGGCAAGATGCTTTTAAGAAAAACCTGGAAAGACTTACATGAACTGATGCAAAATGAAGTAAGCAGAACCAAGACAACACTGTACACAGTAACAGTAATATCGTACAATGATCAGCTTTAAATGACTTTGCCATTCCGAGCAGCACAGTGATCCAATACTATTCTGAAGGATTTATGGTAAAAAATGCTATCCACTTCCAGAGAAGGAACTGATGGAGTGTGAATGCAGATTAAAGCATACTTTTAAAACTAGTTTTGTCTGTGTTTTCTTTTGTAACCTGGCTAATATGGAAATATATTTTGTATGGCTTCACATAGATCTATATCAAATTGCTTGCCTTCTCAAGGTGGGGGAGGGAGGAGGAGAGGGAGTAAGGGAGAGAATTTGGAACTCAAAATTTTTAAAAAAAGAACGTTAAAATTTTTTACATGTAATTAAGAAAAAAAAATAACAGAGATTAAAATAGAAAAAGAAAAAAGCAATTCAGGTCACAGATATACTGTGGCACCTTTGATCTCAGTAGGAGTTCATCGTACAGGGGAAATTTCTCAGAAGCCCAGAAAGACCATGAAGAACAGGTACCCCATCTCTAGGGGAACAGGCCCAAAGTCTGTCATGGACTGAGTGAAATTCTCTTCTCACTTCTCTTTCTCTTTTTTCCCTCTCAAGTAATTATGTGAAAAAATACAAAAGAACCTTGCTTCCCCACTAATCACCATCCTAGAGTCCTGAAACAACAAAGGGTACTAACTCCCTTTACCCCTGCATTTGAATAGTGGATGGTGTCTGCACTTCAGCATTGGGATTTGAATTTCAACAATTCAGGCCTTATGTTCATGTTCATGCAGCTAAGTGAACCCCCTACCAAACCTGACCACTTACTGACCCTGAATCTACTCTGGACTTTTCCTTTCCTTTCATCTAGAATGTCCTTATCCCTCACCATCTGTCAAAATCTTACTAATCCTTTAAGGATGAATTTTCAAATGTCACCTCTTCTGGGAAGCCCTCCCCCATTCTCCTCATTCTACTTCCCCTCTACCTAGAAGAGATCTCTCTCTGTGTTCCCATAGCATTGTGTCATGGTGCTTGCCACAGATGATTTTGTGTTGTAGTTATTTGTTTATGTGTCTTGTCCTGCCTCTGAAATAGTAGATTATAAACGCTTTAAAAGCAGGGGCCGTATCTTATACTTCTTTTGGATACTCCATTCCTTGCAGTGCCTAGAACAGGTCAATGAGCACAATGGGCCTTAGGATGATAAATCTAGAACCAGGAAGAAACTTAAGTCTGTGGAGTCCAACCTCTTAATTTTGCAGATGAGGAAAAGGAAGTTAGGTGACAGTCACACAGCTAATGAATGCCAAATTGACCTGAGCCCAAGTCTACTTGGATTTCATCTTTAGCACTCTATCTACTATGCTGAGACTCAAAAACACTTTATTGAAGTAAATAGACTTTTAAAGCCCACTTATATTGTCCTTGGTTTCCCTAAGATGGGTATTAGGGATATTTTGACTCAAGAATATTTCTTAAACTGTGTGACTTCTCCTGACAGCAGATCTCTCCCAAACTCCTTGAAGGGTCCCTAAGTGTCTTGTAAGAGCTTCCCTTCTCTTCCCTGCCTTTCAGATGTGCCACTATTGGGAAGTGATTCGGGCTGGCAAACTTTTTTTTGGTTTCCATTTCAGGATGACTCATAGCAGAGAAATTAATAACAGAGAAAGCTGAGGCTGTCTGGTCACAATTAGTACCAGCTGGCAGATGTGACTCAGTGCTAGAAGCGTAGGTAGTGGAGAGAATGACATGGTTGGGGGGGTGGGGGTGGAGATGGAATCCGACCTATTGAAATGCTTGTTAGTGAAGTTCACCTATCCAGACCTGAGATTCAAGAGTTCACACTACTTGGCCCCTCTGGAGCAGGGACTTTTTAAATGTCTCTTTGCATCCCTAGCCCTTAGCACAGTACTTGGCACATAGTTGGTACTTAATAAATGTTTGTTGACTGACAGGTAAGGGGGATGCTTCTTTTCTTCAGCTTCCTCAGGTTGGACATATTCATTGGATACTAGTCCAGGTTAATTCCCTGGTGCCCTAGCTATGTCCAGTTAAACTCACAGGAAATAGATTTCATGTGGGAAGAGACCTTAGGGATCAGATAGTCCAGCCTCCTCACTTTAGAGATGACCAAACAGACCCAGAGAGGTGCCTGGCCCAAGGTCCTGCACAATATTCTTATTATGCTTAGAATGTTGTAGGCCAGTAGATGGTATTGATCTGGTAAGATTGTTGCAGTGTTGTGGGAAGGACTGTCATGGGCCCAAATTTTATTTGTAAGGATGCCTGAGAATAGAAGTTTTGTAGCATTTCTTAGGTAAGCTTTGGGCAGTGTTCCATTTGAGCTGGGGAAGTATAGGTGATAGTCTTGTTTCTCGTGCTGGTTCAATATTACATATCTAGATTGACCAGGACCAGACAAGGTCTAGACATATGTATAAGGACTGAGGCCTAGACTAGGTAGGAACACTTTCTGATTGAATCATACAATCAGAATTGAATGTGAACAGGCCTGTATACCTCCTTGAATCAATCAGAGCCATCATATCCTTAGCAATTTTTATAAAAGGGAGAAGCTATCTCAGAATGTTGGTGGGGGAGAGGCCTGGGATTCTAAGAATTTAGATTCTAGAGGTGGGAGCAAGAATGAAGGTAAGGGAAGTTTGAGCTGTGGCAGAAAAGAAAGGTATTGGGGAAAGTCATTGGCTCCACAGGCATCACAAAGAGACAGATCCACTTCAGAGAGATCTCAGGCTTAGGGAAGATCCAAGAAAAGGTCAGTTCTTTCCCCAACTTACCTTCCTCATGCTTGTCTATGATAAAATCTGTTGTTTCATTACCCAAATGTTTCCAGTACACTGAGTTTTGCTTCAACTGCAAAAATGCCAAGGGTTAATTAACTAAAGATAGATGTAAATGTAAGGCTAGGCAGAAAGCCCGATCTCTACTTTGATATGAGGAATTTTCCTGAGGGGCTCGGCACCATTGTAACTGAACTCACAGCTTTTCATCTACAATAAACTCTTCAAAGAAGAAAGGAGCAAGTGGACTTTTGAGACATCTTTATTGCTCCTGAGGCTTAAAATGAATTAATTATTGTAAGAGGGTGTTACAAACGTCTAACATTAATAACTACTGCTTGGGAAAGCCTCCTCTGCCTTTCCACTAAAGGCTCCCTCTGCTCTGGACCCAGGTACTAATTCTAGATTAGAGTACATGGTGGTGGGGAGCTTTCTGGCAAGGTGATAGAACTGAACACTTACAAGAGGACCAGACTCCTTTTCCTCACACTCTTCCAACTTCCCCCAATCTCCACCTCCACCATGCCCTGGGGGAAATTGTAGAAGGCTCAGTTTTGGGCTCCTGTCTAAGGTCTCTCCAAAGGAGGAGGAAATACAATATAAACTAGGGACAGGGGCCGATTTCCTACACACGCAAGAATTGCTAAATGCAAGACACAAGTGTACGTTGAAGGAGAGATGAAATGGGATTTAGTGATAGCTCATAACTACTGTCATATTTTTTTTTGAAGGGGAAAGCAGGACAATTGGGGTTAAGTGACTTGCCCAAGGTCACACAGCTAGTATCAAGCATCTGGGGCTGGATTTGAACTCAGGTCCTCCTGACTCCAGGGCCAATGCTCTATTCACTGCTGCCCCACTACTGTTATATTTTCCAGGGAGGTTTATGCTGAAACCTCACCAGAATGAACATAAAGCAGTTGGTGGGATTTTTGAATAGGCTCTGCACTGTCCCTTTAGTGTCCTCTGTATCTGCTGGCCAGCAAAGCCAAAGCTTGGCTTCTTCATTGTAGAAACATTCCCTGCCACCAATCATCTCCATCTGATGGACTGGGGACCTCAGTCCCTCTCAAACTCACAAGGTCTTCTCTAAGCCTGGACATTCTTGTCCTGATACTGGCCACTGCCCATGGCTGGGGTGAGCTCCTTTCTTGCTTCTGACTCTTGGAGTCCTCTTTCTTTAAGACACAGCTCAAATACCATCCGCTATACAAAGCCTTTCCTGATCTCCTCAACTACTAGTGCCCTCCCTCCCAAACTACCTTGTATTTAATATTTATTTTATTTTCATATATTTGTATTAATAAAATTTCTATTTATGCTGTGTATTTTTTATATGTAGCTGTTGTCTGCCTCTTTAGTATCTAAATTCCTTGCTAGTAGGGACGGTGTCATTCTTCCTACTTTTATCTGAGCACCCTACACAGTGCCTGTCACATAGTAGGCTCTTACTTTTTAGCTGATTGATTTTTGGTCACCTATTCTAATAAAGGGGGTGGTGTCTTAGAACAGTAGTGCTCTGAGATCTAGTCTTAGGCTTGGCTAGGTAGGACACGTTAGCTGCCATGGGCTAAGAAGATTGCCATTTCTGCTCAGAGTGGGGGAAAAGGACATTTTACTCTCAAAAGAGTAAGGTGTGCACTGCCCACGCAGGCTATGATGTCCACAGGATTTGTCCAAATATGGCTGGTGTGGAGGTGTGGATAGGTATCTCTGGAATCTTGCCCGTTCCTCTGCAAGAGAGACTTTAATTCTTGCCTGGAGGGGAGCAGAAAGGATTCTGAGTCTGGCCACTCTCTTCTCCTCTGGGAGAAAGGGTATCAGATTAGAAATATAACTATTTGTCCCCCTAAATATTGCTTGAGTCAGCTAAGTGGCACAGTGGATAGAGTGCCAGGCCTGAAGAGAGGAAGACTCATCTCTCTGAATTCAAATCTGGCCTCAGACACTTACTAGCGGTGTGATCCTGGGCAAGTCGCTTAATCCTGTTTGCCTGAGTTCCTCATTTGTAAAATGAGCTGGAAAAGTAAATGGCAAATCACTCTGGTATCTGTACCAAGAAAACCTCAAATGAGGACACAAAGAGTCAGATACAACTGAATGAAAAAATATTGGTGGCCTAGAGATATAATTTATTTTTTAAGGTTCAAAAGCAAAAGGCCACTTTATCTCCTCTGGTCACTGTCCCTTAAAGGAGGAAAGTACCCAAAGCTTGCACCTTCGGACTTGACTCCTTTCCACCAAATGCTTGCTACATATCACAAACAGTGAGTAGAGAATAAATCAGTTTAAGGAGGTAGCAAGCAGAAATTGGAGTTCTGCAGATTAGAAAATCTCAGAAAATATAAGTGAATGAACTTTTTCTCTGCAAGTGAGCTATTTCAGCTCATCCAAGAGAGAGGCCCCAATCTCATTCAAATGGAATTTCCTCTAAGGAGTCTCTAGGGAGGCAAGCTGGAAATAGGGACACATTGAGAATCCAGCTTCTTCTACATGCCTGCTTCATCCAAAGTCTTTGCTTTCTCTTCATGGGTCTCTTTCTGAAGAAAGTCTGCAAGCAAGTACAGCTCTCTTGAAGAAGGAATGAAGAATTTCCCCCTCTCCAAAGTTTTTGCACCAATTCTACCCCTCATGGGGTTGCATAGACCCCATCATTCTCTCCATCAACCTGGAATCGTTCCTCAGGCGGCATGCAACCCAGAACTGTCCTTCCCCCACCAGCTTAGGTAGGAGTTGTGTTACACAATATGATATACTGAAAGAGATCCTACTTGCCACCAGAGAGGAGCCAAAGGCAGAGAAACCAGAGATGGGGTCACTCCTTTTTTGGAAGATCCCTTGAATTATCATCTTTCTCTGCTTCCCGGCTAATAAGAGCATACTGGCACATCTCAGAGCACTGGATTCTCATCTTTCTGAGGCACACATAGTCAAAAGAATCACACTTTCTTATCCCCAGAGCTCCTGAGGCTAAGGGCAGGTCAGGTCCTGTCCAATGCTTTCTCCTGTCCAATGCTTTTCCCCTGCCTCCCCCTTACAGATGGAAATCTGGAGAGATGCCTTTGAGTTTTTCCCCCTAGAGTGGGAGACACTGGCACAAAGAGGAGATATTTATCTGTGTAGGCTCTGTGCCTTGGGGCCTTTCTCCAGAAGGCAGACAGTTTATAGGTGATTAGCACTCTGCTTCGAAAGAACAGAGGTTGCTCCAAGGCCTTATCTAGGCAAACCAGCATTCTAGGTGGATAAAGCCCTTTGTGCCTTTACAAGTGGCTAAAGATCTTACCATTCCCCATCTCCACCAAGGCGTGGATATCAGTGAGAGTGAAACCCAATGACCCTAATGAAAAAAGCTAGTCACAGGAGGCTCCCACATGCCCAGGTCTTCTTATCTACCACTTGTTGTTCCCACTCATTGCTTGGACATGCAGAAAAAAGGACATGACTGAGGAGGCAGCATGGGATGGTGAAACCTCCTTAGTTTTGGAGTTAGAAGAAATGGATTCTAGTCCTAGCTTTGCCGCTGACCGTGTGAACAAGAGTAGGTGAATCCCCCTCTTTAGGCCTCAATTTTCACTTCTGTGAAATGAAAGGGAAAGATGCTCTTTAAGGTCTTTTTTTGTGTGTGTTCTATGAGTCACAAATCTTATTCTGAGATGCAGGATCCATAACACAAAAGCCAGTTCTCTCAGTTCCAGAAGGTTTTTTTTTTTTTTTTTTTTTTGCTCATGGGGGTCTGGCTTCTTTAGGAAGTGAAATGTTTATATTCAGACACACAAGAGAGAAAGCCTTCCATTCACCTTCTCTTGTTCATTCATCTCCTTTTCTCCTAACCTCCTCATTCTAGACACTTTGAACCCTGGAATCAATCCCTGTTTTACTGCGTAACTGTAGGCTCCACACACAAGTTGACCCATGGAATTTTCAGGGCATTGATTCCCTTTATTCAGCCCATAGAAGTTATTGCTAAGACAGGTCTTAGTAAACATTTGACCCAATCTTCTTATTTGATACAACTCTACTGTCCTGTATTTGTTATTTTCCTTTTTATACTAATGAACCTGCAATTCAGTCCAAGGAGCATTTATTAAGGCACCTAAAATGTGCACGGTACATAGTACTAGGTGATGAGGATATACAAAGACAAAATAAGAAATAAGAACTGCCCTATAGAAACATATATCCTAGTGGGTGGATAGGGATTGGATTTGTGCTTGGTGAAGAACTAACTCTAGCAATGCAGGTTGGCACCTTTTCTGCAATTTAATGTCTCAGAGAGTTGCCTAGAACAATGAGAGGTTTAATGACTTGTCCAGGGCCACACAGCCAAGATGTGTGATGGATGGGTGGAACTTGAACCCAGGTCTTCCTGATTTTGAGGCCATTATCTATCCACTGTGCTACAGTATCTGTCCATCAAGGAACTTATATTCTACTCATTGGATACAACATATAAACAGATTTTTAGAAATTTGTAGATCTAGAACTGAAAGGGACCTCAGAGGCCATCTAGACTGAACTCCTAATTTTATAGTTAAAAAATCTGTACTAACAGAGATTAAGGGATGGGTAGCAAATATCAGAAATAGAATTTGATGGGAACAGTGCCCAAATTTAACATAACATTCAAAGTCAAGAAATAGTCCAGGAAAATGAACAAACAACAGCAAAAAAAGGAGCCTGGCCATAAAAAGTGGCAGGGAAGAAAAACATATAAACTCAAAAGAAGACAACAATGTGAGCAAGGAGGTAGCATGGGATGCTACAGCTACCAAAAAAAGCCTCAAAGAAAAATGCTAATTGGATCCAAGCCCAAAAAGAATTCCTGGAAGAGGTAAAGAGATAAGCATGATAGAGGAAAAATTGGGAAAAGAAATGAGAGTGATGCAAGAAAATAACAAAAAGAGAAGTAACAGAATTGAGAAGATGGCGGCTGGAAAGCAGGGACTAGCATGAGCTCCCTGCCAAGTCCCTCCAAAAACCTATAAAAAATGGCTCTGAACCAATTCTAGAACTGCAGAACCCACAAAAGAGCAGAGGGAAGCAGGGCTCCAGCCCAGGACAGCCTGGATGGTTGCTGGGTGAGGTCTTTCGTGTATGGAGTTGGAAGCAGAGCAGAGCCCAGCGTGGGTGGCGCAGACCAACCAGACCAGGAGCTGGGCAGAGCATGCCCTAGCGCCCTGAATCAGTGAGCTGTGACAGTTGCCAGACTTCTCAACCCACAAACACCAAAGACAACAGAGAAGAACTGCAGAACCCACAAAATAGTGGAGGGAAGCAGGGCTCTAGCCCAGGACAGCCTGGATGGTTTCTGGGTAAGGTCTATCCTGCACAGAACTGGGAGCGGAGCGGAGCAGAGCAGAGCCCAGCATGGGCGGCACAGACCAACCAGACCAGGAGCTGGGCAGAGCGTGCCCTAGTGCCCTGAATCAGTGAGCTGCAGCAATTACCAGACTTCTCAACCTGCAAACACCAAAGACAACAGAGAAGGTTAGTGGGAAAAGCTGCTGGGGACAGGGTGATAGAGTTTGGTTCAGCCACCGCCCCCCGGGCAGCAGAGGTGGGGCAGCTACAGAACTACTGCTGCAGTTGCTTCTGGCCCCAGGCCCACCTGGAGGGAGGAATTAAGTGACAGATCAGAGCAGGAGTGCAAAGCCTGCTGAAGATCTCAGTCCAGGCCGGGTTGTGGGTTCTTGGGGAAGGAGGAGTGCTGGTGTGGTAGAGCTGGCGCATCCCCCCAAGCTTGGAACATAGTACTCTTTACTCTACAAGCAGTCATATCCCGCTGAAAAACTCAAGGGTCAAGTAAGTTGGCTGGGAACATGGCCAGGCAATGAAAACACACCCAGATTCAGTCTCAGACTTTGGAATCTTTCTCTGGTGACAAAGAAGACCAAAACATACAGCCAGAAGAAGTCAACAAAGTCAAAGAGCCTACAACAAAAGCCTCCAAGGAAAACATGAACTGGTCTTAGGCCATGGAAGAGCTCAAAAAGGATTTGGAAAAGCAAGTTAGAGAAGTAGAGGAAAGACTGGGGAGAGAAATGAGAATGATGTGAGAAAACCATGAAAAACAAGTCAATGACTTGCTAAAGGAGACCCCCCAAAATACTGAAAAATATACTGAAGAAAACAACACCTTAAAAAATAGACTAACTCAAATGGCAAAAGAGCTCCAAAAAGCCAATGAGGAGAAGAATGCCTTGAAAGGCAGAATTAGCCAAATGGAAAAGGAGGTCCAAAAGACCACTGAAGAAAATACTACCTTAAAAATTAGATTGGAGCAAGTGGAAGCTAGTGACTTGATGAGAAATCAAGATATTATAAAACAGAACCAAAGGAATGAAAAAATGGAAGACAATGTGAAATATCTCATTGGAAAAACCACTGACCTGGAAAATAGATCCAGGAGAGGTAATTTAAAAATTATTGGACTACCTGAAAGCCATGATCAAAAAAAGAGCCTAGATATCATCTTTCAAGAAATTATCAAGGAAAACTGCCCTGATATTCTAGAGCCACAGGGCAAAATAGAAATTGAAAGAATCCATTGATCGCCTCCTCAAATAGATCGCCAAAAGAAATCTCCTAGGAATATTGTCACCAAATTCCAGAGCTCCCAGATCAAAGAGAAAATATTGCAAGTAGCCAGAAAGAAACAATTTGAGTATTGTGAAAACACAATCAGAATAACCCAAGATTTAGCAGCTTCTACATTAAGAGATCGAAGGGCTTGGAATACAATATTCCGGCAGTCAATGGATCTAGGATTAAAACCAAGAATCACCTACCCAGCAAAACTGAGTATCATGGTCCAAGGCAAAATATGGATTTTCAATAAAATAGAGGACTTTCAAGCTTTCTCAATGAAAAGATCAGAGCTGAAGAGAAAATTTGACTTTCAAACATAAGAATCAAGAGAAGCATGAAAAGGTAATCAAGAAAAAGAACAAGAAAAAGAAATCACAAGGGACTTACTAAAGTTGAACTGTTTTGTTTACATTCCTACATGGAAAGATGATGTGTATGATTCATGAGACGTCAGTATTAGGGTAGCTGAAGGGAATACGCATATATATATATGTATATATATATATGTATATGTGTGTGTATGTATGTATATATGTATGTGTGTGTGTATATATATATATATATATATATATATATATATAGAGAGAGAGAGAGAGAGAGAGAGAGAGAGAGAGAGAGAGAGTGGGCACAGGGTGAGTTGAAGATGAAGGGAAGATATCTAAGAAATAAAATCAAATTAAGGGATGAGAGAGGAATATATTGAGAGAGGGAGATAGGGAGAGATAGAATGGGGTATATTTTCTCACATAAAAGTGGCAAGCAGTTCTGTAGGAAGAGAAGAGAAGGCAGGTGAGTGAATCTTGCTCTCATCAGATTTGGCCTGAGGAGGGAATACCATACACACTCAATTGGGTATCTTACCCCACAGGAAAGAAGGAGGAAGAAGATAAAAAAGGGGGGATGATAGAAGGGAGGGCAGATGGGGGAGGAGGTAATCAAAAACAAACACTTTCAAAAAGGGACAGGGTCCAGGGAGAAAATTCAATAAAGGGGGATAGGTTAGGAAGGAGCAAAGTATAGTTAGTCTTTCACAACATGAGTATTGTGGAAGGGTTATACATAAAGATACGCATGTGGCCTATGTTGAATTGCTTGACTTCTTAGGGAGGGTGGGTGGGAAGGGAAGAGGGGAGAGAATTTGGAACTCAAAGTTTTAAAAACAGATGTTCAGAAACAAAAACAAAAAGTTTTTGCATGCAACTAGAAAATAAGATACACAGGCAATGGGGAGTAGAAATTTATCTTGCCCTACAAGAAAAGAAGGGAAAACGGGATGGGAGGGGAGTGGGGTAACAGAAGGGAGGGCTGACTGGGGAATAGGGCAACCAGAATATATGCCATCTTGGAGTTGGGGGGAGGGTAGAAATGGGGAGAAAATTTGTAATTCAAACTCTTGTGAAAATCAATGTTGAAAACTAAATATATAAATATATTTAATATATTTATATTTATATAATAATAAATAAATAAATAAATATAATAAAATATATAAATAAATTAATTAATTAAAGCTAAAAAAATAAAAAATAAAAAAATTAAAATGCTAACATTATTAATAAAATGATTAATTACCCAGAAAAAAAAACAGAATTGACCTAATGATAAAAGAGGCACAAAAATTCACTGAAGAAAAAACTTCTTAAAAAATAAGAATAGGTAAAATAGAAAAGGTGGTACAATAATTCACTGAAGAAAAGAACTCCTTGTAAAACAGAATTGGCCAAATGGAAAAAGAAGTATAAAAGCTCACTGAAGAAAATAATTCCTTAAAAATTAGAATTAGGCAGGTAGAAACTAATGACTCCATGAGACATCAAGAA
This sequence comes from Trichosurus vulpecula, assembly GCF_011100635.1. Classification (NCBI taxonomy): domain Eukaryota; kingdom Metazoa; phylum Chordata; class Mammalia; order Diprotodontia; family Phalangeridae; genus Trichosurus; species Trichosurus vulpecula. The sequence continues at coordinate 155,178,126 of NC_050581.1, forward strand.
ACAGTAAAACAAATAAAAAAATGAAAAAAAATTAGAAGGAAATGTGAAGTATCACTACAGAAAAACAACTGACCTGGAAAATAGATCAAAGAGAGATAATTTAAGAATTATTGGACTACCTGAAAGCCATATAAAAAAAGAGTCTTCACATCATATTTCAAGAAATATTCAAGGAAAACTGCCTCAATATCCTAGAACTAGGAGGTAAAATAGAAATTGAAAGAATCCACCAATCACCTCCTGAAACGATCCTAAAATGAAAACTCCTAGGAATACTGTAGCCAAATTTCAGAGCCCCCAAGTCAAAGGGAAAATACTTCACACAGCCAGAAAGAAACAATTCAAATATTGTGGAACCACAGTCAAGATCACACAAGATTTAGCAGCTTTTATGTTAAAGGATTGGAGGGCTTGGAGTATGTTATTCTAGAAGGCAAAGGAGTTAGGATTACAATCAAGAACCACCTACCCAACAAAACTGTATGTAATCCTTCAAGTGAAAAATAAATAATGAAACAGGACTTTCAAGCATTCCTGATGAAAAGACCAGAGTTGAATAGAAAATTTGATTCAAATAGAAGACTCAAGAGAAGCATAAAAAGTTAAACATGGAAGAGCAATCATCAGGGACTCAATGAGGTTTAACTATTTACATTCCTATATAAGAAGATAGTACATGATTCTTAGGGCAGTTAAATGGAGTTTACATAGATAGAGGGCATGGGTATGGGTCAATTATGTTTGAATGATATCCAAAAAGATGAATAGGAGAGAAAGAATGTTGCACTGGGAGAAAGAGGAAGGGAGAGGTAGAATGGGGAAAATTTTTTCACATAAAAGAGGCATGCAAAAAAGAGTTTTTACAGTGAAGGGAGAAATGGGGGTGGCAAGCAATGTTTGAACCCCACTCATTAGAATTGGTTCAAAGAGGAAGAAAATACACACAAACACACACACACACACACACACACACGCACGCACACAGAGTTGAGTATAGAAATGTAACTTACCCAATAGGAGGGACAGGAGAGAGAGAGAGAGGGAGAGAGAGGGAGAGAGAGGGAGAGAGAGTGAGAGAGAGAGAGAGAGAGAGAGAGAGAGAGAGAGAACATAATGGGATGCAGGGAAATACACAGTAATCATAACAAGAATGTGAATGGGATAATCTCACCCATAAAACAGAAACAGATAGAGTAATAGATTAGAAACCAGAACCCAACAACATGTTGTTTATAAGAGACACACTTGAAACAGAAAGATACATAGAGTTAAAATAAAGTGCTGGAGCAGAATCTAATGTGCTTCAGCTGAAGTAAAAAGGTCAGGGGTAGCAATCATGATCTCAGACAAAGCAAAAGCAAAGACCCAATTAAAAGAGATAATCAGGTAAACTACGTTTTGCTAAAAGGTACCATAGGCAATGAAGTTATATAAAAAAATTTTATAGCAAGTTTCTCTGATAAAGACCTCATTTCTAAGTATATACTAAGTAAGTATACTAAGTATAGAACTGAGTCAAGTACATAAAAATAAGAGCCATTATCCCATTGATGAATGGTCAAAGGCAGTTTTCAGAAAAAGAAATTAAAGTTGTCTATAGTCATATGAAAAAATGCTCTAAATAACTATTGATGAGAGAAACGAAAATGAAAATAACTCTGAGGTAGTACCTCACACCTATTAGAAATGACAAATGTTGAAGTGGGTGAGGGAAAAATGGTTGGTGAAGTAGTGAACTGGTTCAACCATTCTGGAGAACAATTTGGAACTATGCCCAAAGGGCTTTAAAACTGTGCATACTCTTTGACCCAGTAATACCACTACTAGGTATATATACCAAAGAGATCAAAGAAAAAGGGAAAGGACCTATATATACAAAAATATTTACAGCAGCTCTATTTGTGGTGGCAAAGAATTGGAAATTGAGGGGATGCTCATCAATCAATATGATTGTGCTGGAATACTATTGGGCTACAGAAATGATGGGGGGGGGTGGTTTCAGAAAAAAAACATGGCAAGACATATATTAACTGATGCAAAGCAAAGAGAGAAGAACTAGGAGATCATTGCACACACTAACAGCAATATTGTAATGATAATCAACTGTGAAACACTTGGCTACTCTGATCAATACAACCATCCAAGATAATTCCAAAGGACGCATGATGAAAAAAATCCTATCCACCTCTAGAGAAAGAATTGATGAATTCTGAGTGCAAATTGAAGTATAGTTTTGTCACTTTATTTTTCTTGCTTTTTTTTTTGCAATATGGCTAACATGGAAATACGTTTTGCATGATTTCACATGTATAATTGATATATTTCTTGCCTTCTCAGTAGATGGGGGAGGGAGTTGGAGACAGGAGAAAATTTGGAACTCAAAATTTGAAAAGAATGTTAAAAATAAATAATAAACTAAAAATAACTAATGAGGGGAAAATTCTCATTGTAAGGCAGATTCTTTGATTTACTAAAGGATTCATTTAAAGGCCTGATTCCATTATAATAGGATTCAATTGGCAAAATTACACCGCAGGTACAGCTATGCATGCATGTGCATGTATTTAGTTCAATACGCATTTATTAAGTAACTACTGTATGCAAAGCACTGTGCCAGGCATCGGGGAGATATATGTGTGTATATAAGGATGTGTACGTATATACACATATATATGTGTATACAAACACACACACAATCAAATGGCAATAATGGTGGGGTGGGTAGGTGGGAGTTATAATTTGTAGATAGATAAATAAAATGAGACAGCATGATAAAGTGAAGGGAAATATTGGATTTAAGAGTGAGAAAGAACTGGGTTCAAATTCTGCCTCTGACACTTAATTGGTCTGTGTCCTCAGGCAAATCATTTCATGTTTTTTGAGCCTTAAGCAACTCTCTAAGACTTGTCTACTAAGCCATATTTTGTTTTAGATCAGGGAACCTTGGCCTATAGACCAAAGTAAATAAAAGGTAATTTGCAGGAGAAAGCAATAATATCTTAGGGGGCGGATCAAGAAATGCTTCCCAAGCAGAAAATTGGGAAAAAATCTTTACAACCGGTATCTCTGATAAAGGCCTCATCTCTAAAATATGCAGGGAACTGAGCCAAATTTATAGGAATACAAGTCATTCTTCAAATGAGAAATGGTCAAAGGATATGAACAGGCAGTATTCAGAGGAAGAAATTAAAGATATCTGTAGGCATATGAAAAAATGCTTTAAATCACTATTGATTAGAGAAATGCAAATCAAAACAACTCTTAGATACCACATCTCTCCTGTCAGATTGGCTAACATGACAAAACAGGAAAATGTTAAATGCTGGAGAGGATTGGGAAAATTGGAATACTGTTACATTGTTGGTGGAGTTGTGAACTGATCCAGCCATTCTGGAGAGCAATTTGGAACTATGCCCAAAGGGCTATAAAAATGTGCATACCCTTTGATCCAGCAATACCACTTCTAGGGCTATATCCCAGAGATCATACAAGTGGGAAAGGAACCCATATGTACAAAAATATTTATAGCAGCTCTTTTTGTGGTAGCAAAGAATTGGAAATCAAGGGGATGCCCATCAATTGGAGAATGGCTAAACAAGTTGTGGTATATGAATGTAATGGAATACTATTGTGCTATAAGAAATGGGGAAGATATGGACTTCATAATAACCTAGAAAGACCTACATGATATGATGCTGAGTGAGCGGAGCAGAAACAGGAGAACATTGTACACAGCCACAGATATATTGATTCTGTGATGACTAACTTCGATAAACTTGGCTCTTCTCAGCAATACAAGGTTCAAAGACAGCTTCAAAGTACTCATGATGGAAAGAGCTATTTACATCCAGATAAAGAACTATGGAGTCTGAATGCATATTGAGGCAAACTATTTGCCCTCTTTTTCATTTTGGTTTTATTTCTTCTTTCTCATGATTCATTCCATTGGTCATAATTCTTCTTTACAACTTGATTATTGTGTAAATAAGTTTAATGCGAAGGTATATGTAGAAGATATATCGGATTCCATGCTGTCTTGGGGTGGGGAGGGGAGAGAGGGGAAGAAAATCTGGAACTCAAAAACATGCAGAACTGAGTGTTGTAAACTAAAAATAAAAAAATCTCAATTAAAAAAATGAAAAAAAAAGAAATGCTTTCCAGAAGAGGGGGCATCTGAGTCAATTCATAAAAGAAAAAGATTCTGTGAAGCAGAGAAGTGGAATCAAGTTCACTACAGGCAAAGAGCAAAGGTTGTGCAGAGGTAGAGATCAAAGGCTCATAGATCTAGACCTAGAAGTGACATCAGAGGCCATCTAGTCCAGTCCCTTCATTTGTACAGATGAGGGATCGAGGCCCACTGAAGTTAAGTGACCTGCCCACAGTCACGCAGAGCTGGGACTCAAGCCCTCATTCTAAATCCAGAGCTCTTTCCAATGGAACTCTTAGAGAAATGGGATCTTGAACTCATGGAGCAGCAAGTAGAACTGTGTGCCTGAAATTTAGAAAATATAAAGAGGAATAATGGAAACCTGAAAGGTAGATTGGAGCTAGATGGTGGAAAGCCTTCCTTCTATTTATCCTACAGGCAGTGGGGAGCCACAGAAGATCTTTGATCCAATTTTATCTTAGGAAGATTATTTTGTCAGCTGTGTGGAAGATAGCTTAGTAATAATAGCTAGCATTTATATAGCACACCAGACACTTTATAAATATTATCTCATTCGATCCTCACATCAACTCTGTAATGTAGGCGCTATTAACACCATTTCACAATTGAAGAAACTGAGGCAAACTAAGGTTAAGTGACTTGCCCAAGGTGACATAGTTATTAAGTGTTTGAGGCTGGATTTGAACTCAAGTCTTCTTGAGTCTAGGCCCAGAGCTCCACCATCTCTGCAGTCATTCACCACTATACCACCTAGCTACCTTGGAGCTGGTTGGAGTTGGGACACCTGGAATCAGGGAAACTAGTTTAAGAGGCTGTTGTAATAGCCAGTGGGAGAGGTGACGAGGCTTGAATTAGGGTAATGGCCTGTGAATGGAGAGAAGGGCATGGATGCCAGTGATGGTATTGGGATAGAATTCATACATTTGTCCATCTGTGTATTTGTTAGAAGGAAGAGCCATGGTTAACAGTTCTTGACAAACCTGAAATTGCATTTGCAGAAAGCTCTTCCTAAAAAGTAATTACCATTATGAATGGCTTTGGCTGTTACAATGTTACATTATTAATTTCATTTAATATACTCTGCCTCCTACTACCATTCATTCATATTTAATAAAGAGACTTGGCAGTCAAGAAGGAAACCCCACTGCAGTATTTATGAAATTGTCTGGGACCGTTTATTGTCCTTAGCCTTCTGTGTTCTAGTGTGTACTTCTTTCAACCACAGTGACCTTGCTGGGAATTTGACTGTATACTGAACACAAATTGGCTGACTTTGAACACCAGTCTTCCTGACTCCAGTCCCAGGGCTTTGTCTACTCAGTAGACTCTACTGCATCACTTAATCCTTCATACTCCCCACTGTTAAAAGGAAAATTTTTTTATTCAGGCTTTCTCCCTGATTAATGAGGCAAAACTCAGCACAAAGAGAAGTAAAAGGAGTTTATTAAAATATGTCAAAGTAGCAACACAACAGGCTGATCACTGGAGATCAGCAAGGCATTCAAGAGGGAGCCAGATTTTATTGATAACTTTTGTAATGAGATAAAGAAAATTTGGATAGGACCACATCAATAAAAGGGCATGGGCCATTGCCTCTCAGTTCTTCCCCAAATCCCTATATGTGATATTTGTCAGGTCGGGGTGCAAACTTCACAGAGAGGAAGATGTGCTAAGTAGTAGGCAATACAAAAGCTGCAGACTGGGTGATGCCTCCCCCAATGCTGATTTTCAAGGAAGACTGAGAACAATGGGTCACTGAGTCAGGTTAACTTTCAATACCACTGTAGGGACTAGGTCCAGGGAAACTTTGAAGGAGGTTGACTACGCAACACTCTTGACTGTGATAGCCTCTAGGCTCCGCCTTTGGTGGAAGTATAAGAAAAGCATAGTTTCTCTCCTCTTTCACACTTTGAAGAATCCTGACCAGCAGCCAGCTTGCCAAGTCCAGGAGAGCTTGTTTTTGTCTCTAGGACTATCATCTCTCATCTCTTCCTAAATCAGCATTATCATAAACCCCCATCTCTTAAGGCAGGAGTCTCCTGGGACATCCCCCTGTACCTGAGCAAGCTTGATTCCTTGGGTTGTAAGGAGAGCTGCACCTGTTCCGTAATTACCTGGCCTGTTTCTTCTTTCTCTTGATACTCAGTCTTAGTACTTTCTCACCTCTTTGCCATTTACCCTATCTCTATGAACTCCAGATTCCAAGAATGGGTTTATTTACAAGAAGTACAAACTTAGAAATATAGTTTCAGGGGAAGGTAATTTAGAAATACAAGAAATCTATCCAGACTCAAATCTGTTCTTTCTACCCTTATCCTTAATAAAATCCCCCAGGTCTAACATGAACCTCTCTAGGCTGAGTCTTCCTACCTTCTCCAATCCCCATAGCTAACCTCATGCCTCTAGGTAAGAATCCTTCCTCCCAGAATTCCTCTGGATTGATTTGGGAACTCATACTTGGGGCCTCAGGAACAAAATCTTTGATTTGTTCTTTCCAATCCCAGTCCCACTCCCAGCCAACCAGGATGTGTCCTGATTAGAAGATGAGAAAAGAAGGTGAGTTGAAGGGAGGTGAGGAACTGGGCTTCACCTCTATGGTTACACAGTCACTTATAATACCATAGGACAGTATTATTGTCATGTCAAAAATGAGAATAGTTTGATCTCATGCATAGTCATGCCCAAAGTTTGCAGGGGACATCCCCTTCTTGTCAGGTATATCCTCCTCTCTATTCCTTCCTGCCCTATGTCTTTCTTTGCCCCCAGATTCCTATGCTATTTTCTCTTCCCAGCACCTGGCCTTCTGCTGTTTGATAGCTAATTCCTGCTGAAACATAACTGGAGTTATGATAAGAGCATAGATGTCTCCTTTCTCAAGAGAAACTGGAGTTTTGATACATACTCTGAAAAGACTGAAAATCCTTAGAGACCCAGTGGGATAAAATGGAAATGATAGTCCTCCTACCCTCCAATGAAATTAGGCTCATTATATTGACTGGCTGTAGTCCCCTATCATAAATATAACAGCAAAGCTTTTTGTTAGTTCAGAACTCTACAGGAGATAACAAGGTGATGAGCAGATACCTGTGGCTATGCTACCAAAACCTCTTCTTATTCTTTCACCTGAAGTTAGGCACTCACCTATAGCAATCGATCAGTCAATTAATAAACATTTCTTAAGTGCCTCCTTTTTGTCAGGCCTGGGGCTAAGTGCTGAATTCCTATTCAACAACCTGTTTATGCCCATGTGCCTTTCTCCCTCTGGAAGGGAGGATGCCCAATGTGAACATGGGCTCTGCAATGTCTGTACTAACTGATTAAATATGCTAGAGCTTCCCTTTTTCACAGGGGGAACCAGAACAATGGAGTAGCACAACCACCCTATCAGGAGGAATTCTGAAGCCCAGGGCTGCTTGACATGACAGTGATCCTTTGCGAGTAAATTTGAGCTGGAATCAGAGATACCTGAAATTGCTGAAACCATTCTTGATCAGCTCAGAAAGAACAGCAAACACCTTACTTTCTAACTTATCTGAAGAGCAGCAAACACCCTGCTCTCTGATATATTCTCCCTAGACTACCTTCCTGACTTCTCGATCTATTGTGTTTCTCCCTTAACCTCCCACTTAGTATACATACTCTAAATATGCATAGATGCCTCACCCTTTTCCCACTCCCCTTTGAGCAGCTGAGAACTTTGTCTCTCTGCTTCAGCTTGTAAGCTTCTTCTTAGGCAATCAATGCGTTTATCATTTTTGTAAACTGTGATTGGATTCTGGCTCATTCCAGGTCCCCCTTTTAGACCTGGAATTTGTGCTGTTTTAGCAGTTCACAGAGATTTTTATTTTATCGCCAGAAATGGGAGGTGGGAAAATACCAAAGACTAGTGGACCAGGACTGAGAAGATCTGAGGGTGAGTCCTAGCTCCATTATTTGCTGTGTGACCTTGAGCAAATTAAGTGACCACTCTGATGCTCAGTTTTATCATGTGTGAAATGGGGGTAATAGTAATAGTTACTACTACTAATAAAAAATAAATATAATAATAATTACCTACTTCAATGTTTAAAAATACATTTCATTGGTATATTTTGTTTCCGCATCATATATATTTTCCAACATGTCCCCCGCCCCTTAGAGAGCCTTCACTTAGAGCAAACAATATAAAATGGGGGGGGGGGAATGTTTCAGCAAAATTAAAACATAAAAAGCTGAATGTTATAGAAAGTGTTCTATACCCATAATCCCCCAAACTTTGCAAAAAGGAGGAAGAGATATGTTTTTAGAGCTCTTCTTTGTGGTGAAATTTGTTCATTACAATTTCATGAAATTCGATTTATTCTTTCCATTTACATCATTGTAGTCATTATGCATATTGTTTTTCTGATTCTGCTTACTTCACCCTACATCAGTTCGTATAAATCTTCAAATTCATCGTTTCTTTCAGTCCAGCAATATTCCGCTACAACTGTGTGCCGCAAGTCATTTAGCCATTTCCCAATAGACAGTCATCTACTTTGTTTCCAGTTCTTTGCTAGTATAAAAAATGTTGCTATCATAATAATAGCTAGCATTTATATAATGCTTTATGGTTTGTAAAGAGCTTTACATGTAATTTTATTTGATCCTCACAACAACCATGAGACGTAGGTGCAGATGGAGACAGAGGCTGAGAGAGGTTAATGCTTGAGGAAAATAATGTCAAAGGCAGGATTTGAACTCAGGTTTCCCTAAGTTTAACGTACTATATAGTATGCCACTTAGCTGCTCTTAAAAATATTTTGGTATATATGGGGGCCTTCTTTTTTACTATTGATCTTCCTGGGGTATGTTATGATCCAAATCAAGGTAAACTGAAGCACAGAGTTTTTGAGCATGATCAATTTATTGACAAAGCATGAATTTACCAATAAACAGTCTGAGCCTCCTCAAAAATGCTAAGGCCCCCAAAAGAGGAAGACAGCTCTCTTTTATGGACAAAAGAAGGAGCATCCAGAATGGAAAGTATCATCATAGGTGGGGAAACCAGTATGATGGGTTACAAAGTCTGTAGCATCATAGATGTGAGATTATATGATTTGTGGGAAGTTGAGACTGAAAGGCTAGCAACAATCTCTACTTCCATCCTGCTGCCAAGAAATGTTCGTTGTGCTCTCTCTCTCGAAGATGGCAGCTGGAAAGCAAGGACTAGCGTGAGCTCCCCACTGAGTCCCTCCAAAAACCTATAAAAAATGGCTCTGAACCAATTCTAGAACTGCAGAACCCACAAAACAGCAGAGGGAAGCAGGGATCTAGCCCAGGACAGCCTGGATGGTCTCTGGGTGAGGTCTATCCCACACGGAGCTGGGAGCTGGGAGCTGGGAGCAGAGCGGAGCAGAGCCCAGCATGAACGCCGCAGACCAACCAGACCAGAAGCCGGGTGAAGCGGGCCCCAGTGCCCTGAATCAGTGAGCTGCAGCAGTTACCAGACTTCTCAACCCACAAACACCAAAGACAGCGGAGAAGGTTAGTGGGAAAAGCTGCGGGAGTGGAAGGAGTTTGAGGTTCGGCCAGCGCCCCCAGGGCAGCAGAGGTGGGGCAGCTACAGCTGCAGTGACTTCCAGCACCAGGCCCACCTGGTGGGAGGAATTAAGTGGCAGATTAGAGCCGGAGCTCACAGCCTGCTGAAGATCTAAGCCCAGTCTGGGTTGGGGGTTCTTGGGGAAGGAGAAGTGCTGGTGTGGCAGAGCTGGCGCATCCCCCCCAAACATGGAACATAGAACTCTACGAGCAGTCATACCCCGCTGAAAAACTCAAGGGTCAAGTTAATTGGTTGGGAATATGGCCAGGCAGTGAAAACTCACCCAGATTCAGTCTCAGACTTTGCATTCTTTCTTTGGTGACAAAGAAGACCAAAACATACAGCCAGAAGAAGTCAACAAAGTACAAGAGCCTACACCAAAAGCCTCCAAGAAAAACATGAACTGGTCCCAGGCCATGGAAGAGCTCAAAAAGGATTTGGAAAAGCAAGTTAGAGAAGTAGAGGAAAAATTGGGAAGAGAAATGAGAAGGATGAGAGAAAACCATGAAAAACAAGTCAATGACTTGCTAAAGGAGACCAAAAAACATACTGAAAAATACACTGAAGAAAACAACACCTTAAAAAATAGACTAACTCAAATGGCAAAAGAGCTCCAAAAAGCCAACGAGGAGAAGAATGCCTTGAATGGTAGAATTAGCCAAATGGAAAAGGAGGTCCAAAAGACCACTGAAGAAAATACTACCTTAAAAATTAGATTGGAGCAAGTGGAAGCTAGTGACTTGATGAGAAATCAAGAAATTATAAAACAGAACCAAAGGAATGAGAAAATGGAAGACAATGTGAAATATCTCATTGGAAAAACCACTGACCTGGAAAATAGATCCAGGAGAGGTAATTTAAAAATTATTGGACTACCTGAAAGCCATGATCAAAAAAAGAGCCTAGATATCATCTTTCAAGAAATTATCAAGGAAAACTGCCCTGATATTCTAGAGCCACAGGGCAAAATAGAAATTTAAAGAATCCATCAATCGCCTCCTCAAATAGATCCCAAAAAGAAATCTCCTAGGAATATTGTCGCCAAGTTCCAGAGCTCCCAGATCAAAGAGAAAATACTGCAAGCAGCCAGAAAAAAAACAATTTGAGTATTGTGGAAACGCAATCAGAATAATCCAAGATTTAGCAGCTTCTACATTAAGAGATTGAAGGACTTGGAATACGATATTCCGGAGGTCAATGGAGCTAGGATTAAAACCAAGAATCACCTACCCAGCAAAGCTGAGTATCATGGTCCAAGGCAAAATATGGATTTTCAGTAAAATAGAGGACTTTCAAGCTTTCTCATTGAAAAGACCAGAGCTGAATAGAAAATTTGACTTTCAAACACAAGAATCAAGAGAAGCATGAAAAGGTAATCAAGAAAAAGAACAAGAAAAAGAAATTGCAAGGGACTTACTAAAGTTGAACTGTTTTGTTTACATTCCTACATGGAAAGATGATGTGTATTACTCATGAGACGTCAGTATTAGGGTAGCTGAAGGGAATATACACACACACACACACATATATATATATATGTGTGTGTGTGTGTGTGTATATATATATGTTTATGTGTATATATATATATAAGTGAATGTGTATGTATATATATATATGTATGTGTGTGTATATATGTATGTATATATATATATGTATATATATATATATATATATATATATATATATATATATATATATATAAAGAGAGAGAGAGTGGACACAGGGTGAGTTGAAGATGAAGGGAAGATATCTAAAAGAAATAAAATCAAATTAAGGGATGAGAGAGGAATATATTGAGAGAGGGAGATAGGGAGAGATAGAATGGGGTGGATTATCTCGAATAAAGGTGGCAAGAGGGAGCAGTTCTGTGGGAGGAGGGGAGAGGGCAGGTCAAGGGGGAATGAGTGAATCTTGCTCTCATCAGATTTGGCCTGAGGAGGGAATACCATACATACTCAATTGGGTATCTTACCCCACAGGAAAGAAGAGAGAAGAAGATAAAAAAAGGGGGGGATGATGGAGGGGAGGGCAGATGGGGGTGGAGGTAATCAAAAACAAACACTTTGGAAAGGGGACAGGATCAAGGGAGAAAATTCGGTAAAGGAGGATGGGTTGGGAAGGAGCAAAATATAGTTAGTCTTTCACAACATGAGTATTGTGGAAGGGTTATACATAATGATACACATGTGGCCTATGTTGAATTGCTTGACTTCTTAGGGAGGGTGGGTGGGAAGGGAAGAGGGGAGAGAATTTGGAACTCAAAGTTTTAAAAACAGATGTTCAAAAACAAAAAAAAAGTTTTTGCATGCAACTAGAAAATAAGATACACAGGCAATGGGGCATAGAAATTTATCTTACCCTACAAGACAGGAAGGGAAAAGGGGATGGGAGGGGAGTGGGGTGACACAAGGGAGGGCTGACTGGGGAACAGGGCAACCAGAATATATGCCATCTTGGAGTTGGGGGGAGGGTAGAAATGGGGAGAAAATTTGTAATTCAAACTCTTGTGAAAATCAGTGCTCAAAACTAAATATGTTAAATAAATAAATTTAAAATCATAAAAAAAAGCAATGTTCATTGTTTGAGTTCACCTGCAAGGACAATTTAGCAGTAGCGGACCACACTACCTTGGATACTAGACCAAGCTCCCTGGCATCCACCTGCATCCTTTCAGATAAGAGATTTACTTGAGGCAAGAACAGAATTGTGATTAGCAGGAGAACTGAACTTCTAAACTTAACCCAGAGACAATGAGTGATTTACAGGAAAGCTGAATTTCTAAACTTAACTCTGAGACAAATGAAACATGACTTAGGCAGTTACAAAAATGTCGGCAGTGATACAGGATGAAATCAATTACAAAACAGAATCAATTGGATTTACCCGATTTTCAGGTATATGCATAGCAATGGAATCACTAGGTCAAAACATAGGGATATTTCAGTCATTCTTTATGTAGGGTTCCAAATTTGTTTCCAGAACACACCTGCTATATATTGCTTTTAATTCCCAGTATTCTTCTTGTTATGCTATCTCGTTGTGAATCATGGAGGCCCATGACCTCCGAAAACCTATACTTGCTGGTTTCCTGAAGGGCAATGGAGAAATGCACAGTAGGCATCAGCAGGCTGCAGCACAACAGTATCCTGACGTGGGTGTAAGAGAGCACACAAAAAATATTTTCCATGAAATGAGAGAGGCACATAAAATGTTTTTCAACTCTGAACTCTTTCGATAAATACATTATGTATCTAGTTCTACCTTACCATTCTATCCAGCACCCATACTGGCTGAGCTGCCCAGAATCCTTTCCCCAAATACCCTAGGCTGCTGACTCTCAAATCAGGGGATTATTATGTTTGGGGAGATATGAATTTGATATGTAACATAGTCAAATCTGGGTAAAAAGAAGATTTAATAGGATTCTACTGCACATCCTTCAGAAACTACTTATACAGTGAAGCAAAGGAGGTTTGTGGACCTCACAAAAAAAAATTAAAACGACAACAAACCACTTTTATGATACCACACACACTGATCCCTGGTTTTATTTACTGCTTTAGCTGCTATTATCAAGCTGTGAAAACTGATTTTCCCAGTGGTCAACATTTTATGCACAAATACAGGTTTCCACGAATTCTTAAAAGCAAACTGCACTTGCCTCCCCTGACTCTTCTTAGCAGAGATAGCGGCCTGTGGATGTGGAGCACTGCTTATAATGGCAGACTTTTCCCACATGTTTAGTTTTACTGCATTGTTCCTTGCCCTGCCTCCACGTCTCCTTTTATTTTTTTATTATTAGAGATTGCTTTCTGGGAGGAGGAGGGAAGAGGGACAGGATGGGGGGAATGTAGGTGATATAAAAATGAAATCTACCAATGAGAAATTGATTAAAAATGTACTTTTAAGGCTCTGTCTTGGTAACAATAAAGCATAAGAATGTATACATATACTTATAAAATGTCAAATAATCAGGAGGCTGGGGGACCTCTTGAACTTGGGAGTTCTTAGCCACATTAGGTCTAAAGTGGATTTGGCGTTCACACTGTCTGGGACACCTGACCACACCCTGAGCCTAGACTGGCTCACAAGACACTTCTAGGCTTATTCCATACCACCTTTTCCCCACGGCAGTGTAGTTGAGTGCCCGGTATAAGAGATTCTCATTCAGGTTGGACTATTAAACAGATTTGACCAATGTCTATTAAGGGCCTATTATGTTCAAGTTATAGAGACAAAGATGAAACAGTCCTTGTCTTCGTATAACTTACATTCTACTCGGGAGGATACAGACATGTACAAAGGTGAGTAGATACAAAGTGTCAGGACTACAGGGATTGGGCCTGCGATATCACTGCTACAGAGAACTCCCAGACGGGGAACCTCCTTTTATCAGTGCAGGTCATCACCTTCTCTACAACTTATAAGGGTCTTGGAGAGTTTCCTTGAGTACCGAGAAGTTAAATGACCTACCCAAGGTCACACAACCAGTACGTGTTAGAGGCAGGGCTTGGGCCTAGGTCCTACTGGTTCTGAGGCTAGCTCTCTAACCATTATACCAAACTGCCTAGATAAATACAAAGTAATACCAGGTTATTTCAAGATGGAAGGCTAATAACGAGAGGTATCAGGAAAAGCCTTGGCCTGACTCAGGCTGGTCGCTTGATTTGGACTCAAGATTGGAACATGATTATACAGTCACAGATCATCCAACGTTTGACAATAAGGAAGGAAGTAAGCATTTACTAAGCATGGCTAGGCACCGTGCTAAGTGCTTTACTAATATTATCTCATCTGGTCCTCATAACAACCCTGGCAGGTAGGTGCTATTAATAGACCCATTTTATAGTTAAAGAAACTGAGGCAGACAGAGGTCAAATGACTTTACCAGGGTTACACAGTAGGAAGTGTTTGAAGCCAGATTCGGACTCAGGTCTTCCTGACTCCAGGCCTGATGCTCTACCCACCGTACCACCTAGTTCCTTCAAATAAATCTGCTTAACTATACCACAGAAAATACATACAGTAAGGATATAGCATTGATTCAGTTGGGTATAGCTTTGTGGTCTTCTCATTTGCCGCCATGGCATGCCTGGCCAGCAGGATCAAGAAGTGCCCAACTTCGTGTGCCCCGAGTTGGCTTTAGACATAGACAACTAAGAAATGACATCGAAGTTATAGCCTTAGTTTCCTAAGTTAATTAAGTCTCAAGAACAGTTTTGGTGCCTTTTTATTGGGGGGAGAGGAGAGGAGAAAACCTAGCCTTAACTGGGTTAGATATTGCTCCTACCACACAAAGGATTCTATGAGGCAGACGTGAGGAGGCAGTGCATTCCAGACACGGGGGGCTGCTTTATATACTCAAAGATCTATAACTGGAAGGAGCCTCAGACGACCATCTAGTCCAGCCTTCTCCTTTTTACAGACGACATAATTGAGCTTAAGTGATGTACTTACAGGTAGCACGTAGAAGAACCAGGATGTGAACTCTAGCCTCTAGCTCAAAATTCAATGCCTTTTGTGCTACTACTACACTACCTGTCACTCGTGCAAAGGCAAGAAAGATGCAAGATAGAACATGGTGTAAGGGGAAGAGGTAGCTAGGAATGGACAATATGACAAGGGGAATATTATGAAGTTGTTGTTGGTGTTTGTTCTTCATTCTCAAAGAAGACCATGATGTTGGGAAAATGATGTCATGACTTTCAAGTGACTCAGGTTCAAGTGAGGCAGGCTGTGCAAAGTCATCAACCTCGCTCTCTGCTCTGGAGCCATCTGGGTCCAGTGGCAAGGTGTAGATCAGGATGACTGGAGATGGCCCCAGATGCAGTGGGAGACTTTGGCCTTTTTAAGCTCAGGTCTTTAACAGGTCTCAGTTTGTCTGAGACAACACTCATTCAGTGATTAAGGCTAGGTAAGAAATGAGGCAAAAATGGCTTCTTTTACCTAGTCAAAAAAAATCAGTCTGGGAGGGGAAGACCCTCAGAGAATCTGGCTAAAATCGAAACGATTACTATTTATATTCAGTCTGAGCCATCAGAACCCAAAACAATGACCAAGCCTTTGAGAAAGAAGGACAGCCAACAACCTGTGAGTAGTAGTAGCTGCCCCACTGGG
This sequence comes from Trichosurus vulpecula, assembly GCF_011100635.1. Classification (NCBI taxonomy): domain Eukaryota; kingdom Metazoa; phylum Chordata; class Mammalia; order Diprotodontia; family Phalangeridae; genus Trichosurus; species Trichosurus vulpecula. Next base: position 155,193,971 of record NC_050581.1, read on the forward strand.
GACCCAACTGGCCAGTTCAAGTTGGTTAATACAGCTCCTTCCTTCCTTCCTTCCTTCCTTCCTTCCTTCCTTCCTTCCTTCCTTCCTTCCTTCCTGCCTTCCTTCCTTCCTTCCGTCCTTCCTTCCTTCCTTCCTTCGTTTCTTCCTTCTTCCCTCTCTCCCTTCCTTCCTTCTTTCCTTCCTCTCCCTCTTCTCCCTACCTCCTTTCCCTCTGTCCACATAGGGAATCATACCCTTACCTGAAGGTGTTCTGCCCAAAGGAATATAAATTTTGATCACTGAAACCTCACAAGATATCTTGGGGTTTATGGGCAAGATTTCTTTTTTTTTTTCCAGGACTGTGCCTTAAACCTAAATCACCTGGACTCTCACTGATTGGCCAACAATAGGTCCCAGCCCAAACCTACCTTGGTAATTATGAAGTAAGACCAGAAGGGTAGATAGGAGCCTGGTGGAGCCTGGCTCTGGAGGTCTCCAAATTCCCTTCCAAATTGATTCTGTGATTCTGATTCTGATAAGCACTGGTTAGACACCTTGCTGTGACCTGCATACTCTTGTTGGTGCTTCAGGCTGCCAAGGACCTTTGGGTGGTGCTTGGTCCATCTGTTGCCCCCATGATGTCTTTCTCCAACATTTATGCCAACTCCATTGGCAACCTATTTTTTTTCTACCAGCTCTGTTACTTTTCCATGAGTCATGACATGGCTGGCTTTCTGAGTCCTGTCCATCATAGCACCAGACCTTCTTTTTATCCTTTCTGGAGAGTCTGGATTCAATGGATGGGAATAAGGCCTTGGGATAGCAGAATGACAGATAACCACGTCAAGGACAGTTCCTATTTCTGCCAGGTTAGACTTTACATGTAGAACCAACCATATGAGTGTCTTTTTTTAATCTCTGAATTTCAGAGCCAATATCTCAAGGCATCTAGAATCAGAAGCACTGGCCCAAATAGTTATTGTCATTTATGGGATAGAATCACAGCAGCCAGCAGATGTTGGAGGGTGATAATATTTCCTGTTTGTAGGACTGAGAACAGTATTTCTGATGCTATTTTCTTGCAGTTCAGCCTCCTGAAACCATCCAGTGACAGCAGGCTAGTCATAGTCAAAGGCAGTAGAATTGGTGACTGCCTATATGTTCGGACATGAAGGGCTCTGAAAAGTCTCTTTAGCCCAAAATATCTTTGCTACAGATTGTGCCCCCAAATACTGATCTCCTTTGGGTCAAGGCTTATTCCAGGGAGAGCTTCTTACAATACAAATCTAGGAGAAGTAAGTCATTACCTTCTGTGAACACATTGGTCAGATTTGTTGAATCTAGCTGATATCTGGGTCCCAAGGAAATGGGGCATGGGGATATACACAGTCCTACCTAGACCTATCTGTTCCTGGGGCAAATTCACTTGGAAAAAGGGTCAGACCATGCAAAGGATAGTTCTACCATTTTGATATGGGTGCAATTGCTCCAGGAGGGGATGGTGTGGGCTCTGAGAGAGGGGTACCAATGGGATGGGACCCTAAGAGTGGCACAGAGATGTGCCACATGCTATTGGAAGATTGTTAGGTGAGGAGTGAAATAGATAATTAACACAAGGAGGAAGTATGCCCTCCTTATGTGGGAGTGTGCTGCTCTGGGGAAGAAATGACGATCCTAGCCCCCAGATGTCAGTGGCCTGAGGTGAAGCACTATTTACTCTGTGCAAGTTATAGCTCTGAAGATGGGTGAGTTTCAATGGAAGATCAGAACAGTCTAGAAGAAAGTATTGCTACCCCAGGAGGGCCAGCCCAGTGGGGAGGGGTATGGCATAGGGTGCAGAACAGTACAGGGGGTCTAAGTGGTAGTGGAAAGCACTGAAGAGATTCTTATCCTATTTCAGTTTTGCCCAGGACCAACCTCAGACCGGAGTTCATGGAGCTTTATCCTTGTCCTCTTAGTTGAGCAGAGCCTGGGCATGTCATTGTGTGAGAGTCTTTACTTGTCCCTCCTTTACCTAAGTCTACAGTGAAATGCCAAGATCCCTGGGAGACACCATGACATCTAGTCTAATCCCTTTATACTTCCAGTTTGAAAAGGTATTGGTGTGGTAAGACTTAAACTGATGCAAAGTGAAGTGAGCAGAACCTGGAAAATATTGTACACAGTAACAGCAATATTTTAAGATGATCAACTGTGAATGGCTTAGCTATTATCAGCAATACACTGTTCCAAGACAATCTCAAAGGACTCATGATGACAAATGCTATCCCAGGGCAGCTAGGTGGCACAGTGAGTAGAGCACAGGCCCTGGAGTCAGAAGGACCTGAGTTCAAATGTGACCTCAGACACTTGACACACTTACTAGCTGTGTGACCTTGGGAAAGTTGCTTGACCCCAATTGCCCTAAAAAAAAGAAAAAGAAAGAAAAAAAGAAAAATGCTATCTGACTCCAGAAAAAGAATTGATAGAATTTGAATACAGATGGAAGCATATACTATTTCTCTTTCTGTCTGTCTCTCTCTCTCTCCCTCTCTCTCTCTCCCGCATAAAATGACTAATATGGAAATGTTTTACATGATTGCACATGTATAACGTGTCATATTGCTTACCATCTCAGGGAGGGTGGTAGAGAGGTAGGAAGGGATAGAATTTGAAACTCATAACTTAAAAAAAACCACCCAAATGTTAAAATTGTTTTTACTTGTAATTGGGGAAAAATAAAATATGATTAAAAAAAGAAAAGGTCCAGATGTTCGCTGATATGTTATACCAGAGCCAATCACTGTCAATGGATCACAGAGACAGTGTGGGAAATAAGAATTAAGAGCTGAGAAACAAACAAACAAACAAATTGAGAGCAAAAGGTTAAGGGTTGTTAAACCTGAGATATGAGCCAGGAGGGGACCCAGGGCAATGGATCCTTGTATATATGCTACTTACTTAAAAGTCATGATTTCTTTGGTTCCCTTATTTGCTTCTGCCAGTTGGAAAAAGTGGTAACCATGGTTTTGAGTAAGGAGGATAATTAGAGGGGTGAGTGGGTGAATCTATATCTCTTCGTTAGGGTATGTTTATCAATGTATGTATGTATGCTTATATGTATGTATGTGAGTATATACATATATATATATACATATATATGTATATACTCACATACATGTATACAATACATTTGTTGGATGCACCTGAATTATGCATATTTATTCAGAAAGGCAACCTGGCATAGTAGATGGACTACTGAACTTGGAATTTAGAAGAGCTAGGTTCAAATTTTGCCTAGCTGTTTAATCATGGGCAAATCACTTAATCATTCTGAGCTTCAAAGACATATCATAAGTTATAGGTATTAGTGAAGGGAGTTCTCATGTTGGAGCAATCTCAGATCCTTGATGTGCTGAGGTATGTGTTCCCAGCCTTAGAATGTTCCTTAGGAGCCACTGGTCATAGGATCACAGGAGTGACAGCCATAAGGGACCTTGGAAACCTGCAATGCTATCATTTTACAAAGTTTCAGAAATTGAAGTGATTTACCCATGATTGCACAGAGAGAAAGCTGCAGAACCAGGCTCTGAATCCATGTGGTCTGACTCCAAATGCGATTCTTGAGTTTTAGTCAAAACTAAGCAATCAATGAGGGAGTACAGAAGGCTCAAGATGGGGAAAATGATCAGGAACCAAATCAATCATCAGAAGAACAGGCACACTTGGGTAAGTCACTTAACCCCAATTGTCCTGCCTTCCCCCCTCCAAAGAAACAAAAACAACAAAAAACCCAAGAAGAACAGGCACAAAGTGACCACAAAAAGACTTGGAAACTGCTGACTTTTTTGCCTTGGTCAGGAAGCCCCTATATCTACTTCCTTTTGGGGCAGGAGGCAGGTTATGGCCAAGCCAAGGTCTACAGACAAGAAGGAGCATGTAGCCCTGCTGGGAAAGGCTACTTAGAGTAGGCAGTAAGGGCCTGGAAGTGAGAACAGGATTCTCCCTTTACTCCATTTCTCCCTTATACCCTATGTTATACCATAGCTAACATCCAGCTGGGAAGTGTTCCCACTCATCTCCTGTCTCTCCTCCCTCAAGATACCATTATATAGACTAGCGATTCTCCACCTTTTTCCCTTTTGGTAGTCTAGTGAAGCCTATGGATTCCTTCTCAGAATAATACTTTAAATGAATAAAATAAAATACTTGTGATTACAAAGAAAACTAATAATATTGAAATACAGCTATCAAAATATTAAAAAACAAGTTCACAGAATCCAAGTTAAGAAAACCCTGAGTCATAGATTTGCTTTTGGTCTTAGCTTTCAGGTTTCCTGAGGTTTACTCTTTCAGAATATTTGAATACGAGTCTAATTACTGCAATTCCTCCGTTACAGATTTTTTTTTTGCCAAATGTGTTAAGTTTTGCTAAGTTTATAATTTTATCATGGTCCAGCCATTCCTGAATATGCAGCTTTATATAAAACAAAATGCAAATGAACATTTTGGCCCAAGACACCAGGCCTTTTCCCATCCTTTTAAAATAAGATCCCACCAGGGAAAATCCCCAGGAAAATCTAGATGGTTTTTAATCAAAGCCCCACCCAGGGAATGGTTGCAGTTCGGTCCGCCTAGAAGGCCAATCCCTTCCCCATCTTCTATAGAAATTTTGCCACTTTTTCTGGGCCAAGCTCAAATTCAGTCTCTTCCCTGAAGCTATCCCTTATTCCCTGTCAGCTGGGAAGGATGAATCCCTTCTCTAAATTCCCAAAGCGTCTTATTTCTCTGTCTCTTGTAGCATTCTGCTTTTTATTTTTCGACTATAAGAGGCAATACAGTGAAATGGAAAGACAACTCAATTGGAATCAAGAGAGACCGGGTTTCCAATCCAGTCTCTGATATTTCCTTGTTGACTAAACCTAGGAGAGTCATTTACCTCCTTTGAACCTTAGCTTCCTTATCTGTGAAATGGGGATCATAATAGCATCCCCCTCCTAGGTACTTTTAGGCTTGAAGACAATATAGAAATACTATTACAGCTGGTGTTTCTATTGGAAGGCAGTGTAACAGACTGGATAGAAAAATGGCCTTAAGACCAAGAAGACTGGGGTTCAAAGTCAGCCTCAGACACATATTACCCGAGTGACCCTGAGTGAGTCATTTAACGTCATGCTCTAGGATGGAGCAGCTCTCCAAGATTATGAATTACAAAACGGATGCCAATCTGCTCTGGCAGGGGGAGCAGTTCCCTGTGCCAATGAAGTCACAGGTCAGGGCACTGTCCCTAGAGCTATTTTCCCTACCAGACTATAATCACCTTCAAATTATATTGAATTTGCTTATTTATGTCTTGCTCCCCCCACCCAGGAGAATATATGGCAAGGACTGTTTTGTGTTTATTTGCCCTTGGTGCCTAACACAGAATCAGCAATGAATACAAGATTCATTACTCAATTGAATTCCCAGCATTGTACCAGCTAGCCCTGAGGCTCTCCATGTATTAGCTGCCAGTTTTGTGGGGCTGGGCATCAGCATAGGTCCCGCTCCACAGACAGGCCTGGGACCCCAAAGACCCAGAAGATCATCCAGCTCACCCCATGCACATCAGAAGTTTTTAATGACTGAGCATTTCAAGGATTATGGACCTGTCATGCACCACCACGAACTCTCTGCTGGCACCAGCTTTCCCCTTTGGAAAGCTAAAGAGAGTCGGAAAGCTTGTTGTTCAGATGTGCAGTGCCATAAAGAAGCTGATGAATCAATACTAGTCAACAGTGTGATGTGACTGCCAACAAAAGCTAAGGCTATTTTAGGCTGCATTAGGAGAGGCAGTGCCCAAGACTAGGGGAGTGAGAGTCCCACTATCTTCTCTCCTGGTCGGATGTGACTATTGTGTTCCATTCTGGCATGAAACCCAAACAGCAGAATGTCCAGAGGAAGGCAAGCAGAATCATGAAGTGCTGCAAGTTATGCCATGGGAGGATTGGCTGAAGGAACCAGAAATTTTTAGCATAGAGAAGAGATGACTCAGGGAAAGTGGAAGCCTCAAAGAGACCAATGTAGTATAATGTCAGGGGGAAAAAAACCCAACTTCATAATCATTGGCGCTATCCAAAAGTGGAATGGGCCATCTCTGGAGGTGGTGAGTTCCCCTTCACTGGAGGTCTCCAAAAAAAGCTGGTGACTGTTTGTCAGGTTTATTGCAAAGGTGAGGCCTGGGTAGGAATTGGTTGGCCTGGCTGTCCCCTGAGAACCTTTTCTGACAGGACTACCTGCTACAAGTTTCTCCCCTCTCTGTCCTCTATTCAGCTATCAAAGTGATATTCCTAAAGCACAGGTCTGACCATGTCACCCCCCTACCCAATTAACACCAATGGCTCCCTATTACCTCCAGGATCAAATAGAAAATCCGTCTGTTTTGGTGTTCAAAGCCTTTCATAAGCAATCCTTTCTGCCTTTCACGTCTTATTACACCTCACATTCCATATGCACTCTTTAACCCAGTGATACTTGCCTCCTTGTACCTCAAACAAAACACTCCATCTCCAGGAATTTTTCCTAGCTGTTCCCTAAGCCTGGAATACTTTCCCTCCTCATCTCTGCCTTCTGGCTTCCTTCAAATCTCAGTTAAAGTCCTGTCTTCTATAGGGAACTTTTCTTAATCCCTCTTAATTCCAGTGCCATTGCTCTATGGGTTATTCCCAATTGGTTCCATATATAGGTTGTTTGTATGTAAGTATTTTCATGTTGTCTTCCCCATTAGACCGTGAGGAGCAGCATGGGGCCAACACCAGAAGATTTGGGCAGCCCTGCAGGGTTGGAAGGATGAGTTGGCCTGCTATGTCTGTCCTCTGGCTGCACAGATTCCATGTCTGGGCAGCCCTTGTTGGGATTCCCTCAGAGGGTTCACTCTTCATGTTAATCACATATGGCTTTTTGTGGAAGACTATATCCTAGACTTATGTAGGAAATGTTCTCTTGCTACTTTGCTTACTATGCTATTTCATTAAATGCTTTTTCTATGAACTGGTTTTGTCACCTGACTATGAAGAGTCAACACCTTGTGGGGGCTTATGAGCTAGGGTTTCTAATTGCATGTAAACCCAAAGAGCACTGTTAGCCTGGGAGCCCTATTTGTTATATCTACAAACTTGGAAGTGCTCTGTTAGTTATAATTACTATTGTCCTTTATAATATACTATAGAATCCTGTTAATAACTGCGAGGTAGGAGTGATTATTCCACTTTGCAGAGGAAAAAACTGAGGCTAGTGATAGTGGTGTTAACTTAGGTATGATATAATTAAACATACAATAGGGTATATACAGGCAGCTAGGTGGTACCATAGTGCACAGAGCACCTGGCCCCCCAAAACCCTAAATGGGGTCACAAAGAGCTGGATGTGACTGAAAACAAGAAAGGTATATACACTAGGCCCAAAGAAGAGCTATGAGAAGGTACTTACCCCTGCTTCTTTGCACAAGTTGGGGATCATAAGCATGGAAAACTGCATGCAACGTCAGACTTTTTGGGGACTATTGGTTAGTTTTACTGAAATTTTTTCTCTTCCTCTTTCAATTCTTTATTATAAGGGATAGATACAGTAGGAAATGTTGGTGAATTAAAGCAAGATATCAATAATTTTTTTTAAAAAGGCATATAGTTCTTTGTATTCCCAAATTAAGGTTAGAATTAGGGATTCCTGTGTACTATTAGTATGTGCCAAAGGGACGAAGAGTAGAAAGTCTTGAAATAAGCACATATTTCTCTGTGATCTGCCCTCACTCTGCCAGAGGTAGAGATGTCAGGGCATTCTGGATACTGTTTTCACCCTAATCTAACCAGCAGCACATTCCAGGTTTTCATCATCTCTTGGATCTACATAGCGCCAAGTGAAGTTAGATTGAATCATCTCTTTGTTAGTGTATGTTTATCTCAAGTGGAAGAATTTGTGCCCTCTCCCTTCCCCACCACATTTTCTTATTTATCTGAATGATTTTAGTTATTCAGTTTTGGTGTATGTTGCTATTATTCCAATCTGTAGTCAAGCATGCCCAGGGGTGGTGGTGGGGTCTGACGTTGTTGCAACAGGTCCACAAATCCGTATGCACACTGGGCATTGTCATTTTCATGTTATTAGCTCTAATAAAGTGCTCTAGGAAATTTTTCAATGTTAGAAAGGGGTTTCCTATTCAAAATTGTTGAGAACCCCCAGTGTAGGAGAAAGAACAATGGACTGGAAGTGAGAGGTCCTGGGTTGCAACCCTTACCTCTGATGCTTAGTGTTTTTGCAACCTTGAACAGGCTCTTCATCTCTCTGGGCCTTAATCTTCTCATCTGTAAAATGTGAAGTGCTGGCCAATGTGAAGAGTTGGCCTTGGCCTTGGCCTCTAATATTTTTATAGCTGTAGATCTTTGAGTCAATTGTATCTAAGGTTCTAAATCTTCTGATCCACTGAACCCTCTTAAAAGATCCAACTGTCACTCAAACAAACAGGGTCCTTCTTTCCCATCCATTTTTTATTGGCATTAGATGCTTATCCCTTGTTGCAATTTCTGCTAATTTTTTGGCAAACCTAGCTCTCAATGGGCACTGGCTCTGAGAAACATTGCTAACTATCAGTTCATTTTAAAAGCTCCTGCCAGCTTAATGATGGGACCAAAAAACACCCTCCTTAGAAGGGGATAGTAGCTAGCTGGTACTCAGAGAAGATGCTCAGGGCAAGTAAACTGTGTAGTAAGTAACTATGCTGCATGGCATAGGGTGGTGCTGTTTAGTGGGGATGGTTAAGAAGAAGAGAGGATGGTAACCATAAAACTCTCCTTTGGGCAAGACAGGCTTAACAAGAGAAAGAGGATCAAGCCCAAGTAATACTTTGGATCTTGGGTAAGGGTATGGAAATATCTGTGTTGGGAAATGTTGGGAATTATCCCTTTATAGGGGTATGTTCTCTGTGTGTTATGGTAATTAGGGTGGGACTTTTTTGTTTTCTCTTTTAGAATGTTAAGGTAATCAAGTACCTTTGATGAGTCTTGCCTTTTAAATGTAATGCCAAGCAAAGTGGACTTTTTGCTATCTTTTGCTTCTTTGATTGAATCAAGAGTCTTTGACCTGCTTAAGAAACAAGAAAGCCTAGTTTGAGTCTCATGGTTGTGACACTCTCTGACCATGAGAAGGGTATATAAGATCTGAGGTTGGTGTTTTGTTTTGGGGCTCTCACTCACTGGAAGAATGTCATGTGATTTGACCAGATAAGAGTCTGGGTAGCCATTGTTAAAAGCCTCCCCCACAACCCCCGGCTTTGGAAACCCAGATGTTGGTGTTTGCCTCTCTGGCAACTATTGGTATGTTGCTTGGACAGACAGCTGGAAGCTTGTCTGTTGATTCATGCATATTTGCTCTGTTTATATAATGTATGCTTATAATTTCCATTTGTATTCTCTCTGAAGTTCAGGGTGCTGGCTTTTCCCCCTGAACTAAGTGAACAGTATATGTATGTTTAATTAAAGTGAGATTGTTAACCACTTAAAGTTGCTTTCCTTATAAAAGCTGATCAAAGAACCTGTGCTAGCAGCCTTTCTGTGTGCTCTTGTTGGTCTTTCATCCCCACAACAGCTGCCAGCAACATTGTTGTTACACCATGCAAGAGCATTTGGGAGGGGGGACAACTGTCCTTTCCTCCTTCCATCACATGTTTTAGGCACCATGTCCATGCTTGATAACCTACCTTGGAATAGGGGGAGCGATGTTGAGCAGATGAGTGTGGGGTTACTGTTGGTTGAATATATAGTTTAAATACATCTTTTGGACACTTCATCTTAGAGTCATTCTTAACTCTTCCTTCTCATTGAATGAATTGCCAATTCTTGCTTATTTGCCCATCATATCCCTAGCCTCTGTTCTCTTTTCTCTATTAAGACCACAACATTTTAACTCAGGCTCTAATAACCTCTCAATTAGACTATTGCAATAACTTGCATCCAATATCTCTTTCCAATGTATCCTGCATGCAGATACCAAATGGATACTCACAATGCATAATTTTGATCATGATACCATGCTCAAGAAACATCAATGGCTCCCTATTGCCTCCAGGATAAATAATTTCCATCCATTCTTCTTTTCAGGATTATTATACCTTATTCCCTTTGAAACACTCTCTATTCCAGCCTAAATGGCCAACTTGCTATTTATTGTACATATTTCATCTCCTATATCTCTGCTTTTTTACAAGCTATTCCTCATGCCTAAAATGCTCTCTCTTGTCCATCTTTCAGAACCCTGACTTCTATCAAGGCTCAGCTCAAGTCCCAGCTCATACAGGAGGCTTTTCTTGATTCCTTTAGTTATTAATATTCTTTTCTTCTTAAAATGACTGCATATATTTTGTGTTTACTTACTTGTGTATATGCTGTATCTTGCAGTAGAATGTATGCTTCTTAAGGGCAGAGAATGTTTTGTCTCAGTGCTTAACCATGCCTGGCACAAGTAAACATTTGTTGAGTTGAACTGAATTGAATTAAAGATTTTTTTGGAATGTTGTCCTCTCATGCTGTGGATATGTTGGAGAGTCCCCAAAATAATGGCAAGGTATTGATTTGGATTAATCAACAGCATTCATAGAATTAATCTATAGAGTTTACAGAATAGTAGAATCTCAAAATTGGAAGAAACCCCTGGGATTAGTCCAATCCATGCCTAAATGTGTTCCATGACATAGACAACTTTTCTATGACATAGCCAGTCTTTGTCTGAAGACTTTCAGTGAGGGGGAGCCCACTGCCTCCTAGGACCCCAGTTCTGTTTTGAGGCAGTTCTAATTGTAAGGAAATTGGCTCTGAGATCAAACTGATATTGGGCTCATTGTAATTTCTGCCCATTGTGCTGCCCTCAAGGGCCAAGCTGAGCCAATCTTAATTCCTCTGTCCCAAGAGAGCACCTAGCAACACATACTATTTATATAATCTTAATATTTGATTCAACAAACATTTATTTAAATAAACCAGCTTTGTAATACACTTAAATTCTGGTCAGCCATACAATCAAATAGAAATCGCAGTCTTTAAGGGCAGTTTTCCAAAAGTTTTTAAATCTTTTCTTTTTTGCTTAAATCTTTCTAGTTTTTCATGTGAGGAAAATAATAGACCCACAGACTTTTCTCTGCTCCATCTCCCCTATTCATAGTGGAGAAATATTTTTTTCTGTCTTAGGGGAGCATGGGTTGATTTCCCCAAAAAGTGTCAGTGGCTTCTTGAGCCGTAGCATTGTAGAATCTTAGAGATGGATGGGGTGTTAGAGACTGCCCCTCATGGTTAATTATTCTAAGCTTGATCAAGTAAGCTTTTAAGATGAAATTTTTTTCTCTTTTGTGGGTCCAATTCCCACAAGGTTATCAAGTGAAGTGAAGTTATGCCCTGACTTCTTCCTAGATTTTGTCAGCCAATGGCACCAAGCTGATACCTTCTTCCCTTCTTGAAGAGGTAAGGGGAGAGAGAAAAGGATGATGGCTGTCTTCTAGTATTTGGAATGATTATTATTTGGAAGAGGGATTATGCTTCTGTTTGGTCCCCACAAGCAAAACTAGGAACAGTGAGGGAAAGCTACAGAAAGGCAAATTTAGGTTTGATGGAACAACAACAGCCTCCCTCCTTCTTTCTCATACAACATTTCAATGATTAGAACTGTCCAAAAGTGAACTAGACTGCCCACTCATTTCTGTGTCTTTGAATAAAGGTTAGATGTCTGCTTGTTGGATGTGTTGTAGTGGGAATTCTTTTTCAGGTAGGTCAGTAAATAGCCTCTGAGATCTCTATCAACTTTGAAATTATGTGATTTTGTGACACATTCTGCTCAGCTCCAAGTGGGGACCTGAGTGGGGGGCCAAAAAATTAAGGCCCCATGTCCAAGTTTTCTAGGAGTGGTCAAATGCTTTAAAAAAAATCTCTAGAGTGCCTGGGTTGCATTTGCTGGCTTCTTCTCTTAGACCATTTAGTTTCAAAAAAATACCGCCTACCCCCTGGCCTGGTGGTTTGCTTTCATAGTTTCTATTTTTAATCCTATAATCAGACACATGTTTATTTTACGGAAACAAACTCTCGAGACTCAAGTCTTTTCCCCCCCTGGCACAAATGAGTATAGGCCAAGAATGCCTAGTGTATATTTATATAGAAAGCAAGCATGATTGGATAAGACAGATGAAGCCACTAACTTTATGAATGTCTTGGGCTTCTTTGAACATTCAGATGGAGTTATTAATTTGCTTTCTATTTTTATTGGTGTTGGTTAGACAGTTAGTAAATCTACTTGGCAGTTAATGGGAGGCTTTGAGAGGACTTTCAGAGGCCAATAAATCTATGACCCTGCCTTTAGGCCATTCTGCATATTAACTGCTTTGATACTTCTGGGGCTGCTAGTACTAGTGCTGCTGCTGCTGCTGCTACTGTTGTCACACAGGTGGTAAATGTCCGTGATGGGGTTTGAACTCACATTCTCTAATTCCAAGTCTAGCACTCTTTCCCTTACACTAATAATAATGATAACAACTGACATTTATACAGTGGTTTAAAGTTTGCAAAGTACTTTACATCTGTTATCTCAATTGAGCTTCCTGGTAACCCTGTGGGTCTTATATAAAAAAAACTCTTCATGGAAAGTGATTGTTTTCTCATCTCTCAGAAATCAGCTGGTGTTCTGTAACCAGTATAATCTGAGGACTTCCAATGGCTAAGGAAGCCAAGTCTAGGTGGAACATTCTTGGGAAATATACTTTCATGTCCTCTGCAAGACAATTATTGTTGTCACTCAGCCTTGCTTTCTCTGGGAGGAATATGAAAGATTCCCTTCACACTATTCTTCCTCAAAAGTCCTCCTTATTTACTTGCCAAAAGTCTTTCATTTGTCTTTTCTTTAATGATCCTTGAGTTTTCTTTGCCTCTATTAAGTGGCTGAACATAGACCTAGGTTATCTCTGAATGACTGTTATGAGCTAAACAGAGATAGTTGAAGAGAAAGCATTTATTTGGCTATGGTGGAATAACAAGATATGCATCTGTGATGGCTGTGATGGTCATTAACTTTACCCTTTCCAAGCTGTGTAGGTCATGTAGAATCTTGTTAAGTGAGAGGGGTGGTCAGTTTCTTGCTTTACCAGGACTACTTGGCCCTGATAATGTCAAAATCGCAGCTACTTTGATGGCACAGACAGACAAGATTCCCTAAAGACACAGACAAGACAATTGTGCCTAAGATCCTAGGATGAGCCCTAAAATCTGGTGCACCAAGAGTATGAAGGGTATGTGCATTCCCAGGTCTAAATGGGTGTCATGGAAGAATTAGATGAGTAAATCAATGCTGAAAAAAAAATAGTAGTGATTTTATTTGGTGAGTTTAAGAGAAAGTCCAAAAGAGAAGGCTATGTGGCTTAGAGGTATCCAAAGGAACTGGAGGCAGGAGCAAGAGAGGTTCCAAAGGCAACCATCTCACCCCATCAAAATGAGCCCACATCTGACACTTCAAAAGAAAGGATTGTCTCACACTGGGAATGGAACTGGCACCTTCGAGGTGGGATTGGTGTAATGTATTGTCTTCTTTAGGACCTTTTCATAGGGAGAAGTTTAGTGCTCAAGAGGACAGAAAAAAGATCTTTTAAATAAAGGAAAATAGCTAAATCAACTTTTAATGGATGTAAGATTTTGCCGCTGCTATAGGTATATTTTAATGTGTAAAAGGGAGTAGGAAAATAATTTTGGTTTAATAAATATTGCCATGGGATTTGAGCAGTTTTGGACAGAAACGGTGGTCAGCTTATTCAAATAAGCTTGTGAATGATATAAAACATAACCAGGAATGTAGGCAGGTATGTCTCTGGCATGAGGATGTTCATGGCATGATGGTAAAAAGGAGTTCACAATGATGTAGGAAGAGGCTGCTCTCAGAACTTGGTTACACCAAGATCTTCCTGGGACTCGTAGTTCTATGCTTGAAGGCATCTTGGATAGCTCCAGGGTCTGTGTTCTTCAGGTATTTTATAGGGAAGGGAGAACTGGTTTCACACACCTCTCCCCCCATGTCACCAGTATGCTGATACCAATCAACTGGAAAACTTTAAGCTTCTAGCCTATATAATTGAATATTCCATACATGATAGGGTTATGGATATGAGACAATGTAGAAAGGAAAAGATTCCAGGGAGGAGAAGGGGGCGTGGCTGGGGAAAGTCTGTAGGATGAAGAAAAACTGAGCATGAAAAACCTGGTATCTTAGAAGATTATATCCATGGGGGAAACTAGGCATCTTTATATTAGAAGTGGGTCAGATTTGTGAATTTCACAGGACAAAGTCCATGACAAAAACTTTCTATCCTCAGTGAAAGACGATTGGAGGGAGATACAGAGCCAGATATTTTGGAAAAAATAACCAGAGGTGAGAAAGCTACCTAATGATTATTCACGTACTTTGGCTACATGGGTGGCAACTACTTCTGTTTATCACCTCAAATGATAAAAAACTGTCTATGCATATCTACTAACTTAGATACCATAGAGAATAGCTTCTAAATAGGAAAAAATAGCAGTAGAAATGTCCAATAAGGAAAAATACAAGAAAGAGATCATCAATTAAACATATATATATATATACATATATATATATAGATATATGTATATATGTACAATTGCACATAGAAATTGTACCAGAAGGAGAGAAACTTGACTTTATAGATATCCATGAAACTTCAAGGTATGGGGTTTGTGACTGGGATGTTACTCTACAAAGATAATTCAAAACGAATAAAATAAATACAAGGGGAGAGGTAGGGTGGGGTAGCACGGACCATAAGAAGACAGACTTATGTAAAGAAATCTAGGAACCAGAGTGGAAAACATATGATAGAGAGCATTTGGGGAAGATCAACGGGGACAAATGAAATTATCATTGTTATGAGAATATGCTATACTCTGCTTGGACAGAAGAAAGATTCAAAGATTTTGGGTAATTGATTGTTATCCTGTCATGAAGATTTGAAATCGTTATGATCTACTGAAGCTCTGCTCCCCAAAATGGAACAGTTAGTAAATTTCTTGGCTTGGCTTAAAGATAAGTTTATTCTTCAAAAAGACAAGGAAGAAACAAATGGGGCTGCCATCTTGGACCTATTCCTGACCATCAAAGAGATTCTGGTGACTGAAAGAGGAATGAGGGGGACACTGGGGTTAAGAGAACACTTAATTTTAGACTTTGTAACAGAGAAGAAAATCAAGTATAAACTGTCATGTACCTGAGTTTTTTTTAAGAAAATAGATTTCAAAAGGTTTGGAGAAAGGATGGGTGGAATCCCATGGATGAAAATTATATAGGACAAAAAAATCAACCTGGGACTGATGGGAAATACTCAGCAATGAAAATTTTAAGACACAAAGAGAAACAGCTCAGATAAGAAAGAAAAAAGAACTTGGCCTAAAGAGGGCATTGTGAACATACAGAGAAATATTAGCAAACTTAGACTAAAAACAATGCATGGCAGATGGAAGCAAGGCTGGGCAGTAGCAGGTCCACTGTATTCTTACCTGATTGGACCATAGCTGAAAGATGGTGTTCACTTTTGGGTACAATATCTTAGGAAGGACATTGATTGGCTGGTGAGCCTCCACAGGAGGCTGACTAGGATAATAATCATAAGAAGAACAATGGCTATCATTTATATAGCACTTTAAGGTTTGTAAAGCACTTTACAAATATTATTTTATCCTTATAAGAGGCAGGTGCTATTTATTATCACCCCTACTTAATATATGAGGAAACTGAGGCAAACAGTGGTTAAGCAACTTGCCCAGGGCCATGCAGTGAGTTCCTGAGGCTGGATCTGGACATCAAGTCCCTTTTTCTATCCACTTCTAAGATGGCCAAAGGTCTGGAGATCATACAACAGGAAATCATATTCCATTTAATTCCATCAAGATCTATAAACACTAAGTGCTTATGGTATATGCTAAGTATATATATGTCAAAGGAAGAGATTTGAACCCATGTCTTTCTAACTCTATGGAGGGGAAAGAACAATGAAGTCAGAAGACTTGGGTTCAAATCCCACCTCTGAAGCTTCCTATCAGTTTACCTTGGGACAAGTCACTTAATGTCCCAGAGCCTCAGTTTTCCTCATCTGTAGAATCAAGGTGTTGAATCACAACTGTGGAAGAAGATGATGAAACCTGCTTCTCATCTCTTGGTAGAGGGGCAATGGATCAGAGGTGTAGAATGAGGCAAGTTCTCTGATGAGGTCAAAGTGGGAGTTTGTTTTCCTTAACTAAGAAGACCTGGGGGGATATGGTGGTTGTCTTCAAGTATTTGAAGGGATTAAATGTGTTCTATTTGCCCTCAAAAGACAAAATCAGGAGCCACGGATGGAAATAAAAGAGAGGTTGATCCGGGCTCAAAATCAGAAGAAATTTCCTAACAGTTCAAGCTCTACAAGAGTAGGATGGGCTGCCTTGGAGGCAGGATCTCCTTCCCACTGGAGGATGTATGTGAAGGGTAGACAACCTCTTTTCTGTACCAGTTAAATTGGGCGGCCTCTGAAATACCTTCAAATTCCGAGATTCTGTGAGTGTAAGATTTTGTGGTCTTTTGTCTTGAATTCCAGCTTTCCCAATTTTCACCTGTGTGACCCTGGGCAAATCACTTATTGCCTCATACCTTCCATTTTCTCATCTGCAAAATAGGAATAATAAATCATACTAATGCTAATTACTTCTCAAGATTAATGCTCTCAAAGGAAAATGCTTTGTAAATGATAAAGTTCTAAATAAATGTGAGCAGTTACTATGTGCTTAGTGCTCTGAGAATAACTTAGTTTCGAATGGAAGAATTTGGTACCAATTTAGTATCCTTTTTGGAAATCAAAGGAATTATAGATTTAGAGCTGGAAGGACCCTACAGGTCATTTACTCTTATGCTCATTTTTGTTGTTGTTCAGTCATTTTCAGTCATGTCTGACTTTTTGTGACCCCCCTCTCCGGTTTTTCTGGGCAAAGTTACCAGAGTGGTTTTTCTTTTTCTGTCTCCAACTCATTTTACAGATGAGGAAACTGAGGCAAACAGGGTTAAGTGACTTGCCTAGGGTCACACAGCTAGCAAGTGTCTGAGGCCAGATTTAAACCCAGATCTTCCTGACTCTGGGCCTGGTGCTCTGTCCACTGTGCCATATAACTGCCCTTCTGTCATTTTACATATGAGGAAAATGAGGCCCAAAGAAGTTATGATTACATAGGTAGTAAGTAGCAGTGAGGAATCTGAATCCAGGTAATAAGATCATAGAATCAAATGAGAATATAAGAAAAGCTTAAAGGAGGTTCCTTTGGATCCAAATTCAGTAGCCTCTATGCTATATATAGCACACTGCCTTTTATATCTCTCTTTCTCCCTTTAAGGGAAAGGGCCCGCTCTAAGCAGACTGTATTATAAGATGCTTTGAGAGCGAAGTTGAGAAAGGGTCCCCACACCCCAAAATACCACTTCTGTACAGCTGAAATTTTCTCATCTGTAAAACGAAGGGGCTGGACCAGTTATCTCTAGGGTTCTCCCAACTGTAAATCTATAATTCAATGATCATAGGCATACATTGGGTGCAGGCCAAATGTACCTCTGTGCCTCTGATGCCAGCTAGAAATAGCTGCAAAGATCAATGAATCTGAGTGTTTAGCACTTGACGACGAGGGAATCCTACAAGCCTCTGTGTTTATCTTTATCTGACTTTCTCTTGATTGGTGTATTCAAAAATGACTAAGATCTGCTTCTTTAGATTGGTGTATTTACAGCAACATTTCTGTTTTTGAGATGATGTATAGCTTCTCTTTCTTGCTGTTTTGTTTTCATTATTCAGAACTTCTGTTCAGTTTTCTTACATTACAAGTATTCAGGTTTTTTGACTTTTCATGTTCTTCTGGGAGGTTTACGATCCTTAATTTATCTTTATGCATTCTGTCTTAGAGATCAATGTATTTTGCCTGTGTAGAGATCATTTAACTTTATTACTTTTTGCTTCTCTCAGATTGTCCTTTAGTTCATATATTCATATTCCAAATCTGCTGTTCATTCCTTGGCTTCTTTGGAGAGAATTGCCACTGTGAATTCAAGTTTTTCCTATTGTGCTAATTATTTCTGCTACAGGCCATACCTTCTGGCCTTGGTTCTCTTACAACTTCTCTCAAGATGCTAATGTCTCTTTTGAACCACTGGAAACTCTTGTTGTTACTCCAATGCCCTCTTGGGAATCCACAGGTTTCTTTGTGTCATCAGGTATTGGTTTAATTTTCTTTGTTTTTCAATATTTATTTAGAGAAGGTTGTAATCTCTTAGATGTCTTAGTACTCATCTTCTAATTTTAGTATCTTCTCTATTGATTTATCTGCTTGTGCTCTAGATTTTTACCTGAATTTTCTTCCTTCTGAGATACTTGGTGGTTTTAGTTTCTTTTTCCTTAGATATCTCTGTCACTTACTTTCTGAATCTTTCGCTTTGATGGTGAGTTTACCCCTGGGGTTAGATCTAAAACTGCTCTCAGTCTCCCTTCTACACTGGGTAATTTGTTTTTCATTAATCTTGGTCCCTGCTCCAGGTAGCTTTGGGAAGATATAGAACTGGCCCCAGATGGATTCAACTCCCTTTTTCTTTAGGTCAAATTGGCACACTGTCCCCTGCCCCAGTCCGCTTAATTGTCCAGTTCTCTGGCTGGGTAGAGGAAGCATCAGCTGTGTATTGGAGGATTGGAGGAGAACTGGGTTGGTGGTTGGCTGTTGCAGTCAGTGTCTTTGCAGCCTTGAGGTTTCTTAGCCTAGTGGTCATCCCATGTAGGAGGGAATTGTGATTTCTTCCACCTCTCCCTCCCCCAGTAGCTTCTCCTTCTTTGCACATGACTGGGCAGAGTCTATGTCTGCTGCTTGTTGCACCAGGTTGTAAGAGGAATGGCAGGATAAAATACACCAGCAGAGACTGTAGCAGGAGGGCTTTCTCTGAGTGGGGTCCAGAACACAAGTCCACAGGTTGATTTTCGAAAAACAGTAACTGTTGGGGGAGGAGTGCTAAGTAAGTGCATTAAAGATTAACTTTCTCCATTGTTAATTCATAAAGCTATTACCTTGTTGGACTTCTTGCTTCTTGTCATGTGACAATATCTGTAATTGTTCTACCTGGGATGCATAATTCCTTTTTTCTATTTTTTTTGAGAGTTAGAGGAGAATGTAGAAAATGATTGGTCCTCCATCTTGTTGGTCATGTGACCTGGAAAAAACTAACAGTTGTAAAAAACTAACCCCCTTTGTCTTCTCAGGTGTAAAGTACCCTTTCCCATAGCCATAGGCTTGCTGTTGTGGGTGGCTTACCTCTCTTAAATACGAGCTGTTTTCCCTCCCAGAACCAGAACAACTGGAGCTAAAGTAACAGGAGACAGTTGGGTCACATGTGTCCTCAATATTCTTTGTCCAGCAGGTTTGTTTGTATATTGTCAATGAATTCAGTGGTCAGATCACCTGAGGCTGGGGATGGAGGTAGAACACCTCTATTTCCTGGAATCCCAGAGCTATCTATACCTCCAGGCTGAGACTCTTATATTTTCTTTGTAAGTGGTTGATCAGCCGTGGTCAGACCATGACTGGAGTCTGAGAGACATGCCAAATTACCAATGTAATGGAACCAATTGGAAGGCACTTCTGACTCAGGAAACACAGATAGAAATCAGTGCTCTTCGCAAACAGGAGGCAGGAGGGGTTTGTTTTTCAGATTAGGCATTGTTCACTAGACCCTGCTGCTTGACATCCCTCCCATTGCTCATCCAAACATCTCCCTCCTTGCATTTGTGAATGATGCCATTCCATTGGGTCCCTTCAGGAGCAAAGAGGGCTGTAAAGGACAGGTGGTATGGTCATTGCCTTTGACGCTCCCCTGGCTGGGCTGAGCAGCTCTCTGGAGCTAGCTGCCCTAGCTCAAGGGGCCTTTCTTTGGGAAAATATCAGATTATGAGAGAAACATTTCTGTGCAGAAATGGCAAAACTAAAAAAGCACTGTAAGCAAGAAAACACTCCTGCCGTGCCAAGAAACACAATTCCCTGGGATTTTCGGCCTTTTGTGAAAGTGGGTCTGAGCTCCATGGAAAATGTGTCCTTCTCCCCAAGGGGAGTGTGTGTGTATGCATATGGTATATGTGTGCATGTATGTATATATGTGTATGTGTTTATCCATGTCTATGTATGTACGTGTGTATATTTATATGTGTATGTAGTGGTGTATGCATGTGGTATATTGAGCATGTGTGTATGTTGTACCAAAAGCGAGTGAGACACACCACAGAGTATAAGTTTTAAGTGGAGAATTTATTAGCCAGCAGCCATCGGGGTACAGCACCACAAATCAATGGCAAATGTGTTGGGGTGATGGCTTGGCTTATATAGGATATGGGGGTACAGAGTGGGGGGAAAAACAGGAACAAAGGTCCTGGCTGATCAAAAGATTCAGTCAGGTTATTGTACTAATGGGATAATCTCATTTACATTCCTTGGTGGAGTCACGGAGTCCCAGGGATATCTCCCAGGAAGGGTCTGTCAAGTTATCTCTCAGTGGGATGGTCCTATCTATTGACATTCCTTGGATGAGCCACAGAGTCCCAGGGGGTTTGCTAAATGCCAAAGATATCTGAGTCCATTCTTTCTGGGGGTGCTTGTCAGTAGCTAGGGGTTTCTCAGGGGTTCCTAATTTTCCTTGTATTACATTTATATATGTATATTTTTATCCATGTCTGTGTATGTGTATGTGTATATGTGTACATAGTGTGTGTGTGTGTGTGTACTTATTTAGGCAGGTAGGTGGGGTAGTGAATAGAGTGTTGGATTTGGAATCAGGAAAAGCCAAATTCAAATCTTGCCTCAGTTTTTCCTAGCTTTGTGAGCCTGGGCAAATTATTTGCCCTTGATCAGCTTGGTTTTGTTCGTCTGTAAAATGGGGATGATAATGGTACCTATTTCAAGAGGTTGTTGTGATGATCAAACAACATAACATGTGCAGTAAAGGATTTAACCTGGATCCTGACTTTTCTAGCCAGTCTTTGCTGCTGCTATTGTTGGGTGGGGGGAAGAAAGAGAATGGAACCACCATGTGTGGACTGGGTTTGGTGCTTATGTTTCCCATACGCCAAGGAAAGACTGTGACCATAGTGTATGGGACAGAATTTTTAAATAATAGGAGAGACATCTTTAAGAGAAACAAAGTAAATTTATTCTACAAACCTTGCAAGATTCAGGCACACCTCCATAATGGAGGAGGTGAGGTAAAAGGGAACCTGCCTTAATTTATAGTCTTAATGAAAAAGATTCCCACCCACCTCTATCCCTTCTCACCATTGTCTGGGGGGGGGGTGGGCTTACAGTCTAGGCGTGAAAACTACACAGAGGACCAAGATTGATCCGGTTCGTTCAGGTTTTTCCCTATCAGAACTCAACTGCCAGGGTGGCATCTGAAAGTCTAGGTGGGGGAAGGAGAGACCCTTCCTGGAGCAGAGAACAAATAGCTCACAGGAAGTTCATTATCTTCTAACCTCTGAGAGAGAGAGAGGGAAGGGCTTGCCTTCCAAAATTACAAGGCCAAATCCCAAAACCTCTCCATTAGACACACCCTGTGAAGTCTTCACAATTATCCGTCCCATGCAATAGTGATCTTCTCTCTCCACCCCAAATCAATATCATTGACCTCATCAGGGACTCCTCATCAGTATCAGGAATCCCCCATTAAGGGGCCACCAGTTGCCCTCATCAGTGCTTCCCAAGTAGTGCCAGCAGTCACACTCATTAAGAACACCCCACCTGTGAACCAGCATCAGCGACTGCTATTAGCAAATAGCCAATGTCATGGAATCTCTGAATGAAGAACTTCTTTTGGCTTCAGTTTCTTCATTGATAAAATGAGGGAGTTAAACTAGAAAAAAAGGAAGTCTTTTTAATACCTTAAGGCACTGTATTTGGTAAATAGGAGCTCAATGAATATCTATTGAAATATAATTAATTAAACTTGCCTCCACACTCTGGCAAATATCTGTGGGGAAGATCCGTCTGCTTTACTGCCTAAGGCTCACATCATCAGCCTCATTCTCTTTTATGTTATTCAAGACCCCACAATACAGCTTGTCAATAAACAGTTTAAAAGTACCCATTATGTGCCAGGCACTCTGTCAAATGCTGGGGATACCAACATGAAAATGAAAGACAGTCTTTGCTTCAAGGTCCTTCAAGTGGGGGAACAGGACACTCAAAAGAAAGCTAAAAAGGGGTGGGGGAGGGGGATGGAAGATAAGGTAAAGAAGTCCAGAATGAGGGCAGCTGGGTCAGATTGAAATGTCTGAAGAGCTTAAGGCTCTGCCCTCCAATCAGGGGGCAGAGGATACTGATGTGTGTGTGTGTGTGTGTGTGTGTGTGTGTGTGTGTGTGTGTGTGTGTGTGTGTATAACAAGCGTGATGGGATCTTTAAGGTGATGAGGATGGAAGCTACAGAAGAGAGAGGAGAAAAGCCTTTCTCTGCTCCTCCTAAAGAAGTGATTCTCCCACCTTCTAGCAAACCTAGGGAGTCCTTCCTTTCACACCTTATGGCATTTTTGACTTATGGATGGGAGAAATGGACTGATTAAGTGATAATTACTGAAGAGGTCTGCCCTTCAATCATCTGCCTAGAAGTTAAGTTGCTCTATAAGAATCTGCTGAAGTCATTGGCATCAGGGTGGTATTGAAGAAGGGAAAACTTGAGGTGACCTGGGCCAGTGGAAACAAACAAACAAAATGAATCCTGGGATGGCATTTGGGAGTCCTGCTTTTCTTCTTGGTAATCTCTTCATTGCTGTTGGCAAATCTCTTAATCCTGATGGTTCTTCTGTTTCCTCATCTCGGGGTATGGTAATACCTTTCTTTAACTTGATAAAGTTCTGAGGATGAAATGAACAAACGGATGTGAGAAAAAAACTTTGAGAAGTTAGAGTATTCAACATAGTGTGAGGGAGAGGAAGGAGAGGAAAAAGGAGAGGGAGACGGAGAGGGAGAGGGAGGAGAATGAGATAGCTCCATTGGTACATGGGCCCTGAGCTGGGTACCAGCAGCAGGGATGAAGCAGAAAGACCTCCTTAGGGTGGTGGGATAATAGTTAAAGCAGTAAGCCATCACTGTGCTTGTAATCACCCTGGTATTGGCAAAGTCAATTGCAGAATTTCCTAGTGAGAAGAGACCCCAGTGGCCATCCGGCCCAACCTGTGGCTGACCAAGAATATTCTTCACAGCATCCCCAACAAACAAGCTTCCAGTTTTTTCTTGGGGAACTCCAGGGAGAGTGAGCACAGTCCTCCATGAGGCAGCCCACTCTGGTTTTGCACATCTCTAATTGCTGGGAAATTCTTCCTCACATTCAGTTTAAGTGTGTCTCTGGGCAATTATTAGCCACTGCTCTTCCTTCTGCCCTCCATGATCAAGTAAAACACATGTAATCCACAGTCTTTCTGATAACCCTTCAAATACTTGAAGATGGCTATCATGCTCTGTATTAGGAGGGCAGAGTTTATAATCTCAAAGAGGATCATAAACATGTCTGAAACGTTCGGAACCGCCGGATATAAGAAACTCTCAAAGTAGAAGGCAGAAGAATCAAAACATTTATTTAGGCTCCACAGTAACCAACCCATGAACCAGCAACCCCATTTTGATATATTGATCAAAAGCTTCCAGGCCCAATAAGTACGCCTTGAAAGAGTAACCAGGAGGCTACAGAGAAGCATGATTGCGTAAAGCAAAATCATGTTTCCCCCTCTATGGTAATAAGATTACCCACTGGCCTGAAGTCTTTGTTCAGCTTTCTCCCGTAGGTCAGCTCTGCTACTAGCAGCTCCTGCTTCAGCTGTGGCTGTGGCTGTAACTGTAGCTGTAACTGTCGCTGTAACTGTCGCTGGCTCCAACCGGAAAAGGAAAAGAAGATCTTCAAGCTGTCCTCTCCCCTCTTATAGAGTTTTTGACATCATCAAGCACCGCCTGAACGACCAGGGCCGATTGGTTCTTGACTTGGCCCCTCCCCCTAGCGTAGCCGTTAACACCTCCCCTCAGCCAGCCCCATGACTCATCACACAGGAAGTTATCTGCTTCCTGGAATGCTCTTTGGGCTTCCTGCCCCGGAAGAGCAAGCCACAGTGTCCAGAGGCTCAATGAGGTAAGCTGGGTCATTCAAAGAAAACAAAGGCCATTCTGGCTACATGCTCTCCCTAACTTATGTCCTGGCTAAAAATTCCCAGTTCCTTCAGCCAGAACTGAAGCCAAATCCTCTCATTTGCATGGAAGAAGTGCATTAGTATGTAGCTTGTTAGGACCGTGATAGGATCCTCAGTTTGGGGTTGGAAGGGAATTTAGAGAGATAATCTAGTCCAATCCCCTCATTCCCTAAATGAGGAAATTGCATCCCAGAGAGGTCGTCACTTACCCAAGGTCACACAGATGTTCAATAGTAGAATCACGATTTGAACCCAGGCTCTCTGACTTCAAATCCCATGTTCTTTCTGTTTCTACCCAGTGTCTGTCTAGATTAGGACACAACAGAGCTGATTTTGTTAGCCTTATGACTTGCTGAGTATCATGGACGTTTTGCCAGAGTGACTCCAGTAAATGATCCTCATGTGCCTGCTGCTTCTGTCCCAGCAGAACTTACTGCCTATTTATTTTATTTACTGAGGTTTATGTACAAGATTATTTTTCTCTCATTTTTTTCTTGCCTGTAAGATCAATGTGCTTGAAATCAATATGTTTAAGTGATCTTTTGGTCCATTAAAATTCAGGATCTTATTAAATATTGTCTGATTCTAGATGAGAGGATGAGTTGGTTGACTCTCTTCTTTTCCTAGAAGTCAAGTGCAAACATGTATGACTAGTATATTGTATCAGTCTCATTTATTTCTGCACTTACAGATTAAGGCATTATGGGATTTATGACCTGGAAGAGACTGGAAGAAACATATTCATTTTATTTAGGAGGAAATTAAAATAGTGTAAAGAACAAAGGACTTGGAATTAGAAGAACTGGTTCCCACATTTACTAGCTTGTATGATTTTGGGTAAATAACTTAATTTCCCCGAGTTTCAATTTCTTAAGTATGAAATGAAGAGATTAGACTATATGGCTTGTTCCAACTCTATTAGTCTATGCAGCATAGATGAGTAAAGTGCCTTGCACGGGATTATTCAGGTAGCAGGTGGAAGTTTCAAAGTTAGAACCTAAGGCTCCTAATTCTAAATCTAGTGCTTTTCTAGCTCTTCAAGAAGTTCAAACATTTTATAAACTCTCCCTTGGCTTCCTGGAAATACATTAGACTTGTTCATTCTTCTAGGCAATATTAACACAAGCAAGCCAGTTTAGACAAGAATGAACAGTTGAATCTAGATAGTCAGCAGTTAGAGAATTGAATATCAGATGCTACTCCTTGCCTTCCCCCAATCCCACCCGTGACTGGCAGGATGGGGTTCCTCAGAGGGATGGATGCCAGCAACTGCTTTTATCTTTCCAGGGATAACCTTGTTGGGGGGTTACTTTCCTACCCTTAAAACCCCTGAACCCCTACCACTATATTTCCTATTAACAAATGAGCCAGATGACATAATTAACTCTTAACAAAAGCATTTACTAAAGCAAAACGATTATTGCATTCACCAATAAACTTGGGGCATACCTTATCAGTGCATAGAGTCTCCAGCGAGAAAAGTAGGCATGCACTTGGTAGTAAGGCACACATGTAGTGAACATATATGACCAGGGAAAATTAGAACTCTAGAACTGTTCACCCCAGTCTCCTCTCTTGGGATCTGTCCTCGAGAAGTTCATGACAGGCATGGTGTCTTTGTTGAACAGGTGGATGTACCACACGACTCTGTTGCAAGACTGCTGCTCTATTGGTCTGGGCGGTTGGGCTGTTAGGTCTCACTGTTCTGCTATATGTGGGATTTAGCCACTCCTTAACTAGACCCCCTTCCTTGATACTCGAGTATTGCTGTTCTCTTTCAGAAAGGGCAGAAACCATTAGTCTGAGATTCTCAGAACCCTTTCAAATTTTCATGCCTTGGCTGATATCTGAGGATTTCCACTTGCTGGGCAAAAGGTGCAGAGTTATAGGCTCTCATCAGTTACCTATTCTTGTCGACAGTTTGCAGTACATGGAAGTGTTGCTTCATTTCTGTGACACTGAAGTCTTTTCTTAGAACAACTTCTTTACTTTCAATGAGAAGAATTGCGAAAATCTGAAAAGGGTCATTTAAAAAAAACCCCAACAAGCCTAAAAACAGTTGACTGAATTCGGATAACTAGTTAGGAACAAATCTGGTTAGTAACCAGCTGAATTGATATTGTCTAAACTGATCTGAGTGTGCAGACACAGTCTAACTGCCCCCTTAGATCAGACCCCTTCACCCAGAGGAAGAGAGACATAGAGACATAGATGGCTAGTGTGATGGAGGAACACCCCTGACTATAGACCCTGACTCCAAAGAAATTCTACTAACCATTAGCTAGTATTTAGCCTTATCTGCTTAGATAAGGTTGGTGCATTTATAATTTTATCGAACTGCTCTATCTGTGTCATTGTAAAATGATATATAGCCCCATGCTTCTGTAGGCCATCTAAAAATGATGGGGTGCTTGCATCAAATCGGGCACCTGGGTTGAAGCTATGCTATGGTGCATCTTCAACTTCCTGAGCCAGGCCCAAGAAGCATCCCAGGTGGAAGTGAAATTGGATATGAATATTTTGAACCCTTCTATTGTGTGTCAGGTGGGTAGGGGTAGACTGGCCAATAAAGTCAATTCTTTGGAGCAACAGTTCTCAAAGTGTGACAGAAGGCACCTTGGGAATTCCTGAGACTCTTTCCTGAAAGGGAACTATTTGAGTAGTAATATTAAGATATATTAATTTCTAATATGGTAAATATCAATAGATGTAACCGACTGAAATAAAAGTTTTTGGGGTCTTCAATAATTTTAAGAGTGTAAAGAGGTCCTAAGACAAAAAGTTTGAGAGCTGCTACCTTGGAGCACTCACAGATATTTTCTCTCTAATTCTTGTCCACTGTGTGAAACTTGAGAAGAACCCATTTCCTGCTGTGTATGACTGAGGGACTTGTTCTGAGCGCTGATGAAGAGACCCCTAATTGATTTCTAATCTATAAGAGCTGATGACCTGGGAGGCTTACAATGGGAAATGATGAAGCTATTTAATAACTACTGTGTTAGAAATCAATAGATATTCAAAATGGGCAATCTAGCTTTCCCATTTCGTTTTCCTTCTTGATTATGAGTGAGGAAGTGATGGTTTGAGCTGAGATATGGTGTCATGGTCCCCGAAACTTCCATATTCCTTGGGCGACCATCTTTCCGCATTTTTGGTGTGTTTTTCCACCCCTGGTTGTCAGCCACTGCCTTTCAGGGGATATTGCACTGCCACTTTGAGGATGCAGCAGGATATTGGGATATTTCAGAACTCACAAGTTCTCCTGGATACTTCCATCTCAGGATAATCTTTCATCTAAGTTCAAGAAAGAACAAAGGCAAAGAAAAACAAGCAACCGTGTGTTCATGGGCGCCATGGCTAGGTAGGAGAATGAACCCAGTCACCTTATGGCCACCCGGCTCTTGGGAGGCAGCTCAAATTGGTCTTTTGTCATTCACCAAAGGAAAGACAGAAAATGAAGATTGGGGGAGGTAGGCTGCACCTTTTGTATATCTGAATTCTGAATCATCAGCTCTGACAAATCAGTAGATCTTCAAATCAGGAGATTCTTCATCCTCACTAAGTACAAACTTCTCAAGTCATAGACAGAATGAAGTAGGCTTCCCCCAGAGTATTTCCTTCTTCCCTTCCTCCCCAATTAATGTTCTCCCTATCTTGAAATTAATTTGTATTTATCTTCTGTATATGTTGTATTTACTTGGTATACTCATTTTCCTCCAGTAGAATGTAAGGTCCTTGAGGGCCCAGGACCTTTTTATGCCTAGCACCCAGAACGGGGCCTTTTACCTGGCTTTCTTCCCTTTCGTTCACACATTGTTCTTCCTCCTTGTGCTCTTTCACTATTCCCACCTCAGTTAAATTCTCACCCATACACCCAGACCCTCAATCCATTTCTTCCTTGCCTTTTCTCTTTCTACTCTAACCCAGCAGCTTCAGGAAAATGCCTTCTTTTTCTCTATCTCCGCCTCTCCCTCGTTTCTGCTTGTGAATTGAGTTTCTTATGAGATCAGTGCTACTGAAACACTTGTGCTGAGAAAAAGAAGGGACATGAGTCCAAGTAGATAATAAGCTCTAGAGCTGGGAGGGACCATAGAGGTCTCTAGTCCTACCCCCTCACTTTACAGATGAAAAAACTGAGGCAGAGAGGGGTAAAGTGACTTGCCCAGGTTACAGAGCTTTCAAGTGTCAGAGGCAGCATTTATTTGAAGCCAGGGCCTCTTACTCAGTTCAGTGATCCATCTATTACATGGTGCCAATCATATAGGTAGAAGTCTGGCCATGAAGGGGAAGAGAGAGAGGGACAGTAGCTGGAAGAGGCAGGGGTTGGAAATACCAAAGAAAGACATGTTTAGGTTTGGAAAGACATGAGAATGTTTGTAAGTAGATTGGAAGGAGCCAACAGAAAGGAAAAGATTAAAGATGAAAGAAAGAGAAGGGTGCAAGGTCCTAGAAGGGGCAGGAGAGGATGGGACCAAAGTTTCTAGGAGAGCAAGGTGAAGGGATGTCTCTTTTTCTGACATGGGAATGCAGGAAGAGAGAATGGGGTATACTTAGAAGTTTATTTAGAAGTGGAAGAATGGAGTAGAGTAAGCTTCCACTGGAGTGTCTAAATATTCTGTGAAATCAGGGACTAAGTTATTTATTATAAATGTGGATTTGAGGAGGGCAAAATATGAAATCACTGGAGCAATGATGGAGGAAATGGCTGCAATGAGAAGCTAACTGAAGTTACACACCACAAGATTTGTAAAGGGTGAAATCAGCTTAGTATTGGGATTTTCCGAAGTGTCATTCAGCAGCCTCAGATGAAGAGGACAGGAATACTAAACTTAGTGAGGAAGGCAGTGGTGTAGTGGGTAGAGCATTAGGACTAGAGTAGGGAAGTTTTGAATTCAAATATGGCCCTAGACACTTACTAGCCGTGTGACTCAAAGCAAGTCATAACCTCTGCCTGCCTCAGTTTCATCAACTATAAACTGGGGATAATAATAGCACCTAATTTCCAGGATTGTTCTAAAGATCAAATGAAGTAATATTTATAAAGCCCTTAGGACAGTGCCTGGCACATAGTAGGTACTTAATAGATGCTTTCTTTCTTTATTCTCATCTAGCTTAGAATTCCTAATCAGAATAGTATGGGGGCTTAGCCAGGATAGAAGAGTCAAGGGACTGGAGTAGTTGATAAACCAGGAGTCCTACAATTCTAGGGTGGTAGCTTACACCTCATCAAAATGACAGGCTAGTCTAGCTATGAGGCAAATGAATGACGAGGTAGGCTAGGAGAATGGGGAGGGGCCCAGGGAGCAGAAATCACATTTGAGTACAAGGAGCAGGTTTTGTGTGACTGAAATGATGACAAAGGTAAAGAGGGGGGCATTGTAATGTAGTAGGAGGCAGAGGGGCTGGATTCAGTCTCAGTCAGCCACTTACTGCTTCTGAGGCGTCGGGAAAATCACTTAATCTCTCTGGGTCTGTTTCTTCACTTGGGAAATGATGTGGCTTGATTATATGTTCTCTAAGGTCACTTCCAGCTCTAAACCTTTGAGCATCTTTAGTGGGTACAATTTGGGAGATGTTGTTATAGGTGTTTGGAATACAAAGGATAAATCAAAAAAGTCCCTGCCTTCAAGAAACTTTGGCAGTCTGGTAAAACCTAAGGATCCCCTCTTAGAATAATGTTTTGGAATGCATAAAATAAAATGCATAGGATTGTGAAACCCCAAGTTATATTGAAATAAAGATAGAATTTTTTCCAAGCTCACAGGCTCCCTAAAATCAATCCAACAACCCTGACCCCAGGTTAAAAACTTCTGCTGTAGATGAAAGCAATCATTATCTGTTTCATAGATGAAGAACCTAAACTTGATCAGGGCTGCATCATTTGTTTGCTTCATCAGCTATTGGCCATCTTCTCCCTATCTGAACTGACACATCGGGACTGGCTCTCAAGATGCCTATACTATACCTATGGGTCAGCCTAGTGACATTTCCTCACAAAGACTAGAAAGAGCAGGGCTTGCAATGGACAAAATGATTGTTTGACCACATATAAGCTAAAGATTAGTTAATGGATCATCATGGTTATTAATCTTTGGTCTCTCTTATTCCTCCACCCCCCCCCCCCCCCAAATCAGGCAATGTATTCTTTGGAGCATCTTGCAGAAACTCTCTTTTCAAGTCAGGTACTGTTTTATACTCTGAGGTTTCACCTCTACCCCATATGGCCTTTCTTGGATTTCTATCCATCACTTACTTGATTCCAAATTTCTTTCTTGTTTGTTCTCCATCAGGAATTCCACACAAACACAGTCTGATTCATCTCCTTTTTTCAAATTTAGCTTGGTATTTCTGAAAATCCTTTCAGCTCCAAAGGAAAGGAGCCAGGAACAATTCATAAGAAGACTGTTAGTTGTTATCACAATAGAAAAGCTCTTAGATGAGGATTGGTAGACTAAGGACAAATTAAAACAAGAAAAATAAACAAAGAGAATTCGAGCTGGAATAATGCAGGAAGAAAACCATAGATTTAGAGCTGGAAGGGGTGTTAGAGTTCAGCTAGTCCAACTTCTTTATTTCACAGATGAGGAAACTAGAGCTCAGAGAAGGCAGCTTCATGGGAATAAATGTAGTCTTCTAAATGATTACTTTGAAGTGTATGCCACTTATTAGAATGATAAAACCAAGTTTTCTTTTAAAACAATATGTCAAAATATCTTTTTAGTTATACCTCGTGAATGTCCTTACCAGGTTACCCACAGAACTCAACTCTATAGTTGAGGGGGTAGGTTGACTACCCTAGGTTCAAGGTACAATGTGCTTCTGCAATTATAAAACAAATAGCTCCAAATACCCGTGGTCAACGTGAAAAAGCATTTACTATGTGCTAGGCAACATGCTAAACTCTAGGGATACAAAGAAAGGCAAAAACAGTCCCTGCAACAAGGAGCTCATCTTCTCATGGGAGAAACCACATGCAAACAAGTATGCAAATGATGGAGGGAGCCAAGATGACAAAGCAGCAGGAAATACATTGAGCTCTGATCCCTTCTACTACCCCAGTTCTTCTAAATGGTTCTAGAAAATGCACTAGGTCAGATCTTTATTAGGGAAATCCAAGAAAAAATTAGAGGGAATAATTTTTTCTCACTCAGGTTGGTTTAGACTAGAGAGACAGATAGAGAGGTTTATGAGCCCTGGGGACAGGGTTTATCCAGGAGGCTACCATATTGAGAATTCCAGCAAAGGGAAAGTCCATGCACCAGAACAAGAAGATGTCCTAGATATGGCACAAAGGGGCCTAAACTTGTGTAGACTGCAGAAACAGGTGCCACCTGGCAGTTCTATCATCTACTACCCAGATTCAGGGGTTAGGGCACAGATTCAGGGCTTATCGAGAGGGGACCTGTCCCTGCATGTGCTGTTCCCAGGTAAGGAGTGGTCACAGATTGTAGCTGTGTACCAAGCAAGGAACAAATTCAGAAGCAAGGAGCTATGTGATTCAAACCCCAGGTGCACAACTGGGTCCCAGTTCCAGTTTCAAGTCCAGTCTGAAACCTGCAGAGGAATAACAGGGAAGGAATATGAAACCAAAGGGAAGCCTACAGTTCTGTCATTCTGACTCAGCAGAACTTTTCAGCTGGCTGATAATGACTGAGTTTAGCAGCAATCTATTATAACTCCATCAAGGCAAGCTCACAGTCATGTGGCTCAGGCATAAATGCGTGTCAGGAACTTAGAGAGTTTAGATTGGGATTGAAGGTAGGCCCAATAATATTTTGCCCTGAATCAGACCACTTTGGCAGCACTGAAAGCATACAGGTCCTCAGACTCAGCTACTCCTGAGATTCTAGAATAACGCAATACTCACTACCTTAATCAAACAGTAACAAGACCAGCCCAGACATAACCTCCAGAAGTGTATGAAGTATTTAGAGCCAGCCCTAACACACAGACCAAAGTCAGGAAGAAGGCTGGAAGAATGAGCAAGCAAAAAAAATTCCACCATAAAAAGCTATTATGATAATAGGGACACTTGAGGCACAAACCCAGGAGAAGATAGTGGCACCAAAATATATACAAGGCAAATCTCAAATCCCCTCTCCCCTCCATAGCTAGAGTAGAAGTTCAATTAAAAGAATTTCTGGAAGAGATGAAGCAAGATTTTGAAAAAAAAAACAGTTTTTATAAAATGGAATGAAAGTTCTACAAGAGAAAAAATTTGGAAAAGAAAAGAGGACTATTGGAAAGAGAATTGGTAACTTGGCATAAGAGGTACAAAACCTTGACCAAGGAACAAACTCCCTGAAATTTAGAATGGATTGAATAGAAGATAACTCCATGCAACTACAAAGAAGAGTAAAACAAAATGAAAAGACTGAGAAAAACAGAACAAAAATAAGGTAACTTATAGTAAAAACATTGACCTATAAAAAAGATCAAGGAGACAATTTAAGAATTAATGAAATAAATACCTGAAAGTCATGATCACAAAAAGGCATCATATTTAAAGAAATCTTTAATAAAATTGTCTAGCTGTCTTAGAACCAGAAAACAAAGAGGAAATAGAAAGAATTCACTGGTCACCTCCTGAAAGAAACCCTCAAATGAAAACTTCCAGGAATGTTATAACCAAAATCTAGACTTTCCAAATCAAACAAAAAATACTACAAGCAATCAAAAAGAAAGAATTTGAACACCAAGAAGCCATAGTCAGAATCACATAGGATTTAGCAGCTACCATTCAAAAGGAATAGAGAACTTGGGATATGATATTCCAGAAGACAAAGGAAAAATACAACAAAGAATAACTTACCCAGAAAAACTGAGTATAATCTTACAGGGAAAAAAATAGATCTTTAATGAAATAAAGGACTTCCAAGCATTCCTGATGAAAAGAATAGAGCTGTATAGAAACTTTGAAATGCAAACACAGGAAGCAAGAGAAACATAAAAAAGTTATGCCTGAATGAATAATCACAAGGCATTAAACAAGAATAAACTTTTTACATTCTAATGTTGGGTAATGATACATGTCTCCTTGAATTCTATCATTATCAAGGGTCATAGAAGTAATGTAATTGGAGGGGGTGAGAGTGGTTCTATTTTGATTACCTTTAAATAATGGAAAGAAAAGGAAAGGGGGAGGGGATCAGGAGGAAGGTGAGGGTAAATTGTCTCACATATAACTGAGGTGCACAAGTAAAAGTCTATGCAGAGAAGAAAGAAGAGGCGGCTAGAGTGAATGACATTTTAACCTCTTATCTAATCTGGCTGAAGAAGGGAAGAATACACATACACAGGGTTGGGTACACAAATGCATTTCATTTAACAGAGAAAGAGGGAAAGACAGAAGGGATGTGAAATGAGAGGGAGGGTAGATTAAGGGAAGGATTAGTCTTAAGCAAAACAAACGCTAAAGATGTATAAATGTATTTATAGCAGCTCTTTTTTTGTGGCAGCAAAGAATTGAAAACTCAGGGAGTACCCATTAATTAAGGAATGGCTGAACAAATTACAGCATATAAATGTGATGGAATACTATTATACTGTAAGAAATGGTGAGGGGAATAGTTTCTAAGAGACCTGGGAAGACTTGTATAAAATGATACAGAGTGAAGTGAGCAGAACCAGGAGACAAACTTATATGACAACAATATTGTAAAGATAAACAGCTTTGAAAATTTAGGAACTCTAAATAGCATAATGACCAATCATGATTCCAGAGGAATAATGATGAAACATGCCACCTACCTTCTGATATAGAAGTGAAGGATTCAGAGTGCACATTGAAATGTATTTTTTTGGTACACGGTTAATGCACAAATTTATTTTGCTTAACTATGTATGTTTGTAGTAGGGGATTTGTTTTTCTTTCTTTCTCAATGGAGGGGATTTGTGAAGGAGAAAAGGCATTTTAAAATTATTAATGTATTTTATTTATTTTGCTAAATATTTCCCAATTACATTACAATTTTAACATTCTTTTTTTAAAAAATTGAGTTCCAAATTCTCTCTCTACCTCCTGCCCATCTCTCCCTATAGAAGGCAAACAATATCATGTCAATTATACATGTGAAGTCATGTAACAGATATTTCCTAAGTACTACTTTGGCTGCATCCCACAAATTTTGGTATGTTGTCTCATTGTAATTCTCTTTAATGAAATTACTAATTTTTTCTATGATTTGTTCTTTGACCCACTCACTCTTTAAGATTAAATTAACTAGTTGGCAATTAATTTTTAATCCATGCGTCCATGGCCTTTTATTGAATGTAATTTTTATTTCATTATGATCTGAAAGGATGCATTTAATATTTCTGCTTTTCTGCACTTAGTTATAAGATTTTTATGCCCTAGTACAAGTCAGTTTTTTAAAGGTGCTGTGTACAGATGTGAAAAAGTTATATTCCTTTCTATTCCTATTCAGTTTTCTTCAGAGGTCTATCATATGCAACTTTTATAAATTCTATTATATATAAATTCTAATATATATAAATTCTCCTTTACTTCTTTCTTATTTATTTTATGGTTAGATTTATCTAGCTCCAAGAGGCAACTGAGTTCCCCCACTACTGTCTATTTCCTCCTGTAATTTGTTTAGCTTTTCCTTTACTATTTTGGGTGTCATAGCATTTGGTGTGTATATGTTTAGTATTGATATTACTTCATGACCTGTGGTGCCCTTTAGCAAGATGTAGTTCCTGTGCTTATCTCTTTTATTTAGATCTATTTTTTGCTTTTCCTTTGACTGAGATAATGATTGCTACTCCTGGCTTTTTTTTTTAACTTCAGCTGAAGCACAATGGATTCTGCTCTAGCACTTTATTTAAACTCTGTCTCTCTGTTTCAAGTGTATTTCTTGTAAACAACATATTTTTGGACTCTAATGCATTCTGCTATCCATTTCTGTTTTATGGGTGAATCCATCCCATTCACATTCACAGTTATGATTACTAACTATGCATTTCCCTCTATCCTCTTTTCTTCTAATTATCCTTCTTTCTCTTTTATCCTGTTCCTCCTCTAAAGTCTATTTTGCTTCTGACCATTGCTTTCCTTTATCTGCCCTTCCTTTTATCACTCCCCTTTTCTCTTATCCATTTCCACTTCTACTTCTCTGTTGGATTTCTGTACCCAATTGAATATGTGTGTGTGTGTGTGTGTGTGTGTGTGTGTGTGTGTGTGTGTGTATTTTCCCTCTTTGAAACCAATATAGATGTGAGTGAGGTTCAAACATTGCTTGCCACCCTCACCATTTTTTCCCTACATTGTAAAAGTTCTTCCTTCTGTGCCTCTTTTATGTGAAGTAATTTCCTTCATTCTTCCTCTCCCTTCTTTCAGGGCATCCCTCTTTCTCCTCCATCCATTTTTTTAGATCATTCCAACATAATGCTCTCTTGTGCCCTCTATGTAGAATCCTTTTTAACTGCCCAAATAATGATAAAGTTCTTATGAGTTACATGCATCTTCTTTACATATATGATTACTCTTTATGTTTACATCTTTATGCTTCTCTTGAAAGTCAAAATTTCTATTCAGCTCTGGTCTTTCCATCAGGAATGCTTAAAGGTCCCCTATATCATTAAATACACATTTTTCACTTTGAAGAATTATGCTCAGTTTTGTTGGGTACGTTATTTTTGGTTGTAATCTCTGCTATTTTGCCTTTCAGAATATCATATTCCAAGCCCTCTGTTCCTTTAACATGGTAGCTGCTAAATCTTATGTGATCTCGACTGTGGCTCTATGATATTTGATTGGTTTCTTTCTTGCTGCTTGAAGTATTTTCTCCTTGACCTGGGAGCTCTGGAATTTGGCTCTAATATTCCTGAGTGTTTTCATTTTGGGGACTGTTTAGGTGGTGATTGGCAGATTCTTTCAATTTCTATTTTACCTTCTGGTTCTAGGATATTGAGGCAATTTTCCTTGATAATTTCTTGAAAAATGGTGTCTAGGCTCTTTCTTTATCATGGCTTCCAAGCAGTGCAATAATTGTTAAATTATCTCTCTTTGATCTATTTTCCAGGTCAATTCTCTAATGAAAGATTTCCCATTTTCCCCTATTTTTTAATTCTTTTGACTTTGTTTTGTTATTTCTTGATGTCTCATAAAGTCATTAGCCTCCACTTGCCCAATTCTAATTTTTAAGGAATTATTTTCTTCAGTGATCTTTTGTACCTTTTACCATTTGGCTAATTCTGGGATTTTTTAGGTGTTATTTTCTTCAGTATTTTTTGCACCTCTTTTACCAAGCTGGGTCTTTTCATAATTTTCTTCCCTTGCTCTCATTTCCTTATCCGGTTTTCCTTTACCATTATTATTTTATT
This sequence comes from Trichosurus vulpecula, assembly GCF_011100635.1. Classification (NCBI taxonomy): domain Eukaryota; kingdom Metazoa; phylum Chordata; class Mammalia; order Diprotodontia; family Phalangeridae; genus Trichosurus; species Trichosurus vulpecula. Next base: position 155,230,533 of record NC_050581.1, read on the forward strand.
TGAAAAAAATATTTTTAGCTTTTGCAGAAATTCTTGTTGGACTGGTGTCCAATTCATATTTTTTCACCTTTGGAGCTTTTCTTGTAGCTGTTTTGACATCATTGTCTGCTTTTGCATTTGTGTCTTGATCTTCCCTGTCACCACAGTAGTTGTGTATTGTCAGGCTCTCTTTTTTGCTCATTTGTTTATTTTCCCAGCCAATTTTTTTTACTTTTAACTTTATGTTAAAGTTGAGCATGAGGGGAGAGAGGCACAGTCTCAAGTTTCAGGCTTTTTTTTTTGCACTGCTGTTTTCACAGCTAGTTCTGGGGGTTTGGAAGTTTTCAGTACTTCCAAAGTGCTGTGATACAGGGGGAGGTGTGGTCATTGCTCTCCTGGTCTGCCCTCTTGTTCTTAGAAAGAAAGGCCTCGATCCATTGGGAGTGTAATCAATACTGTTCCTCTTGGTCCCTGTTCCCTTGGGATCAGAAGCAATACTGTTCCTCAAGGTCTCTGCTCCTTTGGGATCACAAATTATATTGTTCCTCTGGGTCCCTAATCTCTTATGACTGAAAGTGATACTGCTCCTCATAGACCTTGCTCCCTCATGACCAAAAGGGTTCTTCTCTGCCCTTTAATTGTGACCTGGAAGTTGTATAGGCAATGGAGTTGCCAAATAGCATCTGGTCTTGTGTCAAGTGCTAGTGCAAGGGTCCCCTGTAATCTCTTTCTAACCAGTTGCCAGGTTCTGTTACCATTTCTGGCTTGAGAGCTCCTGAAGTTGCTGTTGCTTTTGCTACCACCTTCATTAGTGTTGTATCTAAATGGGTTCTGGGCCAGCCTCCAACCCTGTGTCACAGATCTTTCCCTTTGACTTCCTAAGTTGTCTTGGACTGGAAGAATATCTCACCCTGACTTTTTATTGACTCTGTCACTGTAGAATTGAGGCATTATTTTTTTTTCTTTTTTTCTTTTTTTTTAATTTAAATTTATTTATTTAACATATTTGGTTTTCAGCATTGATTTTCACAACAGTTTGAATTACAAATTTTCTCCCCATTTCTACCCTCCCCCCCCCACTCCAAGACGGCTTATATTCTGGTTGCCCTGTTCCCCAGTCAGCCCTCCCCTCTATCACCCCCTTCCCCTCTCATCCCCTTTTCCCTTCCCTATTTCTATGCCCCATTGCCTGTGTATCTTATTTTTTAGTTGCATTCAAAAACTTTTTTTTGTTTTTGAACATCTGATTTTAAAACTTTGAGTTCCAAATTCTCTCCCTTCTTCCCTTCCCACCCACCCTCCCTAAGAAGTCGAGCAATTCAACCTAGGCCACACATGTATCATTATGTATAACCCTTCCACAATACTCATGTTGTGGAAGGCTAACTACATTTTGCTCCTTCCCAACCCATCCCGCTTTATTGAATTTTCTCCCTTGACCCTGTCCCCTTTCCAAAGTGTTTGCTTTGATTACCTCCACCCCCATCTGCCCTCCCCTCCATCATCCCCCCCTTTTATTTTTTTTTTATCTTCCTCCCTTTTCTTTCCTGTGGGGTAAGATACCCAATTGAGTATGTATGGTATTCCCCCTCAGGCCAAATCTGATGAGAGCAAGGTTCACTCATTCCCCCCTCACCTGCCCTCTCCCCTCCTCCCACAGAACTGCTTCCTCTTGCCAACTTTATGCGAGATAATCCACCCCATTCTATCTCTCCCTATCTCCCTTTCTCAGTATGTTGCTCTCTCATCCCTTAATTTCATTTTATTTCTTTTAGATATCTTCCCTTCATCTTCAACTCACCCTGTGTCTGCTCTCTCTCTTTTACATATATATATATGCATATATATATGTATATATAAAAACACACACATATATATATATACACATACATACACATACATACATATACACATAGATATATACATACATACACATTCACTTATATATATACATAAACATATATATATATATATATATATATGCATATTCCCTTCAACTACCCTAATACTGAGGTCTCATGAATCATACACATCATCTTTCCATGTAGGAATGTAAACAAAACAGTTCAACTTTAGTAAGTCCCTTGCAATTTCCGTTTCTTGATTACCTTTTCATGCTTCTCTTGATTCTTGTGTTTGAAAGTCAAATTTTCTATTCAGTTCTGGTCTTTTCACTGAGAAAGCCTGAAAGTCCTCTATTTTATTAAAAATCCATATTTTGCCTTGGAACATGATACTCAGTTTTGCTGGGTAGGTGATTCTAGGTTTTAATCCTAGCTCCATTGACCTCCGGAATATCGCATTCCAAGCCCTTTGATCTCTTAATGTAGAAGCTGCCAGATCTTGGGTTATTCTGATTGGGTTTCCACAATACTCAAATTGTTTCTTTCTGGCTGCTTGCAGCATTTTCTCCTTGATCTGGGAGCTCTGGAATTTGGTGACAATATTCCTAGGAGATTTCTTTTTGGGATCTATTTGAGGAGGCGATCGATGGATTCTTTCAATTTCTATTTTGCCCTGTGGCTCTAGAATATCAGGGCAGTTGTCCTTGATAATTTCTTGAAAGATGGTATCTAGGCTCTTTTTTTGATCATGGCTTTCAGGTAGTCCAATAATTTTTAAATTCTCTCTCCTGGATCTATTTTCCAGGTCAGTGGTTTTTCCAAGGAGATATTTCACATTGTCTTCCATTTTTTCATTCCTTTGGTTCTGTTTTATAATATCCTGATTTCTCATCAAGTCACTAGCTTCCACTTGCTCCAATCTAATTTTTAAGGTAGTATTTTCTTCAGTGGTCTTTTGGACCTCCTTTTCCATTTGGCTAATTCTGCCTTTCAAGGCATTCTTCTCCTCATTGGCTTTTTGGAGCTCTTTTGCCATTTGAGTTAGTCTGTTTTTTAAGGTGTTGTTTTCTTCAGTGTATTTTTCAGTATTTTTTTGGGTCTCCTTTAGCAAGTCATTGACTTGTTTTTCATGGTTTTCTCGCATCCTTCTCATTTCTCTTCCCAATTTTTCCTCTACTTCTCTAACTTGCTTTTCCAAATCCTTTTTGAGTTCTTCTATGGCCTGGGGCCAGTTCATGTTTTTCTTGGAGGCTTTTGTTGTAGGCTCTATGACTTTGTTGTCTTCTTTAGGCTGTATGTTTTGGTCTTCTTTGTCACCAAAGAAAGAATCCAAAGTCTGAGACTGAATCTGGGCACGTTTTCACTGCCTGGCCATATTTCCAACCAACTAACTTAACCCTTGAGTTTTTCAGTGGGGTATGACTGCTTGTAGACTAACGAGTTCTATGTTCCACGTTTGGGGGGGAGGTGCCAGCTCTGTCAGACCCACACTACTCCTTCCCCAAGAACCCCCAGTCCAGACTGGGCTTAGATCTTCAGCAGGCTGTTGCACTCCTGCTCTGATCCACCACTTAATTCCTCCCACCAGGTGGGCCTGGAGCTGGAAGTAACAACAGCTGTAGCTGCCCCACCTTCGCTGCCCCCGGGGCTGGAAGCTGAACCGCGAACTCCTTCCACTCCCGCAGCTTTTCCCACTAACCTTCTCTGCAGTCTTTGGTGTTTGTGGGTCGAGGGGTCTGGTAACTGCCGCAGCTCACGTATTCAGGGCGCTAGGGCCCCCTCTGCCCGGCTTCTGGTCTGGATGGTCCACGCCACTCAGGCTGGGCTCTGCGACACTCTGTTCCCAGCTCCCAGCTCCCAGCTCCGTGTGGAATAGACCTCACCCAGAGACCATCCAGGCTGTCCTGGGCTGGAGCCCTGCTTCCCTCTGCTGTTCTGTGGGTTCTGCCGTTCTAGAATTGGTTCAGAGCCATTTTTTATAGGTTTTTGGAGGGACTCGGGTACGGAGCTCACTCTAGTCCCTGCTTACCAGCCGCCATCTTGGCTCCGCCCCTTGAGGCATTATTTTAAAGTTGTTTGGAGGTGAATATTCAGAGAGCTCAGCCAAGTGCCTCTTCTATTCCACCATTGTGGCTCTGCTCCATATTTTCGCTGATTGAAAAAAAATTAATTTAAGAAAGTTTAAAAAATCCCACAAACAAACAACAATAACAAAACCAACTATGGACATACAAGACATAGTATAATTTAGAGGTAATCTCAGAGCAAAGGCACTGATATTAAAAGGGACTAGAAAAACCTTCTTGTAAAAGTTGCGACTTTGGCTGAAACTTGAAGGAAACCAGAGAATTCAGGGGGCAAATGTGAGGAGGGAGAGCATTCCAGGTATGAGGGACAGCTGATAAAAAGGCATAGAATAGGAAGTCCTCACAGGCACATTAAGGAAACTGCACATTTTAGGAATATGGAACCTAAGTGGAAGCATGACAAAAAGATTTCTTTAATATAGGCTGCCAAGAAGGACTTAAGACTGAAAGAAAACTTGTTGGAAGAGCTTTGAGAATAGATGGATGTATCTACTCCCCCCTCTTTATCTTCTCTGTGGTAAACAGAGAAGCTATAGGTTAGTTATAAGTTATAAGTTATAGTTATAAGTTAGAGGTAATCTCAGAGCAAAGGCACTGATATTAAAAGGGGCTCACTTTGAGAGAGGCAATGCCCATTTAATCAATACTCCTCTTTAGAAGTGAGTCAAAGGATGGCCACTTGAATCAAAAGAAAAATGAGAATGGTAGAGGGACAGTCTGGAAATGGCAGTGTGGAGCAGAGTATCCCAACTCCCCCACCATGACTGTTGAATTGGGGTGGGGTATGAATGTAAGGGCAACCAGTGCTCTAATGTATGGCCAGGGAGGCTCTGTCATCAGGAGGGAACTAGGACTCAGAGAGTGCAAGAAGCTAGAGGAAGTGAGAAAGGAAAGTGCTTAAGATAAAAACATTTCTTAACTACGGAGTAGACATTTCAGGGAGCACAGTGGAAGGGGTGGGTAAGTCTGGAGTGAGACATTGGCGAGGTCAGGTTCAGAGGGATGAGAATAAGGGCGTGTTCAGTGGGGGACAAGGAATGGGGTTTATACGATGAAAAGTCAGGGTTTAGAATGACTGCTATGGGAAGATTATGATGAGATAGGAGAATCTAACCACTAAGAACTAATGAACTAGCCTTCACTAAAAAGCCAGTTGACACAATTAGCTCAAAGCAAAGGAATTTACTGAGATGGAATAGTAACAACAGTAGTGATAAAACTGTCTCTCCTTAAACCTGAGGCTCACTCTTTCATAAATATACACAGTGTCAGTGGAACCATAGGTACCTAAAGAATACATTATAAAGTGTAGGTCTGGCCATGTTACCCTCCCCAATAATATATACCAGTGGTTTCCTATTACTTTGAGGATCAAATATAAAGTACTTTTGGCTTTTTAAGCTCTTCCATAACCCTGGCCACTTCCTACCTTTCCATTGCTCTTACACTTCAAGCACTCTACAATCCAGCTCTGTGGCCCATTTGCAGGTCCTTAAATGTGACTGAATGGCAGATGGAGATCTGCCAGCTCTGCATCTTCGCACCTGGCTGCCCCATATCCCACATAACATAATTGTTAGTTCAGTGTGACCATGGATTAGGGACAGGAGAGGAGACCTGGATGAGTTGATCATTTCCATTCTTGTTTCTCAGTTTCTTCTTCTTCTTTTTTTGAAGCACTTGTCTTATTGTCTTTTAAAGATAAGGCTGTTTCTCGGAATTCAATTACCTGCTGAGTCACCGTGTCTTCTATGTAACTTCATGTCTACAGCAGTGATCCATTCAATAGTCCCCTAACTGGCAACTAGGCAGCCTTAACTTGTGGTCTTGAGCACCTGTCTTATTTTCCAAGTGTGACTCATTGGTAGAGTCTGATTCAGGCCCTGATGGAGATCCTAATCACTTCCATTGATTCTCTAAAATCGTTAAGCCCCACACTGTTCTGGTGTAGTGATTCAGGTCTTTTAAAAATGGATTTAGGACATTCCAGGCTTGCCCTAATCTGATGACCTTCCCGGCAATGACAGAGGTTAAAACTCACCCCTTCCACCTCTTTTGCTATTGTTGGGTATTGACAAGAGGTAGCGGCTATTGTACTGTTAGCCTACCCTTCAGTCTTCCTTTACACCTCTACTGCCAAGTAAAAGGTGTCATTTGTTTTGGTCTCTCATCTTAGAGTTCACCGTAGTTTACCCTCCTCCTTAGAAATTAGTCATTTTCCCATTGGTGATTTAGGGCCTTTGTATGACTACCCTTCTGAGACCAGGTGGTAGCGGATCTCAGTGCTAGTGAGCTTGGACAAAGAGAACCAAAGGATGGGTGGAAACTAGAATACCAGGAATGAGATAAGTGATCAGTCAGATTTTGGAGATCTAAGCAGGTGCCATCTAGAATCAAATGAGTGGTCAGAACTGCAGGATGGAACCAGTAACAGGGACACTCTGAAAGTGTGATAATTTCCACCTTAGCCAGGATGTTGCTTGGGAGTAGGACCAGTGCCAGGGCCTAAAAGTGGGAACATAGGGTCATAGGATTCATGGGTTCATAGGACCTGGAAAGGGCCTTAGACACCCTGCATTTTACCAAAGGTCAAGATCCACCAGTAGCAAATAACAGTAGAAATTTAAATCAAGTCTTTTGACTTTGATTCCAGCATTCCTACCTCTGAACCACATTAGATGATCCACGTAAGGGAGATGTACCACTTTCCTGGGTCCCAGGGGCATCTTTGCCTGCTAACATTCTTCAAATCATGCTCTGATAGCCTATCCTTCTTCTTCCTTTATCTCTCTCCTGCCAAGCAAATGATAACCTTTGTTTTGGTCTCTCATCTTAGAGTCCACAGTATCCTTGTGAAAAAGGAGCTTGGAGCTTTGGAACATAGTAAAATCAGAAGTAGGAAGTGAGAACTCTGTGGCAAACCCAGAGAAAAGTGCAGGATCCTTTGAAAAAGAGCAAGAGGGAGTGGTAGTGCATAGGTTTGTCTTCCTGGAGTGGGGAGAATGGGACCAGAGTTCAGGGCAAATTCTAATATTAGCAGTTGGTCCTGCTGATTAGGCCTCCTGTTACTTCCCCTCACTTTGTTGTGAAATGATTTTACTTCCGAGATAAGCATTAGAGGAAAAACTAGCGTCATTGGTATGGGCATATGGCCATACCAGGGTTGTATATCAGGATATGTCAAAGCAGGACTCAAACCTGAGTTTTCCCAATTCTTTATTTGCTGTGCCATGATGCCTCTTGCTATAACATCTGTAAGTATTATTATCTGTACTTCACACACAAGGGAACTGAGATTCAAACTGTTTAAGTGACTTCCCTATGATTTCATAAATAAGAGCGGGATAGTATATGTAGAACATATATCGAATTCCATGCCGTCTTGGGGGAAGGGCAGAGGGGAGGGAGGGGAAGAAAATTTGGAACTCAAAAACCTGTAGAACTGAGTGTTGTAAACTAAAAATAAAAAATAAATATTAAAAAAAAGAAAATTAAAAAAAATAAGGGTGGGAGTTGGGATTTGAACATAGGCCATCTGACTCCAAGTCTTTCTCCTTCATAGTTAAGAGATTTCCCACTGGGTTTCAAAGAATCTCTCTCTAAGCCCTGCATCTTCTGCCTATGTGCATCATAGCAAGGCATTCCTCACCAACTCCTACTCTAGGTGACCTGGGATCCCACACTCTCACTGTTCAGGGAGTGACAAAATACCTCCATTTTTGAGAGACTGGGGATTTGTCTTGGCTTGACCTTTCATCCCATCTATGGGAGACCTGTTCTTTTTTTCAGGGATTGTCATAGAACTCTCACTTCCTACTTCTGATTCTACTGAGTTTCAAAAAATGCTGCTGCTGCTGTTTCTTCTTCTTCTTCTTCTTCTTCTTCTTCTTCTTCTTCTTCTTCTTCTTCTTCTTCTTCTTCTTCTTCTTCTTCTTCTTCTTCCCTTTGTTCTTGTTCTTCTTCTTGGTCTTCTCCTTCTCCTTCTCCTTCTCCTTCTCCTTCTCCTTCCCCTCCTTCTCCTTCCCCTTCCCCTACTCCTTCCTCTTCCCCTTCCTCTTCCCCCCCCCCTCCTCTTCCTTTTGAGTGGTCACTCCTCCAAAGTCTAAGGATAACCATGTATTTTGTCATTTGTCCCCTGGTCTTCTTCACCCTATCTGCCCATGTACTCAGCCCAAAAATCACATGAAAGAGGCGATGACTGGTTTGTTTCAATGAAAAGAATGATGGATTCAGAGACTTCCTAGCTGGTTGATCTTGGACAAGAAAGTTAACCTCTTGGTGTCTTTCTTCATCTATAAAGTGGGGATAAAGCTATTTAAGTGATCCACTCCACAGGGTTGTTGGGAGAAAGACATTTTGTAAATATTTAAATTTTATGCAAATGTGTTTTATGGTTATAAGATATAGTAAATAGGATAGTAGTCCCACTGTCGTTCTGTTTGTTGTAGAAAGTTGTTGTTGCTGTTGATGGTGTAATCAAAAGAGTTCCTTCAACTTGTGAGTGGTATGCATTATATTTGTGATGCTACACTATCTCCCCTGGGAATCTTACCCACTCCTTTGTCTTCAATTATTCTCCCCATGGAGATGATGCCCAAATCTTATCCATCCATCCCCAGTCTTTCTTCATGGCTTGGAAGGAATGCTGGGCATTTGAAGCTCATGTCAACACCTTACCACCTATATACCCTGGCCCAGGCGTGGGTAACCTGCAGCCTCAAGGCTGCATGTACCCTTTTAGATCCTTGGGTGCAACCTTTTGACTGAATCCAAGTTTTACAGAACAAATCCTTTTATTAAGGGGATTTGTTCTGTGAAGCTTGGATTCAGTCAAAGGGCCGCACTTGAGGATGTAGAGGGCTACGTGTGGCCTTGAGGCCGAAGGTTCCCTACCCTTTCAGGCCTGGGCAATTCACTTAACAATTCTTGTATCTCACATTTTTCATTTGTAAAATGGAGGATTTTGGTTTGATGATCTCTAACATGCTAAATCTATGCTTCTATCATCCTATGATTCCTTCTAAACTCTAGGACTGTATTATCTTCTACAGCTGGATAGCTCTACTTAGATGTTCTATCAACTCAACATATCCCACTCAAATTCAACATATTCCAAAATATACCAACTTTCCTCTTTCTTTTGAACTCACCACCATTCTTCTGATCACTCAGATTTGAAACTTTAAAATCTTCTTTGACAACTTCTTTTCCCTCACTCCCCATATCCAAGCACTTGCCAGGAAATAGCCATCATATCTCTACATCTCCACACATATCTCTTGCATCCATTCTCTTTTTTCCCCATGGTTGCCATCCTGGTTAAGGCCCCCATTAATTCTCAATTGTAATAGCATTTAAACTGATGTCCTTATAACCACTCTTTCTCTCAGCTCTAATTCATTCTTTACACATTTGCTAAAATATCTTCCTACTGGCTAGATCTTGCTGGGCCATTCTCAAATCCTCAAGGTACAGTCTATTGGTGTTCCCCAGAGACCCTTTTTTGGGGAGGGTGTCTTAAGTATAGGCAGGGTAAATGACTGATTCTATCTCTCTATCTGTCTGTCTGTCTGTCTATCTGTCTGTCTTTCCATCCATCTCTCTCTCTCTGAATGTGTGTCTTTCTGTCTGTCTATCTACCTATCTAATCTATCATTGGGATCTGTAATTTGATTAATTTGAGTAAAGTGCTTTCCATCAATGCAGATTGCCATCAGCTTTACAACTTGTTGTCTTAGAAAGTTGTTTGTTCAGGATCACATATACCATATGTGTCATACTATGTGCCTATAAGTTGAGGAGGGTCAGAAACACCCTTCCTGTGGGGTAATAATCCAAGCATCAAAGGAACCACAATAAAAGCTGCACCTCTACTCCTAGAGCTAAGATACATGTGGCTATTAAATCCTGTTTCCCATGATAGAATGTCATCTCCCTGAGGGCAGGGACTTTTAAAATTTTGTATCAATACTATCTAGCACAGTCCTTGGCACCTAGTAGGTGCTTATTAAATGCTTTTCAGTTGATGCTGGTCAACAGCCCCAGTCTATGATTCCATTTATTGAACAAACATTCATTGAACCCCTCCTACATGTGAAGGAAGGATTGTGTCAGTTGCTGAGCACAATTACAATTTCTGCCCACAAGCCCTTCACAGCCTAACAGAAATTAATGAGATGCCTTCCAAATGTAATTTTGACGTGAATCTATGAGTACTCTTTATTATCTCTGTTGGTATGCCCTCTTAGTGCTTTAGTGGGTAACAAAAAAGATGACTGAGAAGAATCTGATTGTCAAAAAGGTCTTTTGTGGGTAGGAGGTAGATTCAGGAAAAGGTAGGCCTTTTCAAGATCCAATTGGATTTTTTTTAACCAGATGACTTGGTCCTCTTTCATGATCTATTGCTCTCACCCAGAGAAGAAATTAACTCTACTGTACATAGAGAGAAATGTTCCACGAAATCATATTGGCTTGACTTTGCTAAGCAAACAAAATGCGTTTATGTGACTGTAACCAATCTCTTCTTTTCCATGGTTCTGAACTCCTCAGAAGCCAGAAAAGGTAACTATGTCTCACTGCACACTGATTGCCAATGGGAGATACAGTAGTTCAGCCATGTAGCATTATCTGAATGGCATTTCTTCTAATTTCTCCAAAATTCTTCTAACAACAACAGGATTAGGATAAGTCATTGGTGTCAGAGCTGCATGGAGATTCAGTCCAGCTGCCTAAGCAATATTTCCAATTTACCCACTCCTCTGGCTTCAATTATTCTCTCCATGGAGATGATGCCCAAATCTTGTAACTTTAACCATGTCACTCCTTAGCTCAGTGAACTTTAGTGGCTCCCTATTACCTGTAGTCTCAAATGTAAACTTTGTTTTTTGGCATTTAGAACTCTTTTAATTTTAGTTCCAATCTCCACATTGTTCTCTTTATTGTAAATTACTCTCTTTTTACCCATTTTTCCTCTTCAAGCATTCTCCCTAGCCTAACTGGCCTTTTTTTCAGTTTCCCACATATGGTGCTCTATTGTTGCTTTGCATTGGTTGTCCTCATGTCTGAAATGTGCTTCCTCTTCACTTCCATCTCTTAAGACCCCTCATTTCCTTCAAAGCTCAAGTGCAGTTTCCTCCCTGATCC